>NC_089839.1:57554715-58754715 GCF_035609145.1 Eleutherodactylus coqui
GCATCACCCTCATACTTACCAAATGCTATAACTCCAACCTTCACACAGGACGCATCTCTCTCATCTAAAGCGGCTCACATCAAGCGAATATATAAACATAATAAAGACCCAATACTCCCAGGGTTCTACAAGCCAGTCTCGTGAATTAGTCAAGCCAGCCCAAGCGGGCTTTATTAAAGATCGAGCAGTAGTCGCTAACATAAGTATTGGTAGTCCTGGAAAGGACAAAGTACTGCCTACAGCCAAAGGAACATCTGACTTATCACTCACAATGTGGAAAAAGCCTTCCACAATATTCAATGGCCCTGGCCTGGAGCAGTGCATGAGAAAATAGGTATTCTAGGATGCTTTAGAAACAAATTAGATGGGTTATACTCTGAACAGACGGCAGTGTATACAGCAGGCATACTATTGAATTCATTTCATTTGTCCAAGGCAAAAAAATAAGGGTGTCCTCTCTCACCCCCTCCTTTTTGACTTGGCGATAGAGCACCACCTTGTGAGATCATTAGAGAATTTACCCATGTACAAAGGAATTCAAGTGGGGAAGGAGGAAGCCAAACAGGTGCCATTCATGTATAACTTCATTCTATTTATATCAGACCTGAAAGTCCAACTAGAGAATACACTAAAGTCATACAAGACTTTGGCAAACACACAGGGTTCATATAAATAAATATTAAAAGTGATCTCGTGGACATAAATTGGAATCAAAATTCAACCAGTCCACTTCTATATCACATACTTGGATGCACCCCAGACACAGTATACAGACTCAGCTACCTCCCATAATCAAAAAGTTTTGTGGTAGGGGACACTTGATAAAAATAATAACCTTTCCCAAACTCATTCATCCTCTCCTAACCACACCCTTACCCCTGAAACATGAAGCTGTTACAGTAATAAATTCAGCATTCACATAATTCCTATGGAAAGGGTAAAAAACAAACAAAAAAAAAAAAAACCCAGACTGGTTACATATAACAACTCACTTTTTCAAAAGGGTAATAGAGAAGGCTCTAGCATATCTATGGGACATTAGGTCATTATAATATATTGGGCATTCCAGCTTGTCAGATAGGGCAAAGCATGAAGTTACAATTCAGGAAATGCTAGTACTATGGAAGGAAGTGCGTAAATTATATGGCTTCCCTTTCCTCATTTTCAGACTTATGCTACTCTGGTCTCACCCTGAATTTTCTCAAGGCATAGAAAGAAAGCAAATTGTATAAAAATGTAAAGAGTGGAACAGCAGCAGTAAATCTTTCCAATATACCAAAAAAATGGTGGACATTAGATCCAGAGATTATAGCATGGTTATTCTTAAAAGGGGAATAATATTTTTGAGTACACCCAAAAAAGACCCTCAAACATTTGCATAAAGAAAATCAGATGATACAGAGCAGATTTTAGCACTTAGGCATTATTCAGACAGCTGTATAAGAGACTTGGGTGTAACTCGCATTGGGCAGCACATGGACATGATCCTTTTGCTGCCTGATATTCAAGGACACTGTTCATTGCGTTCGCTATTGACAACTGCGAAAACAGGCGAGAATAAGACACACTGATTTCTTTCACATGGACTTTTGGTCTGTCTGTAAGAACATTTAAGTAAACAGCTTTATAGATTGTTACGGAATGCAAAGACCACACATGACATGGAAATACAGCCACCTGAATGGGATCGCACTCCTACAATAAAGGTCTGTCTTGTCCAGGTCGATTGTTTCAAATTTAACCACCTAATGCCACAGGAGGTAAGTTTACATCCTGGCTGGGTGGTACCTAACGCAACATGGCAAACATGTCCTGTGGATGGTGCAAGCTCAGAAGTTGCAGGAGCCAGCAGTGACTGATAGCCGGCCACCCGCTGCAACACAGACCATTGGTTCCTGCTCCTAACCCCTTACATGTAACACTCTATGTACATTGTGGCATGTCAAGAGTTCTGTGACGTCATGGGTACTCCCCAATGTAATCGCAGAGGGTCGATGAGTTGCAATGGCAACCAGACGATAATGCATTGCAGTACAGAAGTACTGCAATACATTATAGTCATCAAAGCTTTTATGGTTCAACTCCCCTACAGTGACATAACTTTTTTTTTTTTAATACTTGTAGTGTGACATAACATTTTTTGTTAATAAACGTTAAAAAAAAAAAACACAAAACATTTTTTGCGCACTTTCCCATTTGTATAAAAAAAAAAAAACATTTCAAAAACCCACAATTTTGGTATGATTGTATCCATAATGACCCGAACAATATATTTTACACACTATTTATCTGTAAACCATAAAAACTAAAAATCAGAGGCTAAATGCTTGTTTTGTTCATTTAACTATCAAAAATAAATACCACACAAAAGTAAACCTAAATGGTACAAAAAAAAAAAACAAGCCTTCACAGAGCTCCATCTATGGAAAAATGAAACAGTTATCAGACTTTGAATGCAACAAAGTAAAAAATAAAATAAAAAAGCGATTTTATGGTGCAAAAGTGGAAAAACTTTACAAATCTTTTGATATCATCAAAATCATAGCAGCCTGCAGAAAACATGTATCATGTCATTTCTGCTGCATGAATACTGCTTTAAAAGAAATGGAAAAACATAATTGCACAACCAATGTATTTTGGCTCTCTGATCTCCAAAGAAAATGAATAAAAGTTTTACAACACAATACATTATATGCACCCAAAAATTCTACCAATAAAAACTACAGTTTGCAGTGCAAAAAAACAAGCCCTCATATGGCCCTTTTGACGTAAAAATAAAAAAGTTGTGCTTTCTGAAAAGTGGAGATCAAAATCCTTCAAAAAATTGTTTCATCCTGTGAGCCAAAATAGAGTGTTTTGAAGGGGTTAAAGTCAATCTAGTATATCCATAAAATACTTTAAAAAATGCCACACTTGTCAGAGAAGGGAGTATGAAAATGTGCATTAAGCATTCAAGTTAAAACCAAATCTAGATGTATATATTCAGGTCTAAATGCTACTAAAATGTGCTGAAAAATATAATCACTCACTTCAATGAAACTCAAGTGCATTCCGTATGAAGTTTGAGAAACAACCATCTTCAAAGCTAAAAACAAAAACTTCATTCACAACAGGTCAATTGGTCATTAAACTTGTGCCCTCTTTCAGCCATACATGCTACATAATGATGATTAAGCCTTATCCTAGTGAAGACTCCTGTGTTGCATTTAACATTGCAATCAATCACAAAGCCGGTTAATGTTTTCTGGCACTTATTAATCCTCTGTGTCCAAACAAAAAGATTTGCTCTTAAACAAATGCATTCATAGAAAGGTGAACTTAGCACTTTGTTCTGTCGACTCATTAAGACAAATTAGAAAACTGTTTAGTCTGCTCTCTGCTCCCCAAATCTCTCTCTACAGTCCTGCAGTGACCCAAAGCATGGACAATAAAAAGACATGTTAAAGGCTACTATTGGGTGCATTAAAGGAAAGACATTTGGGCATTGTCTTCTGTCATACAGCTTAAGGGAGCAAATTGCCTTTTCATGACACCGAAGCTTTTCTAAGAGAAAAGGCCAAGGCATGTAGGAAGGACCAAGCCAATCAGACTTGTGACATTTTACTGCTTAACACATTTTAAAAACTCGTTAAAATACTGCTCAGATTATGGTTACTACATTTTAAAGTGCCACTAACATTAAAGTAAACAGAATATAAAAGTTAAACTTTAAAGACACCACTCACAAATATGTATGTAAAATGTTTCTGGAAGTTCTACGACGGCGTCGGACTGGCACACCAAAGTACCAGAGGATCCTCAGCTGGACCCAAGCTCTGACAAAACAATGGGTCTGAGGTCTAGAAGAAGACAACCTTACTTGGAGCCAACTTTCAAGTCAATCACTTGCCACTAGGGTCTATTTCTTAAGGCGTCATTGAAAAATAACAAATTCGACCTTATCTGCAATGAGCGCAATGACGTACATGAACAGGAGGTTGAGGCAAAATGTTGCATAATTTCAGCATGTAGATGATGCAGGCTCTGAATAGACAGAGACTGGACAGAAATCTGTCTGGGATGACTCAAGGCCCATTTAGACACAACGATTATCGCTCAAAAGATGTCTTTTGAGTGACTTTGGAGCGATAATCGTTGTGTCCATTTACTGTGCAAGGTGATCGCTCAAATGTTAAGCGATCACCTTGCTCTTCGAGCAGGGGATGCAGAAGACGAGCTGTTCCCCGCTCTGAGCGCCCAGCTGTTATACAGCTGAGTGCTCCAAGCAGAGAATGCAGAAGACAAGAGGGATTGCCCCACTTGTCTTCTGCATCCAGCTGTTCTCTGCTCGGAGCACCCGGCTGTTATACAGTCGAGCACTCCGAGCGGGGTATGAAGAACGTAGCTGGACTGCTCTGTTCTTCATACCCAGCCTGTCATGAGGGAGCGGAATAGAGCTGAAACAATAGTATCAGCTTTATCCCGCTGTGAATTTCTGATAAGGCTCATCGTTATCTTTCAGCATGCTGAAAGACAACGATGAGCGACAGCTTAACGAAAACTGCAGGATGTCAGTGCAGTTAGACACAATTATAGTCGCTCAAAAGACGGCGTTTGAGCAAATTTTGAACAATAATCGTTGTGTCTAAATGGGCGTTTACTGAATCCTGCATTGAGCAGTGGGTTGGACCAAATGACCCTGGAGGTCCCTTCCAACTCTATGATTTTATCCATAGCGGAAGCCCGATGTGCG
This sequence comes from Eleutherodactylus coqui, assembly GCF_035609145.1. Taxonomy (NCBI): domain Eukaryota; kingdom Metazoa; phylum Chordata; class Amphibia; order Anura; family Eleutherodactylidae; genus Eleutherodactylus; species Eleutherodactylus coqui. The sequence goes on from NC_089839.1 coordinate 57,559,448, forward strand.
TGACAGCAGTAGTACCACTGCATTGGGGGGGATCAGTGACACCGCCAATCCCTGTCATTAGCCTCTTACATGCCTCAATATTAATAGCGGCATGTATGAGGCTAACGGAGGAAGAGCACTCCCATTGTGACATTATCAGCCCTATGCCAGGCCAATTAGTTATAATGGCAAACAGATGCCATTAAATGACATCCGGGTCCACCATAGCCAGGATTACAGATAATACACTATGGTTTAAGTCCCCTACATGGACATTTACAAAAATGAAAAAAATAAATAGTAAAAAGATTTTAAAAAAAACAAAACAGTTTTTCTCACTTTTCTGTTTGTTTCTTAAGAAAAAGAATAAAAAAAAGATTTTCAGTGTTGCTGCTTCTGTAACAGCCTATACAATAAAATGAACACACTTTTTGTACCTCAATCTAAACGCTATAAAAAGGATAGCAGAAAAAAACTGCCAAAATGCCTTTTTTGGTTCATTTTGCCTCCCAAAAAAACATGATGAAAGAGATAAAGTAATTTTAGTATTGTCATAATCGTACCAGCCCACAGAAAAAAGTTCTATCATTTATATTGCACAGTAAACAGTATAAAAACGAAAGAAAAAAACAAAAACATCTGACAGAATCGATGCTTTGAAAAAAAAAAAAAAAATGAAAACAAGTTACACAACACATGTACCCCCAAAATCATACCGATGAAAACTACAACGCACCATGTAAAGAACAAGTCCTCATATGGCTATGTTGATGGGAAAAAATTTACCGCTTTTGAAAAGTGGAGATGAAAATGTAGTTGAGTCTAAATTGATTGACTCATGTAACTTTAAAGGAGATGTCCCGAGGCAGCAAGTGGGTCTATACACTTCTGTATGGCCATAATAATGCACTTTGTAATGTACATTGTGCATTAATTATGAGCCATACAGAAGTTATAAAAAGTTTTATACTTACCTGCTCCGTTGCTGGCGTCCTCGTCTCCATGGTGCCGACTAATTTTCGCCCTCCGATGGCCAAATTAGCCGCGCTTGCGCAGTCCGGGTCTTCTCCTCTTCTCTATGGGGCTCCGTGTAGCTCCGTGTAGCTCCGCCCCGTCACGTGCCGATTCCAGCCAATCAGGAGGCTGGAATCAGCAATGGACCGCACAGAAGCCCTGCGGTCCATGAAGACAGAGGATCCCGGCGGCCATCTTCAGCAGGTGAGTATGAAGACGCCGGACCGCCGGGATTCAGGTAAGCGCTGTGCGGGTGGTTTTTTTAACCCCTGCATCGGGGTTGTCTCGCGCCGAACGGGGGGGGGGGGGGGTTTAAAAAAAAAAAAAACCCGTTTCGGCGCGGGACATCTCCTTTAACCATGTAGCTATAAAGTTAACACTCACACTCCGTTGTCTGAGGGAACCCAAAGGTTCTTTTGCCACATAAGACGACACCAGTATTATAAATGGCAGATGTTAGACAGAACCCCGTTACAGATTGTGATTGGAGTCCAGGAGCTTCAAATTTTTACCTACTGCACTGGCCAAATTAATAGCGAAATCTTAAATTTCTGTTGATAAACAGCGAGCCTCATTTATCAAAACAGTCTAAAGGATAAACTGTCTTCTGTGCATGCACCGACAGATGAACGCACAGCGCAGGCGCAAGACTTCACTAAGCTACAAGTCTGAGAGGCCAAGAGGGGTGGAATTAAGGGGCGAGCAGGCTGAAAGACTTTTCAGACCGCCCACCGCGCGGGAGAACTTTAAACACGAATTACACAGGTATGCTTTTATTCTCAGAACAAGCAAAGGGACTATGTAGAACAGAGCAAACTGCAAGCTGCACTTGGACTATATTCCAAAATTCTGCTGACTGATCCTTTTAAATGTAGTCTTAAAATAGTTTGAGTACAAAATTAATAGGAAATTTGAAAATCAATCGGTGGTGTTCCGGAATAAATTGCAACTGGATTTGGGTCAGGACTCTTTAGTGAACAGAAAGAGACGCTGTGAAAGGAAATAAATCACCAGGAATGACTCATTACTTTCAAAACTATGCCCCAAAAATCTTAAAAGCTGCAAATTGAACAAAAAGTGGTGTCAACTTAAGCTGTAGGAATGTGAGGAGGCAGCTGTGAGATGCAGGTTACCAAGCTTATTGATCCAGGGAGAAGCAGCTTTTCACTCCACAAATGAAGACTAAACACCTAACCTGGGCCAAGATGTAAGAATTGGTGTTCCGAAAACTGGGAAAAAATGTGCTTCTCTGATGAGTCCACTGCCATACCGCTGAAACTGCCATGTGCAATTTCACTACTGCGGCCCACAGTCAGCGATCATTGCTCATATACAGTATAAGGATGAAGCCTGGAGAAGCATTCCTAGATAACTGTGTTATCCAAAAAGTTAAACATCCAGACTAACTGATGATCTGGAGTGTCATCTTAGTAAAGGGTCCATGTTGACTGCACACAGTAAAAAGGATGACGACTAAAGCCCATTTACACACATCAATAATTATCACTCAAAATTTGTTCAAACTATGGCTTTTGAGTGATAATTGTTGTGTGAAATACTACTATCGTTCACTCTTCGGCTGAACGATGATTTTAAAATGAGCATAACATCCATCATTCAGCTGGAAAGAGATAGCAGGGACCGCACACTGTGTTCTCTATGGGAGCAGCTGATTACATTGTATTCAGCTGACAACCCGCGGCAGCCCTTGCGAAGACAATGCAGCTGAGTGCAAAGTCCAGACCACATGTTGGGATTTGCAAACAGCTGCTGGAGGCTCATTTACATGCAAATGAAGCTGATAAAGTGCTAATGAGCATTACTGCCTATTAATACTTCATGCAAAAACTGTCAATTTTTCAATCGTTTGAAAGATGTCTTTGCGCATAAATGAGCCTTAAATTCCAGTATTGAAGTGTGATTGAGAATCACATTTTAAATCAGCTCAGTTAGTAGTTTCCGGATAGGAAATGCATTTTTATGCAGGATGTAGCTCCTTGTCACATGGCAAAAAGTGTGATGCATGTGTTTAACGAATCTGGACATGACATGTTTCCATTGCCAGGCAAAAGCCTAGACATGAACCCAATAGAAAACGTTTGGTGCAGCCTTAAAAACAAAATTAATGCAGAAGGGCCTGTAATCAAAGCTAAAGTATTTGAGAAACTATTGAAAGTCTGGTTCCATAATCCTGAAATCAAGGACATGAACATAAAATGCATTAAAGGAATTTCGGACAAGGCGAAAGAGTTATTAAAAGCCAAAAGGAAGCAATGCATTAAAATATGTTTCTTATATACAGAACTTTGCTTATGAAACTTTTTTTCTATAAACTACTTCTGACTAAATTTAAAGAAACTTATTGCGAAACTGCACTTATGCTGTTAATTTGGTCAGTACTGTATATACTGAGATATATGGGAGACTCAAAAGTAATAATAATGAATCTCGAGGGTTGCATGGGTGGAAGCCCTAGATCTTAGTAAATACATGGAGGACCTCAGGAACTCTGATTTGAATTTTGATCTGACGCCTGTTAGCACTTATGACATATGGGCCACTTGGATTGACTTCAGGAGTTCGCCGGCGTTCTCCAAGTGGCTTTCCAATGGTTCGGTTTGAGGGATGCGAGCAAAGACCATCGGCGGACCGAGTGGGCCTAGGATTAATTTCTTGTTGGGAGGATGAGAGAACCCCAGATACTCTATCCTTCTCCCTTTACCCTTCTCTTCCAATCTCTTCCTCTCTCTCTTTCTACCTGTCTTTCTCTTATCCTCTTGTCTCTCTTTCTCGCTAACTTGTTTTTCTTTTTTATTTGTTCAGCCCTGTTCAATAGTTAAAATTAGCTTAAAGTATTGTGGGCTCACATCTGGAGAGACCCGCCGAAAGGCCTACAGTATAGGATCACTTTTCGCGCCTCAATATGTGAGCCAGAGGTTGGTCTTCTGGAGGGATATAGTCAGCCCGAGTTGGTTATATACTTGATTATTCTATAACCTGTCTGGTCATCTGTTTGCGTCTAGTGGCTAGTAAATAATGATTCGCTCAATTTGTAATTCAAGTACGCAATATGACACATTGCACTATTTCATAACTCTATAATGCAAGTACATTATTTCATGTATGTGATGCTAAATAAGGAAAATTAATAAATATATTTTAAAAGAAAAGTAATAGTAATGTGACACCAATTTATATACAGTCAAACCTCTAGTTTTGTTGGTAATCCATCCAAAAGCAATCAGCTAAACTTGAAACCAATGAAACTAGAGGTAATTATTTCTATAGGAATCAATGTAAATCCAATTAATTTGTTCTAGACATTCCAAGAAACACACAAAACCACATTTTTGTACAGCATTTAGTGCTGCTTTTCCAGTGCAGTACAACACTCCCATTCATTTCAATAGGGCTGTTCACACAAGCATTTTCAGCCCTGCGTCACCCATTGAAACGAATGAGCAGCGGTTTCAGAGCTGCCAAAAACGCGGCACAACTTGGTACCACATTTTTTGTAGTGCTTAACGCCCTAGCTACACTGCCTGAAAGAAAAAAATATATCACTATACTCAGCTAGCAAGTGCCGTCGGTGTCCCAGGGGGCGCTCTCCAGAGCTCCGTGAAGGTTTATCACAAGCATCTTGCTTGTGACAGGGGATTAAAATGAATGGCCGTGAAAGCAGCAATCCATGAATGGCTGTGAAGCCAGCAAAAAGGTCACGTGGGCCGGTGACAAAACTAGAAGCAAGTGACGAAAAAGGAGAGGCAAGAGTCTGCACTAAAGAATCGGCAAACTGGAAACCGGTGAAAGACGAAGGCGATGAAAGTAGAGGTATGACTGTATTTAGACTATAACTGGTCTTTATTTTGTCTAGGTTTTGCATGCCATAGCATGCAGGTGATGGGCATGCATTAAAGCGTATAAAGAATGACTTCTTACGTAAACTATTTATACATTCTGTCACTAAAATTCCAGGTTTTCCAGGAAAAACAAGTTCTGTCAGCCCAGTGAATGCCCTTGGGCTGACCCAGCTACAAGGTATTTTGTAAATCAGAAAAGTTAGCTGTGTGATTGCGACTAAAGGAAGTGGTTACATCATACGCAGCCTGGTGAAGGCTTGCTGAAATATTGATGTGGCACTGTAGTAACAGCACAGGTGGAAAATAATCTGCTTTCATATTGCAGTAGAAGGTGCTGAAAACTGGCAAATTTATATTGTAAAAATGCTGGCACAGAGGGTACCACAATCACTGCAATGGGACTTATACCAATCTCAGAAAGAGGACAAATCAATTCAAAAACTACAGAAGGCAGCCATACTTACCAGTATACTGAAAGCCTCCAGGGCTGCCACTGCAGATTGCCTATGAAGCCATGCCTGTGGCTTGGCTTGAAAGATTGCCTGTCAGATCAGGGTATAGGGGATGTGGTATGCCTCCCAGAAGAGGCACGTTTTTACAGCACGCCTGAAGCTTTGTGAGTCCTGGATTGCCCAGATAGACTTTGGTAGTGTGTTCCAGAAGACTGGTGCTGCTCTGGATAAATCTTGGAGGCGGGAATAAGAGGTTCAAATTAAAGAGGTGCTCAGTCTGGTTTAGTTAGCAGAGCAAAGAGCCTGGGCTGGGCGATGGATTGAGATGAGGGAGACAATATAGGGGGGCGCTGCACTCTGGAGGGCTTTATGGATTAAGGTCGTCAATTTAAATTGAATTCTGTAATTAACAGGCAGCCAGTGCAGTGTCTGGCACAGGGCAGAGGCGCCCCAGCAGCGGCCAGACAGGAAGATGAGCCAGGCTGTCGCATTTAGGATGGGTTGGAGAGGAGCGGGGAAGGCCAATAAGCAATGAGTTCCAATAATCGAGGCGGGAGTGGATGAGAGCAACAGTGGGCGTTTTTAGCATATCCACGATGAGAAAAGGGTGGATTCTTGCAATGTTCTGGAGGTGCAGCTGATATGTTTGGGCCAGAGATTGGATGTAGGGGGTAAAGGACATATCGGCATCGAGTATGAGCCCAAGCCAGCAGGTATGCTGTCGGGAGTCATGGTGGCGCCACACACTGAGACGGAGATGTCAGAATGAGGTCAGTTAGTAGAGGGCAGAAACACCAGTAGGTCAGTTTTAGAGAGGTTTAGTTTGAGGTAGAGAGAGGACATAGTGTTAGAAACAGCGGACAGACAGTCGGTGATGTTTTGGAGGAAAGGTGCAGAGATGTCACCTGAAGACATGTATAGCTGGGTGTCGTCAGCGTAGAGGTGGTATTGGAGGCCAAATCTCCTGATGGTTTGTCCAATAGGGGCTCTGTAGATGGAGAAAAGGAGGGGGCCGAGCCCTGGGGGACCCCAACAGCAAGGGGAAGAGGAGGGGAGTTAGAGCCACCAAAGGAGATGCTGAAGGAGCGGTCAGATAGGTAGGAGGAGAACCAGGAGAGAGCAGTGCCCTTTAGGCCGATGGAGCAAAGTATACTGAGGAGAAGTTTGTGGTCAACAGTATCAAATGCTGCGGAGAGGTCGAGGATGATCAGTAGCGAGTAATCGCCCCTCGATTTGGCTGTCAGTAGGTCATTGGACACCCTTGTAAGGGCAGTCTCTGTTGAGTGTTGAGGTCGGAAGCCAGATTGTAGGGGGTCTAGGAGAGAGTGCTCTGATAGATAGCTTACAAGGCGGGAGTAAACCAGGCGTTCTAGTAGTTTGGAGATGAAGGGGAGGTTTGAGATGAGTTGCTAGTTGGCAGCATCAGTGGCGTCCAGAGTCGGCTTCTTTAGCAGTGGGGATATGATGGCATGTTTGAAAGAAGAGGGAAAGATGCCAGAGGTCAGAGAGAGGTTGAATATAGTGGTGACATGGGAGATAACCACTGGGGAGAGGGACCTAAGAAGTTGTGAGGGGAGAGGGTCGCTAGCGCAGGTGGTGGGGCGAGCAGAGAAGAGCAATTTGGAGACTTCTTCCTCTGTCGTCAGTTGGAGTGCAGGAGCTAGATGCAGTATTGATGAGACTAGCGTCAGGGCTAGTCTGGGATTGGGAAGTTATTTCCTGAAGGATGTCATCAATTTTCTTTTTGAAGTAAGCAGCCAGCTCTTCAGCACTGAGATCCGTCACTGGGGGCTGCAGTTTAGGGCTGAGAAGGGAGTGAAAAGTATCAAAGAGCAGTTTAGGGTTGTGCGAGGAGACGTGAGAGGTGAAATAAACTTGTTTAATATGGTAGAAGGCGAGGTTGTAGGTTCTGAGCATGAATTTGTAGTGGAGAAAGTCCACGGACGTTTGCAACTTTCTCCCCAGCCATTCAGCACTTCTCGAGCACCCCTAGACACGTTTGAGGCGTGACCCCGGGTTGCTGCGGTCTGCATCGGATGACTTGGGTCACGGAGGTTGCTGCTTCATCCAGGGCACGTTTGAGAGCGGTGTTGTAGTGTGCAGCAGCCAGGTTGGAGCGGGAGAGGAGAGAGATAGGGTACGGAGTCTTTCAGTACATTATACAGTACATTGCAGAGCACCATTGAAAGATACAACTCTAGCCACAAAAAACAAGTCCTCAAACTGCTGTAATGATGGATAAATAAAACAAGTGGGGTAAAAAGAAGGCTGTGTTCTTAAGGGATTAAATTCATATCCCTGCGATTTGGACATCTGTCCACCCATGTTGTTTAGACACATTTTGGTCATGTTATTTGAGAATTGCATGATTATACTGTTTGAAGACTGTCCTATGAACCATAAGGGGGGAACAGGGCGACAATCAACTAAGAGAGGATCGGCCATGGGATAAAGTCAGCAGCATTTGGTTTTGCAGTCATAGTTCTGCTATCTACTTTTGATTTTGGTTTGATTTTTGCCTTTCACTTTGCCGGACTGTCAGTCAAGCCTGACATCACCCACTAACTGTGAGCAGCGAGGACCACCTACTTCACACATTAACTACACCGGACGTCAAGCCTAAGAAGAGTCCATTTGGTTGAAGAGAATAGATAAAGAAAAAGGAGGATTGAATTAGAGGGGCTACTTATGTAGAACTGTGCAGCCAACCCTGCTGACTTTATCCTGTGGCAGGTCTCTAAGTCCAGTCCTGTTAGTATTCAGTAGTAATAGCTGACTATGCCCAAAATATTTCTCATGTATCCTACATTTTCCAACCCTTCAGTGACTGATGCTTATACTGACGAGCAGATTTAGGGGTTTTATGTAATCAGGGTAGACATTTTCTTTCAAAAAGCTCCCGTGTCCCTGCCTTAATAAATTAGACTACGTACTGTGCGATTTGAGAGATTTTACCAATTAATGTCCTATCTATGGATTTTAAAGCAATTAGTTATGGCAGAAAATAGGCTAAATAAGGACACCCATGACAAGAATTATGGCTTGCCACACAAACCTAAACACGTCATATCAATTATACTTGTACATTTATTTGTGTTTCTTGCCACATAACTACAGTAGTTCAGAGTGCAGAAATTTGTCTAGGAACATTGCTATTGATACATCTTAATGATTCTTCTACTAGAACTCCTCTAACATTGGCAATGGTCTATAATATTGTACACCTTATATACAAAAGAATGAAATTCATTATCCAAAACCAAATAAACCAATTAATCAGCGCCTCTGTTACTGGTCTGCAAATTGTAATAAATAGGTGGGTGAGTACTCACCTGGTGCTTGGTGGATTTCTCTGATGTGAGAAACCACCGGCACTTGTTGTCCGAGAGTCAGTGTTGGAGTGCAGCCTCTTGCTGGGCTGTGTTGTCCAATGTTTAGATAGCAGAATAGAAAAATTCCCCCTGCGCTCAGAAACCCACGGGAATCCAAATTATTATGTATTTTAATCTGCAACACGTTTCGGCAGTCTCATTTTATGCTTGAGAAATGCAGCAGAGACTGCCGAAATGCGTTGCAGATTAAAAACCATAATAATAATTTGGATTCCCATGAGTTTCTGAGCGCGGGGGGAATTTTTCTATTCTGCTATGTTAACATTATCCAAAACCAGAAAGTTTGTGATTGCAGGTAACACACATATTGAATTCCAATCTTCTCATCAACTTTATGTTATAATCATACAATCAAGGAAACAGATATAAATGGTTGTTGGAGATGGTCATGATGATATGCTTAAGAAAGGCAACATTGTTATTGCCGAAACGCGTCATATAAACTATAACTCACGGACTGAGAAGTATACCACTGATTCATCTGGGTTCCAGAGTGCGGGGATTTTTTTCCTTCACCGATTGTGCCTTTACCTTAACTTTACAGCCCAGGCTACGGCTGCATTCCTATAATGACTCTCCAGGAGGCTGGATTGAGAACCTGAGGTGATTTATAGACTATCGTGGACATTGGGTGTCAGTGGATTCTCTATCCAGAGAATTCCACTGAGCACAAGGTGAGTACTCACCCACCTGTTTTTCCACTCTATTTACCTGGTGTATTATGAGGCGCTGATTGATTCATTCCTTTTATTCTGAGCAATTTGCTCCTGTAGATGAGTGCCAATCAAAGAGATCAACATTCGTCTACTGGGCCTTTACACAGGCCAATTCAAGCTCTACTATGGGATGAAAGATGGTTAATATGATTGTTTGCATTCCATAGGGCTGTTATTGGTCAGCTGCACATCTCCTTATTTACATGGTGATATGCACAGCTGGCCAGCAAGCACTTTTGTGCTCGAATAAACGAGCTAATCAGTCAGCTTCATCTTGTGTTGGCTGGTCCTTTGCTCTTTTACATGGCCCAATGATCCAGCAAAGGAACACAAAGTTTTTGCCTGGTTGTCAGGTTATGTAAAATCCCCTTGACTATACTACAATCCCTTAAAAGCTCCTCTCTCGTCAAAGCCCCCAGCTAACAGATTATCCTATTACTAATACAATTATGTAATATCCATTACGTGGATGTATACATTAACAATGTGGGGATACAAAACAATATTCTTATATCAAACAATACATCTTAATAGATGCGATTGTATGTTCAACTATTGATACATAGTAACATCCGAGGTTAAGATCTTCCTGCACCATGACAAGATGCTGTCAGCTAAAATAAGAGCTAACATGATTATTAAAGACTCATTTCCCCTTCAGGATATCTAGGAGATGCATGTAATGACTTGTGCATTATTCAGTCATAGTTTTGCTCTGTGTATGCAATGTATTTTCCCCTCCTATTACAGCTGTAGAATGGTTTATAACTGGCATATGCTAACCTGCTCAGAAAGACAATATGTCCCGGTGATCCCACACCATCATGATGGATGAGGAGGGATAGCAAACATGAAGAACAATAAAACATACATACATACTTACATATATATATATATATATATATATATATATATATATATATTATGGGAGAGGAAGTCACAACAAATCAGAGCAACCTTATTCCATCAAATTTCCCAGAGCAGAGCAGATCATCGAGGTCTGAATATCTTGCACTTCTACTTCACAAGTTTTGTTTTGTCGTATGTTTAAGCACACATGGTCTTCACACTGATCTATAGCCTGGCCCTAGTATCGAAAACAATGCTCAATGACTAGTCAAAAAGCAATTTACTACAGCCAAGTACAGTTACATAAAGTAAGTGAACCCGTTAAATTGGAGTCCCGCACGTATTACTAATAAAATGTGGACTGATTGAGGAACTAAAAGACATTTGCAAGGAGGAATGGTTCAAAATTCTTCCTTCAACATTGTGCAAATCTTATTTACAGGTTATCAAGTTTAAGTGTTCTTGCTTTTTTCCCCCCTAACTGTGGATATTTGCTCAATGGAGGACATGCATGGTAGAACTGTGTGTGTTATTAGTAAGATTATTGCTGGTCTGACTATGTGGCTAAAGCCTCTATCACACGGGACAAATGTTGGGCGCTTAAGCACCCATCAGCTGGCCTAGCGATAATCGCTTCTGTACTTTCAAGCAGGAGTAAACATTGCTCAGTGAATTGAGGCAGAAGAGATGACTCTGGCCCGCCCGCCACCATTAACAGCAAACAGGCAGTCATTCATACATAAATGACGACCTGTTTACACAGGCAGATGCAGAGGCAGACCAACAATAATTTCCTGGTCTGCCTGAAAGATCGTTGTTTTTTTCACTGTATACATTTACACTGCACAATTATAGTGCAAACCGCTCCATCCAACAAGTGGTTTTGCATAATCGCCCAGTGTAAAAGGGGCTTTAGGTAACAATCAGACCACAGATTTTGGCGCGGATCCTCTTAAATTACACTTAAATTGTAGAGCTGAAATCTGATTCGAATTCGCACCAAAATCCTCAACACAATCAGCACCCGATGATGTGGATTTGCTGTGGATTTTCTCAGCTGTTGAAAACCTGCAACAAATCAGCTATGTCACACGTTAACATAGTATGTTAGGCTGAATGAAGACAATCTCCATGTACTTTAGCCTGTTTCAACCCCCAACCCCTGTTGGTCCAGAGGAAGGCAAAAAAAAAAACATTGAGGCAGAAGCCAATTTAGCTCATTTGGAGGAAAAAATCCCTTCCCAACTCCATAAGGGCGTTCACACTTTGCTAATTTGCTGTGGATTATACTGCAGATCTGCACTAAAATTCATAACAAAATCTGGAGGAAATCAGCTGTGTGTGAACGCCCCCTAAAAGTAAATGTGACCCATAAACACAGTTTTCTTTGTAATCTAAATACACCTAAAACTAAGAGCCATTTAATTTTCTAATATCTCTTTAGATCAGTCAGAGCTCAATTTTTCTTTAAATCCCCCTTTAGACAGTCTTTTTTAATTTTTTCCCAGAACGGTTCACCAACAATAAGCTGATTACAGTATATCCCTGCAGGACCCTCAGCAATATTATGAGATGGGAAAAATCCTTTAATCTGTTTAATGTTTCATTAAAATGTTAAAATAGGCAGAGAACACTCAAAACCGTAGTCATACCCAAAATACTGTATATAGTCAGTCACTATAAATTGAGTAAGTCATATGACTTAAGGCTGGTTTACACGGGCCGATGATCACTCAAAGATCGCTCAAACGACAGTTTGAGTGACAGCTTTGAGCGATCATTTTGCATAAACTAAGTAGCTACTTAATAGCAATTAAGTGTGCAAATGAAGCTTTAGCTGAAGGCAGTTAAAGGGGTTGCCTCACGCCGAAACGTTTTTTTTTTTTTATTCAATTGGCCCCCCGTTCGGCGCGAGACAAACCCAAGGGATGGGTTAAAAAAAAAAAAAAAGTTTATTACTTACCCGAATCCCCGCGCTGCGGCGACTTCTTCTTCCTTTACCAAGATGGCCCCTGGGATCTTCACCCACGATGCACCGCGGGTCTTCTCCCATGGTGCACCGTGGGCTCTGTGCGGTCCATTGACGATTCCAGCCTCCTGATTGGCTGGAATCGGCACACGTGATGGGGCGGAGCTACGAGGACCAGCTCTCCGGCACGAGCGGCCCCATTCACCAGGGAGAAGACCGGACTGCGCAAGCGCGTCTAAAAACGCCAAAAGACAGCGAATTTAGACGGATCCATGGCGATGGGGACGCTAGCAACGGAGCAGGTAAGTGAATAACTTCTGTATGGCTTATAATTAATGCACGATGTATATTACAAAGTGCATTAATATGGCCATACAGAAGTGCTGAACCCCACTTGATTTCACGAGACAACCCCTTTAATAGCCCAAGGCCTATTATCTGCGCTCAGATCCTTTGTTCTCCAAGGGTGAACAATGCTATCAGCACTCCCCGTGGAGAACTGCTGATAAGGCTGACCAATGATTTTTAGGTTGGACTGAATTTAACAATCAGCTAGCAGTGCACAAAATGCACATGATGGGCATGCGCTTAGATGCGCCGATGATCGCTGAAACGATCTCTGATTAGCGATTTTTTTAGCGATCATCGGCTGGTGTAAATGGGCCTTAACAGATATATAAAGTGTAAGTGCATACTACCCATGTCAGGAGAATGAATAAATACTATATACTGAGAAAGAGAGTCTGTTCATTTATTGAAAATGTCCATTTTCCAAACACAAGCCCATACTAGCTGAACAAACATTTTACTAATTTCCTAAATGTGAACTTCTACTTCCCAAATGAGTAAGTTCCTGCAAACGGGTAAAACTTCCAGCAGATGCTCTTAAAACAAAAGCTTAAAGAAGTTTTCTGTTGGCTCGATATCTAAAGGTCTAAAATGATCCGTTCATAGGAAATCATTTATAATTATTTGGCACCATGGTAAAGGCCAGATACCTCTCACAAATGTCATTAATCTTCACAAGTGAGATGATGGCTGGAGAGGAAAAAAGAAGCTGAATTTACAAATTTCCAAGATGATATACTTCATCAAGAACATTGGAGACAGTTGACACCAGACCAAAGAGAAAACACATGAGAATATTGTCAACACATTTGTAATTTGTTTTATAAACTACTGGAATGGAGAACTGAGCAAAGACAACCCCGATATTCTGGTCAATGCGACTGACTTAGTGCCGACTACTGGATATTCCTACATACCAAACAGCAAACAATATTTCATAAAATGCAAATATTAATACATACTGACCATTGCTATGATTATTACAATATTCTATGCCTTCTTCTCCTCAACAGCAGCTATCGGAGTCTTAAGATATCAGCAAGAAGTAACCATATATCTATTATGTGAGCCTGAAAATACTCACTGGATGGCAATGCATCTTCCCAGGTAAACGGAGAGATGTGCAGTCGACGTACAGTAAACCAGCTCTATGGAGAGGAATGATCATATGGACAATTGTTTGGCCTGTAAGATTATGAATTGGTCTGTGTAAAGGCCCTGCGCTAATGTAATTGACCAACACTCATCTTAAGGCCGGGCTCACACAGGCACAATATTACCACGTATTACGCATGCAATGTACGTGCTTGTGATACACTGTAATTCAGAGGCAATCAAAACCATTGCCTTATGCAGGTCCGCTCACATTTTGTGTGTAGGAACTGTGTCATCGCAAACTCAAAAAAGAACACAGTATGTTCTATTTTGCCGCATATTACGTGCAAGAGCCTATGGGCACGTAATTAATGCCACCCATACGCAATACCATTGTGTATGGGTGATGTATATATTCACCGTTAAGAAGCGACAGTACAGGAATCGTAAACAAAAAAAACCAAAAAAACAAGACGAATGCGCATAACAGCGTGTGTGAAATACACCATCATGCTCAGCACAATATCACTGCCATATGCAGTGATATGCTAAGTCACCAGTGGCTGCACAGCGGTACAACACTGTGTGACTCAGGCAATATTTTACGCACATGGCCCAACCTGAAAGGTCTCTAATTCCAGTTCTAAGCTCTCTTTTCCCCACCATTTACCATATCGGTATCCTAAATATTGTCCTGTTAAAGGGGTTGTCCCGCGCCGAAACGTTTTTTTTTTTCAACCCCCCCCCCCCCCCGTTCGGCGCGAGACAAACCCGATGCAGGGACCTAAAGAAAAATCCGCACAGCGCTTACCTGAATCCCCGCGCTCCGGTGACTTCTTACTTACCGGCTGAAGATGGCCGCCGGCATCTTCTCCCTCGGTGGACCGCAGGGCTTCTGTGCGGTCCATTGCCGATTCCAGCCTCCTGATTGGCTGGAATCGGCACGTGACGGGGCGGAGCTACACGGAGCCCCATTGAGAAGATAAGAAGACCCGGACTGCGCAAGCGCGTCTAATTTGGCCATTAGACGGCGAAAATTAGACGGCAACCATGGAGACGAGGACGCCAGCAACGGAACAGGTAAGTGAATAACCTTTGATAACTTCTATATGGCTCATAATTAATGCACAATGTACATTACAAAGTGCATTAATATGGCCATACAGAAGTGTATAGACCCACTTGCTGCCGCGGGACAACCCCTTTAAATTCATACAGACACCACTTAGGCCTCATGTCCACTAGCTAAATGGAATTGCGGATTCGGCAGCGGATTTCCACAGTAGATTTTGCCCATAGGGAATCATTGGCCATCCGTGGTCCATTAAATTGATATTTGCACCCGCGGATGGCATTTTAAAAGAATTGCGTTTTTCACACGCGGGAGAAAAAACGCGGCATGCTCCATTCTGCCACGGATTCCGCGCGGATCGGCAACATTGCTATCACATTGATAGCAATGTGTGCGGATATCTACATGCAAAAAAATACCATTTAAAGCAAATCCACGCGGAAATCCGCGGCAGATTCTGCACGGATTGTATTTTTCAAGTGGACATGAGGCCTTAATAAACAGGCAAGTTCAGCTTTCCCGCAAAAGACAATAAAGCTATACTAAAGGACCTTTTACACGTTACAAAAATTGTTCAAATGAGGGAAAATGAACACTAATCGTTCAGTATAAACAGCGCCAACAATCAAACAATGAATGATAAACCGTTCACTTTACGTTCATCACTCATTTTGTGTAGGCATAACAATCGTTGGCTCGATCACTAATCATTCAGTTTCAATACCGATCGGTCAGTCATTCTAATTCATTCATACAGTCAATGTGAATGACTGAATGATTTCTCATTTCAGCGAGCCAACAATGTATCTGCCTGTATAAGCAGGCTGCCCTGAACATGCGAACTCTGATATCTCGTTGGCTTGTTTGAAGGAGAAATCAGGTCTAAAAAATCTTAATGCCCCGTTTAACGGAACAATTATTTTTGAGAAACTGAATGAACGTTCATTTTAAACTCGGGCAAAT
The DNA here is from genome assembly GCF_035609145.1 of Eleutherodactylus coqui. Classification (NCBI taxonomy): domain Eukaryota; kingdom Metazoa; phylum Chordata; class Amphibia; order Anura; family Eleutherodactylidae; genus Eleutherodactylus; species Eleutherodactylus coqui. The sequence goes on from NC_089839.1 coordinate 57,575,157, forward strand.
GACGGAAAGGACGAGCAAGAATCGTGAGGTTTTCATTCGTCGTTCAGTTTCAGCTGGCATAAAAACCAGTGTTGGCTTGGGCGCTTATCATGCCATTTAAAACACTCCTCCTCCAGTATTTCAAGAGAATCATGCAGTCTAAATAGGCTGCCTGGGCATGAAGGGGCTGGTGATGACGTCATCAGCTCGTTCCATCGGGCAAACGAAAATCGTGAGAATCCCGGCCTGTGTTCAAGGGGCATTAGTGACAATAACAGTCCACATGCTCCTGTCCATCTTCTGACTCATTTCAATTGTCTTACTAAGTGACTAATGATGGCTGGGTAATTGAAAGGCCCTAGTCCTTTTTTATGCTTAAGATGGTGATCAAGATTAATGACTTTTTACACTGGGAGAAGAGGAGGGTGTGAAATCCCACACTGATGACAGTTAAGTATTTACTTAGTTGTAAGAGGAAATCTCCACCTCAGGGCTGTAAAATAAGACACATCCTTATGGTAAGCAAGCATGAAATCAAGCACCAGACCTACTAATTGTCCTAAGGGTGAAGCATATGGAAAAATGTATTGGTCAATATAGAAGCAGTTTATATCGTAGATAATTCTTGAAAGTAGGACATTCCCTACTATTGTTCACATGGTCTATTGGTTTAATATTGTGCGTTATATCTTATTTGGGGTATGTTCCCTCCGATTTGCAAAATCCTGCAGAATATGTTTATATAGATAAAGAGGTGTTACATATCCGAGCTGGACACAAAAACACTCCATCTGCATGGGCGTAATTTAGTCTTCCAGAGGATGGGAATGCACACAAAACACTAACATGGTGAAGACAAAACATCTGTAACAAAACCAAAAAGTGGGGAAACAGGAAATGACCCTAACTTACTAAAAGTGAGGCACTTGCCCTGATGATGGCAACCCCACGTTACGAACCTGGACGACCCTGACTCTCCTTAATTGGGATAACAGGGATAAATACTGCTACAATAAAAAAAGTATAAGCAGCGTCCTCTATGAGGATAAGCCGAGTGACGATTTGAGGAAGAGGAACTTTGAAATGTTATTACTAGAGATGAGCGAGTCTACTCGCTAAGGCAAACTACTCGAGCGAGTAGTGCCTTATGCGAGTACCTGCCTGTTCGTCTCTAAAGAATCGTGTGCCAGCGGGGGGCGGGGAGCGATGGGGGCGAGCGGGGAGGAACGGAGGGGAGATCTCTCTCACTCCCTCCCCCCCGCTACCCCCTGCTCACTCCTGCAACGCACTACTCTCCCCCGCCGGCACCCAAATCTTTAGAGACGAGCGGGCAGGTACTCGCATAAGGCACTACCGTGTTTCCCCGAAAATAAGACAGTGTCTTATAAATTTTTGTTCAAAAAGGTTTAACTTTTTTACATGTATAGCTGCCTGAACACTATTTAAATTTACTTTTTTAATTAACTGTTAGCAGGGCTTGATTTTGGAGTGGGGCTTATATTTCAAGCATCCTCAAAAAGCCTGAAAAATCATTTTGCATCCTCACAAATTCTGGAAAAATCATGATACGTCTTATTTTCAGGGGATGTCTTATTTTCAGGGAAACAGGGTACTATTTGCTCGAGTAGTTTGCCTTAGTGAGTATGCTCACTCATCTCTAGTTATTACCAATATGGAATCCACTATCCCCATCATTCCTTATTTTGCTATTCTTTGTACTGTGAAGTTAAGACCTTCGCCTATGGCCGGGCTCACATGACTATACGATTATGCTGCATAAAAACCTCAGTGTTTTACCGGCAAAGGGAACTGTGTATCTCTGTGTATTGTCACGGTTTTGCCTGCACATGAACAGTGTGATTAACACACGCTGTAATGCACTGGCTTCCTGGTTCCTTTAGCCTGGCCTAAGAAACAATATCTTTTTTCTTTCTTTTTGTGTACTATTAGGAGGCACAAACATGTAAAAATGTCTCAAGTAATGGGAATTATTTTGATGTGCATTGCAATGTGTTTGTTGCCCAATAGTAGGTATTAGGAGGAACAAAAAGAACAATTTGAAGCCGATCCTCTATATTCTAACCTCTAAAACAAATTTGCAGATTCACAATTGTACTTCTTTCCTATTGCAGAACAGTATTTTTGCCATGAAAGGTACTGCGGAATAAAAAGGTTCACATTATAATTTCTACTATTGCAAATGGGGGGAAAATGGTTCAGCATTTAGTGAATTGATCCTTGTTTCACTTATCTGCATCCAGTTGATTTATGGATAATTCAGTTAAACATAAACTGAAAGTAACTGCATAAACCCCAAATTAAACAGGGTAAGCAGTCTATGGATTAGTAGGAATTTTTGGCCGCTTTGTATTTTCAGAGTCATGCCTTCTTATATTTTTATTGTTTGTGTTTGTAGGGAGGTCCGTATTTGCGCGTGGACTATAACATTGTACCCCACTTGAGGATGGCACAGTGGCTTGCACAGACCTAGAAAAGTTTAACTTGAACAGGCTTTTATTACATTGAAGCAACTAGTTTAACAATTACCATTTCTCACAGAGGGCACAATCTTACACACACATTGTGGCACAGAGCTTGGCAGTTATCAGTGGCAATGGAAGAGGCTCTACATGCAGCTCCCAATGTAACTCCAATGGGTGGTTGCTAGTAGTAAAAAACAGTCTCTTAGCACAGGCTACAGTACACAAGTCCCAGTATATGTTGACAGGGCCACTATATACAATGCAATTCATAGTGGGCGGTTACATATTTAGCTGGCAGGGTCACTCGCTTAATCCAGCGTTAATGGCTTGTGCTTGCTCACAGTACAGTCTATAGACCAGAAATGGTCTGCAGCCACCTGCAGTGCCCAGAGCCACCTCTACTCAGAGCAGTCCAATCAGATACTATACAGCAGTGTTTCCCAACTCCAATCCTCAAGTCACTCCAACAGGTCATGCTTTCTGGATTTCATCAGCATTGCACAGTTGATGTAATTATTGTCAATGCCTCTAGCATTGCCACAGGTGTCCTTTCCCATAGGATATCCTGAAAACATGACCTGTTGCGGTCCCTTGAGGACTGGAGTTGGGAAACACTGGTGTAGGGAGAAGGTGGACAAGTTCTCGGACAATCCTTGTCGGAGCTCCTGCTTACATACTTCCATATAACTTTCTGAAACATTCAACAATCACTATAAATAATGGCTTGTACTTATTATGCAGGTACGCAACACCAAATATGCAAATCTTATCCATTGCCCTGTGATGCATAAATGCACGGTTTGTCTCAGTAAAACAACACCTTTTCAGATTAAGACCCCCCATGGTATGCTACAGAAAAATGATTCTTGATGCACACAAACCAAAACCAACTGCGGTTTTCGCTTGTGGGTAAAAATTGCTGCATGCTTTATTTTCCTGCTATTCCCACACGGTCGGCTTCCATTTAAGTCAATGGTAGCCGTCCGATCTGCGGACAGGATGTTGTGGACGGGCCGCGGGTTCTGCAGGAAAAGCAGGTGTTTAAAAAAAGTAAATAAAAAAAGCTGTACTGTGCATGTCTGACGGCGAGCCGTGTGGACCATTCACAGTACAGAAAAAGAAGACACACACAGGTGTCGCCGTCACGGGTGGACTCCCCACACGGAATCCGTACGTGCCCATGTGCATTCATCCTAAAGCCAAGCGTTCTTACACAATCTGATACTCTCAGTACTGATTGAACAGTGTCAGTGTGTAGGGACCTGCCCCATTGACAAGACTTGATTAACACTTCATTGTTAACGTAGTCATACATTTCCAGGAGGAACAACAAAGGAAATGTGCAATACAAAATTAAACAAAAGATGCTCAAGGACTATTAATTTATGGGTAATGTGAATACTTACAAAAAGAAAGTTGACACTGTTGTATATGAACTTATATAAATATGAAAACCCACAGCACTCACAGTGGGGCAAAAACTCCACCAAAGGGAGGAACCCCGTTAGGTTTGAATAAATGCAACAGCCAAAGTCCGGTTGTGAACAATCAACCCGTACGTTATCAGATCCATAAAGTCATGGCAGCATAAAGTGGTGCAGAGAAAGTTCAAGATAGCATATACATCTTTATTGTTCCATAGGGCAAATTCAGGCAACGTTTCTGCGAACAATTGGCCTTTATCAAGCTGCTTATCCTATGAGACCATGCAAGGATCCATGTGCTGCCATGACTTTATGGAAGTGTTGTATATGAAAACTGTATACAACTGGCAATGTACATCTTAAAGAGGTATTCCATCTTATAAAGTAATGGCGTGTCCATAGGCTATGTTATTAATTGATGATCTGTGGGAGTCCATCCTCCTTAAAAAGAAAGCTTAAATTGCAATGTCCCATTCACTGTTCTTTCTCTGTGTGGTGGCCACTACTTGGTTCGGAAATGCAGTCAAATGAAAGGAAAATAGAACGCAGGAAAGAGCGGTGCTATCCGCCTTCATTCTCAGGAGTCTCGGAAGCCAGACCTCCACCGATCACAGAGTGATGGCACATCCTAGAGACATGCAATGACTTTATAAGATGAAAAAAACTCTTTAAAAGTAGATAAACCACTAGAGTATAGATAGTACAGAACTCATACATTAACGAAAGCCTCAAATTATGAAAAATAAAGGAATACAACATACGTATAAAGTTCTACCCACATTTTTATTAAATAGCTAGAATCTGCAAATGAAATATGGTTAGTGAAGCACTCGTTTTGCTACAATTCTCTTTATGGGTCTTGAGCCAAACCCTCAAATATTTTTCCTCATTAAGGTTTATATAATATCATTGATTTTCCAGAATATGATGTCCTAACTCAATATCAGATACATTTGTTCAGATGTGTATTGTACTGTATCAGAGCTAAAATGTATTTCCATCTCACTTTTGGCTATTTTTATGGGGTTTTTTTCACATCCTTTGAAGTAAAGGCATCTCAGAGCGAGTGAAAACATCTGCTAGCACAGACAGACACCTAGAAAAAAAAAGTTGATTGCTAATCATTTATGGACCTCGGGGTATTTTCTAGCATAAAAAGGAAAGAAAATAAACCATTGTACATTTTCCTGCTTACTAACAATTTTTTTTAGCTTGAATGGTTTGGAAACAAAAGTTAAGAAACAAGAGTTTTATTTTATTAAAAAGAGGATCTATCATCAGAAAGTGCACACCTGTTTTAGTTAAAAAATTAACCCCCACCCCCTCCAAAGAAACCTGCTCCACTACCAGCCTGTATATTGCCCGATTCCCTGAAGAACTTGGGCACAAACTTCTGCCTAATAATTTCCCAGCATCCCATCCAGTACACTGGGCAACATGTTGGAATGTCAACAGACCCCACTATAGTCAAAGGAATCCTATGGATGCTAATTGGATCCACTAACTCAGGGGTCCCCAACTCAAGTCCACAGGGACCACTAACAGGTCATGTTTTCAGGATATCCTATGGTAACAACACCTGTGGTAATGTCTGAGGCACCAACAATAATTACATCACATGTGCAACACTGAGGAAATCCTGAAAACATGACCTGTTGGCGGTCCCTGAGGACTGGAGTTGGGGAACACTGCATTAACTGCCAGATTGGGCATTTGTTATTTTCCATGAACAGAAAGAATGTAGGTGTGAACAGAAACAAAGAATGTAGGTGTGAACAGAACCTTAAGGCCCGTTTAGAAGTGATGAATGTTGGGCAAACGATGCCTGACACTTGTCCCCGAACATACTTGCTCTCTTACTGCTGCATGGGAGCTAGTATCGTTAGCTCACAGCACGGTGGCAGGAAGAGATTTCACTGCTTTCTCTCCCCAGCCCCTTGCTGCAGAAACGATGGACGATAAGCTGAATGATGATTGTTCAGTGCAAATAGCAGCCATTGAGTATTGAACAGCCGCTATGTTAAGTCAATGGAGTGGGGCGGGTGAGAGTGAGGAGTGATATCTCCTGAAGTTTCCCTGCCCCCCTGCTGGCCGATCTGTGAGTGAGCCAGCGATATTAGCTCCCATGCTACAGCACGAGAACGAGTGTATGCGGGGACGAGTGCGGGCATCGTTTGTTCAACATTCATCCCGTGTAAATGGACCTTTAAGGCCCACATATTAGTGCATGCACATCCAATGTCGATAATTTTGGTAGGCCCAGAGAACACCTTACTGTATATATGGGGGCTTTTAGCTTTTCCCCAAAATACAATGTTGGGAAAAAGATGGTTCTCAGATGTTGAATTTTAACATCTGAGACCTTTGTGCCCCGGGAGATAAGCAGCCACCAGAGCCATCTGGCTATGGTTTACCTACATAAACACAGGAATGCTTGGCGCAGCAAACTTTTCATCTGTATGGTAGAGCAGATGAAACTGCTGTCAGCTGAATGATCAATCAACCAACAGCTGTTGAAGGTGTATGGCCACCTTTTACCCTTGTTCTTACACCCATGAATTTGGAAAATATATTGTGCACTATTTTCTTCCAGAAATTCTGCAGCATCCTCAATTGTATCTACGCAATTTAACAAATTAGCTGCTCATGCATTTTTATGAAAAGCTTCACCCTTGGAGTACAGGATTTATCAGCTGAATACTTGAACATGCCACTTGACTTTTTATGCTGCCTGATTGTCAAGTATGAACATTAGTTTGAATGTTTGTTTGCACGATTATTGGGCAGAGCAAAAGAGACACCCGTCAGTCAATGACCAAGTGAACGCTCATTTGTTAGTTGATTGGCCACTTTCAGTGATTGTAATTATGATCGTTTGTACCCATAAGCAGATAATCGGCCCATGTCAAAGAAAAGTAAACAAACACTAAATCGACATGCTTGTTGATCATCGCTTGTTACATCGGGCTAAAAATTCGACCAGTATAAAAGCAGTTATTTTCTGCTGACTATGGTCAGAGTCATCACTTTTGTACACTCTTTTATGCTTCAATAAGTTTTTATTGGCATTTGACAAATTACAATTACAAGAGAGTCTTAGTAGCAACAATAATAAAAAATGATAGCTGGAAAATGTTAAATGACCAGATGAAATATCCAGATAGATAAGAAACCATATAAAGAAAATGAGTCCAACTTACTGGTCATTATGACAAGCAACAAAGAATAAAAAATTACCAACTACTAGTAATAACCAAAAATTATCATATTTACAAATAGAAATAACAAAGGAAAGAAGAAGGGGGGAAGGCACAAATTCCTAACGGAAATATGAAGTAGGCCTCTGAATGGAAACCTGATCAGAAGCATTACACGATTACTGGTCTGGATGGCAAAAGGCCACCATAGAGGCAAGTAGCAAACTCTGAGGACATTGTAAACTGGATCCATAAAGACCACATAGAAAGCATTCAAACTATCTGCTCAGGGGGCTCTAAATTTTTGTATGTGCATTAAAAAGTTCAATGCCTCAACAAACATGTCTCTAGATGGAGGAGATTGTTGCTTTCACAGTCTATGGTCGATATAAATTGATGAGCATAGCCTGAAATTAATGTAGGAGTTTGAGAAGGTAGTCTGTCTTCAGAACATTTATTTTGCCAAACCAAGAGAGGGGAAGGAAAGTCCATTTCTAGAGGTTTTCTTCCAGTGAGGTCAGCAGCGGTTTGTAATTCAGAGAGAATAACTGAGCCGAGCCTGTAGGGACCTGAGTGCCCAAATACTTTATAGAAAAAGAAATGAAAAAGCTAGGACTCAGACGTGACCCATAGTCACGTAGTCCTTTAGAACTAACTAACTCTATGAAGTCCAAATAAGCATATGTGTAGCCAAGTAAAGTTTGTAGAATGTAGCCAATGGTGTGGAATCCAAATGCTGTTTTTACTTTGTAAAATTAAACCAGCAATATAACGAATTCGAGGTATGCAGACCTCTTCCTCAGACATCCGGGTAACAGTTTATACATTCTACAATCTTTTTTTTTATTTATTTTTTTAACTTTCAGCCAACCTATTATTTTACCATTTTTCCCCCATAGTTTTTTTTTCACATTACTATTGTTCTGTGAATCTGATATTTTATCCTTTCCATTTTCTCTATATACCTATAGTTTGCTAGTTTCAGAGGAAGAGGTATGTGTACCTTGAAATGCATTAAGTTACTGATCAGGCAATCCTCTCTACTGGTGGCAGGCAATTCATCGATACGACCATCCACATTCTCGCATTTCAATAATGCGTCCCCTCTCAAACTTTGTTAACTAGATGAAAGCTCTTTGATTGCATCGTAGAGGCATCTAGTGGTCAACAAGCTCTACACTAGGGGAAAAAGAGGTCACTACACACAAGTAACCTCTGAGAGCCTTTTTATAAGTCAAAAATGAAACTACTTTTAGGGCCTCAGGTGGCAAGACCGTTCTTCTAATCACTCTAATCATTTGCATATCTGCCTGAGATGTAACTGCAGCAGCAAAACTCCCCATCCCTCTAAGTGCTTCATTTTTATTAATTTATTTTTACAATGAGTGTATTTAACATTTCCAATAAACACAAAACCAATGTAAATTGAATGGTCAGACCCTAGTACAATCAGTCTTCCAATAAATCTATTAACAGGGATAAGGAAGAGGAAACTAAACATGCCATTTATTTGTCTCAGTATTTAATACTGTAAACTTATGATTCCCTAACCTATCGAAACATGCTAACAAGGCAACAACAAAACAAAAAGAGAGAGAGAGAAATAGTAGGGGTCGGGGGTCGAAAAGGAAGAGGTAGAATAGAAAAAAGCTATTCAGCGTTCAAGAGCAAGAGGGAACTTCCGAGCCCCCGTAGGATCAATGGGTTCATAGGCTCAACAGAGCTCGGTGCTCCAGCAATTCTTGGAACTTCATCCAGTTGAACATGGTTTTCATGAACTTATTGTGTAAACTCTTAAGAGAAGCAGTGAGGTCCTCCATAGTCCTGATCTGAAACATTTTTGAAACCACATCAAAATGGATGGGGTTAATATGTTGCTGCAATTTCAGTATACAAACTCTTGCAGCGTTAACCTGATGGCGTACCAAAGTATGTTTGTAAGTAGATAATAGGATATCAGCAGAGGTGTAGGAGAAATCATGCAGAAGATTGTGGTAGTGCAAAATCCATGAACCTGTAGGCAATACACAAGAATTCGGACCAGAAACTTGCTAATACCGGACAACCCCAAAATATATGTAGCAAGGCATCTTCCTCTTTACCACACCTCCTGCATAATCTTGACACTTTACAATAGTGTACACAATTGAGGGGTCATCATACATCACCTGGAGAGTATTTTAAAACCTGCTTCTTGTAACTTACTGGATATGGAGGATTTATGTGTTAAGAGGTCAATCCTAGTATTTTTGTTCGGATGTGAAAATCATAAACTAATACTGATTTAAAAGCCAAATTGGTCACAAGTACATATTAGATAACAAAAAATAGTTCCACTGCTTATGAGATACCTTTTGGCCAACTGCCCATAGTTGACTATTTTTCTGATCGTGGTGGAAAGCAGAGTCGCTGCTAAGCTTTGCTAAACATGAGGCCAACATTCAGTTCTTTGTTCTAGCCCTGTATCCCAAGCTAAGGCAAAGTGACTTGCCCGTGTAAAAGGGACATAAGGGTCCATTTATACCAAACGATTATCTTTTGAATGACCTAACAATGTCAGAGTTTGCTTGTTCAGCCTGTTTATACACGCAGATACATCGTTGGCACGTTCAAACGAGAAATCGTTCATCTGTTCTCAATCATTGTATTAGTGAATGAGAACGACTGAATGAATGACCTATAAACTGAACGGGCCAATGATAATTTTAGTCCTGTATAAAATAAACGGTGATTGAAAAGTGAATGATTTATCGTTGGCTGTGTTTGGACTGAACGATGATCGTTCACTTTCGCTCGTTTGAAAACATTTTTGAATAATCATCGTTCCGTGTCAAAGGGCCCTAAGTGTTCTGGATCTTATCAGATTTAATCGATTGATGACACATTTTTCACTATGCATCTGTAGTTACAGATGTTTAAGTGCATCAGTGCCAATGTCTTAGGGTGTTAACTAATGATATTTTTGCAGGTCTCTATATGTGCAAAATCACATAAACGTAGGCATGCCACCAGTAGACCACACATAACAAGCAGTAGGTACTGAAAATAAATTGACGACACCAAAAACTTCTTGCAGAAAAGCTGATATTTATTACCAAGACTCTGCTTGATTAAATTCCTCATAGTCCTCTAAACTACTGAAGGTACAGTACCAAGCAACTTCAGTGTAAAAAATAAAAAGGCAATTATGTTATTTTTAATTTCAGAATCTCTTTGATCACTATTTATCTCCAAATATTCTTCAAAATGACATTTGAAAAAGCGTGGTGTCACCAGATGGTGCCTGCTCATCATGAAAAGATTCAGCCAGTAACTATCAGCTCACTAATTTCCCCAAGGGCCACAAACTTCTAAATACAATAAGGTAATAGCTATGTAGCAGGAATATTGGCTGTCTCATATGTCCAATCCACTAACCCCCAAACTCTTCTGCTGTGATGAAAATGCATTTACAAGACAGTGCTCAGTGCAGTTTAATGCTTCTGACAGTGACATTGAAGTAGGATACAACCAGCCTCAAGTAAAACTTTTAAGAAGCCAGTTGTTGAGGATTTTTTTTTTTTTAGACGGAAAATGTGAATGTATCATAATAATGATAATATATGTTGAGCTGTCTTGTATTTTTTTTTTCTATGCACCAAAGGTGGCTATACACATTAGACAAACACTGGCAGATACTCTGCAGGCCATTGTCCTAGGGGGCTGCTCCGACTTTACCCTCCTTTACATTAGTAAAAGTGTCCTGGCTGGGCTGCTCCAGCAATCTCACATACAAGTACACCTATTAGGCTGGGTTCCTACATGGCATATTGCTGTCGGAAATCTCGCGGTTTGGCCGCAGCGAAAAACTGCGAGATTTCCACTGGGAAAGTGCTGCTTCAAAACCTGCAACACTTAACCGCAGGTTTTGGAGCGGTTTGGCCACACGCTTTTCCATTGCGGCTGGAGCTCCCATAGAGTAGAGTGTGGCGGCAAGGGGAAAAAAACAAAAAGAATGGACATGCTGCGGCTGTGGAATCCGTGCTGCAACGTTGGCTTCTGCCGGTACGGATTCGCCGTCCCGTATGGGTGAGATTTTTGAGAAATCTCATCCACATGGCTGCCTAATTGTGGGATTAGCAGCCGCAGGTGGAATTGACGTGGCAAAATCCCAGACAGAATTTTCACGGCAAATCCGCCCAGTGTGAACCCAGCCTTAAAGTTAACACTGCATACAGCGTGACAGTTGGAGAATACTGTACAATATGTGCTTTTGGGTGGTGGGGATACCCACCAGTGCCATAGCACTGCACTCCGTGTCAGTGCTATGGCAGCCCAGAGCCACCAGGTCCTTAGCAGCAGTGGGCTGCACTTATACTTATGGTAAAAGGACACTTAGGTGGTGTGTCTGGAATGACTAGTAATTATTAGGAAATTATAGTACCAGTGTTTCTGGTGGCGGAATGTGCCACACAGCTGTGCTACATGGTGCATCCATTATGATCCACACACACACAGTGCCACTACATCCATCTTGATTTCCACACAAGAAAGACAAACACAGCTTAGCTCCTTCCACAGCAGTGACATCACTGCAGGTCCTTCAGCCCACTGGATCTCTGTGGTGGCGGTAGGTCGGTGTCTTCAGTCAGGACTGTCGAGTTGTGTCTTATAATAATGGCTTAGTTGTATTCTCATTTTGTTATTTTTGTCCTCCCTTTTCAAGAGCCCTAACTGTGTTATTCTTCTGTCAGTCAGGCTCTGTGTTTTATGTATGTTGTAGGATCTTTGATGACATCACCAGGGGCGGAGCATGAGAAGCACTCAGATACATACTCACTGACAAGTGGTCGTTAGTAGTTTAATCACTCTGCCCTGAGGAATAGCGCAGGACACACTGTTGTGTGGCCCTCTCTTCTCCACTTATGCAGTGTCCACTATGATTCTCCGCTGAGCCGTTCCTGTGGGTATGTATATGTAGCCCTCCATCTAATGTGTATGATGGTGTCTGGACACTCTCTCAATGGCAGATATTGAAAGAGATAGATATCAGGTATGCTGGATTTAAACATGACAGATCCTTCATTTTCCAGAGAGATAAGCTGCTGTCACAAATGCCTGGCAGCAGCTTATTGACGTCTACTCATTGAGAACACAGCATTAGTATGAGGGAAAAGGGTCAGGTGGAACAGTCATTGCTATCTAAGGTACCAGGATATCTCTATAGGGACGCCAACCAGCACTAGCAACCACAGCTACAAAGTGTGTGGCTGTATTTTAGAGACTGGAGCTTGCTATAGTGGGAGTGTAGCTGTACTTTAGAGATGGCCCTCCCACTGGTGATCATGTAAGCATAGTGGCAGTGCTCGAGCGATCACCTTAGCAAAATAATTTGTCAAGATGTCTTGAAGTCAAAGTGGATAGCTGTTAAAAAAAGAAAAGAAAAAGAAAAATGTACTTTAGCAGACCTGACACTTCCATACACTGAATGGCCATGTCATAGACTACATTTATCCTGTCTGCATCTTTCTTAATAGATAACAGCTGATAACTGGGGGTGTGGGCATTTTTATTTGACAACCCTTTTAACAGACTTGCCATATCATAGCGAGTCTAAAATAGGCAGCATTTAATTTAGTTTCTTCACAAATAAATTTAAGGGGTTGTCCAGCTTTCAACTATTGATAGTTTAACCTTAGGGTAGACTATCAATAGTAGGTTGGTGGTTGTCTTCTGCTCAGGATCTCCACTGATCAGCTGTTCACCTGGCAGGTGTGCTCATGCATTGATCTGATTTCTGCAGTAAGCAGACAGCTCCGTTCCCACTGCAGTGGTGAGGCTTTGTATTACACGTAAAGTTCCCATTGAAGTGAGTGGGATCTGAGCTGTCTACTTCCTGCAAAAATCAACTCAGTTAGTAAGCGCACTTGCAAGATGAACAGTTGATCCATGAAGGTCCTGAGTGGCAGACACCATGACGATCTACTATTGATGGCCTACCCAAAGGATAGTCCATCAATAATTTCTAAGTGGACAACCCCTTTAAATACACATGAAAACGGCATAGAGTATTCTAATACATGAGTGAAGCACAATTCGTGCTGTTCCATACTAATGTTAGTTAAATTTATACATTTCAACTTATCTTTTTCCTTTTTTTTTAACTGTTTTGAATAACTTTCTATCACTTCATAATATACATGTACCCACTGTGCATTATCCTTTTCAGCTCCATGTAATGAAAACACGGACCTGTAAATTCCATAATTGCAAAGAAGTTGTAATTTGTAATGTAGTAATTTTAACATTTCACAAGGAGTTATAATAATAAAATATTAGACAACCCTGTGAGCTTGCACAGCATCTGGTGATTACCTTGTCAAAAGTCCACCTTCCCATCCCAACCTACCATGCTGGGTTTGGACAGGGAAGATTAGCATAACTAAAATGTCACCTTCCTAATAACAGGGTACATCTGCAATTGGTCACATCATCCTAGAAGTGAAGATTTTGTTTCACTGAGCTACTTTATTCAGGTAGTTCGCGTTCATATTAACCTAAAACATTTGTGAATGAGCCGTAGAAAGTGCACAGAAATCAGAGCAAAGTCTCTGGACTACTTTTCATCCAAGAATTTGCAATGTATTTTGGGTCATATTTTATTGGTCACCTGGGGCGTACGTATAGGGGGTGCAGAGGGTGCAGTCGCACTAGGGCTCAAGAGCCCTAAGGGGCCCATGAAGTCTCTTCCCCATATTGCATACCAGTACCATCAATGAAGCTTTATAGTTGGAGGCCCAGTTCCAGATTTTGCACTGAGTCCCAGCAGCTTTAAGTTACTGTTAGTTACATGTTAATCTAAGCAGAACTAAAATAAAAACTATAATTTGAGAAACAAAATTGGTAGGATCACCACTGTCTAGGCAGCTGATTGGCACATAAAATAATTTAATTCCACATATAGGAGTTTAAAACTAGCCTCGGTTACTGCAGAAATATAAATTATAACCTGGCATTCTTGATTGTTTCTCACTACTCTATATCCTGATATTTTATACCTGCACAGGGAGGCTCTCCTTTCGAGGACATCCTCAAACTACTTTGTTGATGTTGGATTTAGTTTTATATATGGAAGACTCGATACTCACATAGTGAAAGTTATACGAACAAGATTGTTTTTTGCTGTGACTATGTGTACGAAGCTGTTCTTATTTATTGATTGATTGTACGACCAAATAAAATGCGTTTGAACCATAAATTATAACCTGGCCATCTAGTCTCTGCGCACACTATGTTCCTCACTAACAACATGTAGGCTTTCTGCCAGGCACCCCAAACACACACATCAGAGGTTGCACCATAACATGGTTCAGACTTCCACGTCTCTTCTCAGGTTGAGAGCAAATTCGGAGATGTGCACCATCTCTTATGGAGTCCTCTTATGGGACTCAATGAACATCTGAAGACCCAGACTGTCCTGTGTAGAAGTTGAGTAGAGTCATCCTATCTCTCCACCAGATCTGGTAATTGAAGCACTTTTCCCCTAGGTTTAATGTGCTATTGCATACTCCAAACACAGTGAAAACTAAAGGCACTTTTACACGGACTGATAGTTGCCCAAGTAATAACTCTAGGGAGTGATTATGGTTAACTGTTGGCCCCACACAGCCCCAGACAAGGCACTGAGCAAGAAGTTGCTGGGCAGCCACTAGTGGTTCCGTTTCAGTGAGCTGAAAATTACCGACTACTGAGCGACTTATAGCTCAGTGTAAACATGAATCACTCAATCTCTAAGAGACTGCCTATTTGCAGTGAATACAGGCAAGCGGCTAAAAGATCACCGGCTTGCTTCGCCTCTATTCTCTAACAGACTCTCGCTCCTGTTTAAAAGCACAGGAGCCATAGTTGCTGGAACAGCTGTCTGACGCTTACGCACCCTACAGACATACCATGTAAAGGTACCTTAAAGGAATCCTTTTCAGACACTAAAGTGGTGTCCGTTTGACCAATGACAGTGAATGGTTTTGTTTAGGGGTTCTGTCAATGTCATTTTCTGGCAGCTGTGATAGTACTCCCAAATGGAACCCCACATCATGTATAAAACCACTATGTGAAAGCTCCCCAACTAAATCTAAACACCAGGTAAAGGGAAGCCTAGGTATAGCTCTGCTAAAATTTAAGAAATACCACACAATACATTCACATTATACATAGTATTACCATAGATAGAGCAATAATATTAATATATAAATATACAAATCAAATTATTTGTACCCGTGCAAGAAAAAAAAAAAATAAAATTTTTTTGAGCCAAATAGTACACACACATCATTCCCACTACTGTTAATGAAATCATTACATGGTCTGTCCCCTCTTATAAACTGGGTTGCCAAATGACTGATCTAATCTGCATATCTACAGCTGAGGTAATTGGAAGAAAGAGTCGATAGCTTGGTGTCAGCACCTCACACATTGGCTCTGCTAATAGAAGACTGCACTGGGAAGCCTGGCACATGGTCACACCTGAGGACCTGCTATTAGCAGACAATAGGGGGGCTATCTAGTCCTGCTGATAGCTTACAGTCAGAGGATGATGTGCTTTACAGTGCCAATACCTTGGAAAGATATCCATTTTTTTCAGCTCTCTTTAATCCAAATCTCTTTTCGTTAAATATAACATACAGCCGGTAACAATCTTATAGTATTAGAATAGTAAATTTTCACTCATAACATGCACTCTTTATTTTAATCTGTCAAAAAGAAAACTGCAGCAGAACTTAGAGTACTTGCCATCACCTCGCCTGACAGGTCTGTTTTAGTAAATACTTGCATTCTCCATGAATTTACAATTCTAGAGCATCTTTTCTTAGTTTTCTGTGTTGTGCCATTCCTCTTATTTCTACAAACTTTTGAATACATTGACAAAAGGGTGTTACCATTTCCCTTGTCAAAGGGGTATGTCCTTCACAGTCCAAGGCTAGAGTCACATGGCCGTAGGTGTTTTTACGTGCGCCCACTGGTGCCGTAAAAACACATGAACGGTTGCACAAATCTAACGTTTGTGCACCTGTTCAGATCGCCGAGGCCGCAATGCCTTTCCTCTCCCTTGCCGTCTCTCTGCCTCTCTCCTTCCTTCTGGCTATTTGCAATGGGAAGGGCGGGGGTAGAGTCAAGTTCTTGCCCCCTCCCCACCCCTTGTCCACAGCCAGCAATTGGAGGGGGGCAGAAAAGGGTGGAGCTTAGCCCCACCCCACCGCCTCCCATTGCAAACAGCCGGAGGGGAAGAGAGAATGGGAGGAAGTTTAGCAGTCATGCTGCTAAACTCCCTCCCACCTCCCTTCTCTGGCCGCTATGGAAATCCGCAACAAAACCTAATTATCTGAATGTGGATTTTGATGAGAAATTGCTGTTAGAATGAAGTCATTTTCAATTTCACATCAAAATTCACACAGAGGCATGCGGAATTTGGTGCCGAATTTCCCATGTGTCGCGGCCAAAGTCCACTTGTCTGAAGCAGCCCTTATGGAGCTCAACTTGATTAAATTATTTGACAAAGATAGTTCTTAAGATTTACCCCTGTTCCCTACAAGGCCATTACAGAAGCCCGAGTTGAACATGCATGACACTATTAGGAACCCTATGTCAACTTTTTGGGACTGGGTGGAAATGGCATCCTCTCTCTGCACAAGTGTAATACTAAGCAGCTACTCCCCTCAATATGTGGTAGTTGTGAGTGGCTATTCATCCTTATTTTTAATCTGTACATGTTCCTCCATATAGCAGTTTGCCAGTCTGTATGCTGCTGGGATTTGGTGCTTGTACTGACCCTTTTATCCCTCTATCACAAAGTGATTTTTTATTTTATTTTTTTATTTTTTTGTGATTTGTTTGTGATTTTAGTATAGGGATTCGCAAGGTAACAAGGACCCTTGAAGTGGGTTGCAACCTTATGGAGTTTGATCAAATTATTAGCCAACACCCAGTAAGCAGGCCAACTTTAAAAAGCTGGGGGAGCCCCAAGTGTCAGTACTAGTGTGGTTCACTTTCATGATATAGGAGAGCCCACTGGAATATCATATGGACATCATTAATAGGCTATAAGCCTACATATCGCACTACATATTTCTGTGGGACTGCCATTCTTTCTATGCCTTATATATGTGCAAGTATAATACTGAACAGACACTCCCCCATACAGGTTATTGGGAAGCAGTGTTTGTACCTGCCGTTGGAGATCTGTATCTGCATGTTGAGTCTGTGGCAGCATTTTCTAATTTTGCAAAGTATCTATAGAAAGATGCATGGCTAGGAGGTGTCATAAAATGTACCAAAGACAGGCCATTTATAGTGCTAAATATTAGCATATACAAAACAAATGTCAGCCCAAAGGCAAAGAAATGAAAAACTGTCAAAAATGTAGTCAGCTGCACTGCATTATCATTAATGTCTATAAAACTTTATAGTGCCTGCAGAAACTAGTCAGGAAGCAAAAAAGAAAAAAAAAGGCCCCATGCAGCTACAAGATGTGAAGAGGTAAAAACAAAAAGTAGTTATGGCTGCTACCGGAAGTGGAAAACAAAAAAGTAAACAGTCAAAAGGTGCTAATTAGAGATTAGCGAGCATACTCGCTAAGGCAAACTACTCGAGCGAGTAGTGCCTTATGCGAGTACCTGCCCGCTCGTCTCTAAAGATTCGGGTGGCGGCAGGGGGGGGGGGGGGGATCTCTCTCTGACTCTTTTCCCCCGCTCCCCCCTGCTCACTCCCGCAACTCACCGCTCTCCCCCCCTGGCACCTGAATCTTTAGAGATGAGCAGGCAGGTACCCGCATAAGGCACTACTTGCTCGAGTAGTTTGCCTTAGCGAGTACGCTCGCTCATCTCTAATGTTAATATATAGAGGAATGCTTTCTGTGAATGGAGGCGGGCAAGAGGAAGAACGCTCCCTGGCCCGCTCCGCCTCCATTCCAGCAACACTGTGAGCAATGCCAGCGATTCTTGCTCCTGTGTAATGAGCAGCATCACTGGGACGAGCTGCCAGGCATCATTTTCCTGACAACTCATAACGTGTTAAAGGACCATTAGTCACTGGCTCATACAAAATCTCCCACTATTCTTAGTGACAGTAATGGGGTAATAGTGACTATTGCTCTTTCAGCCAACAGCTCTCGCCAACTTCTTGATAGAAATTGCACTGGGTGGGGAAAGGACACTTATGACAGTGCTTATCTGCTAGACAAATAAAGGATTGAATGTCCTTAAAGGGGTTTTGGTAATACAACTAAACCCTGTCCCCCTGCTCAGCCCAACCTAAAATAAAAAAAGAGGGTATACACGCCTGTCCTGGAGCCCCGGGACGAAGCTGAGAGCTGCCGCCAGTAACCTCTGATTGGCAGCAGACGACACCTGATTTCCGCTGGGCAGTCAACCCAGAAGTTGCCATATATACCATGATCGTTCAGTGTGTCACATAGGTATGTGAAATACCTTAAAGGGGTTGTCCCGCGCCGAAACGGGTTTTTTTTTTTTTTCCAATAGCCCCCCCGTTCGGCGCGAGACAAACCCGATGCATGTGTTGAAAAAAAAAAACGGATAGTACTTACCCGAATCCCCGCGCTCCGGTGACTTCTTACTTACCTTGCGAAGATGGCCGCCGGGATCTTCACCCTCGGTGGACCACAGGTCTTCTGTGCGGTCCATTGCCGATTCCAGCCTCCTGATTGGCTGGAATCGGCACACGTGACGGGGCGGAGCTACGAGGAGCAGCTCTCCAGCACGAGCAGCCCCATTCAACACGGAGAAGACCGGACTGCGCAAGCGCGTCTAATCGGGCGATTAGACGCTAAAAATTAGACGGCACCATGGAGACAAGGACGCTAGCAACGGAGCAGGTAAGTGAATAACTTCTGTATGGCTCATAATTAATGCACAATGTACATTACAAAGTGCATTAATATGGCCATACAGAAGTGTATAACCCCACTTTGTTTCGCGGGACAACCCCTTTTAGAGGAGACTTAGGAGGCAGTAGAACTCCCTAGTATGGAGTGCCATCGGGTGCTGTATGTATGGAGATATCCACCCTTAGAAGCAATGCCTCTATATATGGCATATAATGAAGAATGCCTCAAACTTTTTGCAGGTAATCCGACAGAAAAGATCTTCTTTTGTATGAATTAGAGGCATATCCAAGCGCTGCGAACCTCAATAGCCCCTCTATTACTAATACAGTTGTGTGCAGGCTTCATATCCTTTAGATCACATATGATAAAACATGCAGCTGCTTGCAGGGAAGGATCACAATGAACAGATGTTATCGCAACATTTAGGAAGAAATGCAAATCATTTAGTAAAATAATTATTTTCCCTGAGAGAATGTGAATCCAATACAGATGGAATGGAATCTAAATAGAGATTTATCAATGGAATTAATGCACATAGGAGGCTCCGACTCTACCTGCTTCATTAATCAACACCTTGAATTATTTGGGACCACCCGCTGAGCGAACAGACACATTCACATGAAGAACACCAAAGACCAAAAACATTTCCTGTATGTATCAGACTACAGAAACCCAGAGAGCTAAACACAAAGGTTTTAGAAAGTAATGCAATGTGATTTGGGATATAAAAGAAGTAAATCAGGTTGACGTGTTCAGACAACCAGCGCTTACAGGGTTGTCTCTTACTTTTGCATACATTGCTTACTTGAAGCGAGGCTTTGTTAGATATTTAGATTTAGTCCTGGGTGGTATTAATATATATCCTAATCGCGGACGCTCGTATCTCCTGACGATAAGTCTTGTCTTACAACATGCTCGTTAATTGAGGTGACTATTGAAGGATCGTGTTTGCATTATTCTGCAGATTACGTTTAGGGCTGTATACACATGGATGAGATCATGAGACATTAGAGGAGATACAAGAATGACGATACACAGAAGCGGTTTCATGTACTGTCAAGTCGTGATGGGTCCAGTTACATTATGTAGGGATAGAGTTATATAATCAAGCTACCTTTATGTTTGGAGCCTCAATAAAGATCATTCTACAGAATAATTAGCAGTTGACTACTAGAAATGAGTCAATGCCCCCTACTTTAAATTATGGGAGTATTAGGAATCATCTTGGAACTCCAAGACCATATGAAAATATATATGACTGAGTGCATTAACATTGGTCAAGTAACTCTGAGGTGACTGCTAACAGTCTTAATTTATGGTAGGCGACACATGTCAGCAGCTGCAGAACCTCTTTTTATAGAGAGAAAGGTAGCATTTTTTGAAACCACTGCAAATGCTAGATCCTCAGCATGTCTACTTATGCTGTGAACTTCAACTTTTGTAATACAAGGGTTAAATGTTGTAGCAGATCGGCAAGAACTGAGGCCAAATCCACACCATTTAGTGTGGAATTGACCACAGTGATTTTCCAATGTAATTGCTGTGAGTTTTCCATCGCAGAATGTCTAGATTTATTGTATAAATCCTCATAAAAAACACTAGCAAAAAAAAAATAACTTTATAGCTATATTATTACAACTCTCCCAAGCAACCTGTGGATGAATTAGTCTATTACAATGTGCATCAATTAACAGACAGACACAAAATACCACATTATTCCTAAATTAAACCAGTTTAATAGTATAGCACACTCATTGTAAAAAAATCCCTCACCTAGGAGGAGTTATTGGAATCATATGAAACTTTTCTCTGTGTGATTACAATATCAGAGCAAAAGGATCCTTTATTGCAGAAAACGGACCCCTTGAAGGGAGGCTCTAGTACCCTGTTGTAGCGCCTCTAGCTTGGGTACAGGATGCGATACTGGCAAGCATGGAGGCTCTAGTACCCTGTTGTAGCGCCTCTAGCTTGGACCCAGGATGTGATACGGGAAAGCATGGAGGCTCTAGTACCCTGTTGGGCCGCCTCTAGCTTGGATACAGGATGTGATACGGGAAAGCATGGAGGCTCTAGTACCCTGTTGTACCACCTCTAGCTTGGATACAGGATGTGATACGGGCAAGCATGGAGACTCTAGTGCCCTGTTGGGCCACCTCTAGCTTGGATGTAAGATATGATACAGGCAGGCATGGAGGCTCTAGCACTGGGGTACTGCTAGGGGGTCGCAATCGCGACTAGGCCTCTTAGCAAATGGGGGCCCGTGGGCCCCCTGCGAGAGTTCCCACCACCGCAGTCTGACACTCAAGGAGGGAAGGGCCGTTACGGGGAGCTGGCAACAAATCACAGGTTGCAGACTTCCCCGGCACGCTCTTCCCACTGAATGACTGCAATTGTGATTGGTCCAGTCGGCAGTGCATTGACCGTGTCAAGAAGCAGAGGAGGAGTACACGCGGTGGTAAGTTCTGTATATACTCAAATATGTATAGCTGGTGTATGTGATACCAGCTGTACATATATAATTATATACAGGAGATATCCAGGTTACACCAGCATGGTACATATCACTATATACAGGGGGATGTATACCTACGGTATATAGTGATATGTACCATGCTGGTGTAACCTGGAGATCTCTTGTATATAACTAAATAGTGATATAGACCATGCTGGTATAACCTGGCCCAGTTTATATCAGCATGGTTGATATCACTATATATAGAATTTATAGCTTATATCAGCTAGTCGAGAAAATTAGTCATGTTTAGAAAGCTTACGCCAAGGAGCTAGGTGATGTATGTAAATTTGTTTTGAAGCTGTATGCAGCACGGTTTAGGTATAGGTACAGGTAAAGATGGAGGGAGGGGCCCCAGCTGAACTTTTGCACCCGAACCCCCTGAGCCCTTAGTTGCGCCCCTGGGCTCTTGTACCCTGTTGTGCCACCTCTAGCTTGGATGCAAGATGTGATACGGGCAGGCATTGAGACATACAGGTTCTATATGGTATCTTGCAACATATCAGTCCACATTTGCTATAACTGAGTCTCTAGATCGTACAAACACATAGGCTGATGAAGTTGGCGTCCCAGATAGTCCCATACATATTCTATTAGAAATAACTTTACAACTGGGCAGGCCACAGAAATGTGGCAATGTTGGAGACATTCCTATAATACCCTTGCTGTGTGCAGCAGAGCATTAACCTGTCATTGTCCCTCGTATCACTACTAGGTGTGACCGACTGTTGTATGCGATGGCCCCCCAGATCAGCAAACTAGCTCAGGGGCAGTGCAAAGTCAGGATTGAGGCACTCAACCCTAGGTCCCCAAACATGAACACGGCCATCATCATTGCCCAATCTAAACCTACATGCATTGCTGAGGACAACCTGATTCCACTCCTTAACATTCCAGTTTTGTCGTTCACGATATTACTGCAAACAGAGATGACTGTGTGTGTCATAGGCAGTACACGTAATGGACCAAATGTCCTTCAGCCAAGCACCTGTAAATGGTTCCTACAAACACGGAGGCCTACAACCATGGTGCAACCTGTCTCTGGATGGCAGACAAGGAAACAGTTGAAGCTGCTTGTGCTTGTCAGACCATCATACAATCCTCTCTACTGGTGGTCTGTAGAGGGCGTCCTGGGCCCTGTCATCTTGTTTGCATGCCCTCACACATCCACTGGTCCCAACACCTCCTAACAGTCTGGTCAGGCCGGCCAATTCATTGAAGCGACCATCCAGCTTCTCGCATACCAATAATGCATCCTTTCTCAAACACTGTGAACTGGGTAAAAGCTTTTTAATTGCTTCAGAGACATGTCTAGTGGTCAACGAGCTCTTCACAGGCGGAAGAAGAGGTCACTACACACAAGTAGTCTCTGACAGCCTTTTTCTAGGCCAGGGGTGGAACCACTTTTAGTCACTCGGGCGGCAAGGCCGTTCACCTAATCATGCCACAACTCTAATCATTTGCCAAAGATTTAACTGCATGCCGAGTTATGCAGCAAAACAACAACTTCTTCTAGGTACTAGATTTTTTTTTTTTACACAGAGAGTGTATATAGTGTTAAGGTTATTCAATAAACACAATATAATATCCCTGCACTTTGTTAAAGCCTCAGTTTATCCCTATGTATCTGAGCTTCCTCTTCCACACTTCCCTCGTGTGTTTTTGCAGTCTCATATTTTGCCCCCCTGGCTGACTCTAGCTGTTCCTGTATAAATGGATGGTCATTAGAGATGAGCGAACGTACTCGTTTCGAGTAATTACTCGATCGAGCATCGCTATTTTTGAGTACCTGGCTACTCGGGTGCAAAGATTCGGGGGGCGCCGGGGAGCGGGGGATGGCGTGGTGAAGCGGGGGGTAGCAGTGGGGAACAGGGGGGAGCTCTCTCTCTCTCTCTAACTCTCAGCCCCACTCCCCTCTGCAACCCCCCGCCCACCCACGGTGCCCCCCGAATCTTTTCACCCGAGTAGAGAAGTACTCGAAAATCGCGGTGCTCGAGTGAAAGAGGGGTGTGGCCGAGTACGTTCGCTCATCTCTAATGGTCATTCATTTCAACTATCAGTAAGGGCTCCTTCACACTGGCGAGTGTGAGTGAAAACGCATGATTACAAAACCAATGATTTTCAATGGTTTCATTCTCATTTGCGATGTTTTTACTCCTGCGATGTTGTGTGTAAAAAAAAAAAAACACAGCATGTTTTTTTTTGGCGATATCGCACCCCGGCCCCATTGAAAACAATGGGAAAACATCACAATCCCTTGCTGTGGCAGCTGTGGTGGGGATTCCTTCAGCCCCGCAAGGATGTGAGGCTCTTGCATCCAGGGGTTTCCATGGGCTCTCAATGGGGCCAGCAGCAGTAGCGCCAGCCCCATTGAAAACAGTGGGAGAACATTACATTGTCATGCCGAGACTGTGACAGCAGAGACAGGGATAAAGGGAAACCCCGCAGGGATGCAAGGCTATTTCTATGTGAAAATGCCTGGCATCCATGGGTTTTCTGCAGCAATGTGAGGGCGATATCGGGCCGTGAATCTCCAGTGTGAAGGAGCCCTAATACGGCTGTTGCTGAGAAATTGTCTTTCTGCCTGCAGCTGCCATCTAAAAGAGATTGTCCGTGAAGAGACAACAGCTTGAATTCCTGGTCAAGGAAGTTTTAGGGCCCTTTTACACGGGCCAAAAATCTCACGATTCCCATTGCATGAGCCTGTTTAGACAGCACAATTCTTGTTGAGAATCGGTCAGTTCTCCTGCACTAGAAGTGCACAAGCCGGCACTCACTTTTATGTCGGCTGAAACAGAACGACGAGCAAGAACCTCAAGATTCTTGCTCATCAGTTGTTTGCCTGCATTTAAACTGAATGATTCTCGTTAAGTCTTGCTTGTTTGAACAATTTTCTGAACAATAATTGTTCCGTCTAAACGTACATTTTCATTTACATTTTCACTCTATGATCTACTTTCTATTTCTAATTTCTGAATATAATTTCTTTTTTTGTACTGGAAAACATTTTTTAAAAGGAAAAGTGTTGCTAGAAAATGTCCGATTGTATAATTCAAGTTTAAACATATTTAAGAATATACATTTTTTACATTGAAAGCTTCAGGATTTTAGGAATTTTTTTTTACACTGGCCACTAAACCTAATAATTGGTTGCCACTTCCTGTTCCGTAGAGAACCCTTTCAGCAGTCATCTCAATATCATTATCAGGATTACAGTAAAAGGTAACACCTCCTGTATATATAGATAACACAGGATCAAATATTCATATTAGTTGATAGTCCTCTTTTGACCTGAACAAAGACAAGTTAGAGAGCATGCCCACAAGACTCTCCCATAGACGGCAATTGATCCCGTCCTGTTCATTGCGTGTATGGCCCATAAAGCTGCCGTAAAGTATCATTAAATTCTGTCAACTGCAGCACAGGCAAGATGGCCACAGAGCTGGGCAACCCCTTTAAAGGGGTTGTCTCGCAAAAGCAAGTAGGGTTATATATACACTTCTGTATGGCCATATTAATGCACTTTGTAATATACATCGTGCATTAAATATGAGCCATACAGAAGTTATTCACTTACCTGCTCCGTTGCTAGCGTCCTCGTCTCCATGGATCCGTCTAATTCTGATGTCTTCTTGCTTTTTTTAGACGCGCTTGCGCTGTGCGGTCTTCTGCCTGGTGAATGGGGCCGCTCGTGACGGAGAGCTGGTCACCGCGTCGTCATCGTAGCTCCGCCCCATCACGTTTGCCGATTCCAGCCAATCAGGAGGCTGGAATCGGCAATGGAACGCACAGAGCCCATGGTGCACCATGGGAGAAGACCCGCGGTGCACCATGGGAGAAAACCGCAGTGCATCCCTGGGAAAGGACTAGCGGCCATCTTTGGGAGAAGATTTTTTAAAGTCCTTATTTCATCGGATCGGTGAGTAGCAAGCGGTTTAAAAACCGCTTTAATTTGCTATTTTATGCCAGGGGGTGACAGGGGGAATGGGGTTAGGTAAAATTTTGAGGTTTGCCGCGAGACAACCCCTTTAAGCAAAGCCATGATGTAGTTGCTAGTAGAAGAAAAACAAGGTTTAAGCAATGGTTTGCCTTTTCTGCAGATGTCCAAATAAAGCAGAGTAAGCATTCTAGCCTATATGGATATTCACTGGGAGATTCCCAGAATGTAGGTTCTCACTCTCTGCAGGGGGTCTGATAGGGACCACAGAGGGAAACAAAAGCCTGCAGAAGACATTAATGGCAGGGGATTCTAGCAGCTGTAGTGACACAACTAGTGCGCATAAAATAAAATCAGTGTGTAAAAACGTTATTGTGGTGACTGCAAAATGGTTAAGGTGTTCAGATTTCTGCTTACACAGGAAAACGTTAAGTAATTAGTGATCCAGTGACATTGTTAAATTACATCTGAATATGAACATAGTGAGGCAAACTAAGTAGTGACTGCAATTTCCTATTCGCACTAGGATTCCAGGGCTTCTTTGGCTGGAGAATTACTGTTTGCCTGACTACTCATAGCTCAGAAGACGGCCCATTACATAACACAATTACACAATAACCAGTACTAACTGATCATTTCTATGCATGAACAACATGAGCATTATCCTAACAAAAATCAACATTTTATCTGCCACAAATGATCATTTTACTCAATTTACACAAGTTGATCAGTAAAACTGCTCGTTTAACATACTGTAATACAGGATGAGAAACTGCTCTGTTTAAAGGCGCATTTACACACAAAGATGATCGCTCAACAGATGGCTTTTCAGCGATCATTTTGCATAAACTACTACTTGGTATTAATGCCTGTTAGTACCAATTAGTAACATGTGAGCCCTAGGGGTTGTATTCAGGGAACAGACCACCCGCTGTTTTCTGAATAAATTCCCTGTGGTCTGCCACGCGGCTGACAGCTGAAACAATGTAATCAGAACTCCCCAGGCAGAACACAGTGTGCGATCCTTCTTATCAGCTGTTCTGCTGAACAATGGATTCATCATTCGGCAGAAAAATTAAAGATGGGCACGTTTACACGCAACAATTATCGCTCAAAAGATGGCTTTTGACCGAATTTTGAGCGATCGTTGATTCTAAATGGGCCTTTAGTTGTATCTGTAGTTATAGCAGGTAGAACATTATGAGAATGAAGTCATCTGAACTACTGACATTAAAGGGGGTTTTCAGAATAGGTCATCAATAGTTGATTGGCTGAGGTCCACTGCATGGGACCCAGGTTGATCAGTTGATTGGACGTCTGCTGTCAGCGCACAACATACAGGGTACGGAGTGTAAACAGTTAGCTTTGAGCTATGTGTAGTGGCCGGTCACATATATGTATATCAATTGTGCCTGTTCGGTTGTTTTATGCCTAAGCCAGACACAACTGACGACATTCTGGTGCAGCGGTCTAGTGTCCTTAGCCAAGCAGAAAAGTGCTGCTTGCAACATTTACTTGTCCTGCGCAGGGAGACATCCAGCATCAAAACTGATCCCCTGGATGCCATGAACAATCTCATAAAAAACTATAAAATCAGTTCCGCCATTACTTGTGTAATGTCAGAGATAAAAATGGCTGAATACATGGGGAACCAGCTTAAATATATACATAAAAAAGGTACATTAAATATACTGTCAGTTCAGGACAACTTCTACCCATATGTCCTATTAGAGAATATGGGCATCATAGGAACAGTTCTCTTACTCAGGACTATCTGATAAAATAAAGAGCCACTGGGAAGAAACAGCTCGGCCCGACCATGTATCACACGGTTTCCAATACATCCACATAGGTGTACCAAAGTGAAAATGAATGGATGCCGACAACTTCCAGGGATTATATCATCTGTGGGAGAACAACTTTAACATGACAGATCACAATGAGAAGAATACCCCTTATATAGCCAGCCATTACAGTAGTGGGAGTTAAAGGTCTTCAAGGGGTTTTACGGGACTAAACTACATTATTGATAACATATCCTTCCTTAGGATCATCAATAGTTGGTCGGTGGGGGTCTGCCACTGAGCTGATTGAAGAAGTTGCAGTGCTCAGTCAAATGCTGCAACCTCTTCTCAGGCCTGTGTTGTCATGTGCATTGGTCACGTGGCCTGAGAATAGCTGAATCCCATTCAGTTGAATGGGACTAAGCTGCAATATGAGGCACAACTGCCATACAATGTGAGTACTATGGACAGCGCCATACATTGTATAGTGGCTGTGCCTCATATTGCAACTTAGTCCCATTCAACTGAATGGGACTGAGCTGCTCTCAGGCAACGTGACCGATTAACATGACGACATTGAGAAGAGGTTGCAGCATTCAACCGAGCTTGCACCATCCACGCGAGTACATCTTTGACTTCAATCAGCTGATCGGTAGGGGTACAAGTGAGGCAGGCCCTAGTGATCAAATATCGATGACTTATCCTGGGAATAGGTCATCAATAGTTTAGTAAAAAAAAAAACCTTTAGAAGTCAAAACTCTCCCCTTCCTCCCCAGACAACACTGATCCTCAGATGCAGAGAGTCAAACATAGGCCCACATGGGTCTTACAGGTCAATTTGCAATTCATTATCACAATTTTCAGACTTTTTGTCTTCCATACTTTACTGATCATTCTCACACGTTGGTAGTCTGGGCTCATACAGGAATAGTTCTATGTAACTTAAGAAATAATGAGGGGAAAAAAAAGTTTTAAAAAATGTATTGAGTTTTCTCTTAATAAGATTTGCTTAAAATACAGAGAGAATAAAATGTGTGCATTTGTGACACGATCAGACTTCTTTTAATTTAATGTAGGGTGACTGAGGCGCTGTCAGTTTAACAGTAATTTTATTAGATTTTTTAATTTTTTTTTGCACAACTGGTGTCACATCTCTGTATACCTCCTAATGTGCCATGTGGACAGCTGCGGTATAACATTAAAAAACACATTCTGCAGACCTAAGCGATTTTCCCTGGAGATCCACAACATGATTATTTAAGCTGCGTTGGAGAGCAAAGCATCACACAAAACGTGAGCCATCATTTGCATTTTTGCTGTCTCCTTCCTATTCTTTCAAATGCAGAGTCTGCCGTGTACAGGACATAAAAAAGACAAAGAAACATATGCTTAATTCATTTAAAAACACAAAGAAATGCTCTGTTAATAAACAGCCCGGGACCATGGGCCCTTGTTCTGTAACATAATCATTAACCAGTAGTCGACAGCAAACTCGCTGAAAAGCTCCGGTCTTCCCAAATTCTATACAAAGGGAGACGTGTGCCCCTAAAGACCTTCTCTTAAAGATATGGTGTGTTAGCATATTTCGCTTTGAGCGTTTGATCTATATTTTATTTGTAGGTTTTAATGTTACTTCAATAGGGGCCATTCTCTTTGATGATCTTTACAAGTTTTCCTGCCAGGGAGCACAGAGCAGTTCAGTGTTGTGTGCAAGACTTTCAATGTAACGATTATGTGAAAAGTAGCAGCCAGAAGGGGCCCGAAATCCAAATTTATTGGCTTTGGAAGAAGTGGTAGGCGTAAAAATGGCATTAAACATTGGCAAGATAAGCTGCTTCTTACAACTGTGGCCGCTTTGCCTCCTGAGTCGACAATGCTATCTGCTTTTCAATAAATGGCTCAGATATATTGATATATTCCACAGTATACTGAAAACTGTAAATACTTATGACTAAGAAGATTTGCTGTTCTGGATTATAGGAAAGCCCCTGTGGGAGCTATAATGCCAGCAATGGACTGCCAGCTAAAGACTCCAAGAGACATAACTAAAAGCTGCCCATATACATAAGAATGATGTCAGCCAAATGATTACTTTTTCCCAGTGGGCCACTTTAAGCTATGGGCTAAAGCTAAATAGTCAGACCTCACTTGGAGGGAAGAAGCCCAACTAGTGCCTACCTTTCAGAGATCCATCAAAGTCTTCACATTGACGCCTCCTTCACTGTGGCTGCATATGGAGCTCAAAGGAGTGGTTCTCCTAAACCACTCAAGAACCTGTACAAGAAATTACTCTCTGCGCACATGTGTATCCGTAGAGAAAGAGCTACCTTTGTGATGACCAGGGTTGCAAATTTAATTTTTTTGCTTTTTATGGACACATTGGAAACCATAATAAGACTAGGTACATACTAGCGGTGTATTCAAGTTGAGCCTGAGGGCCTCAAGCACAACTTGCATCACGCAGAACATGGTCAACAGTAAGGTCGCTTTCACGCAGATGACAAAATCACACGATTTTGCCGTGATGTGATAGCACGAGAGGATGCATGTATGTGAAGCCCATGGTTTCCAATGGGTTCCTTCACATTAGTGATGTTTTCTCTGATGCTATCTTGCGAGAGAAAAAAAAATTGTGGTGCGCTCTATCTTGCCACGATTTGCTATTTTTTTCTTATCTCCCATGTTTCCCTATAGAGCCTCCTTTTTATCGCATTGTACGAATTTTACAGTTTTCGTGCAATGCATTTTTTAAAATGAGAAAGTCCTATTAACTTTAGTGATAAATAAATTGTGCGATTTTATTGCAAGCGGCCGCAATGTGAGATTATTCACACAGAAAAGCAGCGATAAAGCTGAAAAATCGTGGGTACAAAGACACAATTTTCTTTGCCAGTGTGAAAGAGGCCTAAAGTAGACACTACCCCTCTTTTTTATGCGCATAATATGGAGCACTGAATCCCCATTGATTTGCATTTTGAGTATTCACACTTTTTCATAAGCGCATTAACTACATCCCGCAACAGGGCGTAAACTTACATCCTGGGGATAGTGCGAGATCATAAGTGATCTCGTGCTATCCCGCAGCGGGAGTCGGCTGTCAGTCATAGCCGGCCTCCTGCTGCAACATCGGGGGTGCATCGGCGATTTAGATCGCGGCATGGGAAGGGTTCACAGAGGGAGTGCGCTCCCTCTGTGAAGTTGCTGGGCTCTAGCGATATAATCGCAGAGAGCCCTGCTAGTTGCTATGGCAACAGGATGCCAGATACCGGCGTTCTGTATTGTCATAGCCTGTGATCGCTGTATAAGCGATAAGGCATTGCAGGGCAGAAGTCCTGCCATGCCTTATCACAGTGATCATCAGTGCTGTGCCTTAAGTCCCCTAGAGGGACAAAAAAGAAAAATGTAAAAGGAAATATGTTAAAAAAAACCATTTTTGTGCTTTTTGTCATATTAGCATAAAAAAGGTAAAAAAAAATTAAAATCCCACATATTTGGTATTGTCGCGTCTGTAATGATGTGTACAATACGTTGCACATGCTTTTGACTCCACACGTAAAAAAGCGTTTAAAACAACGCTAAAAAAACTGAGACAAAATGCTAGTTTTTAGCGTTTTGCCTACCTAAAAACGCAATAAAAGTGATCAAAAAAGCCGTATGTACCCCAAAATTGTACCAATAAAAACTACAGCTCGTCTCACAAAAAATAAGCCCTTACAGAGCTCTGTACATAGAAAAATAAAAAAGTTACATGACTGAGTGCAGCGATTTAGAAAAAAAAGGTGTTTTATTGCAGAAAAGTGGAAAAACCTAAAAAAAAAGTAAGAATTTTGGTATCATTGTAATCGTACCAGCCCGCAGAATAAAAGGATTGTGTCATTTATGCTGCATGATTAACGCTGTAAAAAAAACAAACCAAAAAATCTATGACAGCATTGAGGCATTTTCTCTCGCAGTTATCATTAAAAAAAAATAATAAAAGTTTTACAATATAGTCAATGTACCCAAAAGTGGTACCAATAAAAACTACAGTTCGCCACGCAAAAAACAAACCCTCATACAGCCACATCGACGGAAAAATAAAAAAGTTATGGCTTTTGAAAAATGGAAATGAAAATCCGCCAAAAATCGTTGCGTCCTTAAGCCCAAAATAGGCCATGTCCTTAAGGGGTTAAAGCATGAGAAGAAAAAAAAACACTGCATGTCCTATTTTGGTCAATATTGTGGACCGAAATAGGCCATTAAAGTCAATGGGACTGTACAGACATGCAGTAAATACGCAGGGATTACATGCACAAACCCCCCACCTGCCGCACAATTTCAGTCTGTAAGGCCTCATGTCCACGGGGAAAATCAGATCCGCTGCAGATTCTCCATGGAGAATCTGCAGCGGGTCCCTCCTGCCCCGCGGACATGAGCGCCGAAAATAGCAATTTAAAGGCATTTACCTATCCGGCGCGGGCGACGAAGCTCTGCTCTTCCTCACGGCCGGATCTTCATTTTCGGCCGGCGGATGAATTCCTGACGCCGGCGGCACGTCGCCGGCACGTCGTCGACGTGCCGCGCGCATGCGCCGGGCACATCCGCCGAGCCGAAGCAAGGGAGATGCGGCCGTGAGGAAGAGAAGAGCTTCGCGGTCCGCTGCGGGTGAGTAAATGCTTTAAATTCCTATTTTAGGTCTCCCGCGGATCCGGACGGCTTCCATAGGCTTCAATAGAAGCCCGCGGGAGCCGTCCCCGCGGGAGACCCGCATGAAAATGGAGCATGGTCCAGATTTTTTCATGCTCCATTTTTTTTAAAATCACTTTTATTGACGATCCGCGGGTATTTATGTACCCGCGGGTGGTCAATGCATCCCTATGGGGTGCGGATCCGCATGCAGGAAATCCGCTGCGGATCCTAAATCCTATTTTCCCCGTGGACATGAGCCCTAAATGCGTTCTGTTTTCACAAACCAAAACTAAATGTGTCCATGTGAATGAAACTTTATGATAACGGTGTGTACTATAGCCATATCCTCATGTTTTCTCTTCTGAGGTGGAATGAATAAGCACCAGATACTTACTGCCATGTTGATTTTGCTATAGAGTTTTTGTCCTATAATACACCCCCTTCCAGCTTTATAGCTCAAAGTTCATTTAGTAAACTCTAAGGACCGTATATTGATGGCGAAGGCTACACATTTAATAAGTAACAGGTAACATTTTATGGCGATTACTGAAAAGACATGAAGAATTTATTTTTAGGTTACAACTGACAATAGAAAACAAGCCCAATGAATTTAATTTTATTAGAGTCATTCACCATACAAATACAATTATCTTCAACTGCAAACAGTTTTGAGAGAAACAGGCTTTTATGATATGAAAAACACACACTAATAAAATAGATAGGCTATCTTTACAATATTGCATATTGGAGTGTTAGGCACAGTCAGTGAGGCAAATGATTAACTGATGGGAAAAAAAAGGATTTGACAAATATCTTGTGAATCATCTCCCACCGTTAATGAAGTGCTGTCCTATATTTCTCCAGTACAAAAAGGAAAAACAAAAATGAGCAGTGACAGATGTGTGAAACTTTGGTATGAAACAAAGTTCTCACCCCATTCCTCTTTTAACATGTGTGCATTCGCCCCACCCAAACAAGTGATTCAGTTAAGTTATTTAATCACTAACCAAACAGCAAAATTCGAAGAAAGGTCTGGCAACCTCCCAAACAATTTGATAATTGAGAAATCTTATCAAAAGACGGAATTAGCCATTATACCTGGCAAGAGAGGATTGAAAAAAACATATTGGAAGAGTCGACTTAACACATTTAGGCCATGATTAAAGGGGTTGTCCCGCGAAACAAAGTGGGGTTATACACTTCTGTATGGCCATATTTATGCACTTTGTAATGTACATTGTGCATTAATTATGAGCCATACAGAAGTTATTCACTTACCTGTTCCGTTGCTAGCGTCCCCGTCTCCATGGTGCCGTCTAATCTTCAGCGTCTAATCGCCCGATTAGACGCGCTTGCACAGTCTGGTCTTCTCCCTTCTGAATGGGGCCGCTCGTGCCAGAGAGCGGCTCCTCGTAGCTCCGCCCCATCACGTGTGCCGATTCCAGCCAATCAGGAGGCTGGAATCGGCAATGAATCGCACAGAAGACCTGCGGTCCACCAAGGGTGAAGATCCCAGCGGCCATCTGCACAAGGTAAGTAAGAAGTCACCGGAGCGCGGGGATTCGGGTAAGTACTACCGTTTTTGTTTTTTTTTATCCCTGCATCGGGTTTGTCTCGCGACGAACGGGGGGGCTATTGAAAAAAAACAAAACCCGTTTCGGCGCGGGAAAACCCCTTTAACTTATCAATGTTGAGGTTGTAAACAACCCTAAACATAAAGAAGTAATTTATTAAAGGGGATTTCCTTTTCCTTTGATGACCTAACCTTAGGATAGATGAACAGTAGGCCGACTGTCAGTATGGACAGGCTTTGAAAGAAGATAGTGCTGTCCGCACTGCAGTGGCCCAGGTTGGTACTGCAGAAACAGCTCTCATTGAATTCAATAGTAAAATTTTGGGAAAACCCTTTTTAGACTGGCGTTTCATAGACCAGTCTTAATCTGACATGTGCTGGTAGAAGATGCACAAAATGTATGAAAATTTGAACACTTCTTAATAAATTTGGTGCATCTTTTGGCAACTCATGCACCATAAGATTGGTTCAGAATAAAGATCAGAAGGTCAGTCATAACATTTAAACCTTGCTTAAATGTGATTGATAACTGAAGCATTTGACTTTGACAACTAATGTACCAAACATGAATGACCAATGGAAAGTGGTATTGGGCTAAGTTCACATTACAGTGTAGCATCCTGTTAATATAAGTGCCTAATCTTTTCCCCCCTTTCATAGGTTTTTAATGATGCTCCCATCATGATTAAAAGGGTTTAAGTTAAGTTTCTTCAGGCTCAGTTTTTATTTTCAGTGGGCTGTTTTTTTCTACCTTTTCCATGACGGATCATGCTTCTTTTCCCACAAGTCTATGGCAACAGAAAGCTACAGAAACGACATCCTGTTGGACCTTCCTGTAGGACATCCATCTTTTCTTGACATAAGAACAAACATTTTAACAGTACATAAGAAGTTAGGTTAATCTAACCTTTAGTGGCCATGGCTAAAGGAATGGTGTCCTGAGCTATAACTGACTTTGCAGTGTGGCAAATGATCATAGTCAGCTAAAAGCATATCTGTTTACATAGAAAGTCACCAAGGTAATAATATACCGTAGCTATGATTCTATAGAGTTTCCATGGCAAAGTATCAACAAGTTATGTGAGGAGTTGAACAAGCTTGGCAAGTTCCTACATCAGAGTCCAGTTATGGAACAAACCTTCTGGACTATGTTCCAAAAATTTGGGGCATTTATATTGAGATATTAATCAAGGCTCCTAAATCTAAAGTTGGTCATGCGTGTAATATACTCCCCTGACTTACCTATACACATGAGAGTGCATACATGTGAACTTCTATGGGGGGGGTTAAGGGAGAAAAGAAGGGGCTGACTTATCTTTAAGTAGAACAAAGGCATTAGACATTTAGACACATTGAAATATTAAAAGGTGACCATACATATTAGATAAACATTGGCCAAACCCCCCAAAATATGAGGAATGGTGGGGGTGGATTAGTGTTTCTTAGGAGTCCAGACGCTCCCCTCATTTCAAAAAGAAGAATCAGACATGCTGGATACCAACATGCCCTACCCTATGTTCTCATAAGAGATTAGCCATTATTTGAGGTTCCTCTTGCCCTATTAAGAACCACTGAGTGTGCATGTTTATGGAGGGGTTGGAAAGAATAGCCGTTCGCTGACAGCAATTTATAGTGTATGGCTGATCCTCATTTCTTTAGATCTGCCGCAAAACAATAGTGAGATTAGTACACATTTTTGGTAGATTTTGCAGATTTTTGACAATATCTGATGTAATGCAATGTGAATGAATAGCATAAACAGAAATTATTAAAGCTAGCAGGGTAAGGCCAGGCTGTCTCGAGCAGGTAGGATTCTGCTGGTGGATATTTGCAGAGGAAGACCTGCAAATGATCACAAAAGCAAACTGCATATGGTCACATATACGTGAAGTTTTCCGCACGAATGTACATTTAAGGACAGCATATTGTCCACGTGTAAGAAAGATCACAAGCAGGAATGACATCACAATGTTTCCCAACCCCTGGAAACCCACTTTTATTGCTCAGGCGACGTTCTCTTGTGCCGTTGTGTGAGATATTCCGAGAGCCATGCCTTCAGAATGAGATACTACTTTCTTAGCTTGGCTGGTTTTATACTACTTATTTTGAAAGTAGTATAAACCACTTTAAAAAAAAAACAAAAAAAAAAAACACTTATACTTGTGGAGGAAGAGGCCAGAAGAATAAGCAGAGGTTGCAAACAGCAGTCTGGATGGGTGTGTTGCTCCCCAGACTCTGCTCTACATTGTCTGTCCACAAATTCCTGCTTCCTTTGTAGCATTTGTAATCTGGTCTCCGTTTGTGGAATCTGCACTTCCTATCTGCAAGTGTGAGCGAACCGACAAAAGTCAATGATTTTCAATGCGTGCAAATTACTGCGTATCATACGTGTGGACGGCGATTGCGGAATCTGCAATTCAAAACTGTTCACGCGGGACCGGCCTAAAGTAAAAACAAGGGTTAACCAACATCTGGTCTCGGTACAATTTTGCATTATTGATTTCCCAAGTCCCATATTTAGCACCTTCAGACAGCAATGAACCATTCACGTAAGACGAGCAATTTTTTCAGCCCAACAACCACACACCTTGGAATTATGTCTAAATTTATGAAATTTCCTTCAGTTGTTAAACTCTCATCCATGGAGAGAAAAATGCTTATTTAATTGGATAAAAAAAAAAAAAAAATTTGTTCCTAATCTGCCCAGAAGAAAATGAATATGTGCAAATCGACAAAACGGTGTAAAGCTCATTTAATTCTTTAACTGTATGAGAAAGTTATTTGCATATTTCAGGTCTTAAAACCATTTAACAAGTTTGTCTTGGACAATTTAGAAGCTTAATCCATAGTAATGAAAAAAACAAATGATGAAAAATTCAGAGCTAGTCAAAATCTTCAGTTGATAATAAAACATTGTCTGGCAGTTGAATACTATTTAATGCATTAGAATTGGTACAGAATTGCTTGGTAATAAAAGAACTGGAAATTGGACAGAGTTCTGAAAAAAGGAAGGCAAACAAACACCAGAGACTTCTGTCCTGGGTAGCAAATCCTGGTACCATAAAAGGAGCCGAGTAGGCAAAAGAAAACAAATGAAGGGGGAAGAAGAGGGCTAATTGACAACGTGAGCCCAATATGAAAGACAGTAAGAACGTTTAGATAAATTAATTTGAAGCCACCAAGAACAAAAACTTGCACTTTAAGGGGTTTTCTGGGCAAATGCTATTGATTACTTATCTTCAGGATCCCAGCGAATCAGCAGTTCAGGCATTCACTGTCCCCAACACAGCACACAGGGGTATGGAGTGGAAGTAGAGATGAGCGAACGTACTCGGTAAGGCTGATTTCGCAATCGAGCACCGCGATTTTCGAGTACTTCACTACTCGGGTGAAAAGTACTCGGGGGCGCTGTGGGTGAGCAGAGGGGAGTGGGGGGGGGGAGAGAGAGAGAGCTCCCACCTGTTCCGCGCTGCTACCCCCCCGCTCCACCACAGCACGCCACGCCCCGCCCCTCGGCGACCCCCGAATCTTTTCACCAGAGTAGTGAAGTACTCGAAAATCGCGGTGCTCGATTGCGAAATCAGCCTTACCGAGTACGTTCGCTCATCTTTAAGTGGAAGCACTTTGCTCTGACCCTTGTGTAGTTGCCGGCGTTCCTAATTGCAGACAGAGCTCTCGATGATTTTAATTAGACCTCAGCCTACAATTACCAATGTCGGCCACCAGAGTGGGATTGGATTGATCTGTATCCGCTCCATACCCGTGTGCTGTAGCACTGACAGCAGGTGCCCAATCAGCTGATCCTCCAAGATTCCGACCGTGGACCCCAGCTAACAAACTATTGATGACCTATCCTGAGGACAGGTTATAAATACTATATGCCCGGAAGACCCCTAAAAGGTGTTATTCAGCAGCTCTAAATGGCTTATTCCATGAAATATTGTTTACAGTTAAATCCTGCCCACAAGTATAAACTTTTTCGGTATTTACACTTATTAAAAAAATGTTTCTATCCCCAAGTATTCCAAGACTGAGGCCCAATGTCCACGGGCGGATTTGATTTGTGGAAGATCCACAATTCAAGCCGCCTATAGGGAAGCATGGGCGTCTGCAGCTGAATTAAAGCATGCAGATTTGTTTTGCAGACCTTTTGATGCGGAAACGAATTGCAGCATGCTCCATTTTTGCTGTGTTTCCTGCATGGAAGGCTTCCGTTGAAGTCAAGGAAATGGTGGATGGGCCGCGGATTCATGGGGAAAGCAGGATTTGGGGGGAAAAAAACCCTCTATTGCGCATGTGCAGGCCGCTCCTTCTGAACACATCTACAATCCAGAAAAAAGAAGAACCGGACAGGTAAGCAGGGTCGCCGGTTACGGGCAGGGTTGGATTCTGCTGTGGGCTCCTGAATGCGAAATCTCACCCGCCCGTTAACATAAGGCCTAACATTAGAACTGTGTCACCTGCTGTTTATATCCCTAGATATTCCAGGACTGATGTTAGAATAGTGCCATCTGCTATTTCTATTTATGAGACGCTCTGTATCCAATCCACTTCCGTAAATGTTCCAAGGTGGACACACACAGTGCAGCAGATGGAGAAGTAAGACTGAGCGAGTAGAACAGCAGCGGTGGACACAATAGATACAGCAGGTGATGCTATTCGAAAATTAGGCCTGGAATACCTGAGGATAGAAACTTTTTTTTTTTAAATAAGTGTAAATACAAAAGAATGTTTAGAATTATGGGCTTGATTTAACAAAAAACTACATTTTTCATGGAACAACTATTTTAATCTTTTTTTTTCCTAAAGGAGGAATGCAGTAAAATAAAAAAAGAGGTGTAAAATGTACTTCTTTCCTTCCCCATGGCTCCCCACACACACCACGTCAGTCACTAACCTGGTATTATTGTATCTTGATGGCACCGGAAGCAAGGGGTTTGACAGGAGGAACGCCCCTCTCACACCCCTAGCTCCCGATAGGGCCAAGGCTGGCAGATCCTAGTAGCACACAGTCAATAGATTACGTTCTCTGCAAGCTTAGGGTGAGGGCAACGTGTTCTTAGGCTTACATTATGAGCTGTAACTGCTGCCATGTTACCAATGTAACATGGCAGCATTAACATGTAATAATGTAAGGCTAAGAAGACATGTTACCCTCACCCTAAGGTCCCCCGATCACATTTGCCAGCCTCACTGCTTGTGCTCCACTGTGTGGATTGTCAGCTCCGTGTTGGCCGCTTCCCCGTTCACAGTTTCTACTCCACCGCCGTGAGTGTTAGGTCCCTGGACGCCGCTCCCCTGCTCAGAGATGCCACTTCTCCACCACAGGCACTGTCAGAAATGTGCCAGCCGCTCCCCCACTGACAGCTGCCGCCCTGAGCACTTCTGCTCCGCCGCTGGGAAAGCCGCATCAGGTGAGGGGAGGGAAGCCCAGCGGCATGTGTTCC
Source organism: Eleutherodactylus coqui (assembly GCF_035609145.1). Classification (NCBI taxonomy): domain Eukaryota; kingdom Metazoa; phylum Chordata; class Amphibia; order Anura; family Eleutherodactylidae; genus Eleutherodactylus; species Eleutherodactylus coqui. The sequence continues at coordinate 57,614,039 of NC_089839.1, forward strand.
TGCACTGGGCGCCCGCCGGATACCACTATACCTCCCCCTGGGCCTGTCGCCTCCCTGCAGCTGCCGGTATGTGGAACTGACATCGCTTGGGAGTGGGGGGCCTGTTCTGGAGCACTGCCAGCCGCGCAGGAAAAGCGGGTTCAGGACACTTTAGGCTCGCTGCTAAAACACTGAGCCATGTGGCGCCTTGTGCCTCGGTGGCCAGGAAGGGCGTGGGAGCTGTGGCTGAGCGTCTGCATCAGGGCCCGCTGAATGCATTTTCTGGCAACTTGTAATGCCCTTCCAGGACCAATGTGCCAGGCTCCTGTGCAGCCATTCAGGTACAGGGGGCGTCAATCCCCTGTCAATCTGGACTCCACCAGGACTTCCCGGTGGCATAAAGATACAATAATACCCAGAACACATGATCACTAAGGTCAGTGATTGGTCACAGAAGTCATGTAGTTAGACAGCACATGATCATGGTACATGGAAATGAGCAGAGTTTGAGGAACTGGAGAGATGCGGCAAAGCATGCGAGTACAGTCAGTCTTTATTTTACAGCATTTGTCCTTCCCCTTTATACAAATAATTGAAACTGCTGGACAACCCCTTGATTTACCAGATATAACATCTAGGGTACATTACTTTTTAGTGGTTTTCACCACTTCTTCAGCTCACTTTAACTGGATTTATGGTTTGTATGGATATTCAATCTCATTAGAATGTGTGTGAATACAGAGAATAATGGGGCTCATTAACACATAACTACCTGACATTCAGGAACATCCAAACAGTCTGCACCCAATACTTGTATGTTGAACTTACGTGTTAATGACTCAAGCTGCAAGGGATATTAAGGTGTTAATAAGACATTCATATCCACAACTCTAACTGGAGACACATGAGAATAACAGGTTTATCAACAGCATCTTGGTGACAGTTACCAGATAGCAACAGATATTTTGTACATTGCACAGAATAAAGCAGAAACCAAAAAAATAAGTAAAAACAAAAAAGTTAAATTCAAGGGGCATTTCATATTATACTTACTGAAATATTATTTATAGTACTGACCTCTTATTTAAACTATGGTAATTTTTAAAAATCTTTTTCTTAAATTACGAATTAAAAAATTACTAAGAATTAATACCTTTGTTTATAATCAGGGTTCATGATGTAGTTTTTGAAGCCAAACCAATTGGCGAGTCCAAGTGCAGTCTCGCAATTAATAGTAATCTGCATGCAGTTACCGCAGTCTTCCTAAGGCTGGATTCACACGAACATATATTGGCTCGGTTTTCACGCCGAGCCGATATACGTCGTCCTCATCTGCAGGGGAAGGGAGGGGGGAGGATGGAAGAGCCAGGAGCAGGAACTGAGCTCCCGCCCCCTCTCTGCTTCCTCTCCACCCCCTCTCCGCCCCTCTGCACTATTTGCAATGAAAGGATGCGGAACAGGGGTGGGGCTAAGTTCTGATAATTAGCCCCACCCCCGTCCAGCCTCTCCCCATTGCAAATAGAGCAGAGGGGTGGAGAGGAGGCAGAGAGGGGGCGGGAGCTCAGTTCCTGCTCCTGGCTCTTCCATCCTCCCCCCCTGCAGATGAGGACGACGTATATCGTCTCGGCGTGAAAACCGAGCAGATATACGTTCGTGTGAATCCAGCCTAAGGCTGGGGATGCACTGTGACTTTAGTAATGACAGGCTCTGCACAATCAAGCATTGTGGTGTAGCCCTGCAATCTCACACTCTAATTTAAGTTAAAAGGGTTATGATTCGACTTTGCGATCAGTGGGCTGCAAAAAGATCCACCAAGCTTAAATTTTTGGCAAGCTGCATGTTGCAACAAACCTGCGTGTCATATAGCGATCCCATTGATTTCAGTGAGAGTTCAAGGGCTACACAGCGATCTTTGGCTGCACGGACAAATTTGCCGATTAACTACAAATTAAATATATATTATTTATATATACTATACTTATGTTATATAATTCCTTATTACTGAATACAATGTGATTGTTCTACCTAAAAGAAACCAAGTAACCTTGTAGGTAGAATACCTTTGAATGGCTGACAAAAATATGTGATGTTATAGTGAGCTTTCAAGCTTCCTTCCTCAGGGAAAATAATTATTACAGAATATGGATATCTTTGCTTTGGGGAATTTCTTTTCACATATATTAGTGGTCACTTTGGGTTAACCCCCCACCCCAACACCATAATCCCTATATATACTTTGGCAACCTGCTCCTAGATTAAGACTCCAATCGATCTACACTGGATGTGAAGTCCATGATTCCAGGATGCTGCTGCCTTCAGTAGCTCCCATGCATTGGCACATCTTTCTTCCTGTACTACATTCTCCTTTCCCTTTGTGGAGACAGACACCGATGCTGAGGAGTAGGTGATTCATTCCCCCCTTGCAGTCTGCCAAGTTCTCTCCTCTCTCTGTACGCAGTCTATATGAGGGGTGTCCAAATCATTTTCACTGCGGACCACATCGGCCTTAGGGCTTATTAATACAAACCAGAATCTTGTGAGTTTTGTGCGTTACAAGACATAACATTCACACGAATATAAACGCCATTCTTTTGAATGGACTTATGCACACAAGCGAATTTTTTCCCTCTCAGCGATGCGGCAAGGATAAAAATCGCAGCATATTCTATCATTCGACATTCCTGCATAATGCCTCACAACTGTTTTCAATGGGACCTTAAAATACATTGCATGGCATTTGCATGCTGTGCACGTGAGATGCAGTTCCCCATTGAAATCATTGGGAAATACTTGCGGTCTTCTGACACGCATGAAACACATGCCTGAGGATCGCAATTTCACAGCAGTGATGCAAGGTGTTTTGAATGAAAAACGCCTCACATCAGCATGAAAAACGTACATTGGCGAGCCCGATATTGTGCTCGTCTGTGTAAATGTAGCCTTAGCGTTCGTTCCTATGAGTGCATGCATTTTTACGTTTTATCGCTGCCGCCGTAAGATCACGTGGAAGGACGTTTTTCCGCCGGGGTAGTTAGTGTCAGAATTCGCTCATGCAGCCTCTTTATACAGGCAGATAAATCATTTGCTCGTAAATCGTTGAATCGTTCACATTTACTGTACCAGAGAATGAGAACGGCTTAACGATTCGTATTTTAACTGAATGATAGTGAACAAGCCAACATTTATATTTTTTTTACTCCTGCATGAAATGAACAATGAGCCAACGAATTAGACTGGGGAACAAAAAACTATTTTTTTTCATGGTGGAATTTTAGATCTTATTCTGGGTATTTTTGTGCCACCGATTCCGAACATCCCATCCGTTTCGTTCTAAGACTCTAGTTTTCGAGACATCCCTGATGTAATTATCTATTTGTTGTATTTACTTTATTTCCCGCCAGCATTTGTTTACTATTAGTACATATGGTACATATTGCCACCGCTGCACATCAAACTTCCTTTGATGAAACAATGTGTAGAGACATTGAACAAAAATGGAACTTGTTTCAACTACAAATATAGAAAATTTCCTGCAATGAGGATGGAAAAGCTAAAAGCAACTTTCAGCACGAATGTCCAGGAATATCTCATCACAGGAAATCACAAAAATGTAGTTTCATCGACACGTCTCAATGAAGAAACTCTTCTTTTATTCGTGTTCTAAGCTTATTGGGATTTATCTTTGTACCTTCAGCTTTTGATTGGCTGTCATTACATGTACAATACAATATATGTACATGTTTACATTTATATAGACATATGTAATATCTTGATAAGCAGACCTGATGGAGATGTCATTTTCAGAATCTATGACCCCAAAAAACTTTTAGCATCTCAATCACCAAAAATTATGTTCACCAGTGTTATCATTCATTATACAGTGGTTGGCTGTGTTTACACTGAATGATCATTCAAATTCTAACAATCCAGACTTTTTTTTTTTTTAATTTTATGATAATCATTCCATGTAAACACACATATATGGTTGCCTTCAAAAGGGCAATTGTAATTGTAAGACTGTATAATAGTGATCCCCACAGTGGCCCCAGTACTACAGTGACCCCCATAGTGGCCCCAATACTAAGAGTGACACACACACACACGACCCAGTAGTGATAGTGACCCTCCCAGTAATAATGACCTCCCATAGTGGCCCTAGAACTAATACTGGCCCCGGTACTAATAGTGTTCCATATAGTAACGCCAGTAGTACTAGTGTTCCCAGTAGTAATAGTGCTCCCATAGTGAAACCAGTAGTAATAGTGCTCCCATAGTGGACCCAGTAGTAATAGTGCTCCCATAGAGAACCCAGTAGTAATAGTGCTCCCATAGAGAACCCAGTAGTAATAGTGTCCCCCCTACAGTGACTACAGTAGTAATAGTAACCCCCACACTGGCCTCTGTACTTATAGCGACCAACCCCTCCCTCACACAGTGGCCCCAGGAGTGATAGTGGCCCCCACAGTAATAATGACGTCCCATAGTGGCCCTAGAACTAATACTGAGCACGGTACCAATAGTGGCCTCAATACCAATAGTGTTCCCCATAGTAACCCCAGTGGTACTAGTGTTCCCATAGTGGCCCCAATAGTAATAGTGCTCCTAAAGTGAACCCAGTAGTAATAGCACCCCCCCCACACACACACACACACACACACACACAGTGACTACAGTAGTAATAGTAACCCCCACAAACGGCCTCTGTACTAATAGTGACCCCCATAGTAACTCCAATAGTGGTATAAGTAGTAATAGTGGCCCCAGTATTAACTCCTATAGTGGTTTCAGTAATACTAGGGGGGCCACTATTGGGACCACTATTAATAGTGACCCCAGTGGTAATAGTAACCTCCCTATTGGCCTCTGGCCGGGCAGCATCCCCAGATGCATTCCATTCACCCAGCTTGCAGTTACGATCCAGTAGCTGCTGCCGATTCTGTGAGCGATGCTCTTCTCCACTCAGTGTCTGCTCTGCACACAGGATGGTGCACACAAACACCTCTGCTTTCCTCCCAAGCTACAGTTTGTATGATCTGCCCTTCCTGAAAACCTGGATATTTCTTTCCCTTTCCACATTCCAATCTTCTGTGTGCAACACCATTCGTGCTCCAAGTCAGAAGATAACTGATATAATGCATATACAAAATGACTTGAATCCTTATGTGGGTAGATTCTATATGTAAGCTAGAACAATAAAAATAAGTGAATCTATGGTTTGTATAGGTGGGAGGATATTGCTCACTTGGGGCCACCAGTTGGACACAGAGGTAATGAGGGCATAGCAGGGAACATTTTATTCCTCACACTCAGTTAACACAGGATGAAATTTGTGCATTTGTTAACCGGACATAGAACGTATTCACACCTGCGCCTTTCATGTCCATTTGCAGGATGTTTATGCACTTAAAGCTAAGATTTGCAGAGGAATATTTAAGAATGTGAAAAGTTGTGTTATCTGGGTTTTCTGTCATCGCAATAATGAAATTATCAACAGTATCTTTTTTTTCCTGCTGTCACAAAATTCTGTTGTATTAATGAACACAAATTTCATGCATCAGAAACAAACTTAGAAGAAAATCACTGACAGCAACTTTTACATTTGATGAAAATAAATCAATGTTAAATCTAAGGGAAAGCCCTTCACAGAAACAAACAACTCGCTCAAAAGTAGTTTATTTGCCAAGTTTAAAATAAGGGCTACGTAACAACAAGACACTCTCTCTCTCTCCCCCTCCGCTGCCCCCCCTGAGCCTGCTCGGATCAGTAAGCAGTTACTCGAGAAGAGCGATGCTTGCTCGAGTAACTGCTTTAGCCGAGCGTGCTCGGTCATCTCTACAAGACACATAGTAGAGGAAACTGACATTGCGGATAGACTGCGGGTACCCACGTCATCGCCTAGTGGTGGTGTGGGAAAAACAAATTAAAAAAACCCGTACTGCGCATGATCAACGGCAAGCGTTCACAGTCATCTGCAATACAAGAGAAAGAAGGTACGCGAAGTCGCCGGCCGGGGTCAGAGCCAGATACTGCTACGGAATCCAGATCGCTCATGTGCAAGCGGCTTAAGAGGTCCTTAAACAAGCGCCAAATGACTTGCTATATTGTTGATTTACTAGGCACAATTTATCTTCCCATGTTTAATGATTGTTAACTGCTGCTTAGTGGAAAGTAATTTCATGTGCAAGGCCAGCCCAATACAGCTTATACTATTGTTGCAATGTCTCCATTAGATTTCAAGACTAAAAACAAAGTAATTTACAAATAGATGGCCCACTTGCAAAATTTAATCTATAAACAAATTTCCTTTTAGATACTTTGACCTGGTCACATTGTTTGGTTTCAGTAGTTTAGTAGCCACTATCAAACGTCACTCTACATATAAATACTATTGTTACAAAAAGACAATTGTATCACAAAAAGAGGATAAACATGGACTGCAGATAGCAAATAAGATATAATGTAATGTGTGCACTCACAATCATGGGAGACACAGGATGCAACTGCAATTTGTATATAAAAAGGCATCACAGTCCGGTTCACAGCAAAAAAAATATTGTTCGACGAGCAAACAATGTCAGAATTCGCTTGTGCGGCCTATTTATACAGGCGGATACATCACTGGCTCAGCCAAACGAGCAATCGTTCAGTCGTTCACATTCACTGTACAAGGGAAGGAGCACAACTGAACGGTCGGTATTTAAACTGAACGATTAGTGAACGAGCCAATGATGATTTTTATGCCTGCACAAAATGAACGATAAATAGAAAGGGAATGATTTATCATTCGTCCATCGATTGGCTGTGTTTACACTGTGTGGGTTGCACAGAATTGTTAAAAGGACATGAAAATGTTGTTCCATGTCGAAGAAGTAATGATGATGAGAGGTGAAATGTCTGTATATTGTGTTCTGCTGGCATCTACCAGCCTATGGCCAAAAGCAGTGTTATGTACCTTGCTCTACAGTAATTAATGTAATTGTAGGTGGAGAGCATGTGTCAGGCATGGCTGGAACTAGAAAGGGTTGGACAGAAAATCAGAGCGTCCGTACTACGGAAGCGAATGGATGTGCTGTAAGTTTGTGGCTACACTAGTGCCTCTCGGCCAAAGGAACAGATCTTCTCCTCCGGAGAGTTCTATTAATTCAGAGATGCCTTCGGCTGAAGGAAGTCGGTACACATATCTTAAAGAGACTTTGTTGGGCTTGTGCCCCTCTGGAGCAGCATACCTTCCATGTGACCTCCACCAACCTTGGCTGCCCATACCATAAAGAAGTAAGTACCGGCACTCAGCGCCTAAAGGACTTTAATTGAATACCTGAGCATCAATAGAGAGATACTTAATTACCCCTGGTTGTCAAATACAGGAAACAGTAGCGAAACGGACATGCATAGCATGTGCCTGCAAGAAGGACAATTGTTCAGTAGCATTTGCTTGCAAGATTTAAGCTTGCTGTACCACCGCAAAGTGGACAAACTATCAGACAATAAATATGCTTGTGGTTCATCACCATGGAGAGGTATTTCATTTCACGACATAGACCACCCTCATTTATGCTATAGTGGTGTGACCATAGATCCTACATGGCCCTGGGAAATCTGAACAGAGAGATTGCTCTGGACTTACTTGCCTCGGCTCAGACTGAGGAGAGCGCCCTCCCTCCCCCAGTGTTGCCTCTTACCAGAAGTAGCAGAGGCTTTCTCATCTTATCCTTGGTAGGGTCCCCATTACCAGTTATCCTGGATGGACCCCACTGCACCTTGGGAGTCATTACCTGTCTGTGGCCTTTCTCTCAAGAGTTGCACTCAACTACAGTGATGTCAGTTTGAATGCAGTAGTAGCTGCACATGCACGACTCCATTCATTTTAACAAGGCTGACTGGACTATAAGCATTCAGCTTTTTCCCGAAGTTCCATTGAGAATTAACACAGCATGCACAACCATCATTCCATTCAATCTGCCCCTTACTATGGGTGAGGGAAAGTGGGTTAAGAGGTTTGCAGCAAGTCCGCAGTGAGAAGGATGAGCCCTGTTCTAGGCATCAGTGGGTGTCTCAGCAGTGAGACCCCCAACAATAAGATTTATCACTTATCCTATGGACAAGTTATTTCGGTGCAACCCCTTTAAGCTTATTGTCTATGGAATAATGCATATTATATACATGGAACTTAGCATTTTCATAAGTAGGGCTCAAACAACACAAGTTCTGCTCCTACGTGCCAAGTGGTTGTGCACATCTTTTATCCAGAAACCAGGATTAAGATGAATGCAAAAAAGAGAAACTGCTGACATACCTTAACGGGGAATCAATTGTGTTTTTATACATTATTTAGTAGGAAACGAATCTTGCTTCTAAACAGGAAGACAATGAATTGTAGGTTATTCTAGATGTAAAAGAAACATAAAACGGACATCGACAAAAATTTTATTATTGAAACCAACATTTTCCGGGCCTCCGTTTGCTACTGGCAAATACATGGAATCAACTTGGATAACACAATATAAATATTATTTATAGAATTTGTATTACAAGGTTACATATGTGCCTGTCACAGTGAAAATATGTTTGGTAGATTACAGTCAGTGATCATATAAAGGGTGCCCCACGAACCATAGATAAATGGGATTTTCCCTGCTAACCCAGTAGTTGTGGCCTTTGCGTTGGAAAATACGTCAGAGCAACAATGTGATTGATTCTGTTGCATATTTTGGCTTCACAAAGCTGATTTGTAACTATTGTTTGACAGTTGTTTACAAAATAAACAATCCAGCGATAGTGCATTAAATGTATCTTAACAATATATTTTAAAAGTATCCATTGATTTTTAAAGTTTAGAGGAGAATGCAATAATTTAATAAGTACTTGAAAACTGGCTTTGATTTTTTGTAAGGTACTTTATTTTGCAGCAGGGCAGAATAATGAAGAATCTGTATTATAGAAGAGTTTAACAGCCACAAGTCAGGTGCCTTACTGTCAGAGAGCCAAGCATAGATTAACCATGGCAGAGACTGATCTTTCCTTAATCGTAGAAAAAAAATGTCTCCCAAGGGTTCATTCTGGCCTCTGGAGTAAGAGATGTAGTAAACAGAACCAATAAATAAATACATACCAAATAATACAATATGAGTGCAAATTAAACACCCTAATTACCTCCACCCGTGTGTCCAAAGCAAGTCCAGGTGCAACTCTAGTTACCAGACCATGCTTTATATCTAAACAAAAATGGTACAAAAATAACCCAAAGCCCTATGTGTAATAACAGAGTAAAAATCACTTTAATAGCACGTAAAACAAAAGCACTGCGAAAAAGCACTGTCCATTACAAAGGGTCTGTCATGTTCTCAGATGAATCTATTTACTGTGATGTAGCGTTCACACACTACACTTCACTTCCTGCAGGTCTGCTTAACTAGTGACATACCATTCACAGCCTAGCAGGAAATGCAAAATCCTCGGCAGCCTGTTTTAGGCCTCATGTCCACGGGGAAAATCAGATCCGCTGCAGATTCTCCATGGAGAATCTGCAGCGGGTCCCTCCTGCCCCGCGGACATGAGGGCTGAAAATCAGAATAAATGAGAATAAACTCACCTCCCATCCGCTCCGTTTCTTCTCTTCGCTGCGGCGTCATCTTCTCTGCGTCGCGGCCGGATCTTTTTTCTTCGGCTCGGCGGATGCGCATGATGACGTCAGTGACGTGCCCCGCGCATGCGCCGTCCCGAAGAAAAAAGATCCGGTCGCGACGGAGAGAAGATGGTGCCGCGCGAAGAGAAGAAACGGAGCGTGAGTAAATCCCGATTTTTGTCTCCCGCGGATCCGGACGGCTTCCATAGGCTTCAATAGAAGCCCGCGGGAGCCGTCCCCGCGGGAGACCCGCATGAAAATGGAGCATGGTCCAGATTTTTTCATGCTCCATTTTTTTTTTAATCCCTTTTATTGACCATCCGCGGGTATTTATCTACCCCGCGGGTGGTCAATGCATCCCTATGGGGTGCGGATCCGCGGGCAGGAGAAGAGTTAAAATCCGCTGCGGATTTTAATTCTTATTTTGCCCGTGGACATGAGGCCTAAGGGTGCCTGCGCAGAATATTGCCCTGACCGCTCATGTGTGGTATCCACCGCGAGTGTTCATATAACAGGAAGTAGAATGTGACCAAGGGGACTGGAGGTGGCATGAGAAGAATAGTGAGGAGAAGATGTGGTAATAAGACTGCCTGGGGAGAAGTAGGGAAGTATAGATTTTTTTTTCTAATGACAAAACCCCTTTAAATCATTGACCCCTTAAGAACCAGGGTGTTTTGGTCCTAAAGGACCAAGTTTTTTTTTTTAGTTTTATCGGGGGGTAAAAAGCTAAGAAAAAGATTTTCTTTTTTTTTTACATTTATATGTTTTTTTTTATGATAAAAAAAAAAGTATGGGAATGCGTTCCTCATTTTGTTTTGGACATTTAGATATATATTATGTATAGTTTTGGAGTATAGAAATATAGAAATAAAACTTGAAAAAGACACAAATTGTGTCGAAACGCGTTGTTTTAGCAAGAATAAAAAAGATTGGTTTTCTGCCAAGGCGCGGGATAGTTTTTATTTTTATTTCTATACTCCATTATCCAGCCAGACCGTGCTTACAAACACGGTGAAAGGGTATCCCCGGACACCGCTCCAAAAAGGAAACATGGAGAAGCAAGAAACCTGCTGAAGGCAAACGTGGACAACAGGTGCAGAGGGGTTGATTCCTTTACCATCGGATTAACCCTTCTGGCACCGGGTAAGTCCACCTCTCATTTAGCTATAAAAGCATTTTTAAACTGCTAGTGAGGCGCATTTTAAAGTACATTTTCTATGTATAGTTTTGGATTACATGGTGCATACGGCGATGATTTTGGCTGGCGGAGAGTCATTTTCTTTTTTATGTATATATTTTTTATAGGAGCCCCAATTACAGGGGAAAACATCCTCCTGTAGTGACAATAGTCATTAACAGAGTTGATAAGGGTCTACTAGGACCCTGCAGCTCTTCTGTGACAGAGGGTACCCGGTGGTCTTGTGATAGAAGAATAATACTTTCACTTTTTAGTACATAGCGCTCATTGAGCACTATGTAGCCCAGGAAAAAAGAAGGCAGAAGCAGTTTAAAAATGCTTCTACCTTCTCCTCTGGGACCTCTGCTGTGTCTGACAACTGCGGACCCGACGAGCTCCTGCTTGATTGCAGGAGCAGAGGCTTTAATCTGCGGTGATTAAAGTCTAGGACCAAGCACCATATATTTACCGCGTTTGGCCCTAAGGGCTTAAAGGTGGCCTTAAACAGGGCACTACTATCTGAATAGTCGTTCCACAGAGCAGATGTAAACAATTGTTCCGCATAAACATGGCCACCAACTGGGTGAGGAGCAAGAATTCATTCACTAGTCGCTTTGTTTCAGCACACGTAAAAGTAGTTTCTCATTATTTAACTATGGTTTAGTATAAACAGGTAATTATTGTCTTTCAATGACTAGGCAACAACTTTGAAGTGAATTGTGTTCTTGTTGAGCATGTGCCTCCCACCGAAGACTGATTGACTCACAGCTTTTTTTGAACACTTTGCCCTTCCACTTAACGCACCTTGATTCACAAAATCAAGAATACGCGTGAGTGATCTTCAACTGAACCGTCCCTGCTGGTTTTCTAAATAACACTCTGTACAGTCTCTGGATTGTTTAGGTCTTCTTAGATACTCTCGATGTTATTGCCTTTCACTGGTTTGGCCTTTGAGTGAACACTCGCTACTATGAGAGTCTACACCACCGAGTGTTCCATCGAAGACCAGTCGCATATGTTTATGTACATTCAGTGGACTCAGCAACCAATAAGCATAGGGACCAAAATTTCATATGGATGCATGCCAATGAACCACAACCACTAACTAATCACAAAACCCTATTTAGGCCCCTGTAAATGCTTCCAACAATTCCTTTGTACAAGTGAATTGTGTATTAAACACACAATACAACAGTTGTTTGTATGCTTTAGAAACTATGTTGAAGGGCTGTTTACATTACAGTTGCTTTGTGTAATGCCACCTAAGACTATAACAATTATCAGCTAATGAAGAACCTTTAAAGTTGTACAGTGTGTTAGTGCAACGCTGATAAGGAGGACGGTAATGACCACTCGTTCTTCTTTACAAATTGCAAAAACCAAGTCTAATTGTTTACGGGACTATTTTAATTGCATGTCTCATTACAGCAATTAGTCATTAGAATGGTCAAATGAAATCAATTACACAAGAAGAAGGGAAAAAAAGCAAGATGTTGCATATATGAAATATTATATCTCACTTGTTTTAATTATCTCAAATAGTTTATGCAACATATGCTGATCAGATGGTGTTTGTACGACACACCAAAGGACTTCCACAAAGTAAACATTCCCATCCGTATTCAAACAGAAGAGACAGTTCACATTTTATCAGGATTCTGAAAGATGAGATCAAAATAAGCAGTCGTTAATTGAGAATGTGCCAAAGATGTGCAGTGACAGACATTACCTAACACATAAAGCGCTTCGCTATCTGGAGTTGCAAGTTATGAAAGGCATAATGACTTTATATGTAAATGATGAAACAAAATGGCTTGTGAACTAGGTGGAATGAAGAAGAAAGGGAAAGTGGTACGATTCATGGCCCAGATTTTTGCTTCAAAGAGTAACTCCACCCACAAAATATTAACAGCATTAGGCAAGCAAAAAGTAAACCAATAATGCAAATCTAGCACAGACTTTCTAAAGACAGACTGTTTGAAATTCAGTCTGTATAGTTAGTGCAGTTGAAAAAAAAGAGACATGCACCAAGTAATCCAGGAAAAAGGGAGGTAACATGGATGAAGGGAAGGGGTAAGTTTTACAACTTTGTTTCCTCCATTCATACAACATGAGCCTAAAAAGGGAAAAAGTGCTTTCCTAATCCCGAGGGTCAACCAACACAGCATTGACATTCAATCAAAAAGCCCAAACATTTGCATGAGGTTTTCATAAAGCTATTAACTATTCTGTAAAAAGTTACTGAGGTGTCTATTCCTCAGATTTACTGCTATTACAGGACCCATGCACTTTAGGCTGCATCCGCATGGGCTACAAAATCTCGCTACAAAACATTGCTACAATGTGAAAGAACCCACTGAAAACCCATGGGCTTCACGTTATGATTTTGTAGCTAGATTTTGTAACCCGTGCAGATGCAGCCTGACTCAGGCATAGGCTGGGGTACATGGAGACTTTTTGTAGTGTGACTTTCCAATTCCAAATATTGATTGACAGCTGCAGTTCACAAGTGTGCATTCCAGTTGCATGCAGCTCACAGTATTCCCCTAGACTGCAGCTTTAAAGTTAAAGCTGAAAAGAGTTTCTGCAGAAAGTCACCTTATAGACCCAGCCTCATGAAATTAGACAACTTCAGCCAAAACGATCATGAATCTATAATAAGGGTCTAAGGATCTTTTAAGACGAACCGGTTATCGTTTGAATGAGCGAGTGACGGCACTGCTAGCTTGTTCATTCGTGCGGCCTGTTTAGACAGGCAGATGCATCAAGGGCGCGTTCAAATGAGAATTGTTCAGAATCATTCAGTCTTTTACAAATTGCAATATACGTGAATGAGAGGTACTGAACGAACACTGTTGAAACCAAATGATAACTTAATGAGCCAACAATGATTTTTATGCCTGCATAAATTGGAGAGATTAAGAGTGAGCGATTATCGTTCGGTCGCTGGCACTCGCTTAGACAACTTTCATTTTCAACTTTCGTTAGAATGATCATTCAAAAAAAATCTTCCAGTTTAAAAGCATCTTAAAAACGGCTCATAGGTCGGCTATCTTATAGTACTTCTGCTAGATCCAATAAGATGTAGGTCAATATTTTGCTGATTAGCAGTACAGAAATATTGCAGGTCATTATATCACTAATTAAGTCACCTAATGGCGAAGTAAAATATTTTTAGTTTAATAAAGGATTTTAAATGGTAAAATAAAACAAATAAGAAATTTTTTTTACCCATTATAAATGCCTTATTACGTCAAAAAAGAAAATGAAAAATAATTAAAATCTATAAAGTGCATATACAGTAAAATCTCTACTAGCATTGGCATCTACTATAGCGGATTTCGAATAAGGCCGTTTTTTTTAGCCAATATTTTGTCTCTAGTAACATTGGTTGCCTCTAATAACACCGGCATCTGCTGCCTAAAATGTGGGGTAGCTGAATAGCAAAACAGAATGGGTATTGTGTTGCTAATTATTTCTTTATTGTAATCGTATTTTCATTCTGTATGCTTCGATATTAATGTGGCAGTGAATAAAATATTTTTTGAACCATAACACCACCGGCGTGTGCTGGCCCACGTGACCTTGCTACTGAACCCACGTGATCTCTGGCTCGGCATCTCCTCCCCCTCCTGCTAATGCAACCCACCCTTCTCCATCATCGGCAATGGGTAATACACTAGCACAGTACAGTACTATACAATTGAACTCCAATGTAACAGCACAGAGAACACAGTGATAACGCTGAGGACAGATGATGCAGTAGATGTGACCTGCAGTCCTATGTAACACCACAGATAACACACAGCAACATGTTCAATAACATGTTAAATTTTCATTTATTCTTTACAGTAGTCTTTTATATTCATTATTATGGTTATTGTTTTTGGTATTAAAGACCAAATTCATTCTCCATTAAATGTGATTTGGTGTGTTTTTTGGAACGTGTAGAATGAATTAATTGGATTTACATTGATTCCTATTGAAATAACTACCTCGAGTAGCAAAAGTTTCAGGTAAAGACAATTGCTTTCGAACGGAAGACCAACGTTAGTAGAAGTTTTACTGCAATTGATATTGCCTCATGTGTAATGACCCAGACTGATATTAAATAAAAACAATGGCAGAATTCTTGTTTCCTGTTCATCCCATATCCCAAAAAATGATATTAATAAGTTCTGTATGCCCTAAATTTGTACAATATCAACTGATCCTGCAAATAGGCCCTCAAACTCCTTTATTGGCAGAAACATATTTTTAGAGTTTTCACTTTTATAGCAGCACAAAATCAATTTTAAAAAAATTATGCAAGAGTAGTAAAACATAAAAAACTGTACATTCGGTAGCACTATAATCATACTGACTCATCGAATAAAGTTGGCAGATTACTAAGGATGCACGGTGAATGGTGCAAAATTTATAAGAGTCTGTAGAAAACAAGCCCTCATGCAGTTCCATCAATGCAAAAATAAAGTTTTGGCACTTGGAAGAAGACAATGGGAAAATGCATGTTCCTTAGGCCAGGCTTATGCGAGTGTACAGTAAAACCTGCGTATTGCTGGATTTTTGCCTGCGCATGACTAGCATATTTTACACACTCATTCATGCGCAGGCTTCTTGTTTTTTTTTTTACTTTGAACTTATGTTTTCTAGCAACATGCGTAAAAAACAGCGTACATATGGAATGCAATTGGGTATGTACTGCATTCCGAACGCACCCATAGAAATTAGGGTTACACATACATAAAATTGAAGACGCGGCATATTTTTTTACGCAGGAAATATATGCAAGTTTAAATGGCTCAATGAATAGCAATGTACTTTCATTGACTCCATTTACCCCATATTATTCCCACATACATTGCACACGTAATACACAGTGATCGTACACGTGTGAGCCGAGCCTTAAAGAAATTCTGTCACTTGATTTTACCAGGTTAAGCTAACTGCATTAGAAGTTGTAGAAGAGGATAATGGTGCCTTTAACCCATTAACACCATAGGATGTACAGTTACGTCTTGCAGTGTCTGCGTATGTATGAAGAGAAATCATGTTTCTTACAGCCAGCACCTGTCGGTAACAGCTCCAATAAGCCATGTGGCTCCTTGGAGCTGTTAACCTTTTAAATGCTGCAGTAAATTCTGACATTTGCATTTAAATCTCCCAGCTGATGTTTCAGGGTCCCGTACGGCCCTCAGCTATGAGATTGCAGTGAGCCTTACGGGTGTCATAGCAGCCGGGGGGCTTTCAGGGCCCCAAGGCTGTCATAGTAGAATGCCTATCAAACCATGCCCGTGGGGTGGCTTGATAGAATGCCTGTCCGATCGCAGTATGATGTAATGCTATGGAATTGCATCATACTGCAGGAGCGATCAAAACATTGCAAGTTGTTGTCCCCTCTGGGGACTAACATAATAAAAAAAAAGGTATAAACAAGTTTTAAAAAGTTTTACTAATTCCTAAAAAAAATAGAAGGTAATAAAAGTTGAAAAAGAAAAAAAAAAGCTTTTGCCATATTTATAATAAAATAAAAATACATATTTGGTATTGCTGCAGCCATAAAAGTCTGATCTATCAAAATAATGCATTATTTACCGCACAATGAATGTCATCCGGAAAAAAAAAAAAAAAAGAATGCCAGAATTGCGTTTTTTTGGTCACTTTTTCGTCATGTAATAAAAAGGAATCGAAAAATCCTATGTCCTCTAGAACGGTACCAATGAAAACTACAGGATGTCCCGCAAAAAACAGAGCCCCTGAATACCTTGTTTAGCCGAAAGTAGGTCCTGCCCAGATAGTAAGGAGACTTAACTATTCCGTCTTTGATTATAACTAAGTGAGAGGAGCCTACAATCTTCAGCAGTAACTGCGATAGGAATTTGTGTCGCCTTCTGAGGAGCTTGTGTGGTAGGGTGCATCACAGGAATTATTCAGACTGGATTACTGATTAATTTGAGAACACATAAACCAAAGTAAAGCCCCATTTATGTGAGACGAATGTCGAGCAAACGATGCCCGTCACTCGTACCTGGATGTACTTGCTCCCATGCTGTCACACAGGAGCGAGTATCGCTAGCTCACAGCGGCGCAGCTGGAGATTTCACTTCTCGCTCTCCCCGCTCCTCTCCATTCACTTAACATAGCGGCCGTTCAGTATTGAATGGCTGCTGTTTACACTAAATGCTCATCGTTCAGGATTTTATGCAGCTTAAACGATAATCCTTAATGATGATCGTTCAGTGTAAATAGCAGCCAATCAGTACTGAATGGACGCTGTGTTAAGTGAATAGAGAGGGGCGGGGGAGAGCGAGGAGAAAAATCTCATCCAGCCACCTCGGTTCCCTACTGGCCGATCTGTCACAGAGTCAGCGATACTCGCTCCGGTGTGACAGCACGGGAGCGAGTACATGCGGAGAGGATGGTCGGGCATCGTTTGCCCAACAGTTGTCCCTTAAATCTGGGGTTTAAATCTGAGCAGGTCAGAATCAAGATCACATGACCATCTGAGGAGAACGAGGCCAGAAATGGTTAAAATATAAAACTTGGATTTCTTAAAGACAGAGAAGAAGGAAAAAAAGGAAAACAAATAGGCACATATGACCACCAACAGCTCATACCAGAATGTGTGTATATAGTCATTTTCCAACCATACAGCAAGGTGGCTCAGTGACTGGAACTCTTACTTTTAGGATTACGGCTAATTACAACAAATGGCAACACTTGAGTAGAGTTAGCATAGTCTCTCCATGTTTGTGCGGTTTCCTCTGAGTTCTCCAGTGTCTTCTCACAGTCTAAAAACCATACTGTTAACTTAATTGGCTTCTTATGAAACTAGCCCTAGTGTGTACAGGTCTGAGATAAGTAAATTATTTTGGGAGCCTGACTGAGTACAGGGATGGATGTGAATATTGATAATCTCTGTACAGCCCTGCAGAATATGTCAGTGTTATACAAGTAACATGAAATAGGGTGACTGCACAAGGGCGGAAATTCCACAGCAGAATTTCCTGCAAAATTTCCGGCCGTGCACGCTGCCATAGGATTATATTCGTTTATGCAATCCTATGCAGACGTGTAAAAACTCATGCCGTAAACAAATCATGGCATGTCCTATTTCTATGCAAACAAATTGCAGCATGTCCGAGGCTCACACAGAATCACCACCACTGATGCACTGGCTCTGCTCTGCGCATGTGCTGGCTGGGCGGCAGCCGGAACATAGCAGAGCGGAGGAGGAGACGAGCCGCTAGTCACTGCTGGGGCACGGGTTGCATCCCACTGCGAGAATTCTCGCAGCGAGATCCGACCCGGCTGTCTGCTAGAGCCCATAAAGTAAGCAAACAGCCACTTAATGCAGCTACCTGCTAGATTTTAGCTGATACAGTAACGTCAGTGTATGATCTGATCAGAGATAGATCTTGTTGTTTGGTCAGGAGGAACAGTTGTTTTTTTTTGTTTCCCTCTATAATCCTATATTTGATTTCATTTTATCTTCTTCAAGAACGCAAATATATTTGCAAAGTTTACTCCTCATTAAAATGTTATATGTCATTTTCCTTTGGGATTAGGCAGGCAGTCCCATGGGTACAACATTGGTACTTTCAAATGAAACTTCTGTCAGCTAGTTGCACACAGGAAAAGTTAAATAGGTCAGGTCTGTTTCCTGCACACGCTTACTTGATGGTGGAAAAATATTTCACAAATATGTTGCAGCAGTTTTGATCTCCTAAACATACTAATTAGTTGAATTAGAACAAGCCAGTATAAACCCACATAGCCCAGCAGCGTCAACACAGTAATTATGAACAGTTGGACAACAAACAGTCTCTATTATTTAAAACGCACCATCAGCGAGCAACCTCCTCTCAGTTCCACAATAACACTTTGGACGGCAGACGCCAAACCAACAAACAGATGTGCAGCCTCAATAATTGGCATCGGAAACTGTTATAAAATGTCTGGTTCCATTCAGGTCATAGCGAACAAATATAATTGCGGTTTTAGTAGAATCGGGAGCTCAGAGTGCTTCTATTTTTTGTTTCTGTAGCTCAACTGTAGTTCTTCTATTTGCCTAAAGTGATCTAAAAACACAATTGCCAAAAAATTATCTACATAATTATAGGTATCATCAAAGGTGATCGTCCTTTCAAAGATGATGCCCAATATGCATACTATATGGTGCAACGGAGACTCTGACCCAAAACGTCTAGGCTGAACAAAGACACTGATCCTCTCAAAGAGGTGGTCTTTTTGCTCGAGTACATGTGTGTTTGTTATCTATATAAAAATTTTTGTTGATTTTATTTAAAAAAACAACAAAAAAAACATTTTACACCATTACTGTGCTCGTACCCAATGGTAAATGGGGAAGAGCAGCATATCTATATTGAGTTTTACAACTAAGGAACTCAAAGCGGTTTTATAGCTTTATACCATTACTGACCTATCCTCAGGTAGCTCATCAATGTCAGGGCCCTTTTAGACGCGAGAATCTCACGATTCTCGTTTGCCCAAGTGAACTAGCTGGTGACATCACCAGCTCATTGGCGCTCAGGTATCCTGTTTAGACTGCTTGTTCAATTATCGTTCCGTGTTCTATCATTCAATGTTTCACATACAAATTTGAGTGCTTAAACTTCCCGACAAGTGAACGAGCTGCCCGACAAATGAACGCGCTGGCGCTGATTTTAATGCCAGCTGAAACTGAACGAGAAGCTCACGATTCTCGTTCATTGCCGCTCACTGGCTCGCGTTTGAACGATTTTCTGAGCAATAATCATTTTATGTAAACGCAGCATTAGATGTGTGAGAATTAGAGATGAGCGAACGTACTCGTCTGAGCTTGATATTCGTGCGAATATTAGGGTGTTCGGGATGCTCGTTACTCGTAACGAGCACCACGCGGTGTTCTGGTTACTTTCAGTTTCCTCTCTGAGACGTTAGCGCGCTTTTCTGGCCAATTGAAAGACAGGGAAGGCATTACAACTTCCCCCTGTGACGTTCAAGCCCTATACCATCCCCCCTGCTGTGAGTGGCTGGGGCGATCAGATGTCACCCGAGTATAAAAGTCGGCCCCTCCCGCGGCTCGGCTCAGATGCCGTGTGAGTTAGTGAGGGAAAGTGCTGTTCTATTGGAGTTGCTGTAGGGAGAGTGTTTGTAGTGAGTGTAGGCTTCAAGAACCCCAACGGTCCTTCTTAGGGCCACATCTACGTGTGTGCAGGCTGCCGTTAGCAGTGGAAAATTTTTTTTTTTCTTCTCAAAATCGGCAGTGCAGAGCATTGCACCCGGTATTAGGGACAGAAGTGGTGCTTAGGCAGGGAGAGTGTTAGGAGTAAGTGTAGCCTTCAAGAACCTCAACGGTCCTTTCTAGGGCCAAATTTAACCGTGTGCAGTACTGTGCTGGCTGCTGTTAGCAGTGTTGCATATTTTTTTTTTTTCAAAAAATCTTCTGTGCAGAGCATTGCACCCTCCATTGATACTACAGGGACAGAATTGTGTAGGCAGGGCCACAACACAGTTATTGTTCATTGAATATCCGCAGTGGGGCCTTCCCTTTGCAAAAAAGCGAAAAAAATTATATTTGGCCTGCCTGTGTCAGTCCTAAGGTCTCCGTGTACGTGTGTGCTGCGTGGAGAACGTACAAAAATCAAACGCAACCAGCTACGGTTTACTGCAGGCTTGCGCCATTGTCTTTCCTGACTGGCAAATACCTGCTCTGCCAGAGTTAATAACTCTGCTACACTAAAGTTGTGTGACACTTTTTCAGGGCCACACCACAGTTATTAAACGTATTGTTCATTGAATATCCGCAGTGGGGCCTTCCCTTTGCAAAAAAGCGAAAAAATTATATTTGGCCTGCAGGCTTGCGCCAATTTATTTCCTGCCTGGGAAATCAAATCACTGCTAATACAGCATGCTGAGGGGTAGGGGTAGGCCTAGAGGATGTGGACGCGGCCGAGGACGCGGAGGGCCAAGTGAGGGTGTGGGCACAGGCCGAGCTCCTGATCCAGGTGTGTCACAGCCGACTGCTGCGCGATTAGGAGAGAGGCACGTTTCTGGCGTCCCCACATTCATCGCCCAATTAATGGGTCCACGCGGGAGACCTTTATTAGAAAATGAGCAGTGTGAGCAGGTCCTGTCCTGGATGGCAGAAAGTGCTTCGAGCAAGCTATCATCCACCCAGAGTTCTGAGCCGTCCAGTGCTGCAAATCCGAATCCTCTGTCTGCTGCTCCTCCTTCCTCCCAGCCTCCTCACTCCACTACAATGACACATGCTCAGGAGCGGGAACACTCCCAGGAACTTTTCTCGGGCCCCTGCTCAGATTGGGCAGCAGTGGTTCCTCTACCACCAGAGGAGTTTATCGTCACTGATGCCCAACCATTGGAAAGTTCCCGGGGTCCGGGGGATGAGGCTGGGGACTTCCGGCAACTGTCTCAAGACCTTTCAGTGGGTGAGGAGGACGATGACGATGAGACACAGTTGTCTTGCAGTGAGGTAGTAGTAAGGGCAGTAAGTCCGAGGGAGCAGCGCACAGAGGATTCGGAGGAAGAGCAGCAGGACGATGAGGTGACTGACCCCACCTGGTGTGCAACGCCTACACAGGACAGGTCTTCAGAGGGGGAGGCACGGGCAGCAGCAGGGCAGGTTGCAAGAGGCAGTGCGGTGGCCAGGGGTAGAGGCAGGGCCAGACCGAATAATCCACCAAGTGTTTCCCAAAGCGCCCCCTCGCGCCATGCCACCCTGCAGAGGCCGAGGTGCTCTAAGGTCTGGCAGTTTTTCACAGAGACGCCTGATGACCGACGAACAGTGGTGTGCAACCTTTGTCGCGCCAAGATCAGCCGGGGAGCCACCACCAACAGCCTGACCACCACCAGCATGCGCAGACATATGATGGCCAAGCACCCCACAAGGTGGGACGAAGGCCGTTCACCGCCTCCGGTTTGCACCGCTGCCTCTCCCCCTGTGCCCCAACCTGCCACTGAGATACAACCCCCCTCTCAGGACACAGGCACGACCGTCTCATGGCCTGCACCCACACCCTCACCTCCGCTGTCCTCGGCCCAATCCAGCAATGTCTCGCACCGCACCGTCCAGCCGTCGCTAGCGCAACTGTTGGAGCGCAAGCACGCCGCCACGCACCCGCACGCTCAATCGTTAACCGTCCACATAGCCAAATTTATCAGCCTTGAGATGCTGCCGTATAGGGTTGTGGAAACAGAGTCCTTCAAAGCTATGATGGCGGCGGCGGCCCCGCGCTACTCAGTTCCCAGTCACCACTACTTTTCCCGATGTGCCGTCCCAGCCCTGCACGACCACGTCTCCGGCAACATTGTACGCGCCCTCACCAATGCGGTTAGTGGCAAGGTCCACTTAACTACGAACACGTGGACAAGCACAGGCGGGCAGGGCCACTACATCTCCCTGACGGCACATTGGGTGAATTTAGTGGAGGCTGGGACAGAGTCAGAGCCTGGGACCGCTCACGTCCTACCCACCCCCAGAATTGCGGGCCCCAGCTCGGTGGTGGTATGTTCGGCGGTGTATGCTTCTTCCACTAAAGCACCCTCCTCCTCCTCCTCCTCCTCAACCTCTGTCTCGCAATCTACATGTGTCAGCAGCAGCAGGACGTCGCCAGCAGTCGGTGTCGCGCGGCGTGGCAGCACAGCGGTGGGCAAGCGTCAGCAGGCCGTGCTGAAACTACTCAGCTTAGGAGATAGGAGGCACACGGCCCACGAACTGCTGCAGGGTCTGACAGAGCAGACCGACCGTTGGCTTGCGCCGCTGAGCCTCCAACCGGGCATGGTCGTGTGTGACAACGGCCGTAACCTGGTGGCGGCTCTGCAGCTCGGCAGCCTCACGCACGTGCCATGCCTGGCCCACGTCTTTAATTTGGTGGTTCAGCGCTTTCTGAAAAGCTACCCACGCTTGTCAGACCTGCTCGTAAAAGTGCGCACATTTCCGCAAGTCCCACACGGACGCTGCCACCCTGCGCACCCTGCAACATCGGTTTAATCTGCCAGTGCACCGACTGCTGTGCGACGTGCCCACACGGTGGAACTCTACGCTCCACATGTTGGCTAGGCTCTATGAGCAGCGTAGAGCTATAGTGGAATACCAACTCCAACATGGGCGGCGCAGTGGGAGTCAGCCTCCTCAATTCTTTTCAGACGAGTGGGCCTGGTTGGCAGACATCTGCCAGGTCCTTCGAAACTTTGAGCAGTCTACGCAGGTGGTGAGCGGCGATGCTGCAATCATTAGCGTGACCATTCCTCTGCTATGCATCTTGAGAACTTCCCTGCAAACCATAAAGGCAGCCGCTTTGCACTCGGAAACCGAGCCGGGGGAAGACAGTATGTCGCTGGATAGTCAGAGCACCCTCCTGTCTATATCTCAGCGTGTTCAGGAGGAGGAGGAGGAGCATGAGGAGGATGAGGAGGAGGGGGAAGAGACAGCTTGGCCCACTGCTGACCGTACCCATGCTGCTTGCCTGTCATCATTTCAGCGTGTATGGCCTGAGGAGGAGGAGGAGGATCCTGAAAGTGATCTTCCTAGTGCGGACAGCCATGTGTTGCGTACAGGTACCCTGGCACACATGGCTGACTTCATGTTAGGGTGCCTTTCTCGTGACCCTTGCATTCAACGCATTCTGGCCACTACGGATTACTGGGTGTACACACTGCTCGACCCACGCTATAAGGAGAACCTTCCCACTCTCATTCCCGAAGAGGAAAGGGGTTCGAGAGTGTTGCTATACCACAGGACCCTGGCGGACAAGCTGATGGTAAAATTCCCATCCGACAGCGGTAGTGGCAGAAGGCGCAGTTCCGAGGGCCAGGTAGCAGGGGAGGTGCGTAGATCGAGCAGCATGTACAGCCCAGGCAGTGCAACAGTCTTTAAGGACCTGGCCAGCTTTATGGCTCCCCAGCAAGACTGTGTCACCGCTCCCCAGTCAAGGCTGAGTCGGCGGGAGCACTGTAAAAGGATGGTGAGGGAGTACGTAGCCGATCGCACGACCATCCTCGGTGACGCCTCTGCCCCCTACAACTACTGGGTGTCGAAGCTGGACACGTGGCCTGAACTAGCGCTGTATGCCCTGGAGGTGCTTGCTTGTCCTGCGGCTGGCGTCTTGTCGGAGAGGGTGTTTAGTGCGGCTGGGGGAATCATCACAGATAAGCGTACCCGCCTGTCAACCGACAGTGCCGACAGGCTAACACTCATCAAGATGAACAAAGCCTGGATTTCCCCAGACTTCTCTTCTCCACCAGCGGACAGCAGCGATACGTAAGCAATACGTAGGCTGCACCCGCGGATGGAAGCTACGTTCTCTCTCACCATCCAAAACGGGGACATTTCTGCTTCATCAATCTGTGTCTAATATTCCTCCTCCTCCTCCTGCTCCTCCTCCTGAAACCTCACGTAATCACGCTGAACGGGCAATTTTTCTTAGGGCCACAAGGCTCACTCATAATTTTTCTAAACAATTTTTATATGCTTCAATGCTCTTAAAAGCGTTGAAACTTTAACTTGAACCAATTTTTCGGTAAACTGGGCTGCCTACAGGCCTAGTTACCACTTAAGCCACATTAACCAAAGCGATTAATGGGTTTCACCTGCCCTCTTGGTTGGGCATGGCCAATTTTTTTGATGTACATTAGTACTGTTGATTCAGCAATTTTTGTGGGCCCTCGCCTACAGTGTAATCAAATGAATTTTTAGCCCACCTGCATTACAGCTGACGTTACATCCGCTGTGTTGGGCAATGCAATGGGATATTTTTGTGTACCGCCGGTGGGTTCCAGGGAGCCACCCATGCTGTAGGTGCACACGGAGTCTAACCTACATGTGTCCACTTGTAAAGAACCCCAGTCAGACTGGGGCATGCAGTGTGGGCCGAAGCCCACCTGTATTAAGCACAACATTACTACCTCAGCTGTGTTGGGCAATGCAATGGGATATTTCTATGTACCGACGGTGGCTTCCTGGCACCCACCCATGCTGTGGGTCCACAGGGAATTATAAATGCATCTGTGTCCACTTGTAAAGAACCCCAGTCTGACTGGGGCATGCAGTGTGGGCCGAAGCCCACCTGCATTAAGCACGACATTACTACCTCAGCTGTGTTGGGCAATGCAATGGGATATTTTTGTGTATCGCCGGTGGGTTCCAGGGAGCCACCCATGCTGTCGGTCGACAGGGACTTCACAATAGGGAGTTGTACCTGCCTGTGTCTATGAATTAAAAAGCCCGGTCTGACTGGGGCATGCAGAGACACCTTGACAGAATGAATAGTGTGTGGCACATAGGTTCCCCATTGCTATGCCCACGTGTGCAGCTCCTGATGGCGGTGGCACAGGATTCTATTTCTCATTGCTTCTGTACAGCATTGTGGGCTATCGCCCCGCCCCTTTTAAAGAGGGTCGCTGCCTAGCCGTGCCAACCCTCTGCAGTGTGTGCCTGCGGTTCCTCCTCATGGCAGACGCACTTCTAAATAGACATGAGGGTGGTGTGGCATGAGGGCAGCTGAAGGCTGCGCAGGGACAGTTTGTTGTGTGCTGTGGACACTGCGTCCTGCGGGGGGGGGGGGGGTTGGGCAGCATGTAACCCAGGAGAAGTGGCAGTGGAGTGTCATCCAGGCAGTGATTGTGCTTTGTTGTAGGTAGTGTGGTGCTTAGCTAAGGTATGCGATGCTAATGAGGGCTTTTCAGAAGTAAAAGTTGTTGGGAGGGGGGGGGGGGGGCACTCTTGCCGGTATTGTGGCTTAATAGTGGGACCTGTGAACTTGAGATGCAGCCCAACATGTAGCCCCTCGCCTGCCCTATCCGTTGCTGTGTCGTTCCCATCACTTTCTTGAATTGCCCAGATTTTCACACATGAAAACCTTAGCGAGCATCGGCGAAATACAAAAATGCTCGGGTCGCCCATTGACTTCAATGGGGTTCGTTATTTGAAACGAACCCTCGAGCATCGCGAAAAGTTCGTTCCGAGTAACGAGCACCCGAGCATTTTGGTGCTCGCTCATCTCTAGTGAGAATCCAACACCCGATTCCTCTGTCAACTAGCTGTTGGAGCCACAGTGTACTGCAAGAACAACACCACTGTCCACAGTGCAGTGGTCCAGAATGGTACTATAGCTGTCTAGCACTGAAGTAATCTGCTATGGGTGACCTATCTTGAGAAGGTGGACATCATGGTGGCTCAGTGGTTAGCACTGTTGCCTTGTAGAGCTGGGGTCCTGGGTTCACATTTGACCTGTATGGATTGTTCTCCCTGTGTTTCTGTGGGTTTCCTCTGCGTATTCCGTTTTCTTTCTACACCGAAAGAACATATTACAACATGAATCTAGATTGTGGGTCCCACTGTAAGTGCCATAGAAAAGAGTAGGTGGAGGCAAAATGACTGAAGAACATAATGGGATTAAAATAGGACTGGTAATAAAGTAGTTGACACTATTCATTGCAAGGCTTTTGGTTCTAAGCAAGGTTGCTTTTAGGGACCTGTCACATGGGATGTCCCTGAATTCCACACCAAAATCCACATTGCTAACTGTTGATTTTGATGCGGAATTACAAGCAGGATTCTGCTATTTTCAATTCTGCACCAAAATCCATGCATTAGCAATGTGGATTGTGGGACTGAATATACTGCAGGAGAGCATATTCCACTACACTGTTGCAGAACACTCCATCCAGTGTGAAAGGTCCCTTGGAGCAAGGAACACATATAAAAGGTTTGCCTGGATGTAGCAGATGGGACCACATCTTGACCAAAATGTGCGCTAAGAACCATGCATTTTTATGCAGTTTGAAGAAAATTGCCCAACTGTTTCTACTGATATTAAATGTGTATGCAGCGTGTGATTCTGTATTGGTCACAGCCATGGCTTATGTGCACCCTCATATTTCATTTATTTGTTGGAAGTCCCATCCTTTTTTTGTTGTTGCATTTACCTTCGTTGTGCATTCCATTCACCCGTCTGTCCCAAGTGCTTCAGTGAGAGTATATAGCCAGATATCCAGCTTTTCCATTCATTTGGAGCCTTTTGGCTTGAAGGGTTGTACTTTTTAAAGTCAGAAACTAATCCAATAAGGTTTGCCTAGATATGGAGGATGAACCCGCATTCTACTGATAGAATATGTGTATGAGTGCTGTATTGTGCATTTCGTTTATTGCCTTGGCTCAAAAACATGAGTATATCACAACTGTCCCATTGAGAATGGTGAGAAGATCCAGGTTAAATGGTGGAATTGCATAAAGGCCCATTTACACTGAAAGATGATCGCTCAAAAATCGCTCTAACGACAGTTTGAGTGACAGCTTTGACCGACCATTTTTGCATAAACTTTTAGGTAGCTAATTAGATACTTAGGATTTAAATGCAGGCAGAGCGGAATACCGTTGACAGCTCTGGGAACAGCAGCTGCTTTGTATATGCAAACAGCTGCTTTGTTCTCAGAGCTGTGAGCTCATATCCCGCTGAGCTGATAGTGCTGAGAACCTCAGGAGCTGCTTTGTTCTCAGAGCTATCACTGAGAGTTCTGTGCGGGATACTAGCTGAAAGAATACTATCAGCTGGTATCCCGCTGAGAACTCAGCACTGATCAGGCTCATTGCTGACTTTAAGCTTGCTAAAAGTCAATAATGAACGAATAGTGCACGAACAGTGCACGATGGCCGCCCGTTTAGACACAACGATTATCGCTCAAAAGATGGCTTTTGAGCCAATTGTGAGCGATAATCTGTGTCTAAATGGGCCTTTAGCCCTAGCCAGGTCACCCAGTGTTTTATGCTAAAGCAGCTAAATTATTCAAGGGCACATTCACATAGTTCTCCTGCATCATCGAGAATATACAGTATGTCTAAGAATGTAATCCTGTCTTCCATGACTGACTCGTGTTTCATGAAAATTGAAAAAAAAAATAGAAGAGAATAGGAGAATAAACACCCATTTCAGCTGGAGACGATCGACCAGGCTGTACAGGAAAGTATTCTATTTTTTTAGGTTGTAGGTTGAAATAACTAGGAAATGGAATATTGTAATAGATCACTGTAAGGAGAGGTTTGAAGGCGGGTGACTGGGCTCGAAAAATAACCAAAAAAACAGAGAAAGCAATTTAAATCTTGCCAAGTGTCACAGAACATTTCAATTTCTTAAACTGTTACGTCAAGTCTAACAATGACCCTAACACTAGTCTTCCAAAAGGCACCTCAAATAACAAAGAGACTTATTGTGCACGCAACAGAGCTACGGAAAACGTAAAAGCAATAGGGATTCTTCATGAAATAAAATATAATCCAGTTCTTGTTTAAAGAGCCAGTTTCCATCAATAGGTAATAAATCAAGGTTATGTTCTGCGCTCTAGATGTTCTACAGCACATAACACCCATAACTGTGTAACTTTCATTACTTGGCTAAATTTATATTATTAAAACTCATCAGCATGCCGAACGCCCGTCCGGCACCAGATTACAGTAAATGTGTGATAATCCAGTAAATCTGTGGCCGGTGTTGTACTGGAACAAGCAATTACTACTGATTAAATGGATTTTTCTAAACATTACATTGTTTTTAATGAAATAAAAACTACCAAGAACAGCGAACAGTCACGCAACTTTCTTTCACTCAGCAGAACCCAGTATCTGTTTTACATGGATTATCGCCTTTCAATACAAAATCTGCTGTGGGTTTTGGTGCTGATTCGTCTCAAAACCTGCATGTTTTGCACTTGGAAAGGTGAAATCTGCACTGAAAGCCTGCAACATAAATGCTGTGGATTTAAAATCCATGCAGCAGGTCCACTTACACGTACAGATTCCACTGCCACATCCTCAGCGGAATCCACCCATGCCAGCAAAAAAGGGGGAAGAAAAACATTTCCTACCTGTCCAGATCCAGCACGGGTCTCCTTCGTGCCATCTGGGGGGGATGCGTCCTGACCTGCCAGCCACATGCACAGTGCAAGTTTTAAAAAAAAATCTCCTGCTGTCCCGCGTATCTGCGGCACATCCACAGTGACAGCTGTGGCTGTGCCGCAGATCTGACGGCTTCCATTGGCCTCAATGGAAGCCATCTCGCGGGATCCGCGGAAAAATTGGGCATACTGCGATTTCTTCCTGCACGTGTGATCCGCACGCTGGTAAAATAATCACATCCGCATGCTCTAAATTGTTTTGCGGATGCTAATGCATCCCTATGGGCGGCCAGAGCTGCGGATTTCCCGCACGGATTCTATAATTAATAATCGCGGATATTTGGCCTTGCACTATAGATTTTGTTGCAGAGAGTTGATGAGATTCCTTGAAATCATGTCCACATTGCTTGTACTTTAAAATGCTGTAGATTTTCCACAAATTGCCCTCCCAGCCAGAAACTTGAATGTAGGACAGCCTGTAAACCAAGTATGAGGCTTTCTGAATACATGAGAAGGAAAACAATGCAAAAACCCCAGAACAAACAGATAAACTAATCATTTTATCCAGCAGGACTTAGTAAAATATGCCTACATTGATTTTTCCATGCCCATTTTATAGATTACTAGTGGTAAATTGGCAATATTTATGGATAACACTTTAAAGGGGCTATCACTTGCCAGCTTTATATAGCTGATTCACAGTACTATGAGTGAACACGCTTGGGAAATCTCCATACATATACACCATTGCACTCATAGATTTTGATTGCCCCATAAAAATAATCAGCTTTGGGGTGCTTCTCACATGGGCGAGAAAGTCGTGCAATTTTCTTTCGATGCGACAGTGCTTCAAAATCGCATGTATGTGAAGCCAATGCTTTCCAGTGAGTTCCTTCACATTCGCAATATAGCAGTCTACAAAACATTGCTAGAGAAAAAAATTGTGGTTTGTTTAATAGTGTGAAGATTTGCAATGTTTTTTAGCCCATGTTTCGCTGTGGACTCTTCCTTTCTGTTGCATCCGTGTTTTCGTGCAATGCAATGCAACTTTTACAGTAGGAGGTCCTACTGTAAAAGCCCTAAAATAAGGCCTAACTGCATTAAAAAAACAACAAAAAACAGGTCAGGCAGTCAGGTCCGCCGCAAACCTTCTCTGCAGCTCTGGCAGACTAGCTTGTAGTTTTCAGCAAGTGCTTCATAGTCAGAGGTTCAAAGTCCCTGCCTCCAGGAAGCACTGGCTGTGATTGGCTGAGCCACGGCGCTTAAGAATCTATCACTGCCGCACTCGATGAACCAATCACAGCCATTTTCTTGGTAGGGCTTATATTTCAAGCCCCCCCCCCCCCCCCAAAAAAAAAATCCTGGCAAAAGAGCGTTACAAAGTCGTGTGACAAAAACACCTGATATTGCTGCGAGAAAACGCAGCTATATTGCACATAACACAGATGTGATATTGCTGCGATATCGCTGTCGCCCATGTAAAAGAGGCCTGAAACCGCAGGTGAACTACACAGTGAGTGTTGAAATGTTATTTCTGACACAAGAAAAATAAAGCATTGTAAGGGTTTAAAATGTAATCCTAAGGCAGCATGCACACGGGCGGGTTGGAATCCGCAAGCAGGAGCCCACTGTGGAATCAGACCCTGTGCGAAGCCGTAATCTGTGCATACCTGTATTTTCTTCTTTTTCTCTGTACTGCGGATGGTCCATGCGGCTCGCCTTTGGACATGTGCATTACATATTTTTTTTACTCCTCCTTTTCCCACGGAACCCGCGACCCATCTGCAATGTCAATTGCAGATGGGCCGCGGGTCGGACAGCTTCCATTGACTTCAATGGAGGCCATCCGTGCAGGAACCTCAGTGTTGTAGTAAGAATAATATAAATGTATTTCTAAAATCAGCCTAGGCAAATATATATATTATATATATGCATATATCCACCTTCATGGAAAATAGCTAGCAGTGAAATGGTTAACTGGTTCAATACTGTACAATACTGCTACACAGTTCTGTAGACAGTGTTAAGTCTTGAGATGTGTTTCTTATGAGAAAGACCTGCGGTGCCCACTGCTCATAAGGAAGGGGGGGGGGGCGGTGCTCCTTATCTTCTCCCTTGAATTCTGATTAGGAATATTAATAAAGTCTATGCTACTTGGGTATATAGGAATTGCATGTTCACAGCAACATACACCAGGGACGTAAACATATGTTAATCATCAGCTTCATTACATACTACGTCAATCATGAGTGGTTATGATGTTGGGAGGGGCATGCATGTAATTGGAGCGTCATATGCATTATAACTGTATTCTACTTCCTTTCAATAAACCAGAAGGGTATGGGGGCTGACTGATAGCTTCCGTGAGTTCAAATACATATATTCCTGCATGAAGCTTCTCATTATAACCAATCTGGAGCAAACCAGTGAAATCTTCTGGAATATGATTATTCCCATAACATCAGTAAAATGGAGTATGCTGCGATTTTGTATCTGCGAGCGGAAACCGCAATTGGTTTCTGCTCGTGTACATAAAAAAAATCATTTTTCCATAGCATGCTATGGACGGTTATTGCTGCGAAATCCGGAGGCGGACGTACGCTTTGGGTTCCACAGCAAAAATCCGCCCGTTTGCATGAGGCCTAAAACAGGGTGAGCCATATATGCTTTGTCTCCATTCTAGCTAAAAGACTAAACCTGACAACCCCTTTAAGCATTTAATTCTTGCAGTAAAAAAAGTTAAAAATGGTGCCCTCTGGTTCACATATTTTATATGCTGTGTGCAGCCCCACACTTTCCATTGCATATGATACATAATCACATGTAGAGCAGAATTAGCACTTGCACAATATATACATAAAAAATGAGGAGACTTACCTCCCCCGCCACCCAGAAGACTTGAATTTGCTGAAAAAGGAAAACAAAATAACACCGAGTTACAATTGTATTCTAATTAGTTTGTTAATAAATTAAACTTTCATGTGTAATATAAACTGCGTTGATCATTGCAGGATGATGCACTTCATGTGAGTTCATACACATGGGTTTTTCACAGACTTTATGTTCCCACCAGAGATTTTTATTTTAACTGAACCTAAATTATTTTCACAGCCTATGCATCAACAGTTTCATACCACACTTCAGATGATGAATCTTAAAGTATTTAATTAAAATGCTGTCAAGATATAACATTTTCACAGCACAACGTCTACTGAAAAAATCTCACATTATCTAAATACCATCCCTACGTGTTCTTTGAAGACATTTCATTTGCAATGAGATTGGAAGGCTTGGTAGTAGAAAGCAGAAAACAGGATTAATTAACTATGACAAAGAAAGAAGAAACACTTTCAATTTAAGATCTGTACCGGAAAGAAAGCACCTACGCAAGCTGACTTACTCAACCTTGAGAGGTACTTTGCTGCTCAATGGCACAGTTATTGGAAAGAGATGCTTAAAACCGCAGTGCGCAGCTAGAATTCATTTTAAATCACATATCAGTTTTAATCTCAAGTGGAACATTCAGAACTGTAGTTATGCTTTCCTGCACCTGGGGCAAAAATTCAGCGAGGTGAAACACTCCCTCCCCTTCTCCAGTCCATGTACCCAAATGCACCTAAAAGCTTTGGATGCTCCATCTATAAATCACATCAAACGTTACCCCAGACACTCAGCCGATTGCCCCTGGCCACGTGTATGGGCTTATGTAAAGCTATGCAGCCCCTCAGTCGCCATGTCCATAGGGGCCAGATGGCAGCGGTGACATGGACGCTTTTTCAGCTGTCCACAGAATATATCCTTTTTTGTGCAGACACCAAGTGCATTCTGCACATATTCAGATACAATCAGAAATGCAGATTTACTACTGCAAATTCACCAGTTTTTTCACAAATTGCACCTAAAATACTTTGCACCATATTTCTGATGCATTTTAGACTCTTTTGGACACATTTTCCAACACGTCTAACAAAGGGGCATGGTGTCATGGAAAGTGAGTGGGCCTAAGGCCCCCTGTCCACGGGCGTTGCGGGAGCAGGAGTCAGCAGACTGTTCTCCACAGGTAAGCCTATCTGACAGATAGGCTGACCGCTGATTATCGGGGCAATTCGCAGCATGCTGCGGATTGCCGTCCGCGAGCGGAGAATCGCAATGATTCCTTGCTCGTGAACAGGGGGCCGGTGCTTCCCCGCTGTGGACAGGGGGCCTAAATGTGGCAAAAATGCATCAAATTGCACTAAAACTTTGCCATACTTTTGGCGTTTTGGCATAATCTTTGGACTGTCTAGACTAGACAATCCAAAGGTACACCAGTTTTATCATTCATAGAGTCAAGCGTAATAAATCTGACTCATTTAAAGACTGTCTACTATAGGTTTTCACTGCCTATAAGACAATATTAGTACAACTGCCCCGTTATCTCATGTAACTTCACATGCACCGAGCACATTCATGCACTGCCAAGTTCCTGTACAGA
This sequence comes from Eleutherodactylus coqui, assembly GCF_035609145.1. Classification (NCBI taxonomy): domain Eukaryota; kingdom Metazoa; phylum Chordata; class Amphibia; order Anura; family Eleutherodactylidae; genus Eleutherodactylus; species Eleutherodactylus coqui. Next base: position 57,647,201 of record NC_089839.1, read on the forward strand.
TGACAACGGGCCCAGGGACAGCTGAAAAATCACTCACATGGGTAAATCATGTGACACATGAATACATCTAGGTGACACAGTAAACAATTTACGTTAACTCAGGATTGTTTCCTTATAAAATGTAACATAAATAGTCTCGGCAGTAACACAACCACTCTATCGTTTCTTTCTCCTATACTTATTATTGTCCCCCCACTGTGCAATGTACTTCGGATGACCTGCCACGAGGAGTTGGGAACGGGAAGTGACAATTACTCTGACAGCATTTCTGGTTTTGGAAAAGAACTTATTTTTTTTATGAAGCCCATTCAGTCGTCGACTACAGTTTTTATTTCACTGTTTTAGCACTAGTTACTATAACACGGAGAATTGGATTACATTTTGATTTGAAGGAGGTTTTTTAATCTAAAAGCAGGCCTATCTGCATTAAAACAAACAAAAAAACAATACACCACCTAACAGGCTCTGTCAGCTCCGCCACACACCTTCTCCGCAGCTCTGGCAGACTTACTTGTAGTTTTCAGCCAGCACTTCCCGGTCAGAGGTTCAAAATCCCTGCCTCCAGGAAGCGCTGAATATGATCGGCTCAGCCAATCACTGCAGCGCTCGATTAACCAATCACAGCCATTTTCTTGGTAGGGCTTATATTTCAAGCACCTCCCCCCCCTAAAGAAAATCCTGGCAAAATTGCGCTTCAAAGTCGTGCGACTTTGTAGCCACACAAAATTCTCATATTGCCGCGAGAAAATGCAGCTAAATCGCACAGAACACAGATGTGATATCGCTGCGATGTTCTGTCGGCGATATCACTCCCGCCCATGTGAAAGAGGCCTTAAAGGGGTTGTCCCGCCGCAGCAAGTGGGTCTATACACTTCTGTATGGCCATATTAATGCACTTTGTAATGTACATTGTGCATTAATTATGAGCCATACAGAAGTTATAAGAAGTTTTTCACTTACCTGCTCCGTTGCTAGCGTCCTCGTTTCCATGGAGCCCGTCTAATTTTCGGCGTCTAATGGCCAAATTAAACTCGCTTGCGCAGTCCAGGTCTTCTTCTTTTCTCAATGGGGCCGCTCGTGCAGGATGCCGGCTCAGTGTAGCACCGCCCCGTCACGTGCCGATTCCAGCCAATCAGGAGGCTGGAATCGGCAATGGACCGCACAGAAGCCCTGCGGTCCACCGAGGGAGAAGATCCCGGCGGCCATCTTCAGCAGGCAAGTAAGAAGTCACCGGAGCGCGGGGATTCAGGTAAGCGCTGTGCGGTGTTCTTTTTTAACCCCTGCATCGGGGGGGGGGGTTTGAAAAAAAAAAAAACCCGTTTCGGCGCGGGACAACCCCTTTAATCTACACGGAATTTCCGCTGCAAATCTGTCCTGTGTGAACCCAGCCTAAGCGATTGGCAATCAATTTCATCTGCTTTGGTGCAAATGAAAGTGACAGGAGGTGATTCGGAGAGGCAACAGCAAAAAAACTCCCAAGAGCGCAAATGTTTTGCAGTTGGTGGCCACAGACAATTCCTCTCTCTCCTTATCCTTCTCACAGCTCTTATAGAGCTACCGAACTACAAATCCACTTCAATAGCCACAGTAGTTATGATCCTCGCCATGCCAAGTATCTACATAAAACATGTGTCGGCATTCTGCTTGTGGTTAAACAACTTTGCAATGAAAGTAGCATACATTAGAAGTAGAGCGAGATAAGCCATCAGAGCAATCCCGCCATTCTGAATGTAGCTAATCTTCAACATTTCATTCGGTTAGTGCTAAATGACTGCCAGAACTAGCTGTATTTTCTATCCACGCACAGTTTGTATGTAAATTCATCTCAGCGCATCAAAACCTTGTCACCCCAGGGCACATCTTTTCTGCTTCAGGGTAAGTTTATATATATCAGGGCAGTCCAAGTGGTAGGCTGTGCGCCAAAGGCTACTACCTAGCTTTTTCAGCTCCCAGAAAAAAACAACAAAAAAATGTTTCAGAACAGATCTATTTATTCCCTACAGGTAGGCATTAAGCACCTTAATGACAAGAAAGGATTTGGCAACATTTTATTTGCAAAGATTTAAAAGGTAATAACTTTTTCTTATTCATTAGGCAATTTAAGTCTCTTTTGCATTATAGCCACATAACTTTTGAACAATTTGCATTTTTTAGCATTGTTAGGACAAATAAAGAAAGGAATACATAAATTACATCTGGCAGAGGACATATCGCCCAACTCAGGCCCACCTCGTACTGCTCTCTACCCAAATTCTCCTCCCCACCCATCATACCATACCACCCCACTAGTGTATGTGCTCCCCCTTACCCAATGAAATGTGCTCAATGAAACTCTCAATCTGTGTGCAACGAACTCCCAACTATCCACGACCTCTTCACCACCAAACATTTCAACCGAAATGTGGATACAGCAGTCAGATTCTGCCTGCCCTGTTGCATTGTCCTATGATGGCCTGCAGTTCTCCCACACCCCCAGATTGGACAACAGGCACGGCGGAGGAGTAGGCATCCTCCTCTCGCTGAACTGTACCTTCCAGGTCATTCCCTCAGCTCCCTCGCTCACCATCCAGTCATTCAAAGTCCACATCCTACGACTCTTGCGCCCACTATCCCTGAGCATCACAGTTATCTACTGGCCCCCAGGTTCCACCCACCTGTTCCTAGACCACTTTGCGATCTGGCTTCCCCATTGCCTATCCTGTGAAATCCCAACCCTCATGCTTGGTGACTTCAATATCCCTACTAATGACCCCAGCTCCTCATCTGCCTCCTAGCTTTTAATGCTGACCTCCTCCCTCGGCCTAACACAACTCTCAGACTCCCCCACTCACAGAGACGGCAACACTCTCAATTTAATCTTCCCCCACCGCTGCTCTGCCTCTCACTTTACTAACTCCATTCTTCCACTCTCCGATCACAACCTCTTCTCTTTCTCCATCAGACACCCTAGTGTCTGCGCAAACAGTCGTGAGTGTCTGGCCTTCGAGAAAAGAAAACGTAGCACAAAAATTTTCATTGCCTTTTCAATGGCTTTTGTTGTGCTAAGATGACTTGTTGTAGCAAGTTTTCAGTTTTAGGTTATTTTTTACTTCATCTGTAGGGCGTTGTACAAGCCCGCTAAGGCCAGAGATTGGCTGCAGTGGACCTGTGCGTGTAGTTGCACTTCATTACCGCAATATAGGTCAATAACAGTAGAAAGACGATCAGATTGTCCAAATGAGGAAAAAAAAAATTATCACTTTCCCTGCTGTTTGACACTCTTTGCAACTTACAAAGAACTCTTTCAAGGGGGTAATAATTATTGGTGATGCAAAAAAAAAAAAGGGTGCTGGCGGTTTCAACTCAGCAGATTCAGGACGTCACATTCAAATTTGAGGAGACGCTGCTGTATTGCCCTGCTGTCTCATTTCAGGAACTATAACTGCAGGATGTAAGAGGAAAAGCGAACCGCAACACACATGAGAATACAGGTGTAACTGCGCCAAATCTTATGTGCTCCTACTGGTAGGTGGGGCTTGAATAGTGTAAACAACGGGTGGAGTGGAGACAGGAAGGATGCAGTCTGGAGCACAATCGTAAATCAGAAGACATGTGGCAAACTGCCTGGGTTGGCTGGGTAGCAGTTTAGAACTCGGACTGTGCTGCTAGATTCGGTATGGTTGGGGCTTTGGTGACTGTCCTACTGGATCCGGGATGGTTGGGGACTATGTTTAGTGCTGGTAAAGAGATGAGCGAGTCTTATTGGTAATTCTAGAGTATCCACATCAGATCTCAGCAAATTCTTGCTGATTCATGGATATACAGAGACTAATTCTCTCAGAGTGTTTATGATTTCCAAAGGCAAAGTAACCTTCCTCCAAACCATTATATGAATCACTTGAAAACGTTCTTTTGTGAAGTTTATTCGCAAGCACTAAAAACTAAGAGAGTTAGGATTAAATCCAGGAGAGGAGTGTCACATGTGTCAGAAAAGCAAAATGATTGACAGCATTGAATGTCAACAAGAGGTGAGCAATCATAACAAGTAGCTTAACATCAGCGACAATCTACAGAAGTAGTCACAAATCGTGACTTGACTTCAGATTCAGTACATCCAGTGTCTGCAGAGTGCCAAAATGCCAGCAATGCATAGTAATATAGTGCACGGTTCTTCTTAAGACTTGTATTCCCATGACATTAATAGTCTAAGCTCGTGCAAAGGTCTCCACAAATTCATGCTCTGGAATTATGTAATACATACGATTTTGGATATATAGTATATATTTAAATACATTCAGAGTATGAAGATACAAGGTATAAAGCGTAAGTACCACAATAGGTGGTTTCATAGAGTCAGATATATAGCATAAGTAGCCAAATAGCAGCTCACTTAACACTGGTAGACTTCAGAGTGCGGACCTGTCAATGCAATGATATGTTAGGCCACTAGGATGTTTTTATGTTGCTTCTAAGCAGAAGGTGGAAAACCGCCTCATTATGTTTCAGTGCACTTGTCACCCCCCCCCCCCCCTCCACATTTTCAGCAATAGTCCTATTATTGAATCATAAAGGGATACAGCATTATATTCACTGTAGCAGAGAGCAGGGTTGGAGCAGCAGCACAGTTACATGCGAACAAGGCATTGCTGTGGGAAAAGTGCACTTATTACCCCAGGCGGCTGACATATGGGGTATTGGAACATATAAAAAGGAGCAAGCAAATAGACCGCACTAGTATCATCTGTGTGCCATATGTATCTGGCTCTGTTGTCCTAGGAGGTCACCCACTGTAAGCCGGGCACCATGCTGAAAAAGTCTGGACACTCTCGATTGCAAGAATAAATTGCGTGTGTCCCTTTAAAGGTATTTTGGTATTTTCCAGATTAGACAAACAACTTTTCAGCTTAGAAACTGCGCTATTCCTACCTATAAATTGCGTCTGGTATTGCCTTTCATCCCCACCGAAATGAATGAGACTAAGCAGCTATACAAAATATGGGACTACATACAAGTTTGGGTTTGTTTCACAGGGGAAAAAAAGAAAGAATAAGGTTAACTTCACATGGGAAGTATGCAAACATGCAATTTCCCCGCAGATGTGAGGCGTTTTGTTATCTCAAAAACACCTTGCCTCGAAGTGCCGGCCGCAGCGGAGGATCACAGAGTTTCTCCCATTGCTTTCAATGGGCGAACCTCGCATCGTACTGCTTGCACCTAGAATGTGGTGTGATGCTGCCACCGTTCCCATCGAAAACAATGGGCGATGCAATGGCACACCCACAGATAGGATTAGTAATATAATTGTGAGGAATATGGTCTGCCTGTAATCCCTCATTAAGTGCACAGGGATGAAGGGCCTGTGATGACGTCACATGATCAGGGGCGAAGCTCAGAGCCCCAGTGACTGATCACATGATGGTGACATCATCATATGCAACTTGCACAGTCACTCACCACACAGACAGGTGTTCATTTTCCTTTTGATTATTTTAACACAAAAAAGCCATTGTAAAGCAATTGAAAGGGCAAATGAAAAGCTCGGAGAAAGAATGATTCAAAGTCCAATTCCAAAGTTTAACGGGTCAAGTCTAAAGTATACAATGAAATGGAACTTTGAACAAGGTAATACATGAAACATTTCTAAAGCTGAAAACACGGCTGAAAGTTATATAATAAAATCTTTTTATCTTTCCTTTAATCATAATCTGGAACATTGCCCAATTGTGACAAATTGTCATGGTAATCATGGTATTCCATTAGCACAACTTTAGAGTCTTCAAATCATTATATTTGTCCACATGTAATGGGAGAACAGTAGAGGACCGATTATTCAATGTTCCACCTTCGAAATTACGTTTGGAGAGTTTTGACATGTGCACGGACATATTGCAATGCTGCGCAGTATGAACTGTAATCGTTCTTGCTGCAAGGGGAGTAGACTCTGATCATTCCTCCAGCAGCCGTGTTTTCTTGCACGGCTCTGGAATGTTCCCTACAACAGGCTCCATTATAGCATACAAGCATATATGGCAGCCAGTGACAGTTAAGGATGAAGATGAATAAATTGTTATAGACCATAATAAATATGTAGTAAATTGAAACCCAAAAGTATAATATATTTATATGGAGTTCAAATTAGATAGCAAGTCTTAAACGGGTGAATAGTACAAGGAAAAAGGAATTGAAAATTATTGGTATTATTAACCATTGGTTAACCATATCAAATTCAGATTTTTTTTCATGGTCCCAATGAAAGTATATGGATAGAGAGATTTTTTTTTTTTTTTTACTGAATGTCAGACGCCAGACACACACAATTGGCTATATGGTTCAGCAATCCCTTACCCAATGGCATTGCCTATCACTGGATGATAGGGCACCTGTAATGTGATGTGTAAAGCCAGATAGAAGAAGGACTCGAGAATAAAGTAGAAAATAATCTATTTCTTTTCTTGTCCCTGACTCAACTGTTTGCATGAAGCTCTTTGCTGACTTAATTCCCATGAGATCAACGCTCTCTATGTGGAACATCCATCTCATCTCCTTTTGAGTGTTAAAAACAGAAGACAAGAGGGACAAATTAAATAATGTTCCCCTGTACAAGATTTTACCTTGATAGCAGTGACCATGATGGAACATGTACAGTCTGGCACCATATTATAAGCCAGGTTTATGACAGTTGACAGTACAATTAATCTCTGCTCCTGTTCTTCACACCTGCTCTTTCATTTATTGTTACCATTTTGTTGTTGCACAAAGTGATTTATTTCTTATAGAATGTGAACTAGTCCTATATTAAAGCATTGATCACAGCCTGACATTGGAAGACCAGTCTGAGTCGTGGTGGCCAAGTTCACGCAGGGCAATTTAGGTTCCATTTTTTTTAGACAAAGCCAGGATTAGACTCAAGGGGTATGATTATACATGAATGATTTGTTGCAGATATTACTTTGACTGAAAGTCCATGCCATACATCTGACTTAGAGGTGTATGAACCATGGAAGCAGACCAAGCGGCGGCTACGGAAGTGATAGAAAGTGGGGCCAGCTGTTAATTTCCACCGCCTTTTCTAATGGGTGCCTAAAACCAGTGTAGGACTCGAAACTCTGGAAGAAATGAATTGCTGGAAAACAAGGGGTTGGGAAATGCCTTATGGGTCACGGAAAGGGACTAGCACTGGATCCCTTTATTGTGGATGCTAAAATCCAGGCACCTTAATAAGATGTACTTAATAAGCTGTGCGCTACTGATCCAGACGGGGTTATGTCTGAAGCATGTCAAGGGATTTTTACAAACTTTCTGTGTGTGAACATATCCCTTAGAAAATATATAATAAAATAAATCAAAATCTGCACTGTCGACCTAACCAAACATTTACAGCTATTGGTGATCACAACAGTGCCTAACAGACAACAAACATTTTTAGCATCTCATTGATGATGATTCTTGTTAAAATCAATCACTTTGAATCATTGAGTAGACGGATATATCGTTTTGTTAATAAAGTTCCAGTATGATTTAGAGATTTAAATCGGTGCTCATTCTGGTCTGGGGAGTCCAGTGGGCGGTCCTACTCAGTGATTGACAGCCTTCCCCTATGACTCTAAATATAGAGATGGCTGTCAATCACCAATAAAACCACCCAATGGACACAATCACAGAAAGTACAAGGATTTAAATTAATAAAATACAAGCTATACTAAATCTTTTCCTACAAAACTATGTATCAATCTGCTCAGCTCCTCCTGCTCCACAACACGCTGCCTGTAAATCAGGCAAGTTATGGGCTAGGCAGTAATTCTTTCTATGAATGTCACTACAAGTGGAACTCCATTTAGGGATTCTGCCACTGATCATTTTTATGGCAACATGATTGATCAAGATAAATGATAAGCAATAGCTTCATCTTTTTCTTCGCGTACACTTTTGTTTTGTGCGTATCTGTGCACACAAAATTTGCACATATAATACATGGAATTGAACCCATTCATTTCAATGGGTTCATTCTCATTTTTGCGCGCGCATAAAAAGAGACACATTGTGCTCTGTTTTAGTGTGCATTTGTGCACCTAAGACCCCATAGAGGCCTAAAGGGGGTGGCAAATGCACACCCAAAACCCGCATAATCGCGCATTATGCTGCACAATTCCGAACTTTAGGCTACATAGCCTTTCAAATCACAGCACGGTTGAGTCCCGTGCCCATGGAAAATGTTCCTGTCAGTGCAAAAAGTACAGTTAAATTCGCAAAAGTGTGACGTGCAATAAGCAAGTGCTATGTACGTAGACCATGTTGACATCTGCATTTTTTATCTTTTTTTTTTTTTTTTTTAACGGATCTGTTTCTCACTTCACAATTAAAAACTGATGTCTAACTGAGGAGAACAAGTCTGGTATTTTGACAGATCTGTTAAATAGATCCATCAAAAAAACAGATAGTTGGGTTCCATTTGCATCAGGTGTTTTATTCGTTCTAAACAGTTGTTTACGGATCCTTTTTTTTTTCTTTTTAAGCACTAATTTTTCAACTGTATGTGCATAGTAGGATTATGTTAAATAGAAACCGGTACAAATGGAATATCTTCCATTTGTGTCTGTCTCCTATTGAGAACAATGAAAAAAACAAAAACGAAAAAAACCTGAAAGCTCCATTCCGTCTGTGTTTTTTTTTTTTTACATCCCCCCCAAAAAACAAAAACTAGACACTGCTGCACCTCAGGCTTTGGTCACATCTGTGTTGGAGGCTTCATTCATTGATGTTAATTAAGCTTTACACTTTCTTCTGTCAAAATAGGGAAAACACATTGAATTAAAGCAAATAAACAAAATATGTCCCATTGAAATGAATGAAGATTTGACTGTGATTTTTCGCGTTTTTTTGCTCTTCGGATGGACCTATAAAACTGAAAACGAAAGGCTGATGTGAACTCAGCCTGACAATACTTGACCAGCGATAACAGGCCACAATTATGAAGGTAGCTCATTACTGGCGTCCTACATAGGGAGGGAATCAAAAACCTAAAATTATGCAAGGAAAAAAATTTAAAAATAATAAGAATGTCTCTCGATCTTGAATAGCGATTGTTCTAGAATCCAAGTATATTACTGAGCACATGATGGCTTTTTTTTGCTTAACCTCCCTACGCTATAAACTTGCCTGAAAACACAGCTATAAACATTATAATGGGGGAAATGATTCATAAGAAACACTAATCAACGTCACAGCGGTAAAATAAAAGAAGCGCCATTTGCCAATACTATGGACAGATTTTAGTTCATCAATAAAACATCAGAGCGGGGGATCCGTGAGCTGGGTAATTTATGAGTGCGGTGGCTACATAGCCGTGTGCATGCTCGCAGAGACTTTCTTACGTGTCACTACATTTTGTTTGATCTGGCTGCTGAGGAAAAATGGGAACAGCAAGACACTTGGCTAAGCAGAATCGTGTGCGTCTGTGTTTGGAAGCAGGGGGGCCATCTTCCACCAGTATTCGTTCGTTTTAACATAATTATATTTTATGCATAATAGAGCAATCATCTAACGCCACACTAACCATATTCCCCTTGAAATACATTATTGATACATAGTTTCCTTGTAAATGCAGAACAATATCAAGTTGCATAGCCACAGTGATGGCTTTTACTGCTGGCAGTGCAGAATCAATATGAATCACTGTACCCGGAGGCATGAGGGGATCATAACACAGAAATGCAATCATATATTATTACTTTAAAAATGTAATACATTAGCTGAAGTGTATTGAGAGCTGACTGGCACAGTTATGTTGTATGGAAAGGATATGCCACCTGTTACCCAACTGCCAGCAAAATACACAGTGTTTGCTTAGACTTGTAGTCCGTATGGGAAGAGCTGGTGGCTGCGTACCTTTCCTAGCAGGTTATTTTGGATCTTGAAGGAGACTATCTAAATTGCTCAGCACATTTCACTGCCTTGTAAGCAGCCCCTTGTGCAGTGTATAATTACAATCAGGGGATTACTGCAGCTAATATGCAGAACATCAGACGGTTACACAGTTACATAGTTACTGCTGAAAATAATTACTAACCTGCAATGGTATATATTTATACAGCTTGATGAGAGGCTTAAGATACATAGGGGTCATTTAAGGCTGGAGCTATACAGAGACCAAGGATCGTAATTCAAGCCACTGTTGAGTCACTAGTGGTGCTATGTAAGGTACTTCTAGAAAAGTGAATAGGATGTGCATTGGAACGGCTATGGTTCATTTTATTTTTGTTGCACATGTGACTATTGCATCGGTTTATGGGCACACAGCATATGGAAAAAGTTTTGCTGCAGTGGGGTCATTGGAGTGATGGGTGATTTTAGGCCTCATGTCCACGGGCAAAAGAAGAATTAAAATCCGCGGCGGATTTTAACTCTTCTCCCGCCCGCGGATCCGCACCCCATAGGGATGCATTGACCACCCGCGGGTAGATAAATACCCGCGGATGGTCAATAAAAGTGAATTTTTAAAAAATGGAGCATGTAAAAAAACGCGACATGCTCCATTTTCGTGCGAGTCTCCTAAAATAAAACCTAAAATCAGAATAACTTACCCGCAGCGGGCTGGGCACATCTTCTCTACCTCACGGCGGGATCTTCTTGCTTCGGCTCGGCGGATGTGCCCGGTGCATGCGCGCGGCGTGCCGCCGCCGTGCTGAGTGCATCCACCGGCTGAAGAAAGAAGATCCGGCCGTGAGGAAGAGAAGACGCGCCCGGCCCGCTGCGGATAAGTTAATTCTTATTAATTGTTATTTTAAGCCCTCATGTCCGCAGGGCAGGAGGGACCCGCTACGGATTCTCCATGTAGAATCCGTAGCAAGCCTGATTTTCCTCGTGGACATGAGGCCTTAAAGGGGTTGTCCCGCGCCGAACGGGGGGGGGAGGGGTTAAAAAAAAACAAAAAAAAAACAGTTTCGGCGAGACAACCCCGATGCAGGGGTTAAAAAAACAAACCGGGTAGTACTTACCCGAATCCCGGCGGTCCGGCGTCTTCATACTCACCTGCTGAAGATGGCCGCCGGGATCCTCTCTCTCTGTGGACCGCAGGGCTTCTGTGCGGTCCATTGCCGATTCCAGCCTCCTGATTGGCTGGAATCGGCACGTGACGGGGTGGAGCTACACGGAGTCGGCATTCTGCACAAGCGGCCCCATTGAAGACAGCAGAAGACCCGAACTGCGCAAGCGCGGCTAATTTGGCCATTAGAGGCCGAAAATTAGTCGGCACCATGGAGACGAGGACGCCAGCAACGGAGCAGGTAAGTATAAAACTTTTGATAACTTCTGTATGGCTCATAATTAATGCACAATGTACATTACAAAGTGCATTAATATGGCCATACAGAAGTGTATAGACCCACTTGCTGCCGCGGGACAACCCCTTTAAGGTTTGTCACACTTTAAGACTAGGTACACAAAAAAAAATTCTGATTCCGTCGTTCCGACGTTTTTTTTTCATCAGTGTGCCATGTGTTTGCGGAAGTTGTGGCCATTTTCTTACTTCAATAGGTCATCCATTTTTTCCCATGTGCAAAAAAACAAAAACAGACCCAATTATTTTTTTTATGCATGTCTTAAAAACAACAAACCGCACACACCGTCTGTTTTTTTTCTATTCACATTGACTTCAATGGGTTAGTCTCATCAACCCGAGGGTCATGGATGCTCTAGTGTCTGGGTCAAATTCTGCAGCTCTTGTATTCCCACTTTCCAAAAATATCATAACTTTGCTATTTTTCAGGAACATAACTACATGAAACTTGTTTTTTGCCGGATAAATTCTAATTTTTAATGGCACCATTTAAAGTACTGTATAATGTATTAGAAGACTTTAAACGAAAAGAGAAAAACCCATAAGTGCCCCATTTTTTGGGGTGGAGTTATTTTTACAACCACCATAGTTTAGTAAAAATCACATGGTGCCTTTATTCTGTGGGTCAGTGCAAGTACAGCAATACCAAAATGTATATAGTTTTTTTGCATATAGTAATACTTAAAGTAAAATACCTTTAAAAAAAAAAAAAGGTGGAGACACCAAAAAGAGCACAATTCCGCCATTGGATATTTTTTCTGACTCAACAAATCATGCAAAAGGTTGAGTGAGAAAACACAAGCTTCAATTTATTAAAATGTGGTATTTTAATAAATTGGATCTTTCTTTGCGGATGTGGGGATGCCAATTTTGGGATTTTTAAAAGAATCTTATTTTTTAGATGCAACAACTGGGAAAAGTTTTTTTTTTCTTTTTTAACTTTTAATAGTTTTAGGTTTATAATCATTAAAACGTTTATTTCATCTTTAATTTACTTATTTTTACTTTTTTTAGATGATTATTCCCCACAGGGGACTTGAACTTGCGATTGTTTGATTACTTATACAGTATAATGTAAAACTTTGGTATTGCATTATACTGTATCTGAACAGGCTACCTACCGTATTCAAGACGTGCCACAGGTACTTCTTTAATAGGCAAAAGATCATCGCAGGCCTGGGGGCCTTTAGAAGGGCACTGGCTGCCATGATACCTGGATGGCAGCCCTGCTATCTTATCATGGCCACAGTGGTGATGTCAGTAGTACAGCACAAAAGCACTCAAGCCACGGATTGGCTGCAGCAGTCATGAGCAGGATTTCTAGCAGCTTACAGAGAAGACCAACAGTAGAGTGCCGAAGCATCTGTGCTGGATCAGTGGGGAGTTTAACTGTTAAATATTGGTCTGTTAGTTTAGAGTATTTACTGTTTTCACCCCAGGAATTGGACAACCCCTTTAAGCTCCAAGGTAAAGAGAACAATCCTCAGTTAGAGATAAACAACAGGATTATGTGAGTAAATAGAACAGAAAAAAAGAAACTAGCAAAAACTGCTAAAAGTTTTCTCCCTTTTTCATACAATCCATTTTCATTTGGTTACTTGCTCTCAGGTTCTGTGCTGATTCTATTCTATTGGATTGTGTCAGAGCTCTGCACTGTTTGTTGGCGACTTGTACCCATGAGATCCCTCACCCACCTGTAAATCAACAGGTCAGCAGCAGCTAGCAGTTACTCTAATCAATATGATCCTTTTCTGCTGCAACCACTGTACCTTAAGGTGTAACAAGCAGGCAGAGTAGATATATTAAACTTCTTTTGTAGAGTGATGCTGTGGAATACATTTCCCTGAGCCTTTCTGCAGAGACGGACTGAGTCAATCACATTAGAAATTATATAAGATCAGCTTTACCCAACTAAGGTGAAATATACGGTATGGCATGGAAATATTGCTTCAACTATGAAACGCCAGTGACAATCAGGTGACCGTTATGAAGAGGAGGAACCTTAAAGCAACAGGACTGAGGTACATCTATAAGCTCTTCACCCCAGGAGATATATGCATGGCGTATCCACAATTGTAGCAGTTTATCAATAGGCATCAGCATAAGCTGGGAGCTTTCCTAGCATTTTGCATACATACAGCACAAACCTGGTGCAAACACAATCTCTAAACTATAAGGAAACTGTCACCATCTTTCTGTAGCCCTCACTGAGATCTGCACAAGGTAGAGCTTACTACACTAACTACAGTGATATGCATTTAATTAGTAGCAGCCAGACACAGAACCAGTCCTGGATATTCATGAGCTGCAGGATAGCTACAATCCAGCCAATAATTGTCAGCTCTCTCTCTACGCACTGTAATATGCAATCATTGCCTGAAGGACGGGGAAAGTGTAGCTATCCTGCAGCTCATGAAGATCCAGGATTACTTTAAGTAATCCTCTATGCATTTGCTGCTACTGATAAAAGGCAAGTTTCTCAAAAGCTTACTACTGGGGCCGCTGTGGGGTGTCACTATTACTGCTGGGGCCACTGTGGGGTGTCAGTATTACTGCTGGGGCCACTGTGGGGTGTCAATATTACTGCTGGGGCCACTGTGGGGTGTCAATATTACTGCTGGGGCCACTGTGGGGTGTCAATATTACTGCTGGGGCCACTGTGGGGTGTCAATATTACTGCTGGGGCCACTGTCGGGTGTCAATATTACTGCTGGGCTATATTTACTCGCGGGGGAGACGGTGCAGAATATCTTCAGTGAAAATTTTCACAGCAAATTCCATAGCATTTCCACATCCAAAAAGCAGCCACATCTCTACCTTGTCTATTTTAAAACAGCCCTTTCCTTTTTATAATGACGGAGGTAAAATCATACGTTGTGATAAGCCCCACCCCTGACGTGTTGGCACTTTGCGATAAACAAGTGGGGTGTAGTTTGCCGTTTGGGCGCTCGGTCTTTAAAAGATTTGCCAGCACTGGCTTAGGCCATATTCACATCTCCTTTAGAGCGCTGGTATACTTTCCATTGTTCAGCTCCATTTTAGGAGCCACAGAATTTAAAAAAATTAAAGCACCAGAACCAGCACTTGACTATAATGCAGTTCGTCCAGCTTTCACAGCATGCCACCTGAAATTTTCTTGCACGCAATGCCACAGCATGCTGCAGTATTTATGGAATTCTGTGCTATATGAGCACCGGAGCCTCCAGTTCTATTGGCAAGCAAGAATATAAAATATTATATAAACAAGAATCTAAAACAAATCCTGTTTAGTAGAGATCAGTTTCTTTTTGTACTGTTTTCTTAAGGTCAGCCTCACATGACCGTATGTGTAAAACCCTGTGTGAGTCACGCAGGGTTTTACTGCTGTGGAGTCGGCGGTGAGCCAGCCCATCACTGTATAGGTTAGCGATATTTACACACACTGGCAGGACCAAGCTTCCCGTTTTCCGTGTGTAAATTGCTTTGCTGTTGCTTTGTAACGGGTGCGTCTATATACGATTCCCATACGCATTGGGCTTTTTATGGACGTAATACACGTCCAAATAGAACATGCTGCATCCTTTTATGCAATGCATACACGCAAATGTGAGTGAAACCGCGCAAAGCAATGTATTTCATTGCCTACGAAAGACTGTGTAGTACGTGGTAAACTTCCATTCATGTGAGCGCAGGCTTAAAATTAATGATTTAAATGGAAAGCTATAACCGCAACATTTTAGGCTGTGTTCACATCTATTTTTTTTTTTTTTTCAGATGAAAGGCTGTGTCACGTGTTACTGTATAAGCCAGCACTGACTAATATTAGTGCTGCAATGTACAGATGTAGGATTTGTTAACATGACTGGCACATCATGTGTACAGCACTGTAATACATTGCAGCTAAGTTATCATAACACGTTAATTGTCAAGTTAAGGTTTGCTAACTCTGTAGGGCATATTTTCTTGACAAGATTGTAATTAAGTATTAAGAACCATACCCTACATGAGAATTGCTAATCATTTCTCTTTACCTAACTGAACAAAATTAATTACTACTTGTTCCCATCTAATTCTTATTGAATAGAAACAATGATTCAAGGATGCTTCTTTTGAGAAAGTTACAAATCTACCAGCTGGATCAGTGAAAGGGTTACAAAAATTAAAATACATATATCATAGTAACATAGTAACATAGTATGTAAGGCCGAATGAAGACATTGTCCATCTAGTCCAGCCTGTCTATCCTACTGTGTTGATCCAGAGGAAGGCAAAAAACCCCAAGGCCAGAAGCCAATTAGCCCTTTTGGGGGAAAAATTCCTTCCCGACTCCCTAATGGCAATCAGACTGTTCCCTGGATCAACCCCTAATAGTTCCTACCTGCCTATATACCAGGATTGACACTTAACCTAATATTTATATCCTGTAATATCCTTCTCCAGAAAGACATCAAGTCCCCTTTTAAACTCCTCTATGGATTTTGCCATCACCACTTCCTCCGGTAGAGAGTTCCACAGTCTAACTGCTCTTACAGTAAAGAACACCTTTCTGTGTTGGTGATGAAACCTACTTTCCTCTAATCGTAGCGGATGTCCTCTTGTTACCGTCGTGGTCCTGGGTGTAAACAGATCGCGGGAGAGATCCATGTGTTGTCCCCTCATGTACTTATACATGGTTATTTGGTCGCCTCTTAACCTTTTTTCTAGAGTAAATAGTCCCAATTTGGATAGCCTCTCTGGGTATTCCAGTCCCGTCATTCCATGTATTAGTTTAGTTGCCCTTCTTTGAACCCCCTCAAGCACTGTGACATCTTTCCTGAGCACGGGTGTCCTGAATTGTCCGCAGTATTCCATGTGAGGCCTGACAAGTGCCTTATATAATGGAAGGATAATGTTCTCGTCCTTCGCCCCTATACCTCTTTTAATGCACCCCAAGACTTTATTTGCCTTTGCAGCAGCTGACTGGCATTGGTTACTCCAGCTCAGTCTATTATCCACTAATACCCCCAGATCCTTTTCCATATCACTTTTCCCTAGTGGTACCCCATTTAGTGTATATTGGTAACATCCGTTTCTCCTGCCCATGTGCATAGTCTTACATTTTTCAACATTGAACTTCATTTGCCATTTTTCTGCCCAAGCCCCCATCTTATCCAGGTCCATTTGTAGCCGCACATTGTCTTCCGTTGCATTAATTATATTGTATAATTTTGTGTCATCTGCAAATATTGATATTTTGCTGTGCAGCCCCTCTATCAGGTCATTGATAAATATGTTGAACAGAGTGGGGCCTAATACTGAACCCTGTGGCACCCCGCTAGCGACTGTGGTCCAATCAGAGTACGAACCCTTTATTACCACCCTCTGCTTTCTATCGTTGAGCCAATTTTTTACCCACTTACACACGTTTTCGCCCAGTCCGAGCTGCCTCATTTTGTATATTAGCCTATTATGTGGCACGGTGTCAAAGGCTTTAGAGAAGTCCAGATATACAAGATCAATAGATTCTCCCTGGTCCAGCTTAGAGCTTACTTCATCGTAGAAACTGATCAAATTTGTCTGGCATGAGCGACCCTTCATTAATCCATGCTGGTGAGGAGTTATTCCCTTAATTTCCTTGAGGTACTCATCGATGGCGTCTCTCAGAATCCCCTCGAAAATTTTTCCCGTTACTGAAGTGAGACTTACTGGCCTGTAGTTACCAGGCTCACTTTTGCTCCCTTTTTTGTAAATTGGAACCACGTTGGCAATGCGCCAGTCCAATGGTACTACTCCGGTCTTGATAGTGTCTAGAAATATTAGGTATAGCGGCCTAGCTATCTCGTCACTTAGTTCCTTTAGTATCCTTAGGTGTAATCCATCTGGGCCCGGCGATTTATCAATTTTAGTTTTCTTTAGACGCTTCCGCACCTCCTCCTGCGTTAGGTATGAGATATTTTGTGAGGGGTTCGTTTTATTCCCCTGCATCTCGTGTGGCATTTCCTTTTCTTTGGTGAACACACTTGAGAAGAAACTGTTTAGTAGATTTGCTTTCCCTTCGTCATCATCAATGATTTCTCCTGCATTGTTTTTTAAAGGGCCAGCGCTCTCCCTGCAAATTCTTTTGCTGTTTATGTAGTTGAAAAATAGCTTCGGGTTGTTTCTGCTCTCTTTTGCGATCCGTCTTTCTGCTTCCTCCTTGGCAGTTTTGATCGTATCTTTGCATATTTCGTTTTTTTCCCTGTATGATTTTAGCGCTTCTTCGCTGCCTTGTTGCTTTAGTAGTTTCTTTTATTTTTAAAGGGAATGAACTGCTCACATGAGGCGATTAGGATCCTTTTGAACTTTTCCCATTTTTCCTCCGTACTGATATTTTTGAGGATGTTGTCCCAATTAATGTTACCGATAGTAGTTCTAAGCTCATCAAATTTTGCTTTACTAAAGTTTAGTTTCTTTGCCACTCCCTGATAAGGCTTCCTATTGATTGACAGCTGGAAGTTGATTATATTGTGGTCGCTGTTCCCCAAGTGCCCCTCAACCTCCACCCCCTTTATACGTTCCGGTTTGTTGGTTAGTACTAGGTCCAGAATGGCCCTCCCTCTTGCTGGTTCCTGCACAAGTTGGTTCAGGTAATTGTCTTTAATTACTCTCAAGAACTTATCACCCCTGTGAGATTTGCAGGTTTCGTTCTCCCATGTTATATCTGGGTAATTAAAGTCCCCCATGATAATTACTTCGTTTCGTTTTGACACCTCTTCTATCTGCCTTAGTAGTAAGTTTTCAGTTTCTTCTGTTGCTTTTGGTGGTCGATAGAAGACCCCTATCAGGATTTTGTTATTTTTTCCTCCCTGTATTTCTACCCACAGAGATTCCACCTGTTCGTCTCCTACCCCTATATCCTCCCGTAGCCTCGGCTTCAAGTTCGATTTGATGTACAGACATACCCCTCCCCCTTTCTGGTTCCTTCGGTCTCTTCTGAAGAGATTGTACCCCTGCAAATTCACCGCCCAATCGCACTTATCATCAAGCCATGTTTCAGTAATTCCGACTATATCATAGCTTTCATCAGTCATTCTCGCTTCAAGCTCACCCACTTTACCGATCAGACTTCGTGCATTCATGGTCATACAATTTATATCATTTTTTTTTGTTTTTTAAATTTGTTCTGTTGCTATTCGTACTTATGGCTGATCTATCAGTTCTAACTGTACTAACCCCACCCCCTGCTCGTCCCCCATTCCCTTTGCTTGGACCCGGATCGCTAATTACACTGGCTACCCCACTATTTCTCATTTTACCCTCCCCCCAGTCCCTAGTTTAAACACTCCTCCATCTGTGCAGATGATAAACTAAAGGTCCATTTACATGGAGCGATGATCGCTCAAACGACAGTTTGAGTGACAGCTTTGAGTGATCATTTTGCATAAACTATTAAGTAGTTACTCAGCTACTTAATAGCAATTTAGTGTGCAATTGAAGCCTTTAGCTGAAAGCAGTTAATAGCCCAAGGGCTCTTATCAGCTTTCAGTTCCTTTCTTCTCCGACGGGAAACAATGCTATCAGCACTATCCATGGAGAACTGCTGATCAGGCTGAACAATGATTTTTAGTTTGGCCTGAATTTAACGATCAGCTAGCAGTGCACGAAAAGTGTACGATGGCCAGGCATGTAGACGCAACGATGATCGCTCAAACGATAATCGCTCCATGTAAATGGGCCTTAACAAGTGCCATATACAATACACTAAATAAACTGTCTCTACTAACCGTTGACTAAGTGACGTGATAGATGAACCACCATTTCTTATATTTAGGGACACCATTAAGACCGAGGTTGTACCACTGGATTGGTGCAGTGCCAGTGTGGTCCTAATATACAAATAGGTTCACCGCGTGACTCCTAAAAAATAACTTATTAAATAATCTAAAATATTCAGATCAAAGGGACAAACAACATATATAACGAAATTTCCACTGATGTTTACACTAGGTAAAAAGTGGAGTAATGAAGGACTAGAAAGAGTAGCAAAGGTGGAACTTGTATAAAAGGTAGATAACCCAATGTAGTTAGAACGTCCACCAAAGTCTTGGTATATTCGAATGTTAATGATGGCAAACACCCTATTAACCCTTTCCAATCCACTGTCTGACATCTGAAGACATTCTGATTGAAGGCTGTACAGCTCCGATGTCTAAAGACATCCGCTAGGGTTTTCTTACTGTATATTACTGGCCGCTCTGTTGTCGGGGGCCTCTCCAGGATGTCCCATACAGCAGTACTGGCTCTAGCCAGTAGATGGCGCCATTGCATAATGGCAGAAAGTGAAAGCCCCCTAGGAAACCCTGAATTCAGAATTGGATTGCAAAGTGTTAAACTATACTGTCTAAACAGTGTAAACTCTGAAGGCAGTGTATGGTTCTTTAGGTAGCTGAACCTTTCCAATCCACTGTCGGACGTCTTCAGACATTATGATTGAAGGCTGTACAGCTCCGATGTCGGAAGACGTCCAGCAGGGTATTCTTACTGTATGTTTTTGGCACCTTTGTTGTCGGGGGCCTCTCCAGCATATCCCATATCACAGTATTGGCTCTAGAAAGCAGATGGTGTCATTGCATAATGGCAGAAAGAGAAAAACCCCTAGGAAACCCTGAATCCAAAATTGAATTGCAAAGGGTTAAAAGAGGTATAGGGGCGAGGGATGAAAACATTATTCTTCCAATATATAAGGCACTTGGCAGGCCGTTCCGGACACCCGTGCTTTGGAAAGATGTTGCAGTGTTTAAGGGGTCAAAAAGTGGTCAACTAAATTAGTAAACTGAATGAGAGGACTAGAATACCCAGAGAGGCTATCAAAATTGGGATTATTCACCTTGGAAAAAAAGATGGTTCAGGGGCGACCAAATAACTATGTATAAATACATTAGAGGACAATACAAGAATATTTCTAATGGTCTGTTTATACCCAGGACTGTGACGGTAACAAGAGAACATCCGCTATTGTCTAGAGGAACGAAGGTTTTATCACCAACACAGAAGAGGGTTCTTTACTGTGAGAGCAGTGAGACACTAGAACTCTCTGCCCGAGGACGTGGTGATGGCAAAATTGGTAGAGGAGTTTAAGAAGGGACTAGACATCTTTCTAGAGCTCTTTGATATTTTAGGATATAGACATTAGGTGACCAGAGAGGTTGTTGCTCCGGGTCTTGGAGTTAAAAAAGGAGCTCAAACATTGACCCAGGATTATTCTGACTGCCATTATGGAGTTGGGAAGGAATTTTTTCCTCCAAATGAGCTAAATTGGTATCTGCCTTATTGGGGGGTTTTCGGTCACGTATGGCTGTAAATTGTATTGCGTATGACCGTGTACTCACGCAAGTGGTCATGTAAAGTACAACAGGTTTTTTTGTTTATATTTTCCATGAACTCGCTTAGCAATCATGTGTATACCCGCAGTCCATACGCAATTTAATTGCATATGGGCTACAGGTATATATGTGACCATAGATAACAATGGGTTCTGTGTCATGTATATCCTCTGTAAAATGAAACATGCTAATTTTTATTTTCTACTCACGGATTATACAATTCTGACATGCTACTGTGATTGGAGCTGCATAAGGCAATGCAGTTAATCGCCTGTGAGCTACCGCGTATCACATGGGTGGACACAGCCCGTGGAATCCACAATTCAAATCCGGTCGTGCAAGACCAGTCTTACTGTTAGACAGTATTAGTAAGCCCTATTGTGCTGACTTGCACGTAACCTTTCAAGGGAAAAAAAGGACTCCATAATATTAATGTATTTTTCATGTGCAACTGTTGTTGACAGTCATGTATCATTATTAAAATGATACAAAGCTGAAGAACATTTTTCATTAGAAAAGAGCCTGAAGCAGAATGTACTAATGGCTGTTAACTCTGCAAGGACCTGGAAGAATCTAGATCACGAAAAGCACCTTTCAGATGGACCCTGGCATCACTTTATTCCAAATTAATCTATTATTTACTGGAAATCGAATAAACAAACAATTTAGTTAAGCACAAAATGACCATTATAATCATGCCCAAATAACCTTTATCCTTTGTACCAGTTGACTGCACCATTCAGCAAAACAATCACCTAAGACATTATTCTTCAGATGAACAGGCGACTCAGATTTATAGGCGGGCACAATGTGTCATTGTTTATACAAAAAAAGAAAGCTATAAAACAATATATTAATGTATAGCTCTCAACAGGAATTTTTCTTTGTAGCTTTTATTCACAGATGTCCTTACTTTAGGTTAACAAACATTTGACCAGATAGTAACTGTTACCAGTATATTTTAAAAGCTATGGAAACTTTGTGCATGGAAAATCAGTACATACATCTATTACTAAGCCCCAGAAAAAAGTAAAAACAAAGAAGCAATGCATTTATTTGTATTTGCATTGAGTTTTCCTTCTCATGCATTTAGAAGCTTGAATTTAGGAGAGCCTGCAAGCTGTCAGGGGGCATTCCCAGCATTGATCAGCTGGTCTCTTCCATGAACTCTCACAAGCTGAACTCACCCTCCCTTCTTTCAGAGGTTGTGTAGCATAACCACACCCACTGAATACTACACAGCTACTTGCCCATCTACTTCATCCTCTCTCCAAGTGCTGGTCATTCCCCCTCACTGTTGATAAGAGCACAAAAACATGTGGTGAATGACAGCCCTGTAATAGTAGCCTTCTCAGCGCTCTATCCTCCTGATCTGTTCCACCATCCCCGGGCACTGTTATAGAGCCCTCTGTAATAGCTCAGTAGAAAGGCAATGAATGCACATTCACAACAGGGGAGCAGGCTAGGGGAGGAGTTGTCAGATACACTGACTGACAAAATTTGCTAAGATTTCAGTTCTCCACTCTGCAACGCCTTCAAAAAACAATGCATGGAAAAAAATCAGACATTTTTAAAGCAAACCAATTACAAAAAGTCTTCATTTCAATACACAGAGAAAACAAAAGACTGCAAAAGGGTATATAGCCTGTTAGAGGTCACATAATATTAAATATAATCATAAATACACTTCATATACACGATATACATAGAGATACACTGCTGAGTAAGTATTTAGTGAGAAATGTAATGATCACCCCAGTATTGTATTAGTGCTTACCACTAAAAAATGCCCCAAACAGATTTTTATTGTCTCCAATATGTGCTTTTTAGTGATATCTTTTAGGGCATGCTTCTTGAAAAAAGCGTTTTTGATAGCAGTGGGCAAATTAAGTCACTGGTGCCTAACCATATTGGAAGAACCAATGCAAACAACTCATGGGTGACCATGCGGTCCACTGGAATTTCAAAGATGACCACACTTTTTAAAATTTGTCAGGGGGCCAAGTCTCTAAAAGAAAAAAAAGAAACCACACTCACGTTTTAAATGTAACAGTTTAAAGGTCTCGTTCAGACGAACTTAGTTTTCATGCTGCTAGCAATGCATAGAACGTGCTTCTATAAGGAACCAATAAGTTCGTATAGAAGTGTTCACATGGAGGATTGTTAGGTATGTGAAACTGCGCACACCTAACAAAGATAGGACATGTGAGTGCAAACTCGCATGTCGGCTCCGAAGTGCGTGCAAAGATAGGATTGTCCTATTTTTGCTGCATGCTTTTTACATAGGCTCACACCCATGATCATGTGAACAGGCTACTTTAAGTAGTTGGAAGCAGCCCGTTCATGCGATCTTTACAGCTCCTATAGCCGCAATCTTTTTGCGCTGCTAGCAGCGCGACAACTACATTCATCTGAACGAGGCCTAAAAGGAGCTTCTGGGACTGCACCAGGATATTTGTAGACAGCTATTAAGTCTCCTCTCAGCCTTCTTTTTTGCAAGTTAAACATTCCCAGATTCTTTAACCGTTCTTCATAGGACATGATTTGCAGACCACTCACCATCTTGGTAACTGTTCTCTGAACTTGCTCCAGTTTGTCTAAGTCTTTTTTAAAGTGGGGTGCCCAGAGCTGGCCACAGTATTCCAGATGAGGTCTGACTAAGGAAGAGTAGAGGAGGATAATTACATCACGTGATCTAGACTCTATGCTTCTCTTAATACATCCCAGAATTAGGTTTGCCTATTTGGCTGCTGCATCACATTGACTCATGTTCAGTCTATGATCTATCAGTATACCCAAGTCTTTTTCAAATATGCTACTGCTTAGCTCAATTCCTCCCATTCTGTATGTGCTTTTTTCATTTTTCTTGCCCAGATGTAGGACTTTGCCTTTCTCCTTGATAAATACCATTCTGTTAGTCACCGCCCACTGTTCAAGCTTTTCTAGATCTTTTTGAATACTTTCCCTCTCTTCCTTAGTGTTAGCTATCCCTCCTCTATTCTAGGAGAGAGACTTGTAGTACCCCAATTGATACATTCCTCCACTTGGATGTGCAGCCATTTATGACCACTCTGAGTACGATCACTCGGCCAATTTTGATTCCACCTAACAATTGCCTTGTTAATCCCATGTTTGGTCAATAAATATGGTGTGAAGTACTTTGTCAATGCTTTACTAAAGTCAAGATATACTATATCCGCTGCATTTCCCTAATTAACCCAGTCGGTGATTCTGTCATAGAAGGAAATTAGATCAGTCTGGCATGACTTGCTTGTTACAAACCCAGGCGGACTCTGGTTATTTACTCCATTTTTATCCAAGTACTTGCATACATCCTGTTTAATAATTTGTTCAGAGATCTTTCCCGGTATAGAAGTCAGGCTCACAGGCCTGTAGTTTCCTAGGTCCACCTTCATCCATTCTTTGAAGATAGCGACAACATTTGCCCTTTTCCAATCTTCTAGGACTTATTCTGTTCTCCAGGAATTTTCAAAGGTTATGGCGAGTGGTGCAGCAATTACTTCCGCTGCTTCCTTTAGTATCCTAGGATGCAATTCATCTGGACCTTGAGACTTAAATTAATTTATGTTAGCTATGTGTTCCCTCACCATCTCTCTGCTCATAGATAGCCTGCATTCTTTTATTCCTCCAATAGCACAGGAAAGATGAATTGATGTTACATTAACTTTCTGAGAGAAAACCAATAATAGGAATTTAAAAGTTCAGCCATCTCAACATCAGTCTTAACTATTTTCATCCTGTCAGCATCCAAGAGTATCTTTGACTCTTCTTTTGCTTTTGACACACTCCCAAAATTCTTTTTTTTATTGCTTTTGGAGTCTGTTGCAAGCCTCAATTCATTATTAGCTTTAGCTTTTCTGACTTGCCCTACAGTTTCTGCAGACTGCATCATATTAGTCTTTAGATATTCCCCCCTCTTTCCATTTGATAAACATATTTCCATCCTTTTTAACATGTGTGCAAGTTCTATGTTCATCCATCCTGGTCTCTTTAAATGCTTCCCATTCTTCCTTCTTTTAGGGATTGTTAATGATTGTGCTTTGAGAATTTCATTTCACAATATTTCCCATCCTTTTTGGACATTTCTGTCTCTAAGAACATCCAGCCATTGGATTCTTCTTACCCTCTTTCTGAGTTCATTAAAATCTGCCTTTCCAACCTCGAGGTCTGAGTCTTCTCAGGTCTTTCTCCTCTTTTTATCCAAAATTCAAGGATAGCATGATCACTGCCTCCTAAGGTCCCAGCCACTCTTACATCCTTAACCATTCCCTCCCTGTTGGTAAGAATTTGGTCCAAGATAGCAGATCCCCTTGTTTTCTCTTCTAACTTTTAGAAGATAAAGTTGTCAGCAAGAGCAGATAAGAATTTGTTGGATCCATTACTTTTACCTGAGAGAGATTCCCAACAAATGTCTGGATAGTTAAAATCTCCCATGATCATTGTCATGCTTTTTTGAGAGCTTGGCCATCTAATGTACACAGAGTTCATCAAGATCTTCTGCTTGTCCAGGCAGCCTCCAGTAAATGCCTACAATAGTGTCCTTTCTGTTGTTCTCTCCTAGTATTCTTACCCAAACAGTTTCTACAGAACTCCCATGCTCTGAAGCTTGAATCTCGGTGGAGATAAATGTTGGTTTTTTTTTTAACATACAGCACTATACCTCCTCCCTTTTTTTAGGTCTGCTTTTTTTTATAAATAAGTTGTATCCTTTAAGCCTTGTATTCCAATCAAGTGTATCATTCCACCAAGTTCTCGGATGTCTATGACATCATATTTCTCTTTTTGTGTTAGGAGCTCCAATTCTCTTGGTTTGTTTCCCATGCTTTGTGCATTTGGGTAGAAACATTTGAGTTTGTGATCGGTGTCTCTTGCTCCTCTACTTTCCTTCTGAACTTTTTGTCTTTGTTCTTTCTTTCCACTTTTAATAGCAAGGTTCTCAAATGTATAAATTAGCTGTATATTTTTACCTGGCCTTTCACTTTCCTTTCCATATTGTTCTAGTTTAAAGCTCTCCTAATGAGTGAAGCAAGGCGCCCACCAAATATATGCTTACCTGTTTTTGTAAGGTGCAACTGGTCTCTAGCAAGCAGTTTATTGTATAGGTAATTCACTCCATGGTCTAGAAATCCAAATCTCTGCTGACGGCACCATCAACGTAGCCAGTCGTTCACCTCTAGAATCCTGTTCCATCTTCTTATTTCATGGCCATCCACTGGGAGGATGGGCGAGAAGACCACCTGTGCTCCTAGTTCCTTCACCTTCTTTCCAAGGTCTTCAAAGTCTCTGCTTATAGTTGCAAGGTCCTTTTTTTGCTTTACTTTTGTTGCATTCTTTTTGAATCACTCTATATGGTTCCCTGTCAACTTTAAAGATTTTAAAATATCTTGGAAAACTCTTAAATTGAACTTATCACTATACTTAGGATGGTCTGAGTGTGGTCTGCTTACCCAAACAATAATTTTTTATTGTTTCCCTTACTAACCATTAGACATGATAATATAAGTTATGTTAAGTCGTTGCATGTTGAATGTAACTAATTCATGCTTTACAATTTTCTATTTGCAGACCTTCACCTTTCATTCGTGCAGCATATGAATAGGGAAAATGCAAGAGTTGCCAAACATCCATTTTTTGAAAGACAGTTTGTAAAAATATAATATTTTGTCCGATATCGGTAATACAAAAAGAAAGGGAACAGTTTGTTTTTGAAGCTGGAGTTGTTTATGCAAGTTATTTTAATTATTGCTTTACAGCTCACAGATGCTGCTGATATGTCCATATAATTAGCTAACCTATAAAAAACAATTTATGCAAGTTTACAATTCATCAAAACCTTGATGGTATGTGCTTTTCTGCTAATTTGCTAAGGTTTGGGCTTTGCTCAACTGTAAAGTGGTCAGTTCTCATCTGTAGATATCAGAAGAAGAAGACAGCTTCAATTTTTTTCTTACATAAAAGTTGCATGTAAATTGATACAAACCAGCATATAAAACTTTGGACACAATGCTCATTTTCTACAGCAAAACCAAGGTGCACAAGCAAACAATGTCACTTCACAGCCAAATTTTACAGGCCAAAACAAAACGGTCTCATAACCTTTTGTGCGGGAAGCAATCAGAGTGCCGTGCTTGAGACCAAGACGGAGAAATCAGGGCCCCCAGGAAAAGCAGAGACCTATGTAGCTGCATAACATCCTTATGCGGCTGAGCCAATTACTCAGTAAAAGCTGGAAGCTAATGAGCTGAACTACAAAACTTAACCGAGATGTCTGGAAAAGCGAACCTTCAGTGTTCTCAGTGACTCATCAGTGGCGTCTTCTGAAATATTTTAAAGCCTGGCATAAAGGCACAGCTAGTCACACTACCTGATTGTTCACACCAGAGTGCCAACAAGTCAAGGAAAACTCTGGGTTTCAAAAAAAAAAAAAAAGCATAATATGGTAGCAAGGAATAGAAAATACATAAACTATTCCATACATCAAATACTGTGTCTTTTATGTCTGCTGCTTCAAGACTCTTTAGAAGTGTTCAAAGACTTGAAAACAAAAAGCTGTCACTTTCCTCAAAGCAATGGGCTTGATATGAGGTTCTTAGGCTCCAGTGTCGGTTTGGAAGAGCAGAAGAATGATAGAACCACCAGGAAGAGATCGGACCCTCTGACTAAAAATGGATTTCTGAGTACTTGCGCTAGAAGCAAAAAAGTATTTTTCCCCCTCAAGGCAAATTCTAAAATCTCTCTCAGCATCAGCAATGACACACAAAATCTGCAGTAGATAAATATTGGGAAAACTACTCCTCTTCAGCTGATTTCAAAATATAAATGTCACATGCCTGTGGTCATATATATATATATATATATATATATATATTTTTTTTTTTTAGGGGGAGGCAGTACAAATGTAGCAAACATTAAGTTGACATTTAACGCATCTTGATAACACGGATTTTCCAGGGAAATACTATTGATCACCTATCCTCAGGATAGGTCATCATCATCAATGCTTAATTAGCTTGGGTCGCAGCTCATGACCCAGGCTGATCAGCTGATTGGGTGACTGTTGTCATTGCAGCTACACACAAGTACAGAGTAGAAGATGCTGCTGAGGTCCTGAGCGGCAGACCCCAACCAATCAACTACAGATAACCTATTGCGAGAGTAGGTCATCAATAGCAATTCCCTGGAAAACCCCTTTAATTCCCTGGAAAACCCCTTGTCTGCATATGCATTCTCCTATCCAAGGACCCTAGGCTGCACAGACAACAGCCTACATATGCCATTTCTGAACAACTCCTTGAGTTATAATGTTGTAAATCAGGTTATCATGTTTTGCCAGTCATGTAAGCGATTGCTATATCTGTATACTATCTAATGTGTTGTAGCACTGGTAATAGATAACTGGTAGAGATGTATCAAGACCAAGCTTGACTCATGTGGCGCCCTATGTATTGTGCGCCTACGCCATTTGCTTAGCCCAGCAGTCAGATTACAATAGGCTATTCAGACAGCGATAAACTGATTTAGTATTATGACTATAAGTGGAAATACTGTATAATAGTTACAGCACATACCAGATCGCTATATAGCTGAAGTGGCTGCATGTGACTCTTGAACCTCTTTGCTTTGCTTATGACATTTATAATTTTACTCCGATACAAAAGCCTATGAGAAAACACCAGAAAAAAAAAATGCCATGCGTAGATAACCACCCCCACACCTTTTTAAAGAAAGACAATCGAATTTCCAGGACCACATTCTAAGACCCGAAGCATTTTTATTTGTCTGGCAATGGACCTATGTGAGATCTTGTTTTTTTATGGAGTGTTTATTGGTACCAGTTTGAAGTACGTGTAAATTTCATTAAAAAAATACTACTAGTCCAAGAAAAAAAAAATGGCAGCATATCCTATTCTTGTTTTTTCTTCAGACGAGAATAGCATGCCCGTGTGCTATCGGATAGCATATGGGCGGAGAATCTTGGGCGCGTTTTTTTTTTTATCGCCCATGTGCATGAATCCTAAGAAGGGTTTTGGGGGCAAAATGTGTATTTTTTCACAAGGATAAAGAAAAACAAAATAAAACACAAACTAACTTTTTGACATGATTTTTCAGTCCCTCAAGAGGACTTGAAGAAGTGATTGTTTGACTGCTAGGCTAGTACACTGCATTACTTACCGTATGTAGTGCATTCTACTAAGCCTATGACCTCAGCCTATTAAACTCTGATGGAGGAGAGGCCTAATAGACCTGTCACCAAAATGGTGGATGCATGCGGAAAAGCTGCGGATTGCCCAGCTAATTTAAAATCTCCCTGCTCCCGATTACCAAACCTAGCCGAGAGCCTGGAGATTTCACGTAGTGCCGCTGTACACGGACCCTGATAACGTGATCGCCGCTATTCAATAGATAACGGTGATCATGTAAAAGGAAAAAAAAAAGGTTAAATTTCACCTCCCGTCACAGATCCAATCCATGAGGGGGGGTGAAATTACGTATCTAAGGCCTCCAGCAATGTTCCCGACAAGATCTTCATCCACAGTGCTTTCCCCAGCTTTGCCATTTTGCCATCAGGCGCATGGGCCAAACACAAGCACAGAAGCTGGGGAGGGCCCAGAAAATTTTAAATCTCCTTGCTCCTGGCTACTAAAGGTAGCTGAGAGCCTGGAGCAGTGACCAAGGGCCGCAGTGAGCGGACTCCGGTCACGTGATCTTTGTTATCCAATGGATAATGGCGATCATGTAAAAGTTAAAAACAGTTGAACTTCAATGCTCCTTTCGGTTAACAGACAGTTGAAGTTTGATGCTCTGTTTAGCTTGGGCCTCGTTGTGCAGCCAGACATAAGACTAGGGCCATAATGCGTATATTTCTGAAGAGGGAACAAACAGGGGTATCCATTTTGGGGTGAAAGTCTTCATTCATATGTGTGCCGTACAAAAAAAAACAAAACGATTTTTAAAATGACATAAGTGCCAAAAACTAATTTTTTTCTTTCCGCTTTGCTTGCATTCATTCAAAAACTGTGGGGTCAGAATACACAGTACACTCCTAGATTAATTCATTAAGGGCTCTAGTTTTCAAAATGGGGTCATTTGTGGTGGTTATCAGTCGTTTTGGGCACTTAAGGGCTCTACAAGTGGGCAATAGAGCCTAAAACACCTTCAAGCAAAAAGTCTTTTCTGAAAGCTGCCGGCTGCTCCTTTCGATTTGGGCCCCATTGTGCATACAGACATAAGATTAGGGTCATAATTGGTAGGTTTCTGAACACAAAAGGCAAACAGGGGTATACATCTTGGGGTGCAAATCCTTATTTTCATGTGCACTATAGAAAAAAATATCTATGTCTGTAAAATGACATTTGCAAAAATATGAAATTTCCTGTCCTCAAAATTGCATTAAAGGGGTTGTCCCGCGCCGAAACGGTTTTTTTTTTTTTTCAACCCCCCCCCCCCGTTCGGCGCGAGACAACCCCGATGCAGGGACGTACAGAAAGCTCACCGGAGCGCTTACCTTAATCCCCGCGCTCCGGTGACTTCTATACTTACCTGTGAAGATGGCCGCCGGGATCCTCTGCCTCCGTGGACCGCAGCTCTTCTGTGCGGTCCACTGCCGATTCCAGCCTCCTGATTGGCTGGAATCGGCACGTGACGGGGCGGAGCTACACGGAGCCGGCATCCTGCACGAAAGGCTCCATAGAAGAAAGCAGAAGACCCGGACTGCGCAAGCGCGGCTAATTTGGCCATCGGAGGGCGAAAATTAGTCGGCACCATGGAGACGAGGACGCCAGCAACGGAGCAGGTAAGTATAAAACTTTTTATAACTTCTGTATGGCTCATAATTAATGCACAATGTATATTACAAAGTGCATTAATATGGCCATACAGAAGTGTATAGACCCACTTGCTGCCGCGGGACAACCCCTTTAATTCCTGAAAAAAAACTGTCAGGTCAAAATACTCATGACACCTCTCAGTAAATAGATTGAGGGCAGCAGTTTTTAAAATGGAGTTATTTGTGGGGGTATCTATCATTCTGACACCTATGAGTCTTTGCAGTCTTTGCTTGGTGTAGGAAAACAGTGTTCCTCAAAACATTGATGAGTAATGTTAAATTTGTGCAACTCCTAAATGGTTAAAAAAAAACACAAAGTGTTTTAAATGTGCGCCCAGAATAAAGTAAACCGATGGAAATATATATCTTATCAAAAATGTGTACAGTAGGTTTGCACATATTTGAGATATTACAGTTGAAACTGTGAAAAAATATTTTTCCAAAATGTTCCCAATTTTGGCACTTTTAATAAATATACACAAAATCTATTGGTCTATTTTTACCACCTAAATGAAGTATAATATGTGGTGAAAAAAACAACGTCAGAATCACTTGGATATGCCAAACCTTTACAGAGTTAAGGCCCATTTACACTGAGCGATGATCGCTCAAAAATCGCTAAAAAGCGACCATCGTCGCACCTAAACATGCGTCCATCGTGCACGATGGACTGATCGTTAAATTTAGCCCAACCTAAAAATCATCATTCAGCCTCATCAGGAGTTCTCCACCGGTAGTGCTGATAGCATTGTTTCCCGTTGGAGAAAAATGGTACTGAAAGCAGATAAGAGCCCTCGGGCTATGAACTGCTTTCAGCTAAAGGCTTCACTTGCACACTTAATTGCTATTAAGTAGCTGAGTAGCTACTTAATAGTTTATGCAAAATGATCGCTCAAAGCTGTCACTCAAACTGTTTAAGCGATCTTTAAACGATCCTCGCACAGTGTAAATGGGTCTTAATTCTAGGCTAAAGTGACACATCAGATTTCCAAAATTTGGCTCCGTCACTGAGGAGCAAACTGGCTCAGTCACTAAGGGGTTAAGTCAGTTTCCATCATAAATTATAGCAAATCTGTTGTGCGTCACCAACTTTTTAAATAAAAAATAATCTCGCACAAAAAAAAAAAACTATGAAAGAATGTAACTTTTACACTAGGAAACTGCTGAAAGCGCCTTAAAAATTCCCAAAAGCCTTTATATAGAATAAAGCCTTCACCTCTCTCTATTAAACAAAAAAAATCAGTATACTGTTGGCAGCGCCAGAGAGAGTAGGAACAAAGAAATTGACTTTGCCAAATCTGCTAACACCTGTTCTCCCAACTGTAAAGCGGCTATTCCACTAATAAAGTATATATAAGTGAAGTGCTGTAAATTCCAGCCTGTTTGGAGATACTTGTATAATATCTCAATCCAAAGAACATCCAATGCATACAGAAAAGTAGTTCCTCTTCTTAGTAAAAACTACAGCCATCCTAGTGGAAAATAGGATATATTTTATCACCTTAATGCGTATTCACCAGGGATATAAATACCACATTTTGGTATGGCAGTACTATAAGGGACATCATGACAAGTTTGACATTCTTCTGCCTGAGGGCAAAGTTTTTGCGTCCTCTCTACTAAACAGGGCTTAGCTACTAAGGCAATTTCTCCAGCTAGTCTTACGAATTACTTCTGTGCCCCCCAACATGTCACTGTGGTGGATGTTTAAATCACCGAGGATATTGCAGCTTCCTTCATTCTGGAGCTCTCACTTCAAAATCATAAAACAGACACAGTGACAGCTTGAGGCTGTGGCAAATTCTCAAGAACTTCTCAGAATCTGTAACAAATCTGTAGACCTGCTGGTGTTCAGCAGGAAGCAAATGTCTGGAGGTTATCTTTCCACTAGAAAGAAAAACTGTACAGAAGAAAGGAAGAATTTGGAGAAATATATGAAAACGGGGGAAATACGGCTATCTGTCAGTATCTGCCCTGCGGGAGACATCTGGTTTGATTGTTTGCTAAATTTATCTTGTCATGCTCTGAGCTAAGCTTATCAGAGGCCAAGGAGGCTTGAAGATTCTATTGTAATCCAGTTTAGAAACAGCATCTACCCAGGAGCTTGCTAAGGGAGTCATTTCAGCTATTGTTTCCTTTTTGAAGTTTGATAGCGAACAGAGCTACAATTATTGTGGAAGCAAAGTGATTCTTTGTGACAAAAAAGTGGATTCCTTCTTGGAAAAATGTTTTTGACGAAGTATTTAGAAATTAAAGGGTTCACATACAGTATAGAAGCTCATGCAAGTGCTTGGGTAGCTACAGCTCCATTGTTTTCGCATGGGCTGCTGAAAGAATACAATGTAATCTCCTGCTCCCATGGAGATAACAGCATGCAAAAAATGTCATGAAGTAAAGGTCCATTTAGACAACGATTATCGCTCAAAAGTCGTTTAAAAGACTTCTTTTGAGCGATAATCGTTGTGTGCATTTACTCAGCAAGATGATAGCTCAAAATTCGCTTAAACGGCAGTTTGAGTGACAGTTTTGAGCATTCACTTTGCATAAGTGTGTAAATGAAGACTCACTATGTATGCAGAAGACAAGCTGGACCGCTATCTTCTGCACACAGCTGTTGGCTTCTAGGAGCGCTCAGCTGCTATACAGCTGAGCGCTCCGAGTGGGGTATGCAGAAGACAAGCGAGGTCACTTGTCTTCTGTATACAGCTGTTGTCTTCTCAGAGCGCTGAGCTGGTACCCATCTGAGCGCTCCTAGCAGGGTATGCAGAACACAGTTGGAACGTGGTCTTCTGCATACTTCTGCTGTGTTCATAGAGAGCACAGCTGGTATACAGCTGAGCACTCTGAGTGGGGTATACAGAACACAGCTGCAGCTCTGTCTTCTGCATACTCCTGCTGTGTTCACGGAGCGCTCAGCTGGTGTACAGCTGAGCGCTCCGAGCGGGGTATGCAGAAAACAGCTGGAGTGCTGTCTTCTGCATACTCCTGCTGTGTTCTCCAAGCGGGATACCAGCTGAAACAAAAGTATCAGAGGTATCCCGCTGAGAACTCAGCGAGTGGTCCTGATAAGACTCAGGAGTAAACGATGAGCGAATTGTTAACGAAAACTGCATGATGGCCGCGTGTTTAGACCCAATGATGCTTGCTCAAAAGACGGCTTTGAGCAAATTTTGAGCGAGAATCGTTGGGTCTAAATGGGCCTTTACACTTCTGATTTGTTCAAATTAATTTGAAGACTAGAGAAATTAGCAATTTGTTATTAAACAAAGGCGAGCTTAGGAAGGGAGGTGAGTGGCTGTGTGAGTGTCAGAAGGAGGTCATCCACAAAAAGGCTGTGCTTGTATACTTTCTGCGATACACTATGTTAGGGCCCCTTTGCATGGGACGACCTGTAGGGCACAGAAAGCCTGACAGTCGCCCCAGTGATTATCGTTCCTGCGCTTTCATACAGAAACATTCATCGCTCAGTGAATGGAGGCGGAACTGGGCAGGGCTCTGTGCCATCCTGGATAGAGTCCTAGAGACATAGCCATAGGAGGTGTAGAGGTAGCAGTTGCACCTAGACCCAAATAATCATTCTGTACCAGAAGACAACACAAGTATTATAAATGGCACATAGTAAGTGGGGAACCAGTTACAAATTTTGCACTGAGACCCGGGGAATTCACTTACGCCTCTATGAAAGATATCCAGCTACATTTCAAAAACAGATGACAACTGGGCTTTAAGAAGTTTTGTTTCTGGCTTTTATTCAACTCACAAGCCAGAGCTCATAAATGGGGCGCAGCTTAACCTCCACAAAGGTCCTAAGAGGCCAAACCCTTCCCTAGATATGTGATGCTTTACTCTTCATCTTTCTTCAGTCTTCAATAGAATCTGTTCGCTTCCTGCCTTGTAGAGTAGACTACATAAAGATTAGTACGAACAACAATGCATTCACTCTAAATTATTTACAGCACAATGGATTTTTGTTATTCAGTTCGGAATTCAGCTAAACTTTTTCTTGCCTTTAAATGTTTTTGGTTGATTGCCAAACATCTGTGTTTGAAGTTGCTGATAAAGGAACAGTTCATTGACTTCATAAAAAAAGGACCCTCTGGATCAGAACTTACTTTTCTCAGTTTTGCGATGTGTTCCTAAACAATCCTTAAAGTGCATTTTTGAGCCAATACTGTACATGAAGCTGGATGTTCAAATAGGGATTTTCCAAACTTCTGGACAACACCTGTATGAGTTGCACATGGCTAAACACAAAAAAAAAACACATGCTTACACTTTACAAATCCACCCCAGTCCCGTGTCAATGGCTTTGTGATCCCCATACTGACAGCACAGCTGTAACATTGGAGCACAAGGACCAGCTCACTGGTGAAGCTCCATGACTTAGGCCGGATTGACACAGGTATAGCATCGGTATTCATCATATTTTTTGCGCGCACACAAGTAGTATAGTAAAAAAGCAGTTAAGTGCGCAAATACACAACTTTCATTCTGCAAAAATGCATGCAAATGTGCTTGCATTTACACTGGCGATTTTCTCGCTTGACTTCTGTGTGTTGCGAGATGCACTGAAATCGTACAGGAAGATAACCTATTATTTAAAAAGCTTGTCTATGTTCATGTGCAAGTTTTCTCCCACAGTAATGTGAGAAGTGTGGCAAGAAACAAATTGCACCAAAGTCCTATTTTTGGGCAATTCTGATTAAGAAACGCTCATTCTTCCCTGTGGGAGCAAAATTTAAAAAAAAATCTATGAATGCATCGTGCTTGCATGTACATGCCAGTGCAATGCAATTCTTTTTTGTACCCATAGGGAATAATGGAACATATTTAATGCATGTGAAAATAGGAAATGCAGTGATGCGTCTTTCTTGCAAACCGCATTGAATTTGCATTAACCCCCCCCCAAAAAAATGCAGGTTTGCTAGTGCATCATCAGTCCGTGTTTCTCGGACAGGTATTGCTGTCACCCGTGTAACTGCACCATAAGGACTAATTTATACAGGAGTAAATACACTGTGTAATATACACTTAATAGAACCCATTGATTTCAAAGGGTTCATTCACATGTAAATATATTTCACGCCACTTTTGGTCGCATGAAAAAAAATATTTAAAAATATTAAGCACCAAAATAGGTCATAGAAGTGAATGGGCCAGCACAAATATGCATTGAATAAACAGGAAATCAGCAAATAAACTGCGTATTTGCACATCAGTCTATTCCGCATATTTTTTGTGCGTATAAATCCGCAGCATGATTACACATGCAAAAATCCCCAGAAGGGCATGAGCCATTACAGTAGAGGAGGAGCCATAACCGCGTCCTTACCACTATTAGGCTGGGTTCATACCGTACGGAATAGCTGCACCAAAAAACTGTGAGATTTCCGCAGTTTTGGAGCAGTTTTTCCATCGGAATTCCACACCTGCTCTCTCTTCCCATAAAGAGGAGAGAGGCCGTTGCGGAAACGAAAAAAGAATTGACATGCTGCGGAAGTGAATTCCACGCCGCATGTCAATTTTTTTCGTGCTGGCTAATCCCGGGATTAGGAACCGTGGGCAGAATTGCCATGAGGACTTTCCGCACAGAAATCCCCCCCCCCCAGTGTGAACCCAGGCTTAGGCCTTGATCACACAGCCATCGCAGCTTTTACATTACCCCTTAAGGGTGACTACCCACTACAGTTCTTTTTCATTGCGAAATTCGCTTTTCTTTTCTCTAGGGGTCTATGGGACTTGATAATGTTAAAATCGCGACCGCGCAAAATCGCAATTTGCCACAAAATCGCGATTTTAACATTAAGAAGTCCTATAGACCACTGGAGAAAAAAACATTGCGAATTTCGCAGTGAAAAAGAACTGTAGTGGGTAGTCACCCTAAGGACCAGACTGTTTTGTACCTGAAGGACCAGACATGTTTTAGGGCAGTGGTCCCCAACCTTTTTGGCACCAGGGACCGGCTTCAAGCAAGACCATTTTTACAAGGCCCGGCAGGGTTGGGCGGGACATGGGCGGGGCTTTGGTTATATGGGGCGGGGTTATGAAGGGAGTTGGAGTTTGGTGCATTCTTATTTAATTATGACATTTAGAATGTCCTGGCAGTACACACATAGGGCAGTATAATATATCCCCCCCCCCAGCACACACATGGGGCAGCATATAATTTATTTCCCCCACCCCTCAGTAATAGACAGCCCCCAACTCTCAGTAAAAAGTAGCCCCCTCCCCCAGTAATAGGTAGCCCCCCCCCGTAATAAGCAGGTCCCCCTCCCCGTAATAAGCAGGTCCCCCCCATAATAGGCATCTCCCCCTTCCCCGTAATAGGCAGGTCCCCCCCCCCCCGTAATAGGCAGGTCCCCCCCCCCCGTAATAGACAGGTCCCCCCCCCAGTAATAAGCAGCCCCTTCCCCTGTAATAAGCAGCCCCCCCAGTAATAAGCAGCCCCTTCCCCTGTAATAAGCAGCCCCCACCCCCCCAGTAATAACCAGCCCCCCCAGTAATAAGCAACCCCTTCCCCTGTAATAAGTAGCCGCCCCCACCCGTAATAAGCAGGTCCCCCCCAGTAATAAGCAGGTCCCCCCCCAGTAATAGGCAGCTCCTTCCCCTGTAATAAGTAGCCCTCCCCCCAGTAATAGGCAGCCCCCCCCAGTAATAGGCAGCCCCTTCCCCTGTAATAAGTAGCCACCCCTGTAATAAGTAGCCACCCCAGTAATAGGCAGCCCCTTCGCCTGTAAAAAGTAGCCCCCCCAGTAATAGGCAGCCCCCCAGTAATAAGCAGCCCCTTCCCCTGTAATAAGTAGCCCCCCCCCACTAAGCAACCCCTCCAGTAATAAGCAGGTCCCCCCCAGTAATAGGCAGCCCCCCCCAGTAGTAAGGAGCCCCCACCCCCCAGTAATAGGCAGCCCCTTCCCCTGTAATAAGTAGCCCCCACCCCCCCAGTAATAGCCAGCCCCCCCAGTAATAGGCAGCCCCCCCAACCCATATACTTACCTCCTCCCTGCTGTCGCTCTCTCTCTGCTTGCCCTGACGTGTGCAGCCCGGAACGATTCCTCCCCGAGTCCTCTCCTGCGGAACTAATGAGCAGGGGACTCGGGGAGGAGAATCTTGGCTGCACAGACGTCAGTGTGTGCGCCGGGATCAGCGCGATAACCAGCAGGGAGCTGCGGCGCCCCCGCTGGTAATCGCTTCAGTGGTCAGCGGCGTCGGCACGCGCGGGCCACATAGCACAAGGCAGCGGGCCGGATTCGGTCCGCGGGCCTTGTATTTAGAGCAAAAGTTCCCGGCGGTGCCGCGGACCGGCGCTAAACACCCAACGGCCCAGCCCCAGTCCGGTGGTT
This sequence comes from Eleutherodactylus coqui, assembly GCF_035609145.1. Taxonomy (NCBI): domain Eukaryota; kingdom Metazoa; phylum Chordata; class Amphibia; order Anura; family Eleutherodactylidae; genus Eleutherodactylus; species Eleutherodactylus coqui. Next base: position 57,685,022 of record NC_089839.1, read on the forward strand.
GGGGACCCCTGTTTTAGGGATTTAACCCATGAGGTTTAACTGTCTTATTTTTTCTTCCTTCAGCTACCAAAATTATTTTTGCAGAGTTTTTTTTCCTGTGGCATATAGGGCTATTTTTTTTTCATATTTTTCACTAACTTTTTTTGTTCCATTGTTTAGTTTTATTGGGGGGTAAAAAGCAAAAAAACAAAAGATTTTTTTTAAGTTAGTATGTTTCAGCTAAAATAAAGTATGGGAACGGGTTCCTCATTTTGTTTGGGATGTTTTGATATATAATATGTATGGTTTGGGATTACACGGTGCATACAGCGACGGTTTTGGTTGGCGTCGGCTTTGGGTTATTTTCTTTTTTATTTTATTCTGTTATGTTGCTTTACTTCATGTTTTTTTTTTTTTACGATCTATGTTCCCCATGACAACATGTAAGACCTCTAGGACACAAACAACTTTTTTTTATGACACTTTTCCACTGTAGCTCAGGCATCCATAGGAGTCCCAGTTACAGGGAAAAACATCCCCTGTAGTGGCATTAGTCACTGGCAGAGCTGATCAGTGTCTGCTGGGACCCTGTAGCTCTGCTGTGCCAGGGAATCCCAGCAGTCACATGACAGCCGGCTCACGGCTTTCAACTGTGACTAACAGCTGACAAACCGACCTGCTTCTGATTGCAGTAAAAAGGAACAGAACGACAAACGAGAAGACAATGAATTCTCGTTCGCTGTTCAGTCGGGTGATGCATTTACACTGAACGATAATCTCTCAGATTCCTGCTGGATGTGGGAATCTAAACGATTTAGGCCCCCTGTCCACGGGCGAGGCGCAATATCGCTAGCACCGGGGAGCAGGGGAGAGGACAGATAGGCTCACTGTGGAAAATCGTGGAAAATCGCAGCATGCCACGATTTGAGTCCCGTGAGTGGAGAATCGCTATGATTCTCCGCTCTTGGACAGGGGGCTGCACTTCTCGTGGCCGGATTATCACCGCGAGTAACATAATGCAAGATCATCCGTGGACAGGAGCCCTTAGCAGCCTGCAAAAAAGGGCCCTTAGTTGTCTTTATGTTTACTATGTATAGTTCAGTCTGTTTACTAACACTAACCAGTGGGAGGTCACCGTGTAGTAGTCATTATCATGAGAAAACAGTTGACTTCCTGACCTCCGGCTATTGAACCCTGGAGTACAATCCGCATCACAGGATTAAACTCCCTGGTTACTTTTAGAGCAGCTAAAATGAGCAAAAGTAGTAATCTGTAGGATAGACAAACTATTTGTAGCTACTACAACCAATTTGTTTCCAGTATGATCAATCTTATAACTTCCAGGTCCATTTGTAACTGCGTGTTCATTTGCACATGAATTTCCACTTGAGTGTCAGACTATAATTGGCAATATTTTATTGGCATAACCCATAATTTAAAAGGGATTGTTCAACCAATACAATTCATCACCCATCTACAAGATATGTGATAAAGTCTACGATCAGTGGGAGTCTGACTGCTGGGACCCCCACTGATCACGAGAACAGATGTCCCAAGTCTGGATGCCACACCTGTGCATTACCACTCCATCCATCTCTATGGGACTACTGAAGAAAGACACAGAGAGTAAGCGACACACAGACAGAGCGAGAGATAGAGGGAATGAATTTTATTGCGCTCTCTCTCTCTATGTATATATTCCAGTTCTAACTTCAGTCTCCAACATATGCATCCTTTATTCAGTTCTTGATATATTTAGTGTATTGCTTTGAACAGTATTCCTTATTAAGTGCTTATGTCAAGAGGTTGTTTTCCATGTGTGTGTCCCTCAGGAAGTGTACCAATACACGTGTGAGTGTGATAAGTACCCGGATCTACTGCAGTATGTGTGACAGTTCGGTTTACTTGACGGACAATGCTGTGTGACTTCTGTGGGTGTGATGGTCTTGTTTAAGATGCACACCAGCGCTCTATGATGAAGGATTTCTGATATATTCAGTGACATTTTCCGTCTGGTAACTAGATGAATTGAGGTGGCGCTGCATTCAATGGGCTTTTTATGCATATGCACTTTACTATAAGATTGTTTTTTACATGAGAAATATTTTAAATTAAGAAGGGGAACTGGTGCATTATAAACCTGCCGTATTGCAATGCTACACTATAGGTATTGACGGTATCTGGATATAACACTAAGGCTGCTTTCACATGGCCATGAAAATCATGCAAGATTTGTGCAATGGGAGGCTCAAAAGTCTTGCACGAAGATGAACCCCATTCTTTTGAATGGGGTCATATATATATATATATATATATATATATATGAGCATTTTTTTCCCTACATCGCATTTTTCGTGCCGGAAAAAAAAAAGTAACATGTCCTATCTCTGGGCGTTCCCTCGTTACGCATTGTCATTCTCAATAGGGCCAGAAAACGTGTGATGTGCATGATGTGAGCCGTGCCATTAAAACTGGACTGACTTGATGGGCTGCGTTTTTGACACAAACGCCTCGCATCCGCAGGTACCGCTCCTGTTCATGAGTGTGCTATACGGCTGAATTTCATGTCCAGAAATCGCGCTCGGCAATGTGTAGGAAGCTCAACTACATTCTTTAATGGTGGGTTTATATCGTCATAACAATGGTAAATTCCAGGACCAAAAGTAACATTAAAACTTAACTGGTTTCAAAACTCATGGTATGCAGACCATGAAAACACTAAATTGATGCATTTCTGACTCAGTTTGAGTCCTTAAAGCGGTACTCCGGTACTGGACAAAGATGGCTGATCCACTTCTCTGTTTACCTGATGCACACTGTGCTAATGCATCGACAGTCTAACGGGCATGCTCGGATTCCACCCGTGCCCGCAGCCATGGACATTTCCTCACCTGTCTGGATGTGGTGCGGATCTTTTCCGCCACACCCGGATTTTCTTTTTTTCTGCACTGGGGAGTGTGCGGGCGCATTGGCTGGAAAGCCATGCGCAGCGCACTTTTTTTTTTTCTTCAAATCTCATGCTTTCCCACAGATCCGCGCCACGTCTGTAGTGCCACGTCTGGAAGCGGTACATGTGGGAATCCACAGAGAGTGAAACATGCTGTGATTTTTAAAATGACATCAGGTATTAATTACCTGCAGATGCCCAATGATTGTCTATGGGCATACTGAACTGCAGGTGACCCGCGGGGATTCCACAATTCAATTTTGCTCGTGGACATGAGGCCTAAGACATTACATGCTACTGTAATTGGCCAGTGCAGCTCACGTGGGCAGCACTGATGAATCAAAGCAGGTGTTGTATCTTAGACTAATGATGCGTAATAATGCCCAGTGTGTATCAGCTAGTTAGAGAAGTGGTTCGAACATATTTGTCTTTTGAAGGGCAATAGAATTTGTGCTGGTAAGGTAGTGCGTGACTCCATGATCTTTTGTGGTGCCTGTGTTTTCCGTATATGTCGGTGAAGGGATGCATCTGACATACTTGAAAAAGGGGGGGTGACCCCCAAAACATTGCCCTGGAGAGTGGCTTCGTTTGATTTTTCCCTCCAACACTTTCTCTCTGTGGATTACTGCAGTTTGAAACCTTGTAACAAGGTCTAATTCAAAAGGAGTCCATGACTTCACTCAATGGGTGATTACGCCCCAGGGCCCTTTTACATGGAATGATTATTGTTCAGATGCTCGCTGGATTGCGCAAAACTGAACGATCATCATTCAGTGTAAAGGCAGCCAACAACTTTATGATGAGCAATAACTTGTTTTCTTATCGTTTGTGAAGGCTTAAAACTAAAACAAATCGGCCTGTGTGAACAGACATTTGTCCATCTATGAATGACCGCCTGTTTACTGTGAATAGGGGCGGGCAGAAGGAAGCGATGTCCACCTCCATTTAGTGAGCGATCATTGGGGACTATTACTGCGACACCCAACAATCGTCGCCATAATGTCAGTAATGATTCCTCTTACACTGTTACTTTTGCAAAACATGTTTGAGCGCTCCGTGCATACAATGGGGGTAAGAAATGTTGAAGCATACCGTAATTTTAAGTACTTGGGTATTTATTTACTGGTGATTTGATTTTATAAGGCAATGGAGGAGAAAGCAATAAGAATATGTTTGTGATGGCTTGTTTTACTTTTCCCACCAGAAAAACAGCCTTACAAGAGCAGATACATGGCAGAGCTATTTTCAAGGGGAATAAAGAATTTGGCAGTGCGCTGTGCTTTGCATCACGATGATAAGAAACACCATACAGAATACAGCTCTGGTTATTTTGTATTTCTGATGTTATGTCATGACCTAATTAAAGACAACAAATTGTACTATTTCAGTGTAATAAATCTTTTGGCAGTTCTTTGGATTCGTAATTCACAGGAACAGCAATCATAGCATTTTATTATTAATCTGTACCAAAGACATGAAACAAATCAATCCATTCCTAGTAACATGATTGTATTACAGGGTCAAATAGGGAGCGGTGTTCCTTCTAAAATTTAGCATTGTTGGCTTTGTCAAATAAACTGCATTACATCAAACGTAATCACAGTGTAACCAAACCCTTCTACTGGAAATCCAATCCTCCAGTCATATTAAGAATCTGCACACAGACACCAAAACTGGATCCAATACAATATGCAGGGTCATCATTACTTAAGGGCTTCTCCTGGGACATAGGTCATCAATAGTTGACCAGCTGGAGACCACCACTTGGGACCCCAGCCGATCAGCTGAAGACCACCACTCGGGACCCCAGCCGATCAGCTGTTGGGGCGCCCACTGTCAGCACAACACAACACACAGGGGAACGGAGAGGAAGCACCTAACTCTGACCTCTGTGCAGTGGCCGGTGTTTGTAACTGCAGGTGTACAGTCATTGCTTGTAATAAAAGTTCATCCTGCAATTACAAGCACTGGTCACTACACAGTCGCTCCCACTCCATACAATATGGGTACCATCTGTTTCTAACAGCAGACACCCGCCCGCAACAGCTCAGATCAGCAGCACCGCTGAGCGGAGCTGTTAACCCATTAAATGTCATTGATTCTGAGAACAGCATTTAAATGCCTTGATCGATGTTTCAGGGGTCTCTAACAGCCCCCCTGCAATATGATTGTGAGATGTTCTGCAGCTGCCATGACAGCCAGGGGCCTTCTGAAATCTCCTAGGGCTGCCATTGCAGATTGCCTACCAAGTCTTATCCACAACGTGGCTTGAAAAAGTGCCTGTCAATTTGTGGTATACTGTAAAACTATGCTATTACGCATTACGTCATACAGGAAGAGCGATCAAACCATCACAAGTTCATGTTCCCTGTGGGGACTAAAAAAAATTGTAATAATTTAAAAATGTTTATTACCTTTTATTTTTTGTAATAATTACTAAAAGTTTTAAAATAAACTCTTTTGAGAAGTAGTAGAGCAAAAAATATATAAATTTGGTATCTTTTTTTTCTCTTTAAAGTGGGCAGGTAAAACTGAAAAAAAAGGGGGGGGGTAGGCTGTGTCCTTAAGGGGTTAATGATAATCACCCTGTATATTCAGCAGGACTCAATACCTCAATGCGTGTTTTCCTACTATCTAGCTGAGTCAGGAGGTGACCATGGATTAAAAAACCAAGGCTTAAATAGTGGGTGCAAGTCAAAAGCTCACCTGTATGATTGCAAATAAGCGTGCAGTTGCCATGTTGGAGCACACAGCACACGCTCCCTAGCAGGAAGGGCCCAGACACAGAGATGCAGTAATGCTCACTTCTTTGGCAACGTGACTGACAGTGCACTGTCCCACCCAAGCCCACCAGTACATGTGCTGCCATGCCATGACAGGTAAAACATATGTACAGCATTCGAAGGCTGTAAAACTGATACAGATCGGTCAGCAGTAGTTAATCCTGAAAGCATCTTTAAAGGGGTTTTCCAGGACTAATCAAAACATGGCTGCTTTCTTTTAGCAACAGCACCACTCTTATCCTTGGGTTGTGCTTGGTATTGCAGCTCTACTCAGTTAAAGTGAATGGGCCTGAGCTGTAATACCACACGCAACCTGAGAACAGGTGTGGTGCTGCTTGTGGAAAAAAAGCAGGCATGATCTTTTTCCAATCCTGTACAACCCCCTTTAAGGATTGTTTTGATATGGCTGGTCACAGTAAAAATTAAATTTTAAAAAAAAGTGTTTATAGAAAAAAGTGCGTTCTAATAATATGTAATTTTCTTATGATACGCTGCCTCTTCTAATTCCATACTTCGGTCCTACCTAGCACAGCACGCTAAAGGTTATACAAACCTTCCTGACTCATGATTGCATACTTCACAGACTAACTTTTTTTCCCCCCTGTAAACATTACATTTCCCTGTGAAACACAATTTATTAAATAATGACAGGTGTACAGAAACAAAAAATCTCATTACTAGGCGAGTGAGGTTAGGCGAAGAGTTTATTTTTCCAATTATTACAGACCGACAGTTTTGTCCTCAAGGTTAATGCATATCCAAACTCTTATAGAAATCAATATCATCACAATACACACTGGTATTTAGCGGGGATAGTAATACTACTACGACCCTTTCACTGAAAGGGAGAATTATTATTCATTTCTACTCAAGCCCTTAAAGGGGGTGTCCAACCAATTATATTTAAAAAGAACAAACAAAATAACTCAGAATGGTTAATAATAGCAAAAATAACTTCTACTCACCTTATTAACCCACCACAGCCCTCCCCCCCCCCTTCTGACTCCTCCTGGATCCTCCATCTTTCTCTACTTCTGATCACTCTCTACATGAACACATGATCGCCGCAGCCAATCACTGGCAGTAGCAGTGACTCATGATCACTTGCAGCAGTCTCATGCGACTGCTGAGAGGGAACAGGGTGTAGAAACTGGCAGGGAAATGTTGAAATGGGTATGGTATAACTTATTTTATACCATTCTGAGCCATTTTGTGTTTTATTTATTTTTTGAATGGATTCTCCCGGACTTTTAGAATGGATGACCTATCCCCAAGCTTGGTCACCAGTAGTTCTTGGCAAGGGTCTGCTGCCAATTAGCTGATCCCTAGTCCCGCTGTTAGTGAGGTCAGGGCTGGAAACAAAGCGATGTAGACCTTGTGAAGCCCAATTTGGTACTACAGGCAAAAAGGTCCCATTGAATTTAATGGGAACTGTGCCTGCAGTAAAAAAAAAAACAGGCTGCGGCAATAAAAGACAGTGCTGTCGGCTTCTTGCGCTTTCCACACTGACAGCGAGCTCAGAGATCAGCTGATCGGTGGGGATCCCAAGTGGTGGATCCCCACCAATCAATTATTGGTGACCTAGTCTGAGGACAGATCATTAATAGTAATAGTCACAGAGATCCACTTTAAAAAAAAAAAAAAGTTCTAGTTCTTTATGTAGTGTTGACCTATGTCACACCAACATACACAGAGGGAGGCTTGAATGATGAGCTAGCCGATTCATCAAAAGGTACATGGCAAGCTCTGATTGGCTGAGACAGTCAATGAAGGCCTGTGATTGGGCATCGAGCAAGCGCCGACAACCAATCACAGCACTCTATTGCTGGAGGCCGGGTTCTCAAACCTGGCCTACGGCAATAGACTTGTTAGTGCAGAGGAAGCCCAGATCAGCGGCAGAGACCAGTGGCCGCGACCCGGACTGCAGCGGCTAGGTAGGTGAGTGTTACTTTTTTTTTTTTTTCTTTTCAGCATCCTTGGCTGTGTTTTCAGCTGAGCTCAAAACGCAGTCAAAACGCTGACATAAAGTATGCCAGTGCTGCTGAAACGGGGCGGAATCTGCAGTAAACGCAGCCCTATGTGAGGGAGGCCTCAAGGTACAAAACTGCTTGGCGTTTAAGGGGTTAAACTATTGGTCAATTATAATAATCGTATGATAAAGCTGATGTTTCTGAGACACAAATTTACCGCCAATCACTTTTAACTTCAATTTTGAAGGAGAGAAAAAAAAAAGTGACAGATCTCAGAAAGTGACAAGAACCCGCTGTTAAAATAGAGGGATAAATACTTGCGGCCTATGCACTGAGCAAAGTATACAGTTAGAGTCTAGAAAGAGGTAACTGCATGTGGAAAGTGCAGTAATAGCCTACTGATCGAGACAGTCCTTATTCGGCTTCGACCCTGTGATCTAAAGGACTACCAGAAAAAGATACAAGAAGAATATAAAATGATGGAAGGACAGCAATAAGAGGTCAATTTGCTGAGCAGCAATAACATCAGCTGTCTATCACAAGAGATTAAAGTGGGAAAAACTACTAAAGAAGTACAAAGGGAAAAGTAACAGACAAGGAATGTACACAATAGGATTAATTCCACAGAGGGTATTTCAGCCAGGAAATACAAAAATGGGAGAAAAACCACAACAAAGAGATCTTGACAGAGGTGCAGGGGTTTCTATAGAGAAAAATCACCCAACCCAAAAATAGGAGTCGGAAACAAAAGAAAGGGAGATCTCTGCACAGCGGGAGCCGGGAGATAAGAGAGGACAAATAACTATAATTGGTTTATTTTCATTGAGATGCTCAAAGACAGCGGAGATTGTACATCATTCAGATACTTTCATACAAAACGTGTGGGGCTTCATCTTTCATAGCCACGCACTTCACATATTCAGCATCCAGCGAGGAAAATGTCCTCCTATTAAGCTGTTGCCAAATTTCATTGCCATTATTTATTATCTGTTGCCGTATGTGATAGCCAGTACTTGTAACCAAACATGACAGCAATTACCTTTTTACAGATAGATTTGGATCAGAGCAGATAACGGGTTTCCTCCGCTCACTGCTGGGACTGAAGCCTGGCGCTACGTCGCTGATTGAACTAACTGTATTTAAGAAAAATGGTTTGTCAGTCTTAATGGGAAGAAGGTAAAGACAAATTATAGACCAATGACTGTTCTAACATGAATTGATGTATTAAGAAACAGTGTTCGGTCCTGGCAAAAAGACTGTAAATGACTAATAAAGCAACAGTCACGGTAGTGAGACTTGACTACATTGTGAAGGTGTACAATGAATCATTAAGGAAATTAGGTTTTTGGTGCCATGTGGCCGTCTCCTTTCGGCCCTTTGAACATTTTCATTTATTGGCTAGGAAGTCAATAGTTAAATGAGGTATTATAAGTGTAGGTCCATAAACCTAACAATTTTTAGTATAATGCAATCAGAGGTGCCGAGGCCGGTATTATTATATCTTGACGCCACCGGAAGCTAGGGGTTTGACAGGAGGAACGCCCCTCTCACACCCCTAGCTCCCCATTGGCTCAAGAATCAAAGGTCCTGGAAGGAGGTAGGAGCCAGAGACACCAGTAAGAGCGCGTTGGAGCCAAAGCGGGACACAACAGTGCTGCTGCAGGAGGAGTGGGACCCGGGCACGGCAGTGACAGCGCTCCCGCCTGCTTTGCCTACAGAGGGAGCCAAAGCAGGAGCCAACAGTGCAGGACATCAGCAGGGACACCACTGACAGCGCTCCTGCCTGCTTGAGCTGCAGGGGGAGCGTAAGCAACTTTGGCGGTGCGGCAGGGGTGGGACTTGGGAACACCAGCGGCGATGCATGGGAAAAGCACCATGCAGCAATTAGTGGCAGGGATCAAGGGTTAGGGTGAGGGGTAAGTGTAACAGTTAGCCTTATATTATTACACTTACCCTTAAACTAACCCTCCATCCCTGTCCGAAATCACGGCACGCTGCTCTCTGCCTCCAGAGCTGTGCTGGCTGTGCAGCCAAGTGCCTCGGGAAGGAACGGAGGTGAAGGGCTCCCTGGATTGTAGCTGCAGCATGAGCTTACTGGACTGCCAGGACCTGCAGCGCATACAGCGCTGCAACCAATCAGTTGCAGGGGGCGTCACCCCCCTGTCAATCTTGACTCCACCAGTTCTTCCTGGTGGCGTCAAGATACAATACCACCGAGGTGACCTAGTTTGATCCACTTAAGTCCTTGAAGTGGTTAGAAAAGTATCAGAGAAGTTTTACATTTTCATTGATTGTTGCTGTTCCTCATTGTGTAGTCATAACATGTATTTTGAAATCTGATGAACCATGATGAGGGCTTATTGAGCAGATGATTGTAAATTCTCATTAGATGATCAAACATGTGCAAAAAATCTAAAATAGTTATATTTAAGGGGGTTCCCTGGGATTAAAGGAATTAATTCAGAGAGCGCTAATACTTTGTATGTAGCCTACATTCCAATTTGGTGTCGGAGGGGATTTTCTTTCCCCCTCCATATTTTGAACCCACTTGTGATTTTTGGCGTACTAATACAGATTCAAATTAATGACCGACTACTGAATGGCGCCCAAGGATGGGTTTACAACATGAAGGTTGTGTGCAGAAAGGAATGCCCGAGACAGCACTGTAATGAGGTAATCGGAAACCTTTACTGGAACCTGCGCCTGTTACTGAAGAGGAGCACAAAGCTATTGTGTGTTTTACCGCTTGTTTCCTGTTATCTTTCCTCATCACATCTACTGCTTCCTGTAGTGTTTATTCTGCTGGGGTCAGAGGGTATATTTGCCTTGTTAGTCATATTTTCAGGACAGCACAGCTGTGTTCTGATATAAAATGGATTTACCAGATTGCATCACTTAACATCTGAGTTTCTCCTTGAATGGAGAGAGTAAAAGTCAATCAAGAGCAATCTAGTGTGAAATCTTAAAGGAGAACTTCCACGGTGTCTATTTAAAAAGTCCAATTTACAATGCATTACTAATGTGAATATTTCCATACTTTACGCCAACACTGTGCAATCATAGATGCAGAATGTGGAGTCCTGTGGAAAGAGTCTATGAGCCAGTCATCCGCAACAAGGATTGCTATTGTGTGGCAATTCAGCTCTATAAGTGTAGCTCAACCACAGTGAATCCTGAACACCCAAAGATATTGTACAGGGGTAAACTTTGGCATCTGGCAATTGTTTTAATAAGCAACCCATCCTGCAATATCTTCTGTTTTTAGTATTAGAATAGCAGCAGGGTCAAAAATTATTCTGTTTGATACATTGTGAACTTTGATGTGATTGTATAGAAGGGATATGTCATCACTTACATCTAATGTCATGAAGAAAACCATTAAAAAAATGACCTGATATACTTATTGACTAACAAGCCAGCTCCATATTAAAACATCTTCTGTTGGACCTTTTGTGCTCATTTTTGTAGCAAAGTCTGGGTCTACTAAAGGATCCTTTAACGCTCTGGTAGGCCTGAACTGTAAACTGTCCAAAGTCCATAATCTATATATATAAAATTGAATGTATGCGTGTCTGTGTATGTCTGTCTGTGTGTGTTTGTCCTTTATGCGCTACTACACCATTCATCCGATCGCCATGAAACTTTGGGAAGTTGTTGAGTACACTCCTGGGAAGATTATAGGCATAGTAAAACTATCCTTTGATAAATGGCGCGTGTGTGAGCATCGCGACAGTTACGCCCCCCCCCCCCCACGTAGATCGTTCGATTTCCATCACTGCCACTAATTCTCTCACTTCCCAGTGTCATAGAAACGTGAAATTTGGCACAAGCATTGATTATGTCATAAATAGGAAAAGTTAATGGGTCCCAACTCGATTATTCAATTGTAAGCGCCAAAGAATTAGCGTCCAAATTTTACGTACAGAATCTAATTTTCTCACATAGAAACTTGAAATTTGGCACGAGCATTGAATATGTCAAATAGGAAAAGCTAATGGGTCCCAACTCGATTATTCAATTCTATGCGCAAAAGAATTAGCGTCCAAATTTTACGTACGGAATGTCATTTTCTCACATAGAAACTTGAAATTTGGCAAGGGCATTGATTATGCCATAAATAGGAAAAGTTAATGGGTCCCAAGTTGATTATTCAATTCTAAGCGCAAAACAATTAGCGTCCAAATTTTACGTACGGAATCTAATTCTCTCCCTTCCTGATATATATAAATGAATGTATGTCTGTCTGTCTGTCCTTTATGCATTACTACACCATTCATCCAATTGCCATGAGACTTTGGGAAGTTGTTGAGTACACTCCTGGGAAGGTTACTGGCATAGTACAACTATCCTACGATAGGTGGCGCGCGTGTGAGCATCGTCGACAGTTATGCCCCCCCAGACAAAGATCGTTTGATTTCCATCTCAAGCTCGAAAGCAAAAGGCATTACGAGCAATGGGATGAGTGTTCAACTACAAAATGATGCATCCGCCGAACGTTTCGCAAGACAATTGCTGGATATTGAGAATGCTGAGGTAAAATGAAAGCTGTGCTGTGATTGGTTTCTATTTCTTATACTGCTGAGGTAACATGAAAGCTGTGCTGTGATTGGTGGCTACTTCTTATACTACTGAGGTTGCATGAAAGCTGTGCTGCGATTCGTTGTTATATATTATACCACTGAGGTAACATGAAAGCTGCGCTGTGATTGGTTGCTATATATAATACCGCAGAGGTAACATGAAAGCTGCGCTGTGATTGGTTGCTATTTTTTATATTGCTGAGGCAGGATAAAAGTTGCGCTGTGATTGGTTGTTATTTCTCTTACTGCTAAGGTAACATGAAAGCTGCGCTGTGATTGGTTTTTATATTTTATACTGCTAAGGTAACATGAAAGCTGCGCTGTGATTGGTTGTTATATATTATACCACTGAGGTAACATGAAAGCTGCACTGTGATTGGTTGTTATCTAGATCTATAAAAACAAATGAATGTATGTCTGTCTGTCTTCGCAGCAACGCGCGACGGGTAAGCTAGTACATTTTAAAAAAGCGGGACATTAGCAAAAGAAACTAAATCTGGGACTTAGTGTATATCAAAAACAAACTATCAACAGAAGCCATGACTAGTTGGTGGCAGAGGTGCATGTCTCTGGATTGGAAAGCTAAAGAACCAAAATCACCAATCCGAGTCTTCTATAAACACCCCAAAAGTGCTTTGAAGTTGAAATTTGTGTGTATGCGTATATATGCTTAGTTTCTGTTCACGTTACATTTCCTCTACTTCCAGGGAGGCTATCACAGTTTGTGTCCTAAATTTTGAATATGGGATCGGGTCTGAATTCCTGGACATAGGCATATGCTAAAACACGGATCACTAAGTTTCAATTGCAACAGGTTTCGATTTGTTTCTGGCATTCAGTCCACCACATTATTATTTCCAGCAATGAATGTCAAAAAGAATGGGAGCCTGCCGATATGGAAACCTACTGGCCTCTGCTTTAGCAGATTTCTTTAATGGAAGAGAAAGCTTATTCCAGGGGTTCCATCTTGATCCTGTTTTTGAGATTTAGGGCATAAACCATGATGAGACCTCTGGGTGCAAAGAGAAAGAATTATATGAACAAGCCCTACTTTTTATATTAGTAGAAACTTTAACCCACGAGACAAAACCAAGTGACACACAGCACCGTTCCATCCAAATTTATATGTTTCATTTCAGTTCATGGATCTATTTTTCCACAATTTCCTGCACATATAAAACTGATCCTAACATGATAAATGGGATTCCCCTCTGTACTTGCACTATAAATACATGCGATAACACTTGTGAGTACAGATTTTAGTGGGTCTATCAGCAAATTATAAGCAATTTATCCAAAATAACGTTTATCACGTAGAAGGTTTCCCTTTTGTTATTGTTGGCAGAGTTTTCATGTGCATCTTATCTAACATGCTGTAAATTACAAGCATATGTCTGCTCCATTCCTGCACACAAAGCAAATGTTACAATAGTTTTCTCAAATCAGTAAGGGGGGAGAGGTATTTCCTGCTCCATGCTTAGCCCATTACACCCCAGCTCAAGTCAGATGACAGAACAGACATGGAAAAGAAAACAAAGAAACCTATTTGTAGAGTAACATGTGGCGAACCACTAAAAGTTCATGGCCACATTGTAAAGCTCCAATGTCTTTAAAATAAAAAAAGCAACTTTGGAAATAGTTACTAAATTGTAGGGAAACTAATTTTTAGTCCTATGAAACTCCATTGCAACAAACTACAAACTAGCATTGTGTAGTCTCAGCCAGCGACTCTATTCTCTCTCATATTGCACCATGCTTTGATGAAGGACTCGGAGTAAAGTCAGAAAGCTCGCATTAACATCATGTATTTTTGTTAGCCATTAAAAGGTATCATATCTACAAGATTACTTGGTTTCTCTTGCTAGGAACAACCACATTTTGCTCTACTGGCTAACGCGGTGCCAAACTTTTTTCATTATACCAAAAAAGTATGAAACAAAAACTAGAAAACCTTCCACAAAAGACAAGCCCTTACATGACTACATTAACAGAAAAATAAAGTTATGGCTTTCAGAATGTGGTGACATAAAAGTGCTTTTTTTTCCCCAAAAGACATGCTATTATTGTGTAAATTTACTAAAATGTAAAAATGACTAAAGCTACCTGGGCTCACCACACATTTACCAACTCAGAGTTAAGTTTATAGCATTTTTTCTAACCAAACAGTACATAGCAAACAAACAAAAAAAAAGGCCAAAAAAAGTACAATCGCTGTTTTTGCATTCCCTCGCTTTCTTAAAATAAAATAACAGCCATCAATACTTTATACTTCAAATTTGTGTCACTGAAAACTACAACACATCCCACAAAACCTTAGCCATTACGCAGCTTAGACCAGGGGTCCCCAACTCCAGTCCTCAGGGACCACCAACAGGTCATGTTTTCAGGATATCCTATGGTCAGAACACCTGTTGCAATGTCTGAGGGCTGACAATAATTACATCACCTGTGTAATACTGAGGAAATGCTGAAAACATGACCTGTTGGCGGTCCCTGAGGACTGGAGTTGGGGAACACTGGCTTAGAGGGTCAAATAAAGTTCTGGTTTTTGAAATGCAACAACAAAAACACTGAGAAAACTGCTTGGATCTCATCTTTAAAAAAGCTTGTGGTATTCTGACAGAACAGTAGGTAACTGCAATGCACAAAACAGCCAAAAATACTGCCCTTGACATGCTCAAATATAGCTAAATTTGCAAAAGTGATGTATGTAGTGCACACATTTACTGTGCCATAGCAACTATAATTCTAAATGCAGTTGTATTTACTTACCTGCGGGAGGCTGTGGAGAAAGCTAAAGTGAGTCATGTGGTCAGAAGTAAAATATCTTAAGATGCCCATACTGTACACATGAAATGATCGGACGGTCCTGCACCACCCTGGATTGGATGCTTACTCTCCCGACAGGAGATGTCATGGGAAAGAAGGATCGGCATGTTACATTTCAACATTCCAGATTCTTTGTCCTAATAGGAGATAAGCAGCTACCACAGGTGTGTGCAGCAGTGGCTGAAGATACCTTTGGGCCTCTTTCAGAAGGGCTACAAAATCGCGAGATTGTGTAGCGATGTGACATCGCTACAAAACATATGTATGTGAAACCCATGGTTTCCAATGGGTTCTTTCAGGCTACAAAACATTTCATGTTTTGAAAGAACGCATTGGAAACCATGAGCTTCACATACATGCGTTTTGTAGCGAGATTTTGTAGCCCATGTAAAAGAGGCCTTATACTGTGTGACTGTTGGGCACATAAGCGCCAGGCAGACGTTCCAGGAACTATCGCTCCTGTGCTTTTACACAGCAACGATAGTCTGTCAGATAATGGAGGCGGAGCGACTGGAGATCTCTTCTGGCCCGCCAGCTCCATTCCCTGCAAACAGGAGTCATGCAAAGATTGAGCGACTCCTGTTCACACTGAGCAAGAAGCCGCTCTGTACAGTTTCAGTGAGCTGAAACAGACCAACTAGTGACTAGAGTGACTTCTTACTCAGTCTCCTGTCGGGGCAGTATGTACACAGGCAGACAGTAACTCATAATAATCTGTATTTGTATGTCGCCAACTTATTCCGCAGCGCTTAAAAGCTTGTTTGAGCAATTATTCGGGCAACTGTCGGCCCACATAAAGGTACCTGAGTTCTTCTCCTCTTATTGAGAACACACGCATGCTCAGCCAAGCCAAGTATGCAAGCGTATGGTGTAATAACCTGATTGGAATGGTAGGGATAACTTTAATGAATCTCTGATCCAGCTCGCCTGCACAGCGGGTGGCTTGGTTGCTGCTGTGCAGAGAATGACTGTACTACATACACGGTTTCCTTAGCTCCCATTCACTTTAAGGGGAGTTACAGAAACAGCACTAGGCTGAAGCACTCCGCTCTTTCCAACAGGTGGTCGGAACAGACAGTTCGATTTTCCCATTTTAGCCATGAAAGGCTGAAATGGGAATACCCCTTTAAGTGCTTGTCTGAGTGTGAATCACTAAGGCCTCCCACACACACAAATGTGGTAAGGCGCCGCGATTTAAATCGCACCACTTTGTTGTGTTATACTTTCGGTCAACACCGGCTTTTAGCACTCCTGATCATTGAAGAAGTGTGCTAAACACCCAAAAATAGAGCAGACTCCACTCGAAAATCGAGCGGCTGTGTGAGAGGCTCCACTGAAAACAATGGGAGCCTCTGACACTAAAAGCGCAGCGCTAAACGCTGAAAAAAATCGTCTGTGTGAGGGAGGCTTTATCAGTACAAAGCTTTTATACAGGTCTTAATGAGTATGTCACGTATATTTCATTCTACTAATTAAGACCAGGTAATAAAAAAATGTACATTTTTTTTCTAATCTGCTCTAAAGTCCTGATTGTAGATTTTTTTCATTCTATTTTCTGTACATGACTATGCGAGCGGCCATTTTGTCTGAGCTGCAGAGATGCTTTACAGCAGCCTCATGGGCCGTTCACAGAACAGCCAGGAGCTGACCCATTGACTTCTATGGGAAACAGTTCAGAAGTTATTGTGCAGGGAGGAGCAGGAGGTGAGCTGTAACCATCACCTATTGTGTATAGTGGGTCTTGTTTTATCTATACATAGGTGTTACCTTTCATGTAATCCTGCCTGTGATAAGGAGATGACTGCTGAGAGGTTTTCTCTACAGAAGAGGAAGTGTCAGACTATTATTAGACTAGGGGTGCCTGCACTCCGCATCCATTAGCAAGAATAGAACATTCGCCTGTCTGCACACACAAAGTGTACAGCGATTGCCATTTCCGCTCACCAAAAAACAAAATTGCATGTTCTATTTATATGCGGATTCCGCATGCACGGCATCTGACCAGCGGCCCTTCCACAATTGACATTACAGAAAAGTCGCGGATTCTGCGTCATCACCTAGCGACAGCACGGCAAAAGCAGGGATTTAGGAGGCCTCCCTCACACATAAGAGCCATCCAGACCATCCTAAGTACAGAGACATACAGGTACACGCAGACGCCGGCCAGAGGCACAGGGTCAGATTCCGCTGTGGGCTCCTGCATGCAGAATCTGACCAGCTTGTGTGCAGGCGACCTTAGTGGTCAGCATGAAAACTGCTAGGGGTTTGATTTATTTATTTATTTTTAATTATCGATTGTAACATCAAAAATAATTTTAAAAAATGCAAAAATCTATAACAATATTTTTAACATTAAAACTAGATTTATACAACAAGTCATTTTCTGATTACATTTCCCCTTTAAATGAGGTCGTTCTGCTAGCCTCTTACTATTTTGGTGTAGTGATAGAGTAGTGGAAAGTCCGCTTGTAGGGGGGCTATGACATGCTACAGAGTGAAAACTTCAATTTGGTCTACAAGTTCTATAAAAGATAATGAACAACAGAGCAATTAATAACTCCTCTATAATAAATGAAAGACGCAATTTCAGTCAGTACTTTTTATTTACTAACCTGCTGCCGGGTTTATTAAATGCATTTGGAGCTCATTACTCTTTGTCACAGAGGTAAAGCTAAACCGCTCATCATTGAATACGTTCTGTTCTGGAACACTCCTACTTTTACTTTGCAAAACCAAGTGTCAGACTAGCTACATACACGGATAATACCGCAATACTCCTGACAGCAGCATCCTGCAAATGTCTTCATCCATCTAAAAGCCTTTAGGCTTGCTAATTAATTACTAAAATGTGCTGATAAATAACTGGAAATGAGAATAAAAATTCGCCAACATAAATCACCGTATCCAACGCTGTAGAAGGCACCATGTTAGAAGAACAGCTTTGATGGAAGGCCTGCCATCCGCAGCTACGGAAGTACTTATGCATTCAAGACTAATCCCTTCTGATTGTCAACAAAGCCAAACTGGTGCAGTGACTCTGTGACAAAAGGTCCCGATGAAGGGAGCCCGCAGACACTGAAACTTAATTTCAAGCAGAGTGCTGACCCTGGTCAAGAATTGCTCCTCTTAGGCGAAGTCCACCCGAAATATTTTTGTCACCTTGCATTTGAATATATTGATGACCAGAGTCATTCTTCTCCATGGACACGCATCGTTCTGACATACCGTATTAACCGTTTCCAGCATTTTCTGAATGGAGATCACGTAGGTATTGATCAGGTTGTTTAACTCAAACACCAATGCATGAAAGTTAAAAACCAGTTTCCTGAGGTTAAAGGGGTTGTCTGAGAAAGAACCCTTTTCCATATGTTCTATATGGGCATATTGACTATAAAGAGTGTCTCCCACTCCCAAGCTTGCTAAATAATTCTCCATTTTCCCAGTGGGAACTGCAGTAGAAATGAAGGGAATACATAGCTCCCTCCAAATCTCATGCCGATTAGTTGGTGGCTACACTTGTTTGCCTTTTAAAGTAGCTGTCTTGGTGAGACAGCCCATTTGAAGATTGCAACTATCCCCAAGGGACCATGTTGCTTTTGTGAGTACTGGGACTCTCTTGTAAATATACCTATAGGGAAAACTATAAGGAGTAGAGAAGTGGCAGTTCCAAAAGCCCATCTTCCCCAAAAGAAGCCACCAAAATAAATAACACATGATAGATGGGGGCCCCAGTTATGAATTTTGCACAAGGGCCCAAGACTAGAGATGAGCGAGCGTACTCTTTAAGGCAAAATACTCAAGCGAGTATTGCCATTTTCGAGTACATGCACGCTCGTGCCAAAAAACTCATCTCTACCCAAGACCTTAAAATTATGGTCATGTAAACAGCAGGACCTATGTATCAAACAAGCTATACATACTATTTACAAAGAAAGTGTAGGTTTAATGGGGAAAAAAAATCAAAAAACAACTTCATAGATTAAAGTTTACCATAGGGCTGAATTATGGTATTTATCAATGCAAAAGAATCAGGGCCTTGGAGAAACTGATATTTCAGATGTGGTCTACCAAATACTACAGATTTCAGTAACCTTGGTTGACAACAGCACAATTGTTGCATAACTTATCAGTGACAACATTAAAACCACCAGTTTAATACTGTGCAGTACCCTTGTTGTGTGACCAAAACAGCGCTGACCCCACAAAAGGTATGGACTCCACAAACCTCTGAAGGTGAGGTTGCGGATTTTTTCCAGTGCGGATGATCAGCAATCCACGATCTCCCGCAAGAAATTTTTAAAATCCTTTTAACGACGACTCGCAGTGAATCAGCTGTGGATATCTGCATGAAAAATCTGTATGTGCCGTGGACATGAGGTCTTACCCATTTTTCCAGCTCCAAATACATCAACTTCAAGAACTGAGTGATAACTTTCTACATCGTATATTGGACCCCTTGACAAGTGCCATTGCAGTAAGACAACAGCTGATCAGCATAATCCAATGGGGTCAATCAAGTGCTGCAGAATATATTGGCGCTATATAAATGTTATTACTACTGCTGGTATAGTTCCAGCATATCTAAAGTCTCTAGGAGAGGCTCAACTAGGTAATTATTTTATATATGATCTTAATTCTCATCCTGTTAACTATCTTTTAGATCTATATTTCTACTTTTGCACACCAAGTGCCTGAAGTCTAATTTCCCAACCTGTGTAGGATCTGCTTGCTTGTTTTCCGACACTACCGCTATAAAACCGTTACTCTAACAGAAAATTGCATTTCGCTTAACAATAAATGAGATATGGAAATTAAGTATCACAGTTTACAACAAATTATGCTCGATGCTGTCCACTGTGCTAAAAGTAGCCATTAGTGAGTATTAATCTTCCATGGCCGTGCTCCGCATCTGGTTTTGAAAGCCTAAGGTAATGACTTCCACCAGTTTACACAGTGATATTCTACGCTTATCTGTAAATCCCATTAGAGATTACATAGTAGAGAACATAACGCTATATACATTATAACTTGACAAACCTTTTCATAAATATGTCACATGGCAATGTAAAGCACAAGGAAACTCTATTATTAAGTTCATTTGCGTGAATTGCAATCTGTTTGAAAGGCATTACAAAAATCTCGTCCATTTAGAGGCAATTACATTCAACTATCAAGTTACTAAAGTCAACACAAGATACGAATCTCAAGCGGATAACAGAGAGGGAAATGTTACTTTAGACTGCTGCCTATTGACTGTTGCTGTAATGTTACGTGAATACCTTTTCAGAGGTGAAGGTGGAAGACATTTTATAAAAAGAATGGTTCTCTAAAGGTTGCATATTTCCTTCGGGTTAGACATCTGATTACATGGATCTAACCTTTCCTTGCATACTTTCCCCTTTATTGTGTACATATGAAATCTAACCCGATTCCCTATAAAGAATGTGAAGTCTATTGGAACTTGAGTTTACAGCAGAAGCAAACATAAGAATCCAGCAGGTACTGATCTATGACTTCTGGAGGGAAGAAACCGGAGGTAGGAAGACAAACCTCTACATATACCATGTTTTCATATACCATATGGGGACTCGAATATTTGGAAACTGGTGCCCAACAGTGCAAATTTCCCAGAAATAATTAATTAAGACCTCTCTAATCCGAAACCAAATTTTCTAATGAAATTATTAAGAGATGAATCTCAACTAGAGATGAGCGAGTATACTCGCTAAGGCACTACTCGCTCAAGTAATGTGCCTTAGCCGAGTATCTCCCCGCTCGTCCCTAAAGATTCGGGGGCCGCCGCGGCTGACAGGTGAGTTGCGTCGGGGAGCAGGGGAGAGCAGGAAGGGGGGGGGGGGGGGGGGGGGGAGAAGGAGAGAGAGATCTCCCCTCCGTTAATCCCCCGCCGCTCCCCGCCCCCTGACGGCCCCCGAATCTTTAGGGACGAGCGGGGAGATACTCGGCTAAGGCACATTACTCGAGCGAGTAGTGCCTTAGCGAGTATACTCGCTCATCTCTAATCTCAACAATAAAGGCCCTTTTACATAGGATGATTGCCGGGCGCACAAATAACAACAGTCGCCCAAGTGATAATCGCTCCTCTGTCTTCATACAGGAGTGATCATCCCTCTGTGAATGGAAGCCGAGTGGGCCAGAAACTGTGCCAGTGGCCGACCTCCGTTCACAGTTGTTCATAGATGGACTGCCTGTCTACACGGGCTGATCGTCATTCATCCTTCAGTTGCTGCAAGCATTTACACTGAATGATAATTGTTCCAATTCCCGCGATCCAAAAAGAAGTTGAACAACTATTGGCCCGTGTAAAAGGACCCGGTTTCCAATGGAGAACATGTCATGGAGGTTTGCTATAGGGTGTGATCGTTATTAGGGTAGTGTATACTTCCAAAATAATAAAGCAAAGGATAGATATTTCAGAACCAAAATTCAAACTTCCTTTCTCCCCCTGTTTAAAAGGGTTGTTCCACTTCTAGCCATTTTGATGCTGGAAGCAGACAGCATTGTAGATTGTTCGGGGATCGAGTTGGTACCGCAGGCTGTTGAAGTGAATGTGGCACAGCCTGCAGCAGCAGCAATCCAGGACATTGTGCAATGTACAGAGCCATCTGCCTCCAGCATCCAAACAGCTAGGAGTGGGACATCCTCTTTAACGATCCAGTGACTGGGCAAAGCTGGACAATACAACCCAAGCAAGACTGTGGTTTATTTACAATGGCAGTCAAACATGTAAAGTATTGCTGAGGTTTATGGGATATATCAGAACCATACACAAAATCAAACTATTATAGCAATAGTAAGGCCGAATGCACACGTGGAAATTGTGGTTTATGCAATCCTATGCAGAAAGCCGTGATTTTGATCAAGGAAAACTCATGCGATAACAAAATTGTGGCATGTCCTATTTCAGTGAGAGCCTTACCATTGCTGACGCTCCGGCTCTGTACTGCACATGTGTGGCTGTGCGCCAGCCGGCATATCCGCAGAGCGAAGACGCCGGACAGGTAAGCCGCGGGTCACTGCAGGGGCACGGGTCACATCAAGCTGCGAGGATCTCGCAGTCGGAATCCGACCCAGACGTCTGCATTCGGACTAAAGTGTTAGGAGATAAAACTGGCCATAAACCGTAAAGAATTGTTGGCTAACATCTATTTTCCTCAAGTACAAAATAAACCTGCACGCTCCGATGACTGCATGGCAGCGACTTATCTCTAACAGGAACAAAAGATCCCTCTTTTCATGCAACATCCGCCAAAAGTCAACTAATCCTGCACAAACCATCTGATACAGACAACTTACTTACTCCAGTTTATGGTAAAGTTGCAGAATCTAGAAGTGACTAAGAGGCCTTTTACAAAAAATGATTAACATTCAGTTAAATCGCTGGATGTTATAAAGTTCAGCATAAACACAGCCAATAATTGAGCAACCTACAATAATGCGTTTCACTATTGTTCGTTTCCAGTGTATGCAGGCCTAAAAACCTGACGACTATGGGCTCGTGTGAGCAAGCAGATTATCTGTGGACTACACTTTTTTGCTGTGAATGGAGGCAAGGTGACCGGAAGACCTTTCTGGCAAGCGCCGCCTCCATTCAGTGAGCGCATTGCTCCGATCTGAATGCACAGGAGCAATAATTATTGGGATAACTATCTAGCACTTTACAGTCATCCCATGTAAAGGAGCCCTAACTGAAGCATGTGGTGTCCCATTTAGATTTTTGCTATGGGACTTCCCTTCTTTAGTAAACAAACTTGATTAGTACCTTTAGGCCAGTTTCAGATGAGTGTATTGTAATAATACAGGTGTGTAAAGGCCCATTTACACAGAGCGATGATAGCTGAAACGACAGTTTGAGTGACAGTTTTGAGGGATCATCTTTGCATAACTCTAAGTGGCGATAGCTTGGAGATCAATGCAGCTGTTTTGAATATACAAACAGCTGCATTGTTCTTGGCACTTTCAGCGTGTGTCCCACTGAAAACTGTCAGCGGGATACCAGCTTAAAGAATGCTATCCGCACAGCCCGCTGGGATATCAGCTTGAAGTGCTGATAAGGCTCATCACTAATTTCTAGCTGGCTATAAATGAGTGACGAACGAACAGTGCACGATGCCCGCACGTTTAGACGCAGTGATTATCGCTCAAAAGACGGTTTTTGAGAGAATTTTGGGAGATAATCTTTGTGTCTAAATGGGCCTTTAAGGTTGACATTATAAACACGTCCTTATTTCACCAGTATTTGATCTGTATTTGCCCCCATGTTGGTTTTATTTTCTACTGGGCAAAAACTGATCTATAAGGGCTGCTTCACACTGGCGACCGAGATATTGCCGCGAGAAAATTGTGGCAACAATCACGATTTTTTCCTTGGGATTTTTGAACACCAATGCTGCTTTTTCTTACAAAAACATCACTGCCACTTGCATTTTGATTGCACGATTTTGCCGCTATCTTTTAGCGCGAAAGTCAGTAGGACTTTCTAATGTTGAAATCGCAACGCACAAAAATCGCAAGTTTGTGCTGTGATATGATAAAAAGGAGGCTCCATAGGGAGATAAAAAAAGCAAAATGCATAAAAAGATAGGACAGGTCACGTTTTTTTGTTTTAATAGCAACATCGCATGAGTGAAAACATCGCAAATGTGAAGGAAACCATTGAAAACGCAGAATTATTAAACCAATGATTTTCACTCTCCCATCGTGCGATTTTATCGGCAGCATAAAGGCGCCCTTATAGTAAATAATAACACTGATGCAAAAAGGAACTAAAATACGTATGCTGCATTTTTACAAAAAAAACCTGAAAAACACAGCCATGTGAACAGATACACAGATTAACATTTTAAACGCCGTGTTATTCGCGGTAAAACGGATGTGTGAGAGCGGCCTGAGAGATGATCATGCTAGAATCATTGGTTTAAAACACAGCTAGGGATCCATGCGTATTGATTTTGTTCAGCCTGTACCAGTGTAGGTACCAAAGTTTTTTCGGTTCACACTCACAAGGCAGAAGTCCATCTGCTGAGAATTTACACATATGATTTCCTTGGAGTAGAGAAGCAATTTCTCTATTTCCTTGTATAATCTTGTGCTGACATATATAACGCAGGGAATGATCTAAGTGTAGACATTAAATCGAGTGTAGGACACCCTGGCCACATACGTTTATGGGATTGCAAGGTTCCTTGGCGGTTTAGAATATTGTTCTTATATCGGATAAAGGATGCTTTGTCTCTTATATTACAATCATATCCTTTTTCCAAGCTATTACTCTAATATAAACAATCCCAGTCTGGTGGCCTCTCATCAGCCCCTCTCACAACTTAAATTCTCTGATCCATTTATTATTTTAAGTGTCCTTCTTCAATGTGTTTTGATTTAGGAAGCATGATTGAGGAATATATATACTGAATTCCTAAGACTTTTTTTATTATTATTAAACACCCTAAAAGTGTGTATAAAACTCCCTGATCTATTGTTCAGCGTATGATCAGAAAGTACATGTTCTGGTACAAAAACTCTCAGAGGTCACAAAACAGGGAATATAATCTATAATTGGTTATTGATGAAGGTGGGTTGTGGAGAAGAGAAGCGAGACACTGGATGTCCTTCATATGCTTTGTGACAAATAGTAAAGATTAAAAAAATGATCCATTGATGGCAAATTTTATGCATATTTGAGAGCAATTTTTGAAAGCAACAGGCATGATAAAACAAACGTAGCATATCCAATGAATCTGAACCTGAAAAAGTACAGATAACATCCAATAAGAGTCATGTCAGAGATATGCAAGAAGGCTACACTGATGGGTGCCCAGCATCTGGAGCACCTGGTAATTTCCCAAGTGACCACATTCAGGTGCTCACTGGAGTGCTAGCTGTGCATGTGTGGTTACCACTCCATGAATGTGTGCGGTTTAAAGGGGCACTAACAGAAAATACAACTTATGCTCTCTAGGAGCTTGTGTTAAACTCGTCATTTCTGTAATATACTTGCATTAAAAATGTTGTTGCTTTACCATGCTAAATCACATTTAAAGTGGCTGCCCCTAGGGGTCTTCCTTCCAGCTTCTCCATAATCCACTCCCTGTTGTTCGGTACAGAGATTTCCTGGTAAGGTGGACACAAGGATATTTCAATATTAACAGGTGAAGAGGACATCTTCTCAGGCTGACAGGTCTGCAGACACTGTGATAATGATCTCCACAGTCTGACTCATTTAGTTACAGTGTGTGAGGTGGTAATTTATTAACCATTGGGCCAGAATCTCTCTCTAAATGCAGGAGTCTTCCTGGAGAAGCAGATGGGTGGGCATTCATATGCCGTCTTCCTGCTGAATGGACCATAGACCATGCAATGCAGCTTGGGAAGGAAGGGCAATGAAGTCTAAACAGTGAAATACTAACAGAACGCTATGCTTACTACACACACGCTCACTGAAAGTGCATTGCAACAAAAAAACGGGGAAGACCACCGAAAAAAAGGGCCTTATAGACACGAAACAATGCAAAGAGCAGTAAATGAGATAAGTAGGACTGGGTGTATTTTAGAAAATTTGTTGAAAACTCAAGTTGATTCTTTAGAATATAAAGTTGGGTCGGCTCCCAGAGCCCTACAGACACTTACTGATATTTGAAGAGGTCTCTTGCAAAGGTGGTTAAACATATCAGATGAATGTCCACTGAATTTGTTGATTTTCCTTTGATTGGCTCTTCCCCGACAGATAGAGGTCGAGGGAGGGGGGAGATCAGCCATACTAGATTTCAAAATGCCCAATCCTTTATTCTCAAGAAAAAAAAAGGCCAGTTGTGTCCGATATCAACTGTTTCCCCCATATCTAATGAGAACAAATGCACGCTTGGCAGAGCCATTGGGGGAGTCTGTAGGAATCACTATCTAAAGAGTAAAGACCCATTTATATTGAAAGATCATCATTGGCAGTTGTTGAAAACTCCGCAATCTCGCAGGGATTTGAACGATAGTCGTCCCGTGTAAATGCATGCACAGACTTCTGAATGACTGCTGCTTATAGTGAATGGAGGCGGGCATTGGGGAGAGCAGGGTGGGTGGGCGGTCAACCATATTAGTCCAAGCATAGAAAGAATTAAAAAAAAGCTAAAGTGGTTTTACAAAGGATAGGCAATAACCTGCTGATCAGTGGAGGTTTTACTGCTGAGACCCACACAAATCCAGAGACCGGAGTTCCCGTGTCCCCCATCCTCCTCCTCACTGTAGGCTTGCTGCACCCCCTGCAAATCAGGAGGAAGCACACTGACACTTCACTGACTTTTAATGGGACTGTCGAAGTAGCAAAACGGCAAGAGCTTAAAGGGGTTGTCTCGCGCCGAAACGGGTTTTTTTTTTCCCATAGGCCCCCCGTTCGGGGCAGAACAACCCCCCAAGGGATGTGTTAAAAAAATATATATATATTACTTACCCGAATCCCCGCTCTGCGACGTCTTCCTTCTTCCTACTTCTTCCTTCACCAAGATGGCCGCCGGGATCTTCACCCATGATGCACCGCGGGTCTTCTCCCATAGTGCACCGTGGGCTCTGTGCGGTCCATTGCCGATTCCAGCCTCCTGATTGGCTGGAATCGGCACACGTGATGGGGCGGAGCTACGATGACCAGCTCTCCGGCACGAGCGGCCCCATTCACCAGGAAGAAGACCGCACAGCGCAAGCGCGTCTAAAAACGCCAGAAGAAAGCAAAATTAGACGGATCCATGGTGACAGGGACGCTAGCAACGGAGCAGGTAAGTGAATAACTTCTGTATGGCTCATATTTAATGCACGATGTACATTACAAAGTGCATTAATATGGCCATACAGAAGTGTATAACCCCACTTGCTGCCGCGAGACAACCCCTTTAAATATTTGCATCTGCCCCACTGAAATGAATGGAACGCCAACCGCTCATGCTCGGCCACTGTTTCATTCATTCTGACATCACTGTGGTGGGAGAAGCGGCCATGCCGTGACAGGCAGAGGGGGACATCCCCGTTCCTGGGAGTGATTGGCAGCAGTGAGACCCCCACCGATTGGTAAGTTATGTAGATATGAGATAACTTGTGATCTTGGTACAACTCCTTTAAGTTCCAATATAGCTTTTGCCCATTTTATTTTCACGCAGTGTAAAATGTATTAATGACTATTGCATTCTAATTTATCATGTACTGGGGAGATGTACAGATATAGCAATTACTAACATGATTAGTGCATTGTGATAAGTCGATTTACAGCATTGTATTAAATTGTATTAAATTGTCGTAACGCGTTAAATGACAGCATTTGCTACATCTGTACATGAAAAATAATAAGCGATATTAAGTAATAATTTACATCTGCCAAGAGGATCCTTGGAAAATCGCTTTCTAGCAAATAGGAACAAGATCTTGTTTGTCTTAATTAAGTAAAAGGAAGAACATGTTGAATTAGAAGACTAATATGGGGTGCCGGAGAGATTTAGGCGATAAATATATACATGGCTTTTTATGAAAAATGAATCAAACAATATCAAGATGAAGTCATTTTCCCATAAGTAAAGGCAGCTTATGAGACGGTGAATTTTATGTTTCTTTCAATCATATGAAAAAAGGATTTGCATAAATTATTTTGTACGACTGAAAATCAAGATTACCTATGGGGTTTATCGCTATAAAATACGCTTTTCCAAGCTGTAGACACAAAAACACGAAATAATGAATATATATTATTATTGGTAATTTAGTCATCCATAAACATTCATGGTTATATTCCTGCCTATTAAGATATGCAAAGTTTGTAGAGGGATCTCTTCATTACAAATTAAACCTGTTGTAATAAGCACTTAAAAGAATGGCAATATTTAGACTAAGCTGTCGTATTGCAGCTCCAGCCAAGTTTTATTGAATGCAAGCATTCAACCACTTTCAATTAGTGTTTTTCAGGTTTTTCTTTCCTTTTAGTAAAATGGCACCATATTGGTCTGAATTGTCAGCAAAAGGAAAAGCTTTATACCTCAAGATTGTCGCAGTAAAGTACACAGGAGCTCATTTATACTTTATTTTACTGTGTGGAGTATGCAAATGCTAAGTCGAAATACTCCAAACCATATGTACAGCAGCATACAGCGGGCCACCATATCGCTAATCTGACCACACAAGGGTATTAATAATCTTTATTTGTATAGCGCCAACATATTCCGCAGCGCTTACATAGATGGGGAATACAGAAAGACAAAATACAAAAATTACAGAACCACGGTTACATAGTAATCAGTTGATGGAAACAATAGTGAAGGTCCTGCTCCAACGAGCTTACATACTACAAGTAATGGGGTGATACAATGTAAAGGGGCTGGAGATGTGCACTGTATGGTGAGGTGGAGTGTGAGGGATGCTATACACCTAGACAATGGTCAGACATTTAGCCATGTGATGGCAGAATCAGTATGACTGCAAGGGCAGTTGATGGTGGCTAGAAGGGATTGCAGTCAGTAGGTCAGAAAGCATGTTATCATGCGGCGTACAGAGGGGTTTGTTTAGGGAATGCGGTATGCCTCCCTAAGAGGGGTGTTTTTAGAGCACGCCTGAAGTTCTGTGAGTCCTGGGTTGCCCAGGTATCCTTTTGTAGTGCGTTCCAGAGGACTGGTGCTGCTCTGGAGAACTCTTGGAGGCAGCAATGAGAAGTTCGAATTGGAGGGGCGTGCAGTCTAGTTTCGTTAGCAGAGCAGAGAGCCCGGGCTGGGTGATGGATTGAGATAAGGGGGGAGGCAATAAAGGGTGGGACTGTGCTGTGGAGGGCTTTGTGGATGAAGGTAATGAGGCGTACGAGTAGCAGCTGGACAAGAAGATGAGCCTGGCTGCTGCATTCAGGATGGATTGGAGAGGGTAGAGTCTGGTGCAGGGGAGGCCAATCAGCAACGAGTTGCAATAATCGAGCCAAGAGTGATTGAAGGCAACAATAAGCCTTTTTAACGTGTCTGCGGTGAGAAAAGAGCGGGTATCTCCTATTGCATGTCTCTATGGATTCTAGCAAGATGAAAAAAGCTGTATGAAGTTTTATAAAAGGTTTCTGATACTTTTCTAAAGACAATATAATCCCGATTCCAATAGGAATCCTTAGATATCCAATATCAGGAAAATGGAGGTACTAGACTGGGCAGCAAGGGCTTATTCACATGGACATGTCCATTTCTGTTCAGTGAATACATGGAGTATTCACTGAATGAAAATTGGCCTACTTATTGCATATTTTGACCCAGATGGTAGATGTTTTTGCGCACGCAATCAGTGAGAATTTACACTCGCAGAAAAAAATCTGCAACAGAGCTCATTGATTTAATGTGCAAATATACATCCATGATGCATATTGACGGCGCATTTCCGTAGTTCCATTCACTTTAATGGCCTATTGCTGTCCGTAACATGGACCCAAATAGGACGTGTGTGAAAAATGCAGGTCTGAATACCCCAATGAAAATCAATGGGGTTTCAGCACTGTGTATTACACAGCATATATACGCTCGTGTAAATGAGACATGAGGGAGTGATCGGTAGAACATGGCAGAGGAGAAAGCAGAAAAAGTACAGGGGTACAGCAAGCAGGCAGTAGGTTGACAGTATGACAGAGGCAAAAAATTATATATGCAGACTAAAAGAAAATATGAGACAACTCTTGCTGGTGCCGCTTCAAGATTTTCCAGAAAGTCATAAAGCATTGGGTGACAAGACGGTTGAACACGAAAGTTTAATTAGAAAAAGGTATCATCACATTTTGGACTTGATAAAACACGCTAGCTTAGCATCAAAACACGCGGTGGTGCTTCTGAAATAAAACATTTGTGTGCTGCCAGTTTACCACCTGTTTTACATCTTTCTTGAGAATATTGAACACCAGCTCAAGTTCTCATCTATTGCATTGGTCTGCATATAGATCCTAGTAATTATTAGGAAATTATAGTACCAGTTTTTCTGGTGGCGCAATGCATTATGGTCCCCACACATTACACACATAGTTCTACTACATCCATCCTGACCCCACACATTACACACATAGTTCTAACTACATCCATCCTGACCCCACACATTACACACATAGTTCTACTACATCCATCCTGACCCCACACATTACACACAGCTCTGCTACATACATCCTGATTCCCACACATTACACAAACAGCACATTACACACACAGCTTTGCTACATGGTACATCCATTATGATACCCACATGTCACAAACACACATACAACTCTGCTACATCTTGATTCACACAGATACACAGCTCTGCTACCTGGCATATCCATTATGATCCACACACACAGCTCTACTACATCCATCTTGATTCACACACCCACACAGCTCTGCTACATGGTATATCCATTATGATCCCCACACATCACACAGCTCTTTACTACATCCATCCCGATTCATACACAAGACAAACAAAAGCTTGACTCCTCGCACAGCAGTGATGTCATCGCAGGGCTTTCAGCCCACCGGATCTCTGTGGTGGTTGTAGGTCGGTGTCTTGTGTCAGGACCGCTGAGTTGTGTCTGAGATAATAACAGCTTAGTTGTATTCTCATTTTATTTTTGTCTTCCCCTTTTCAAGAGCCCTAACTGTGTTGTTCTTCTGTCGGTCAGGCTCTGTGTTTTATATATGTTGTAGGACCTGTGATGACGTTACCAGGGGGTGAAGCATAAGAACCCACATACAGTACTTTAAACCAATCTGCAGAATGGCTCCTCCCACAGCAGTTATGTCATCACAGGTCCTTTAGCCCACCACATCTCTGTGGTGGTGGTAGGGTAGGGTATTCTGTAAGGACTGCTGAATTGTGTCCGAGACAGTTGTATTCTCATTTTGTAATTTTTGTCCACCCCTTTTTAAGAGCCTGAACTTTGTTGTTGTTCTGTCGATCAGGCTCTGTTTATATATATTGTAGGACCTTTGATGAGGTCAACAGGGAGTGGAGCAATGACATTGCCAGAGGTGGAGCATGAGAAGCACTCAAACTAACAGACAAATGGTCGTTAGTAGTTTCATGGTTTCATAGTAACCACCAGGACAAGAATCACTGATGCCCACAACACTGGTTTGAAGCTCCCAGATCTTGATCTGAAAAACCAACAAGTGCAGTTTAGCGTTGTGTCTCTGGTTGCACAACTCAACCATGTAAAAGCACATCGATTCAGTTTTCTTTGCTTTACTTGTATTTGTACGATGCAAATTGGGTTCGCAACTCATTGCGCTTAGATAGTATCTCTTTTTTCCTATTTCTATGAAAAGTTCTAGTTCTTGCCAGAGGCAAAGATGTGTAAGCTGAACACTTCCACTGTTCCACATATAAACCTGTACTGTAGTTTTGAGCTAGTCAAATATAATAGGTTCGAGGACCAATTTCCAAAAGGAAGTTTTTTGTGTTAAGAACACAGGATAATGTGGCAATTCATGACTTCTGCTAATAGGATTTGCCTCTGAGGCATCTGCAGCTTTGTCACAATGTTGATTGAAGAGCTCCTTAATATGTTAAATACTTCAAATTCTTCAAGTCTGATCATCAAAAAAAAAACCAAAACAGCTCTCTATGCCTTGGAAGATCCAAAACTTTACAAGTCAGAATTGCAATATTAATAGCATTCTTCACATCGAAGGAAGCATAGCAGTCGGTACAACGTGGGTCTGCTCATAGATTCATCAATTAGAAAAACTGAACATCTGGAGTTGGTGCACTTACTGACTGGTTCATATGAAGGAATAGCCCTTGATGGAAATGTCAGTTTAACATCATTTAATGGGACTATTAAGGCCCCTTCACAATTTTGCAGCAAAAAAAATAGCATCTTCGATTTTGGAGCGTCAGCGCAGCTTTTCTTGAGAATATCATCCCATCGCTCCCATCCACAATTTTCACATGTGTCAATAGGAGTTTCCAATGTTAAAAACTAGAGATGAGCGAACGTACTCGGTAAGGCCGATTTCGCAATCGAGCATTGCGATTTTCGAGTACTTCACTACTCGGGTGAAAAGATTGGGGGGTCGCCGGGGGGCGGGGCGTGGTGGAGCGGGGTGTAGCAGCGCGGAACAGGTGGGAGCTCTCTCTCTCCCTCTCCCCCCCACTCCCCTCTGCAACCCCTCGCTCACCCACAGCGCAGTACTCGAAAATCGCGGTGCTCGATTGCGAAATCGGCCTTACCGAGTACGTTCGCTCATCTCTATTAAATACGCATCGCATGAAAATCGCAAGTTCATACAGTGTGATGCAATAAAAAGGAGGCTCCATAGGGAAACATGGGAGATTTTTAAAAAAATGCAAAAAGTTAGGACATGCTGCGATTATTTTTCACTCCACATCGCGTGAGTAAAAACATAGCAAATGTGAAGGAAACCATTGAAAATCAATGAACATTTGTAGACTAAATATCTTTCATGCGATTGTCAGATGAGTTAGCCTTTGTGCAAGCAGAATGGCTCCTATGGATGTTTACTCTTTATACACAACTTCCCATGAGGTTTTATGAGCCATTTAAACACAGCTATTTACAAATTACAACAGG
Source organism: Eleutherodactylus coqui (assembly GCF_035609145.1). Lineage (NCBI taxonomy): Eukaryota > Metazoa > Chordata > Amphibia > Anura > Eleutherodactylidae > Eleutherodactylus > Eleutherodactylus coqui. The sequence continues at coordinate 57,717,670 of NC_089839.1, forward strand.
CCAATTATCTTACAATAGCCGATTTGCATCTGATCATCTAAGATCAATATAGTAATACTTAACAAGCATTTTGTGTCTGAGCTTCATGAGCCATAATAATGCAGAGCGGTTCAAGTTTATGCAAAATGTATACATAAAACAACATACCTCAAAACTATCGGCGATAAATACGCGAAAATTCTAGTTATTTTTATTTTTCCTTTACACAAGGTAGCACTTTTCAGTAAAAGCACGGTCTTCACCATAGGATATTATGGACCTATATAATGTGAAAGTATGATTTGGTTATTTTATTGTTATGTACTGCACAATCTTGACTCTTCCAGTGATTACAGCTCTATCCGTTTGTACATTGTGTTGATTAGTCAAATGGCCACCATACCTCACCACCTTCTAAGATAACAAAGGCAACTAATCACAAGAAAACACTTGGGGGAACATTTAGACGGCATGAATGTCGGGCCAACAATGCAGACACTCCTCCCCACATACACTCGCTCCTGTGCTGTTTCATGGGAGCTAGAAGCGCTGGCTCGCTCACGGAGCAGACAGCAGGGGGACAGGGAGGCTGCAGGTGATTTCTCTCCTCGCTCTTCCCCGCCCCTCCCCATTGACTTAATATAGCGGCCATTCAGTACTGCATGGCTATTTACACAGTATTGAATGGCTGCTATGTTAAGTCAATGGAGAGGGGTGGGGGAGCGCAAGGAGAGAAATCTCCTCTAGCCTCCCCGCTGTGAGCCAGTGATACTAGCTCCCATGCAACAGCACGGGAGCTAGTATGTGCGGGGACAGGTTGGATTCTGCATGCAAGAGCCCACAGCAGGACCCGACCCTGTGCCCGCCCGTCATCCACACGTACTCACTTACTTCTTTCGCTGTCTGTAATGCTGGTGGTCCGCAGAGCGAGCCGATGGACGTGCGCAGTAGTTTTTTTTCTTTCTTTTTTAAATCCTGGCTTTTCCTTCATTGTCACTAGACAATGTGGAAGGGTCGTAGATCAGACGGCTTCCATTGACCTCAATGGAAGCCATCCGTGTGGAATCCGCACAGAAATGCAGCATGCCGCGACTTCTCCTACGTGAGTGGAAAATGTCCGTTGATTTTTACTCGTGTAGAGGAAAACGCGCTTTGCCATAGCATGCTATGGGTGGTATTTGCTGCGGAATCCAGAGGCAGAGGTCTGCTATGGGTTTCACAATGCAAATCTGTCCATGTGTAAGCGGCCTAATGCTGTGTTCAGGTGGAATGATTATTCCAAAAATTGTTCAAACGATCGAGAGCGAATGATAATTGTACGGTCTGAACGCGAGCCGACAACTGAACAACGAATCATTCATTTCTCGTTCGTTCTTCAGTTTTAGCAGGCATGAAAATCATCGTTGGCTCGTTTGCTTGTCATTGTGTTTAAACACTAAATAGAAAAATGAAACTCTGAACGAGAAGTGAATGATTCTCAGTGATGAATCTGCCTACCTAGACAGCTTGTGCAAGCACGAACAGGCTGGTGATGTTGTCACCAGCTTCTTCACCTGCGCAAATGATTCTCATTCAGAATCGTTCAGTTTAAGGCTGGATGGACACGACCTGGTTTGAATTGCGGAATCCGCGATAGTCCGCAGTTTTCCACACCCATTGAAAAAACAGAACATTCGCATGTCCGCCCAGATGAGCGGATAGTAACTGCAATTTCTGCGAGCAGATTTAAATTGGCAGCATGTTCTATTTTTGAGCAGACTCCACACTGACTGCTTCCATTGAAGTCAATAGTAGTCGTCAGATACGCAGCCCATCTGCAATTCACATTGCAGATAGTCTACAGGTACCCACGTCATCGTCTAGCAACGGAGCAGGAAAAGTCTAAGAAAAAACCCCTGAGCTGCGCATGACCGATGGCAAGCGTCCGCGGTCATCTGCAGTGCAGGAAAAGAAGGTACGTGGGTCGCCGGCCGCAGTCAGAGCTGGCCTAAAAGGAGCATTAGTTACGTGCATGCGGCCTAAAAGGAGCATTAGTTGCGTGCATGCGGCCTAAAAGGAGCATTAGTTACGTGCATGCGGCCTAAAAGGAGCATTAGTTACGTGCATGCGGCCTAAAAGGAGCATTAGTTACGTGCATGCGGCCTAAAAGGAGCATTGGTTACGTGCATGCGGCCTAAAAGGAGCATTGGTTACGTGCATGCGGCCTAAAAGGAGCATTGGTTACGTGCATGCGGCCTAAAAGGAGCATTGGTTACGTGCATGCGGCCTAAAAGGAGCATTAGTTATGTGCATGCGGCCTAAAAGGAGCATTAGTTACGTGCATGCGGCCTAAAAGGAGCATTAGTTACGTGCATGCGGCCTCAAAGGAGCATTAGTTACATGCATGCGGCCTAAAAGGAGCATTAGTTACGTGCATGCGGCCTAAAAGGAGCATTAGTTACGTGCATGCGGCCTAAAAGGAGCATTAGTTACATGCATGCGGCCTAAAAGGAGCATTAGTAACGGTTTGTGATATGTAAGAGAGCAACATTCATTCAGATTCACCGATATTGGTGGGACTGATCAGCAATTGTATTTGTACAAGGACCTCCCAACAGAAGTCAAAAGAAAGGTGGATTGGCCATGCTGACATTCAACACCTGATCCTTTCATTTTCTCTGGAGATAAGCCACTTCTAGAGCTGTCTGGTTGGTCTTTCCATGCTCTCCCATGGAAAATGAATAAACACTCAGCAAAGCAGAGCATTCATGTGTATGGAAAAGTCGGGAGAAATCGATCGACTGAGTGAGCATTTCTTCAAAAAAGTTACTAAAGGTGTATGGGTACAGTTAGCATTTTTTGTTAAACCTATATCGAATGCTAAGGTGAAGGAAATGTGCCATTAGAAAAAGTTAATGTAGGGTTTTGTTTACTGTAACCCCTATTGATTATCTCTTATTGTTGAGGAAAGCTGCTGGCACCAAAACATTAAAATGAATGAGCAACCACCAAATGCATGGTTGTGCCAAGTATCACTCTTTACAACAACTCTCCACTCTGATTAACAGAGGGAGTCCTGATTAGAAACACTCCATCCTGTGATTTCTCCAACTAATGTCTCATCATCATCATAGGCTATCACTCGTGGCCAAGCAGGATTACCTTCCATAGGGGCTTAGCGGAGGGTCCATAGGTGACTATAGAGACACACTCTTGATCCACAGGTTCTTCCGCAGTGGGGATATTGGTTTCCAAGTGGAAGACTATCCCATTTTAGCCCGCTTTAAGCCCATCTTTAAATCTCTTTTGCTGTCCACCAACATTCCGTTTTCCGTTCTTGAGTTGAGAGTATAGTAATTGCTTTGGGAGATGGTAGTTGGGCATTCACACAACATGGCCAGTCCAGCGAAGTTGATGGTGAAGGATCACTGCTTCAATGCTGGTGGTCTTTGCTTCTTCCAGAACGCTGACATTTGTCCACCTGCTTTCTCAAGAGATTTGCAGGATTTTTCGAAGGCAACTGTGATGGAATCGTTCCAGGAGTTGAGAGTAATTTTTTTGGACGGTCCACGTTTCACAGGCATATAATAAGATTGGAAGGACAATAGCTTTATAAACAAGTATCTTGCTATCTCTACGAATGTCCCAGTCCACAAACATCCTCTGCTTCATTCTAAAAAAAAGCTGCCCTCACAGAGCTCAGATGGTGATGTTAGCTTTTGTGGAAAGGTGGCTGCCAAGGTAGCGGAAATGGTCAACACTTTCCAACATTATACCATTAAGCTGTATTTTTGGCATTTCAGAAGAATTAGTTGGTGCCTGCTGATAGAGTACTTTGGTTTTCTCGTTGTTCAGTGAGAGGCCAAGCTTTCTGTATGCTTCTAACGAGGAGAACTTGAAAAGACTACCCACCTATATGATGCCAAAATTGTGCTCTACTAATCCTGTGACATGACACTTCCTCAGCTGGTAGGACACGACAATTTTGGGGTCACAATACATCATTTTCCTTTTTTTCCTTTTTAAAGAGAATGTAATAAAAAAGCCAAAGCACCCACAACAACAAGCAGCGATACTTCGACAACCAAACTATTCTTTTCAGAATCACTCAGCAAACACATCTGTACTGGATTGAAAAAAACAAAAACTACAAAATCCTCACAAAACAATAAAAAAAAAACAAAAAAACTACTTATTTAGCTCAGAGGTAAACAAAGGATTAGATTGGAATAATCTCTAATGAACACTCACAAAAGCAACAGAATAAAAGAGCAATCATTCAACTAAACTCCGTGTGTGTGGGAGGTGGTGAGCAAATGCAGAAAGCAAGACGACAACCAGATGCATCACCGCTCACTTGGTATTAGGAAATGTATTAATGATCAAATCTAAAAACTCTGGGTCAGGTGTTTTGACAGAACTGACACATGGCAGGGATGTGACCTTCGTCCTGGCATCTTTGTGAGGGGCACTGTACTTTGTCTGTCACAGCTACCGTCCACATACATTAGCTCATGAAGGAATGCTGAAACTTTATCCACCTTTTATACAAAGTAGTCTGACAAGTTTGGGGAATTTCACATCCATTTACATTTCCAAGCTTAATGCTGGCCAGATCTTAAGGAGCATTGAAAGGGTAAACAAGGGGCCACTTGCCTCGCCACTTCATTTTCACCACAGGAACCACATGCCAGATCAACTTTCTCTGAAGAAAATGAAAACCTATTGAAGAGGTATCTTCCATTAACTGATTACTATAATTGTTCTCGCTGAAAAGATGTCATTGAGCATGAGGAGAAGCTAATGGGATACGCAAGACATAATATGTTGCTACTACAGATAAAATGGTACAAGTGCAACTATTCAAGTTAAACAGTCTAAAAAGTAGCTCTGAGAAGAAACAATAGGAGAGCACCCTACACACAATCAACAAAGCCCTTTCAGATGCCAGGGGGAGGTTGGCAGCGCAGGCTTGCCTTTAGTCTGTATCCTATGTTGTGTACCTGCGCACAGCTGCCCCATTCCTCTTATTACCATCACAAAAATGTTATTAAAAGGGTGTGCCAAACAGAATCAGGGTAAAGGCCCTGTCACACAGAACGATTAGCATTCAAAAAAATCATTCAAACGAGCGTAAATGAACGATAACCATTCAGTATAAACGCAGCCAATGATGCAACGACAAACCGTACATGGTTTGCTTTCCGGTAATTGATCATTTTATGCAGGCATTAAACTCATCGTTGGTTCGTTCACTAATCGTTCGGTGAATCTGAACGACTGAACAATTTCTCGTTTGAAGGAGCCAACGATGTATCTGCCTGTAAAAACAGGCTGTCCGAGCAAATTAGTCAAACAAGAAATCAGCAGGTCTGAACCGACCTCAAGGCTAGGTCCACCTGAACATTACTGGGTGCTGTTTGACTTCATCCTAGAAGCTGAACAAGAGACAAAACCAGCATCGGATCAAACATACACTGGACAACAATGGTGTTAGATGGACCCTATTCACTATAATGCAATCTGCCCTGTTAGGGGCATGTCACTAGGTAGCATGGTGGCTCAGTGGTTAGCACTGTTACCTTGCAGTGCTGGGGTCCTAGGTTCAAATGCTACAAAGGACAACATCTTCATGAAGAGGGGGTACTCTGGTTCCTTCTCACACTTCAAAAAACATTCTAATTATAATGCATTTATAAATTGAGAGTAGAGCTTGATGTAAAGTGCTGCATAATACGCATGGGCTGTAAAGGTGATTATTATTATGACCCCCAATATTTTGTATTATGAAATACATTCGCATGCTGCACTCTTATCAATAATCGAATGCCAGGGGTTCAGAACATAGCCGAGCATCACACATGGGATGGGAAGGAGAGGCATGGGCCAACCTGTCTGCGATAGAGGAGTGTAATTGCATGACCCTGTGTGGTCCTTGTTCTGATTTTTCCGATGTGGCCTCCATTGATCTGTGTGTACTACTAAGTACGGTAGTATAAAATGCACTTACAGGAAGATGGCGACTGACACATTTGGAGAATTGCCCATATAAGCTAACAATCTACATTGTTATTTAACAATCTAATGGGGAAAAAAAGTAAGGGTGTCTTTACACGGGACAACTATTGGTCTTTCACACAGGAGTGATAGGAAAAGGAGGCCCATCACGCTGGAGGTCTCTTCCGTTTGCCTATTTCTATTAATTGTCACAGAGGTGAATGACTGCCGGTTTAAACTAAACAAGAAGTCAAACACTGGACGCTTAAGTCCCATTTAGACAGGACGACAGTCATCTAAACGACTAAACGAGTGCCAACATCATCACGAAGGTTGTTACTGCTTGTGAAGAGCGTTTAGGCAGGCGGAGAACACAGCTGGATCACGGGCTTCACGCAGTCAGAAGCCCAAGATTGCATTTACACAGGACAATTATCGCTCGTTTTCATTCGTTTTAATGAATTTTGAGTGATAAATAGCCCTTTAGTTTCACCTAGTTGAAATGAAGTGACAGGCACCTTCTGAGCCATTTCTCGCTCAATACCCTATCAGGTCCAATGTTTACACAAGATAATTATAGCAGAAATTTGCACATTTGAGCAATTTTTCAACTGATTATTGTCCTGTTTAGAGCCACCCTAAGGCCTCATGCACATGGGCGCATGTTTGCTGTGGAATCCGGGGCTGGAGTTTGCTTCCAGGTTCCGAAGCAATAACCCTCCATAGCATTCCGGTTTCTGCTCGCAGATGAAAAATTGCAGCATGCCTCATATGCCTGTGGTTCCCGCATAGTACAGCTTCCACTGAAGTTGATGGAAGCTGTCCGAACTGTGACTCATCCTCAATTGACATTGTGGATGGGCCGCTGATTCCGTGGGAAAAGCAAATGGCTTAAAGAAAAAGAAAAAAAACTGTACTGTGCTTGTACGATGGCGACCCATGCAGACTATCCGCAGTACAGAGAAGCCAGAAGACTACAGGTATTCAGGGTCACCCGCCGCAAAATCCGGACCTGCCATGTGCATGAGGCCTAAGAGTGGCTTTATACAGACCAATAATTGCCCAAATAATGGCTGAAAAAAGCAATTACAGGCAACTGTTGTTCCAAGTAAACATGACACACGACCGAGCAAGCGACCATCAACCTGCATAAACAGGCACTCGTCCATCTATGAACGACTGCTTATTTACTCAGAATGGGGTCGGCGGCTGGAAGAGATCTCTGGCATGCTCCACCCCCATTCAACAAGTGGTTCTCTCACCTATGTGAAAGCAGGGTCATACCCAAGTTACGCTCATTCTAACAAGTACATTTATAGCATCGCTGCCAGTCACAGGGAAGTTTTAGGAGTCCCCAATTATAGTAGTGATAAAAAAACTTAGCATCAGCTTGTCATTGGCACAGATCACTCCTGGTGCATGTATTCTGTGTATAGCACTAAAGAACGAACAATTGCTGATGACACATTTACTCTGAAATTTGCACCATGTTACTATATACGTATAGTTCTTCCCTTACAGCAATCTTCCTGGAGGTCATGTTACTTTCTATGTCTGTCCATAGTGGCGCTTTACAGTAGAAGTCTCTGACAATGTTTTATTTATAAGTTACTTTATGTCTTAGTGCTTCACAGGGTTTGTAAAAGGAATTCACTTTCTTAATGTTACATGAAGGAAGAGGTGCAGCAGCTGTTAATCCGTGCTCCCCTCTCTTAGTGAACTGACGCGCTCTCTTGTCATCTTCGATGTTTTGTATGAGATCAGTCATTCTGAACACTGGTGCCGCTGGGCTTTCTTTTTTACTCCAAATCCTCTGATCTCCTTTCTGTAACTAAACAGAATAGCACCCTGGTGGCAGTAAATGCTCCAAGGATCTAATGTTGGATGCAGGCGAACAGCTATTTGGGAAGAGTGAGATGTTGCTGTGGAGAGCATCATACATGTAAAAGCAGAAAAAAGTATCACCATGACTACTGCATGTTATAGGATCCAGCTATGGAAGGAAGGAAGCAGCAATGATTCAGCCCTGGCTCAACTAGTGTAGCAGATATTTAACTGTACATTTTATATAGCACCAACAACATATTCCACAGACTCCTGAGGCTCTGTTCATTGGGCTGACCATCTCATCTTTCACTATCCCACACCTAAAATTGCATAATTGCGAAAATTCCTAAGAGGTGCAGAAGTTGACTTGGTTGGTACTACAAGTTTAATCAATACTTTGAAGACTGTATTAGGGAATTGCTTTATGTGGAAATGACAATCTAATGTTATCACTGCTTTTAACATACTGAAAATATTTAAAAATATTAATAAGCAGCTTAAATGCAATTTTAGGATCATATAATGATAAAATAGTAGACATGTACATCGATGTGCCAAAACTCACAGGACAGGAACTATCATCATACAGAACGCCTTCTAGTCCAGCGAAGTGCAGCAAACTTGAGGTGGATGTGGACACAAATGGATGGAAGATGTCTGGAGGGATGTTGAGCCATGACGCTTAGATTGCCATCCACAGCTCAGTAAATAGAACTCCCACCACATTCAATATATACTCATTTGAACAAACTCTCCAGAATGCTCCTTGAACCAATCCTGGGCAACTTTGGCCTTGTGGTCATAATGCATTATCCTGATGGAATATCCCATCATTGTAGGGCCACGAAAGGTTGCAAATAGTCATCAAGCAGTGAAACATAGAAGACATCAGTCAATGATGCGATTTCTGCATGCAGAAAACCGTACAGATCATTCATGTAAACAGACAGTGGTTCACTTATGAACAACTACCTGCTTACTATGAATGGAGGTGGGAATCCATTCGATCAGTGATGCTCATTTCTGTGTAAAAGCATATGAACAATTATCGCTAGGGACGACCTGTCTGGCATCTGTTGCCTGACAGATCATCCTGTGTAAAAGCACCTTTATACAGGTGTCAGCATTCTCAAGCCATCACCTGAGGTAACAACATTTCTTAATCACTTTACACACTGCTATCCCATGACTTTTGGCATGTAAGTGTAAAAGAAATAAACAAGTATAGTACACTTAATAAATTCACTTGGAGTGGAAATTGCTGTCTAATTGAGTAAGACGTCAAAAGCCTTCTGCAGTGTACAAATCAGCTGTTGCATTGTGTGGCGCTAGTAGGTTTAAGGCCCACTTAGACGGGACTTCGTTTGCCCAACACTCGTCTCCGCTCATACTAGTATTGTTAGCTCTGAACAGCCGCTATTTACACTAAACGATGAGCGATCAGCTCATCGTCCATGGTTTATGCTGCATAAATGATGGATGATGAGCTGATCACTCATCGTTCAGTGTAAATAGCAGCCGTTCATTACTGAACAGCAGCTCATTACTGAACGGCCGCTATGTTAAGTCAATGAAGAGGGGCGGGGGAGAGCGAGGAGAGAAATCTCCTGCAGCCTCCCAGCCCCTCTGCTGGCGCCTCTGCGAGTGAGCCAGCACTACTAGCTCCCATGCAACAGCACAGGAGCGAGGACACATAGGGACGAGTGTCTGACATACCGTAGTTTGCCCAACATTCGTCCCTTCTAAATGGACCCTTAGATCCTGATGGTGTTCATTGTGTTATCCCCCTAAAAAGCAATGAAGATTTCATCAGCATTAGTAATATCACTGTCCATATTCTACATTGGAAATCTGTGAAAATTGGCTAAATGACTTATCATTTGTATGCTGCTGGACGTAAATACCTCGAACATCAGCAGTCCTATGGCATGAAGTTGTGCATCACACTGCAGTTTTCTTTCATACTGTTGGAGGCAGGTAGGTGCAGTAATAACTTCACGTCTGGAAGTTTTGGGTGTATGGAAGGTTGATAAGTCAGGAATATAAAAAAAGGAAAAAACGTTGCACGTTCTAAAAGCTGCCCGACGAGGTTTAGGTTACTTCCAGCGAGGAATCTGCATGTCACCATTTTCCATCTCGCGCTGCTCTCTGAACGCTGTTGCTCGGGGATGTGCATGCTGTGATATATGTGCATGATTTGAGAATTTAAATTGATTCACATTGAAAGTTCACAGGTGATGCTCCCAATCTGATACAGCAGGGATATGAGACAAGGCAGGAGTAGCTGCAGACCTGCACCATGTGGCGATTAACCCCTTGACGGCCATACAGAACAAAAACTAAAAGCTCAGTACGGCTACTCGATGCTTTGAGTGCACGTATGGAAGATGGCACACACCCAAATCTACAGCAAGGCACATAACAATTGAGTCTCACATCTTGAAGTCAATGTAGTGAAAAAGTATTGTAAAATCAATGAGTGTACAGTGTCTTTTATACCTACAATGCTGACTTACAAGCGAAGTACTGAACTATAGCGCGTAATGCCAGCCTTAAGTACCCTACGATAGCAGATCAAATTTTTCATGCTTGTGGCTGGATGTGTCATTATACAAATCTTTGGCATGAAATTTAAGCAGTGTATTTCAATGAAAGAGAATTTTAAGGCATAATGTGCTTAATAATGTATTTTTAATCATACTATTTCATATCAGCTGAATGGAGATTGGTTTCATATCTTCGCCTCTGAAGAAACATCTTTTGTGGCAGCTCATAAAACCACCGCTGCCCCTCAGTAATCAATAAAACAAATGAATGAATATACAGTTCATGTTTTAACATCTTACTTTAATGCATTAGCTTTAATGGAGTGGAATCAGTAAAGAGAAGGCCTAGATTGCGCTAAACAAATATCTATAAGGGCTTATTTACACAAGCGTATATCGGCCGGCGTTTTCACGGACGGACGATAAACACTTCCATCTTAGCGGTTCCCCCCGTATCTCACCTCCCCTCCGAGCGGTTTGCAATGAGAGTGGGCAGGATGGGGGTGGAGCTAAGCTCCCACCCCTTGTCAATAGCCAGCAATGGGAGTGGGCGGGTCACAGCAGAGCTTACATCCTCCCCTGTATCACCCCCTTCCATTGCAAATGCCGGACTGGAGGAGAGAGGCAGAGAGCCGGTGAGGGGGAGGGAAGAGGAGGGCCTGCTTAGATGGAAGCGTATATTAGGCGGGCGTGAAAACCCGACTGATATACGCTCGTGTAAATAAGCCCTAAAGTAGTCGAATTTCAGATTGCGGTAGATTTTCCATGACAGCTATGCTGTACAACTTACTGGAAGTTCCCGACAGACCAGAAAGACTTTAATGGACTCGGTAGAGGTTCAAGTGTTTTTGACAGCAAGAATAAGTGTTTTTAACCCATTAAAGGACCGATCACCATAAATTTACGGCACTTGGTCTTTTAAACTTGGCCAACAGTCAAACTATGGCGCAGGTTTAAAGCTCCTGTATTCTAGCAGGAGCAGGTCGTGGCTAACAGACACAGCATAGACCCGAAGTGGAAGACAAACTGTTCTGCCTTCTTCTGTACAAGCTACTTAGCGCTCAGTGCCAATTCCTGCAGGGGATCCAGCTATCACGTGATTGCTGGTGAACCCCGGCATGTCAGAGCTGCAGGATCTTAGCAGACTCCTGACCTACTCTGCCAGTGATTACTGTCACACTAGGGGTATGTTTTATCCCTGTAACTGGGGCTCCTATGGATTCTCCAGTTACAGTGGACAAATGCAAAATTAAAAAAATTAATTAAAAAAACTGTGTGAATGTCCCCCAGAGGTCTAGTATACCATCGTGGGGGACATAAATGGTTAAAAATAAAGTTACAAAAAAAATAAAATTACAGAATATTAAAATATGTGAAAAAAAACCAAAATGAACCACCGCCAATGCCACCATAAACAGTTGCCGTATCTGCTTTTCATGGATGAGAAAACCCAGTAACCTGTTAAAAGCCACCTTGTCTCATCTTGCCCACGAAACAGCATTTCCGCATTTATATCCGTAGCTGATTTCATACTTTGTAGCGCTCCCCCTCACCTCCTTCGAAGGCTTCCCTGCAGTCAGCGCTCCCCCGCTCTCAATTACCAGCGGCCTGGTCAGGTGCAGTGCCGCTGGTCAGATGAGGCCACTACAGGCCGCTGTAAACCAGTAGGCGTTCACCTATGTGCTAACGCCTCAGACATAGCATGCACACACCTTTTTGAGGTTTTCCTGTTAATACCTGCTTCGGAGTATTAAATATTTACCAGAAAGGTTGAACAAGGATTTTTTTTAAATGGGCAGAAATGGGTTGTAGGAATATGAAGATATATCTGGGAGACCACAAGTTATCTCACACTATGAATATATATATTTATCTTGGCTAACACAATGACATTTATTTCAGACAAATGTCAAAGTGGATAGTTTAGTCAGAAAATGTTTCCTCCACAATACCAGTTATAATGGGGCTGAGACTTGGCATCTCCCGCAGAGTACATGTTCTGCTGTCTTTAATTTGCTAGTACACCAGGTACAATTGAACTTATTCCAGTACCTCCCAAGAATCGTCTTTATGTAACGCATTCTACACCTGATTTGTCTTTCATACTCCTCATGAAAGCCGTGGGGTGGATTGCATAAAACTCCATGTATATTCCTCGGTCCTATTACTTGAATTTCATATGTATAATTACTGTGAAAACTGGTGGTTTAGTTGCAGGGAGGCTCCTGCACATTTATAATAGGATTTTAGAATTGCAAGAGATTTAGCTTAGTTTATCTTGCAAGGATGAAAAAGCTCTAAAAATGTACAGCGTGGTGTGTAAGCATGAAATACATTTACCATACTCCTTTTATGTTTAGAGCATGAAAGGGATTTTGATCCTTAAAAATTAAACATCCCTAATCCCCACCCTTTCCCATACAAGGATATTATCTCCTCTAGAGGTCCCAAAATTTGTACTACATTAGATCTTTGTGGGACTTCTGTAGAGCCTTGCTATGCTGGATCATCCCTGCTAGGGAGATGGACAATTAAGTACAATAAGAACCAGGGAACAAGGTATTTCATGCAATGAAAACAGCTGAGAAGTACTGTAAGAATTGTGTGGCTTTAAAGTTTGAAGATGGAATGGATATGAATTCAGGGGAAATGTAGCATTGCATGGTAGTCAAATAAATGGCCTTTCATATAGTGTAGTGTCCCAGATCATAATCCTGGTCCCCTCCATAATTATCATACATGTTTGTTTCATGCAGATGCACTGTGCAAGCCTGTCTGGTTATTTCCAGTGTGTTTGTTGCACAGCTGCGGTGCTTGAGAGGTTAACTTCATAAAATCGTTGCCTGCCTGTAAATATATCAGTCTGTCATGTCATGTGGTTTGAGTGAGAGTATAAATAGGAGTACTTGAGAGCAGGAAAAGAGTTCCATCTTCACTAGGAGTTTTATCTTCTGATGTAGCAAGAGTGCCACCTAACACAGAGCCACATGGAAGCACCTTCAGCTTCCTTGTAGTGAAGACGGAGGAAGAGGAGAGATATCCCATAGCGACTGAATTCTGGATGTGAGTGGAGTGAGCCCCAGATCAGAGTGTGAGCCTTTGTAAGTATTCATTTTCCCTGACAAGGCCAGTGCAGAGATACCATTCAATTCTTCCACTGTTTAAAATTCCTACGCAGCCATCCAAAGCCAAGATCCCCGCGTAGAAGTACGCTAGCAAGTTACACCCACGTGTCTTCAAGTGCGGGGAGCAAATACTGAAAGTCAATTAACTCCTGCCAGAGTGTTTGTGGAGTGACCCTACCCCTTCCTCCTCTGGAGTGCGCCCTGTCCAGGAGCGGTACCTTACAGATAACGTGGATTGTAGGACCGATTTCATCCTGTGTATCCTCCCTGACCTCTGTTCTCTCTTCTTACCTGCACTGTGAAGATTGTACCCAAGTTGCCGTGTAACAATTGTGTGCTATAAGTTATTCTCAAGTAAAGTTCATTCCAGGCCCTAACCGTTCCTGGGGACCCGAGGTACTAGAAATCTGTGTCTGTAAATATTCTCCCCCATGTAGCATGTCAATGTCTAGGAACGGTGGCATCACCCGTGACAACTACTACACTCATCATCCTGTTTATTGGCATTCCCTATCCTAGGGGTGTCAACGGTGGCCTGCAGTCCTGCTCTGGCCTTGGCTATGTGTCATCCCTCAGGAAAGGAGCCTGGTAAATGCCGCTGTGACAAGCCAACACTTAACCCTCCCATCTCCTCACGTTTGTCAAGTGTCCGGCGTACCCCTCTGGGGTGCTGCAAATTCATAGACATGCTGGCTCATAGGGTATTGAGCATGGAAATCTTGCTTTATGACACTTATCTCTCCCTCTCTCTCTATAAATATATCTCCCTCTCTCTCTCTCTCTATATATATAAATATCTCTCTCTCTCTCTCTCTCTCTCTATATATATATATATATATATATATATATATCTCTATATATATATAAATATCTCTCTCTCTCTCTCTCTCTCTATATTATATATATATCTCTCTCTCTATATATATATATATAAATATCTCTCTCTATATATATATATATATATATAAATATCTCTCTCTCTATATATATAAATATCTCTCTCTCTCTATATATATATATATATAAATATCTCTCTCTCTCTCTCTCTCTCTCTCTATATATATATATATATATATATATATAAATATATATCTCTATATCTCGCTCTCTCTCTAGATAGATATATATATCTCCATCTATTTCTTTCTCTCTCTATAAAGACGAAAGCCCTCACTGACTCGCCACTAAATCTCCAACTTCCCGGTGTCGCAAAAACATGAAATATGGCACAAGCATAGATTATGTCCAAAATAAGAAAAGTAAAGGGGTCCCAACTCGATTATTCAATTCTAGTGCAAAAGAACTAGTGTCCAAATTTTATGTACGTAATCTAATTCTCCAACTTCCCGATGTCGTAGAAACATGAAATTTGGCATGAGCATTGATTAGGTCATAAATAGTAAAAGCTAATGTGTCCCAACTCGATTATTCAATTGTAGCACAAAAGAATTAGCGTCCAAATTTTACGTACATAATCTAATTCTCTCACTTCCCGATGTCGTAGAAACATGAAATTTGGCAAGAGCATTGATTATGTCATAAACAGGAAAGTTAATGGGTCCCAACTCGATTATTCAATTCTAGCACAAAAGAACTAGCATCCAAATTTTATGTACGAAATCTAATTCTCTCACTTTCCGATGTCGTAGAAACATGAAATTTGGCACGAGCATTATGTCATAAATAGGAAAAGCTAATAGGTCTCAACTCGATTAATAATTCCAAGCGCAAAAGAATTAGCGTCCAAATTTTACGTACGTTATCTAATTCTCTCATTTCCCGATGTCATAGAAACTTAAAATTTGACACGAGCATTGATTATGTCATAAATAGGAAAAGCTAATGGGTCCCAACTCGATTATTTAATTCTAAGCGCAAAAGAATTAGCATCCAAATTTTACATACATAATCTAATTCTCTCACTTGCCAATGTCGTAGAAACTTGAAATTTGGCACAAGCATAGATTATGTCCAAAATAGGAAAGAAAAGAGGTCCCAACTCGATTATTCAAATCTAGCACAAAAGAATTAGCTTCCAAGTTTTACGTACGTAATCTAATTCTCTCACCTCCCGATGTCATGGAAATTTGAAATTTGGCAAAGGCATTGACTAGGTCATAAATACGAAAAGTTACTGGGTCCAAACGTGATTATTCAATTCTAAGCGCAAAAGATTTAGCGTCCAAATTTTTCACGTAGGGCATGTAATTCCCTCACTTCCCGATATCTTAGAAATTTGAAATTTGGCACGAGCATTGATTATGTCATGAACAGGAAAAGTTAATGGTCTCAACTTGATTATTCAATTATAAGCGCAAAAGAATTAGCGTCCAAATTTTATGTATGTAATCTAATTCTCTCAGTTCCTGATGTCATTTTATATAAAGGAAACGTCGCATGGTTACCTCCACGTGGTGTTTCCTGGGTAACACAAAGAACCATGCAAAATGGTGAACATATTTTTTCCCCCGGTATCTCTAAAGTAACCACGACTTCATAAGATTTTCCGTGTGAACACCGGATAAACACCAGTAACAAATTAACTCGGGCGAAGCCGGGTATATCAGATATACAGTATAATTGTCCATGTGAGACATCCACTTTAGTGACAGACTTCCAGAATCCCAGTGTTGCCCTTTAGAAATAAAAAAAAAAAAGTAAAAAAAAAAAAAAAAAAATCAGGGACAGCTACTTTGTGTGCACAAAAATTTTCTTCTGTGTTGGCTCTTTCACTGTTCCAAAAAGTTGGTTGGGCTTGTCAGGAAGGGGCACAGCCACCCAAGAAACTAGTGTGAATTATGCCAGAAATGTTAGACAGAGGTGCCAGGATTAGCCTAATAACACCGCCCCCCATACCCCCACCCCACCCCAATTTGTAGCACCCCATTGTCAATATCACAAGTTTCTAGGATGAGTAATATTGCAACTCAGAGTCCTAAGTCATATTGGGGTCCTAAGGAAAGCTACTACAGAACTGTTATTTCACATGAAATGCATTTTATTTTTGTTTTAAACAAAACAGACATGTCAGGGGAGCATCAACAAATCTCTAGTTACAACCCTAGTCATGACTAAGGACTCATTCAGATGACTGCGATTTTGGTACGTATTACGGCAATGATGCACGGCTGTTTGACGTGGTGAACGGAGTCAATGAAAGTAAATAGACTTTCATTAATCCGTTCACATTAGTGTGTAAACACTGCATGTAAATACATATGAGAAAAGGATTGCAGCATGCTCTATCTCTCAATGTACCATGCAGTGTGAGCCCTATACTTTTGTATGGGAGCGTATGCAAGCGCTGTCCATGTGCAATACAGTGCATATGGGCAGCTATTCATACGCAATCCCGCTCTAAAAACAGAGCAGAAATTTAAAAAAATAAAAGACAAATTACAATGCACATGATCGCGGTCTCTGCCGACTGATCCAGACCAGTAAAACACGGTTCAGAGTCCGGATACGGTTGTGTGAATGAGCCCTAAGGGCACTTTTAGATTAACAGATTTATCCTATTTACGGGCGAATGACATCAGAGTTCGCTTGCGCATCAAAATGACCGCTTCCTGCTCTGCTCCGTCTGTCAGCCAGTTCCGAGGTGAACAGACGGGCTGCCCACAACAAGCACGTCAGAAGCAGTGCTTGCTGTGGGCGGCCCGTCTGTCCTGGCTGAAGTTGAGTTCTGCACATGCGCAGTGGAGAAGCGGCCCGTCCTGACTCCTGTCAGAGGGCACCTCTCTTCTGCGCATGCGCGCAATCCCGGAGGGGGAGGGGTGGGAGGCCCGTCCTGGCTTGTCTGCGGAAGAAGCAGCCTGCGGGGAGATGACCCCACTGCAGAACAACAACAGAAGAAAAGGTAAGTATTAGGTTTTTATGTTTTAACAAGCCATAAATCGTGGGTTCCCTGTGTCCATTAGGCCGACCAGGGAACAATGGCTGTTAAAACATAAAAACCTTTTTCGTGTCAGAACCCTTTTTTAAGAAATTCTGTGCTGCTGAAGGCTTACAGAGTAAAGGTGCCATTAAAAGCTTTGGAAAATGGTTTTTCTATCAATACTACAAGTATTTAATACCCTGCAAATGCCAGGAGGGTAACAGGAATGTTGCACAAAGTGGACTTTGGAGGTGCACTCATCTGACAAATAGAAGCTGTTCTCGGAACAGTTATACAGTTTACTGTAGAGAAACTGTAGATCAAAACTGATTATGGGTCTGTTTCCCATCTATTCCCAGGGCTGTTATACCAATAAAAACATAACAGAAACAGATGACATCTACAATAACCTTGAAAACTACATATTAATGACAAAATACTCGTGACTATAGTTGTGTGACTATTATGCTAGGATATCCAATCCAGAACCTTACTGTTTTCACCTTGAGTCAGTAGAAATAAATGGGAAAAGTAAAGTAATTTCAGTTGTGTGAAATTCAAAACATATTTGTTTGCATCATTGATTTCATGGTCTTTGTCCACCACTAAAATATTAGGCTATTAGTGTTTCACTTTATTAATATAACTTCTATTTACGTAGATAAAACGAACCAATCAAAACTAAAGGGATTGGTCCAATGATGGGGCACGAACAGTTCTAGGAACATTAGTTTGCCCAGTCATTAGGCTGCTTAAAGCTGCTGATCACCCGAAGAACGAGCAACCGATCAATTGTCAGCTAATCACGTTTCATGCAACTTCTAAAATCGCTATCAGCAGCGCATCTCTCCATGTCAATGGGAGATGTGCTACAGACAATGATGAACAAGTAGTCCCTATAGAGCCTGAATCTACCTGGGTTAAGACCAGGTAGATGAGTGCTGATTTTACTGATTGATGCTCATCATTGGGGCAATAGCTTTTGTAAAATGACCCCATAGGGTCATTTTACAACACCTTCATATATATATGCATATATGCTCAGCTTAGCATACATGTGTTCTGAATGAAGAGAAGAAAGAAAGCCGCAGGCTGCCACCTCTGGCAGCAGCTAATCCTCTAGCGAAAAGATCGGGTGCTTGAAATTCAATTGCCCTATCCTGATCTCCCTTGACACCTGCCATTGAGTAGAGTTGGGAGGTCTTCATACACATAGAACTGGCTGGTCCTACCCAAATCGGCAAGTTCAGTGGATCTACATCTCATATGTTTCGCCACAGTACACTATTGGGGTAGAAGCATAACCTGGATCTCCTATGCCACAATGCAAAATCTATAACAGGAACCCTACCAACCACCTGCAATTTATAAGAATGGTGTCTTGTTATAGTAGGAATGTTACTTCCATACATTGATGATACTGAATTTCTTCCATTTAAACTATACAGATAAATCTATGCAGTACAGTATCTACCTGGTTTCCCACATTAATCTCTTAAAATCTTCCATTGCAATTCTGCTCTGCTACACTCCCCCTTTGTCTTTCCAAAACGTCTTGGAGGAACAGGACAGAAAGGACTTGTGTTCTAGGCTCTTTACGAAAAAAAACAAAACACCAACTATATCATATATTTATATATAACATATATTACATTTTAAATAATTTTTTTACGAGATGTTGATTTGCAGCAAATGTGTGAAAATAGGACACCTCCGGTAAGGTAAGCAAAGTTGGGATGAAAACCTTGATGTATTCTCATCTGTAGCTGATCCACTCTAGTCTTAAAGGATTTGCAGGATAGTCCCATTTACTGCAGTGGTTTAATGTAATTTGAATATAACAATATCCTCGTTCCAATATTTAATCATGGCAACGTTAAAATATAGCTTAATCTCAAGCTGTGTTTACCGTCTGAATGGAGAGAGGGACTCTGAGAAAGCAGCTGTTCAGGAGCTCAGATTGTAATCCCTAAATATGCCCTGTCTGCTCCTATAACATGTGACGGGTTAAGGAACCCATGGAGATGGATTTCCTCTTTATCCAATGTAATAAGTCATCTAGTAATGCACTCGATCGAGAAAACTGTTGTCCTCTGGGCACCTTGGAGCGTGTCAGCATTTTCTACAAATGCTGACTAGTAACTTCTCTGAGCGTTGCTACAAAGGAGCAATTTCTTCTTCACCAAGAGGGGAATTGTATCAAAAAGACAATGTTTCCATTCAAATGAAAGCCGAGGTGTCACTTGCACTCTCAAGCCACAGCTTTACCAGCAGAGTTGATTCATCCCAGGCTCCCTTTTTTGCTAGTGGGTGGCAAGGCTATTAATTGTAATTACAGCAGTACATTCATATGAAGAGAGTAAACCAAGGCTCTATATGCCAGACATAGGCGAGATGCCGTAAAAAACGCAAGCTCATTACTTTTCCCAAAGTTATGGGATATCATTAAAGCAACCTGAGCTTTTATTTTCACAACTATCTAAATACCTTAAGCAATTACTGCAGATTCCTCTGTTATTTCAATCAGAGCGTAGTCATTCATAGAGCATTTTATGCCAGCTATTAGAAAACACTTTTGCGCTCAATCAAAACATACAGTGAAAGTGGGGACATTTTATATCCATTGACTGTTACAAATAACTGTCCGCAAAGTAAATGGAGTCCTAAAGAGACATTCAGCACATAAAACCAGGCTGGATTTATTTGGGAGTCGATTATCTAAAGCCTTTTGCAAACAGGAAGGGGCTGAAGGGTGGTCTTTACTTGCAGAAAGGGAAGCCATTTGAACACCATGTAGAATTTAGTCCATGTGAGAACATACGACATGACAAAACCATCAGCAGAAGACATGAAATTAATTTTCAGTGCCAAGGCCTTCTTTATGGTGTATTGAAAGAGAGTTGCTGGTTTTCCCAACCCTCCCCTGCCAATATATATTAACAGTATAATGGTTGGTCCATGTGCCATTAGAACACTAATGCACAAGCCCTGTTTGATGTACACTCTATGCCATCAGCTGGACTGGGTTATCATATAGAGCTCCCTGTCAATAAAAGCCCTTCGTGCAATGTTCTGGATTACACAAGTCATTGCTTCTACATTCAGTGGTTAAAATGGAAACCTCTGATGATATCCATGATGGAATAGGATTCTCCATGACAGAACCAGCCAGAAAGTAAGTTCAGTGTATTTTCGGCATGTTCCTTATATGGATTACTGGTAACATTAATGGGTTTGTTTCACTTCTAACGGTTTTACTGCAGGAAGTAGGCAGCTCCGTACATTGTGCAGTGGCCCGGGTTAGTATTGCAGTCAGAGTCCTATTGAAGTGAATGGGACTCAGTCTGCAGTAGTAATCTTGGCCACTGCACAATGTACGCACTGTTTCCTGCAACAAAACAGCTAGAAGTGGGACAACCCCTTTAATCTGTTCTGAAGACATGCAGGGAGCGCACAGATCATATGTTACTTGCTAATTTGAGCAAAATTGTGCAAACTAATAAAATGAATAAAAATATACAAACAGTTTTAAAAAACAAAAACAATGAGCTAGCTTAAAATTAACCTCTGATTTTGGGACACAATTATGTCCCAGGACTGGAGGGTGGGGGAAGTATATTAAGTGAACTTGACCCTCTCATCAGTCTCTCCATTCTGCCAGTTCTGGGTCCTGTTTTCAGGTGGCCATAATGGCCACCGTCATTTTCTGACTGCAATGCGTTCTGGGATTGCCTAGCACTGGCCAATAACACAGCAGGTAAAGTGTATTGGTAGTCCTTACACTGCCAATGCACTATAGGTGATTAGGTAGTATGAAGATGGCTCTGGCCATCTTGGATGCCCAAAAACTGGAACTGGCAAAAAGTAGGGATGGGCCAGAAAATGACACACAGGTAATGTATCCCCCTCCATCATCTAGTCCCGGGACAGAATTTTATCCCAAAACCAGGTGGTCACTTTTACTCCGAATAGAACTAGAAAGAAAAAGTAGTGTTACATATCCTCTGTGACATGAATATATTTTGAATAGGCATCAGGAACGAGTGCATTCATATAACACAGTATGCATGTTACCCCAAATATACAAAATGATACCCATCACCAATTTTTGCCTGCTCTACCCTAGTCCAATCTGCTTTTCTGTTGTCTTTATTAAACACCCCTTTTAACACCGTGTTTCTATATGGTGTTTTAGTGAAACACTGTACGAAAACTCATACCTGAAGTGATCCTATAGTTTTCTATGGGAGAGGTCATGGCATCTGGTACATCAGTTTTAATGTCGGATGGCTACCTGCATTGGAAAGAAAAATGTTGCATGCAGCCTTTTTCTGACTAGCTATAGATGCCAAACTGCTGCATAAGGTGTACCATATTGCCATCAGCTGTGTTTAACTTTGGCATGAAACCATTGGCTCATATAGGGTAACTCAGCCTAAGAAGAACATATGCAGCATACACCTAGACAAACCCACATGCATACATATATCCTGTAAAGGCTGCATACATTTGGTTTCCTTTGTAGAAAAACGGATTCTCATAGGTAAGCTAAGGCCAAAAATTACTGAAAGGAACCAACTGTACTTTTTTTCAGTCACATTCTTTAAAAACATGATAAATGAGCGCAGTGTGCCAGCACCCTCCTGTGACAAGCATATCTTTATTATTTGCATGTTACTCAACCTGTCATCTATGGAATGTCCGAGGAATGCTTCTGTATGTGGAAAGGTGAGCATAGCGGACCAGTCCTGACCAGCGCAACACATGAACAGAACAATGGCCGGTGTCAGCTCAAGAGCAACATGCTAAAAGATCTGCACTGCAGCCCAGCATGTGGCACTTCGTATCTGGCCCTGTCTGTACTCGCAGGCTCTGTATTCTCGCATAACATAGTGATGATGGTGATAGAGGACATTGCTATTATGTTTCCTCCTGCAAATCCCGAGGAAAGAGCTGCTGATCCATTTCCTTTTCAAACATTGCACAGCTATAGTAGAGCTCAAGGACCCTTTACATGGGACGACTGTCGGGCAAACGATGCCCGACACTCGTCCCTCTGTTTCTGCGCTTCTGTGCTCCTGCACAGGAGCTAGCAGAGCTGTCTCGCTCACAGAGTGGCCATTAGGGGGGGCGGGGCAGTGCAGGAGATTTCTCTCCTCTTACTCCCCCGCCCCCCTCCATTCACATAACACAGCCGCTGTTCACTACTGAACAGCGGCTGTTTAAACTGCACGATGAGCTTCAGCGCTCATCTTTTATGCTGCATAAAAGATCAGTGATGAAGCCCATCGCTCATCGTGCAGTTTAAACAGCGTTCAGTAGTGAACAGCGGCTGTGTTATGTGAATAGAGGGGGGCGGGGGAGTAAGAGGAGAGAAATCTCCTGCACTGCCCAGCCCCCCTGCTGGCTGTTCCATGAACCAGCCTGCTCTGCTAGCTCCTGTGCAAGAGCATGGGAGCGCGGAGACACAGGGAAGTTGGACACGCATCCTTTGTCCAACAGTCATCCCGTGTAAAGGGACCTTAAGCAGCTCATTAGACTTGTACAGTTGCGCTACTATTAGCGCATGTTGTAATTGTAAGCTAGCATAATTAATGAGCAAATATATTTATAACTTAAAAGAAAATAGTATAATAATATTTGTCATTGACTTTTCCAAATATGAATTCGTAGTAAATCTATTCTTCGGTCTCCTCTGTGATATAGATGATCCGAAAGCAATGTAGTGGAGCTTAAAGTCTAAGTCTGGGTTTAAAGAGGGTTTTTATAAGATACATTTTAAGATTTATTGGCATTAAAGGTATGTATATGTGTATATATATGTGTATATACATATATATACACACACACACACACACACACACACACACACACACACACACACTACCATAAAACATTAAGATCACCTGCTAATTATTTTGTAGGTCCCCCGTACGATGCAGTACTGTAACATCTCGGTCCAACTGAGGCATAGACTTAACAAGATCTCTCAAAGGGGTTGTCTCGCGCCGAAACGGGGTTTTTTTTTCCATAGGCCCCCCGTTCGGCGCAGGACAACCCCAAGGGATGTGTTAAAAAAAAAAAATACATATTACTTACCTGAATCCCCGCTCTGCGACGTCTTCCTTCTTCTTCCTTCACCAAGATGGCCGCCGGGATCTTCACCCACGATGCACCGCGGGTCCTTTCCCATGGTGCACCGTGGGCTCTGTGCGGTCCATTGCCGATTCCAGCCTCCTGATTGGCTGGAATCGGCACACGTGACGGGGCGGAGCTACGATGACCAGCTCTCCGGCACGAGCGGCCCCATTCACCAGAAAGAAGACCGCACAGCGCAAGCGCGTCTAAAAAAGCAAGAAGACATCAGAATTAGACGGATCCATGGCGACGGGGACGCTAGCAACGGAGCAGGAAAGTGAATAACTTCTGTATGGCTCATATTTAATGCACAATGTACATTACAAAGTGCATTAATATGGCCATACAGAAGTGTATAACCCCACTTGCTGCCGCGAGACAACCCCTTTAAGGTGTCCTTTTAGGCAGCAAGACATTAGCAGAAGATTCTTTGAGATTATTACCAGGACTTAAAGAAACAAGTTTCACAATCTTAGAAATGTGTAAAATAAGGAAGAAAAACATGATCACCTGCTCCAGTGGGTCCTTCATTGAAATCTAAAGCACCCAATAGGCTGGCGGTCATGTGCTGTTCATTGTGCATATGATTCTACTGCCAATCAGGCTTTAGTGGCGATTCTTCTATGGTCACTGAAGCCTGTGATTGGCTAAGCAGTCACATGCACAAGGAATGGCACATGACTGGAAGTTCGATTCTTCTGGGTTGCGAAGGGGCGGGCACCGGGACTCCAATGCTGGACAAGGAGCAACTAAAGCACCTAAGCATGTACGTTTTCTTTATTTTGCACATTTTCAAGTCCTGGACAACTTCTTTAATTCATGTAAACTATGAGGCGGGCATTCATGCAGAACCAGCCTTAGAGGTGTGTCAACCTGTGTGGCTGCACAGCGTCTCCCCACATCATGGTTGTACCCCCCCCCCTCATAGATGGTAGCTGTATAACCCACTGCTCAGCACGCCTCTGCTCTATCCAGACAGCGGCTCTCACAGTTCCTGCGGTTTGTAGCATGTCAGAAGAATCCCCCCGATTACACAGAAACGAAGCTGTGATAGCGCTGTGGAGAAAAGCTGCTGACAACCTCCTATGCAAGAAGCACAATAGGGTACTGGTGTATCTTGACGCCACCAGGAAGTCCTTTTCCATTCAACTACAGTCATACCTCTACTTTCGTTGCCTTCTTTCGCCGGTTTCCAGTTTCACCGATTCTTCAGCGCAGAAATATACCTCTACTTATGTTGCCTGCTTCTAGTTTTGTCGCTGGGCCACGTGACATTGCTGTCCAATCATAGCCATTCATGGATTGCTCCAATCACAGCCATTCATGGATGGATGACTGTGATTGGAGCATCCAGCACTGGCTGTGATTGGCTGATTGGAGGCCTAAGGGTCAGAGGCCTTTTTATAGGAGCATGCACCGCGATTGAAGTCTAACCCCACTAAAGTGGTTTCTTTTGGGAGTGCGGTTGGCATTCTTTTTATTTTGTGGCTGAATGGGCTGTCTCTCAGCTGACTCCGCCACTAGCAACCGATACTTTGCTGGCTTGACAAGCGCTCGGCAGCCGTCCAGAAGCTACAAAAGCAGCATTGGGGACCCCGACGGCACCTGAAAGGTGAGTATTGATCATTGTTTTCCCAAGTTGTGCTACGTTTCTGGCAAAGCTGAAACCGCTGCCCATACATTTCAATGGGCAACGCAGGGCCGAAAATGCTTGTGTGAACAGCCCCATTGAAATGAATGAGAACGCTGTACAGCGTTTAGCACGGTGCTGAAAAAGCAGCGCTAAATGTGTACAAAAATGAGGTTTGATGTGTTTTTTGGAATGTCTAAAACGAATTAATTGGATTTACATTGATTCCTATGGAAATAATTGCTTCGAGTTTCATTGGTTTTAAGTTTAGCCGATTGCTTTTGGACGGATTGCCAACGAAACTAGAGGATTGACTGTATATGGAACTTCCTGAAATCCATATGCTTGGTCAGAGAAAAACAACCCATCCACATGTATTACATTTATTTTCAGTTGCAGAAATTCTTGTGCGTGAACATATCTGTACACAAGTCTATGCTGATAATGCTGCTGTAATTAATGACTATGTAAACAGTTAAGTGCCCTTACCACCATAGTTAACTCCTGCATTCAGAAATCAGAGTAATAAAGCAAAGCCATTACCAGTTTCTCTTCTTATGATATCACCACCGATAATTATTGCAATCCATTGACTCATTAGGAAAGAGTCTTATTAACAACAGGTTCTAACATTTTATTGTTCATGGAATATAAAGATGATTTCCTCTGTTTGACAATCTGGTGAGTCATGAACAATAAATCAGTGGGAGACACACAGAACATGACTAGAGCGAGAGATTTCGTAATCAATTTATGAAATTGTTACTACTGCATTAGATCATTCATTTACCATTCCCCCACCCAAAATGAAAGATCTACACAAATACAGGAGACTAGTGTAAAACAGGATCGATGCAAGCAGTCACTGAAATAGGGCCCTTAACCCCGTGTGGCGCTGCCATCATTTTTTTTTTAAAGGCTAGGTCATAACCACGGCCATGTTATTAGTCATGTTACAAATAAAGCATGAGTTGACACTTCCAAGTGGGCACTGACATGCTGAATACAGTGACGCTATATAGACTGGCATGATATCATTTAATGCTGGGCCTGCCTTTTGTACGGTGATAAAACTAAAGCAAGTTTTCAGTCTCTGAACGTAAAAAGCTTATTCACTGAGCCTTCCATCTTCAAATGTTTCATCTCATTGACAACAAGGCAAGATTGTGAAAGTGGCAAGGAACTACCAATAGTTAGCATAGGAATGGAATGACACTAATAACTGTTATGCTTTCCTTATCCTAGGTGAACCCTGATATAGTTAATGTGTTTCGGCTATGAGATACGTTATCTTCAATGTGCATTTGCATATAACACCACCATCCATATTTCAGCAATGAGTAATGTGGCACAGCACTGCCTTTTGGGTGGTGCAGCAGTGAGTAAGCAGAGATTAATCTCTATACAATTCTCCACACACCTGAAAATAAACCTTGTGGTTCCTTCCATACATGTAAAAGGCGACAAGCACAGTATAACACCACGCTGACGATTGCCCTGTGGCTATGAATGCGTGGGATAACGGAGTCTTTAAAGCCCTTTCCGGTAAAAATGTCTCCTTTACAATCATCATGAAAGGGTCGCTTGATATTAATTGAGCATCAGAGTAAAAAGTAATGTTGATACATATGTAAAGGCAAGATAGATAATTATGGGTAGGGTTCCATATAGTGTGCTGAAAGACGACGATGAGCCTCGTCAGGGATTCACAGCGGGATACAGCCAATACCATTGTTTCAGCTGCGCTCCCTGATGACAGGCGGGGTATGAAGAACAGAGCAGTCCAGCTGTATAACAGCCAGGCGCTCCGTACAGAAAACATCTGGAAGCGGGACATCCCGCTTGTCTTCTGCATCCTCCGCTCGGAGCGCTCGGCTGTGTAACATCCAGGCGCTCCATGCAGAAAACAGCTAGATGCACAAGGCAACTGGGGACACCCAGCTTGTCTTCTGCATCCTCCGCTGGCAGTGCAAGGTGAAGGCTCATCTTGAGCGATCATCTTGCACTGTAAATGACAACGATCATCACTCAAAAGTTGCTTGAGCGATAAGCATTGTGTCTAAATGGGCTTTAAGAGGAGCCACATGGTCAGATCCATAGCACATTTCTTAATTAACATAAATAGCATGCTATCGAGGTGCCATTATTATCTACTGGATGCCCCAAAGTGTCATTATTACAGCTTTTTTCCACCCAATCTCCGGACATGGAGACACACAAGGAGCACGCTGGGTAGTACAGTTGCAATAGCTGAAACACAACGTCTGAAGATTCTTATACATGGCTGATATTAACAGATCAGACTCTTGGCTTTTTCTAAAATTGTCCGAACTGTGCCGCCCCATGAGCCATGCCTGATGTAAGATTGTGTAGTAGAACACAATTACAGTGTCACTTTAAACGAACAGGGTTTCTGACAGTGACAGATTTCTTTTAGCAGGGTTGTAGATTTTGAAACTTTCAGCAATTAGATCACTGAATAGAACTTGTGTTGTTCTTCTCTCCAAATGCGGGGTCTACCGTATGCATAGAAATCAAGGAACAGAAGTATTAAAACCCGAGCACCCGGCTGTATACAGCCTCTAAATATCTGTATAAAGATTTGTAGTAAAAAGCTTCCAACGTATGCGGTAATTACTATGAATAGACTATTGAGACAACCGGAATTGTAGTCAAAAGTCCAATATTGAGCGACACTGAAGTGGTTCATAAGTAATGGCTTCTGATATCACTAACTACAATCCAATCATTTACAGGCAGTCATGACCTATGCGCATACCTTCCCACACAAATACTTCGAGCTCTTCCATTCTGGAAGATTTCCTTTAGTTATCTCATACATACTCAGTAGTTTACCACATAGCTAATATGACTCACTACTCAAAGTACATGTCCGACATCATTAATCTATCTGACCTATAATCTGAAGACTTAACATATAGTTATGGTGACCAATGCTTGACCTCAGCAAGCCAAGAGCATTTAATGCTGCTCTCTGTAGTATTCCCAGTCACATTGTCAATGTGTACAAAAGAATTCAGAAGGGCTGTGACAGTTCTTTAAGATTAAGATCAAAAGGTCAATTGCCCCAAACCGTCCCATAAGTGGTGCTCCTTGGAATTATTTCACTCCTTCTCCGATTACCCAAAGTGATGTGTTTTGACATGTGAAATTATTGACAAAATGAAGTTCTTACTCTGAACCCAAATGCCATTCAGACTCATCTATAAACTGATTAATTGAAAAAAAAACAACAATGAGGAGAGTAAACGATTAAAGAATGACTATAGTCATCCCTAGTACACTACAAATGGATGCATACAAGTCATAGCAGATTTATAAGAAACAGATATTCCATTGATTTTAATGGACACCATTTAATGCTTCATTTCCCCTATAGTGGCTGCGGAATAAGTTGGCGCTATACAAATACCAAGATTGATTGATTGTGGCGCAGTAGGGCAATTTAACACAGAGGGGACCATACGTGCACATGTAGTAGATTTGGTGCGTATTTTGCCATGGATTCACAGCACACGATTTCAACTGAAAGTAAAATCCGCTGAGGATCCATGTCAAAATCCATACGAAATAATACTGATTTTGATGCAGATCCGATTTTCACATCCGTGGGCCGTCTATACTTGCAACCGATTGCACAGATTGACCCACTACAGTCAATGCTGCTGTACACATTTTCTTTTTTTTAACATAGACTTATTATGGGTTTTTTTTCTAATATATTCTGGTCCAACTTTCTGGACTACAGTCACCCACTTAAGTTGATGGGTGCATTAACCCCTTAGTGACTGAGCTTTTTTGCTTTTTCCCCATTTTCATTTTTTCCTCTTCCCTTTTAAAAAAAACGACGTCGCTGTATGAGGGCTTGGGTTTTTTTGCGGAATGAGTTGTATTTTTCAATGGTACTATTTATTGTACCATATAATGTACTGAAAAACTTTTTAAAAATTCTAAGCCGAGAGAAATGGAAAAAAAATGACATTCCGACATCTTTCGGTGCGTCCTGTTTTTACAGCACACAAACTGCAACAAAAATGACCCGATAACTTTATTCTATGGCTACGATTACTACGATACTAAACGTATATAGTTTTTTTTTTGCTGTACTACTTGTATTTTTTTTTTTTTAAGATATTTTTTTTTTGGATTATTTTCTGTGTCCATTTTCTGCGCACAATAACTTTATTTTTCTGTCGACATAGTTATGTGAGGGCTCATTTTCTGCGGTATGTCCTGTCATTTCCGTTGGTACCATTTTCATATAGAATTGACTTTTTGATTGCTATTTATTACATTTTTTCTCAAAAAAGTGCATTTCGGGCGTCTTTTTTCTTCAGACCACGTACACTATGCGGGGTAAATAATAGATTACTTTGATAGATCGGACTTCTACGGACGCAGCGATACCAAACATGTATTTTTGGTTCATTATTTAGATTTTTTATTGCAAAAATATGGCAAAAGATTTTTTTTAACTATTACTTTTTTTTTAAAATAATTACTAAAAATGCTATAGCATTACGTCATACTGTTTTTTGATAGGTAGTCTGCTAAGGCAGCACTGGAGCCTTTCAGAAGGCCCCCGGCTGCCATTACACCTGCACGGCTCCACTGATCTCAGAACTGAGAGCGGCATTTAAAGGGTTCATAGGTGCGATCGGCCGATTGCGGCTATTGCCCGCAGGAGTCAGCTGTAATAAACAGCTGACGCCCACACTGTATGGAGGGAGATAGCGGCACTATCTTCCTCCATACACGTCCTGCAACAGCATGACGTAAAAACACTATAGGGCTGTCACTAAGGGGTTAAAAAAATGAATGCGCACATGTAGGATGTCTATGTGCTCTTAGGTTTTTCCCTGATCATTGCTAACGAATTCAGAGTTTGTTTTTTTCCATGCAAGAGTCCATTTTTCATACATCGAAATTGGTCCCAGCAGAGGGGCACTTTGTGATCTGATCTGCATTTTGTCAAAGACCACTTCTAACGAGCACGAATAGTCCAAATTGGAGAATGCCCTTAAAAAGGAGTTCAGATAAACGTACAGCCGTATCAGTGGACAAACTGGGCTCACTATAAGCAGGCAGAATTTTGAACACCGCTCTAGGCATAGCATTTTGCGATGTGGAATTTAAGTATTTTTACATCATGTCCACATAGTAATCTCCAATAGAAAACCGCTGACGGCTTGCAGAAAGACCTGCCAAATTGTGCTACTAGAAACGATAAACAGAATTATGGTCATACAAATCCAAGGTCAGAACTGGCAGAGATCATGCAACACGATAGATATATACAAGTCAGGGCAGGCAGTGATCCAAAAGGCAGAAATAGTGCAGGCAAGAGCCAAAATAGCAAGCACCACACGCAAACCCCTGTACAAACAGGAAGCAGGCATGTTGCAGTAGGACTGATCAGGTTTAAAATAAGCAGAGATGTTCAGTAATGGGCTGAGCACCGTCTGCCGGCTCCCTAGAAGATTTAGCTCCGCATGCACGGCTGTGGCAGGCACAGTGGAGACGAGACAAAGGCGATGGACGGCAGCCGCACAGGTACTGATGCAGCCGCTGTGCTCTTAGATTTCAAATTTCATATAGCAGTTTACATATAGAATGAATCTACAGAAACATTTAAGCAACCTGGCGGATGCATTTTAATACTTACACATCGTACTAATCCTGAGTTACAGATTCGGTTACAGCAGGGGTGCACAACATGTGGCCCACAATGCCATTCTGTGTGGCCCCAATCATCTGGACACAAATCTCTGTGTGTATCTGCTCACATGTAGTTGCCATGTCAGGGTGAAGAAGAGTGACATAACAGGACAACATGAACAGACAAGTACTAAGGGTGCACTGTGCAGCCATGTCTGGGTTCCCTATGTACTTGGAAAAGAAAGTCTCTTGACCCATTCGGCACTCCAGAAAGGAGTATACGAGTACCATTGTAAATGCATGTAGCTCTTTCCATTTTAATTCAAAGGACTTCTAAAGCACCAGGCCGTTATCTCGACCGACATCATCTACAATGGAGAGAGCCACATGCATTGTCTTCTCTGGAGTGCTGCTTGGGATGGGGAGGCAACCCCATTCTCCCAATAGGTGGGAGACCTGGAAATGGAACTTACTTCGATTTATTATGGCATATAGTTAGGATATACCATAAAGATCTTAGATAGGAATACCCTTGTGGCCCTTGGAAGTGGTTCAGTATAACATTGTAACCCTCAGACCATAAAACGTTGTGCACCCCTGTATTACACTGTAGAGCTGCATTCATAGTTCTACAGGCTTCAGAGATTAAATCACCCAACATCCTCTGCCAACTCAATGTCTGCAC
Organism: Eleutherodactylus coqui; assembly: GCF_035609145.1. Classification (NCBI taxonomy): domain Eukaryota; kingdom Metazoa; phylum Chordata; class Amphibia; order Anura; family Eleutherodactylidae; genus Eleutherodactylus; species Eleutherodactylus coqui. The sequence continues at coordinate 57,749,132 of NC_089839.1, forward strand.
AGAGCAGTACAATTTTAAGTTAAAAAAAGAACTTGAACCTGTAAGAGAGGTGAGCAATGCCCTGCTCCCCTATTACTCATTAGGCGCTCTGGACCTGAAGTTCCACCCACCATCAGACAGGGCAGGAGAAATCAGAAAGGAGAGAGTCGGCCATGCCCCTGAAGATAGGTGCATGTAAGTGCCAGAAAATAGGCACATGACAGCGCCAGGACTTAAAGCACTTACAGTACAATGAAGAGGAGGCCCCACCGGTGACATGACACGACTTTTTAGTTACCGCTTAGGTCAGCCCACTAAGTAAGTATTGTGAATAGGGCTAAGCTCCACCACCTGAGAAGAGCCGGAACACTCTCAGAGATGAGCAGGCAAGCTAAAAATACGTGCCCACAGCTTAGAAGAGCAATGACACAGCAGTAATAATGAGAGCCAGCTGTTAAAGTGGTCGAGGCTGTCTATTAAGGCCCAATGTCAACAGGTGAATTGGAATTGTGGAATCCGAGTGTGAAACCCGCATGGATAATCAAATCACAACATGCTGCATTTCAGTACGGTTCCCGCATGGACGGCTTCCATTGAAGTCAATGGAAGCTGTCCGATCTGAGGCACGTCCACAATTCAGATTGAGGACGGGCCGCAGATTCCGCAGGAAAGCAGGAGTTTGAAAAAAAAAACCTAAAAAATAACTATACTTCGCATGTGCGCCGGCCGGCACTTACGCAGTACAGAAAGACGACCTGGACGGGTAAGCAGGGTCCTCAGCCACGGGCAGGGTCAGATTCCGCTGTGGGCCCTATGTGAAGTGCATGCAAGTCGCAGCCCTCAGCAGGAGTGATGTCACTAAAGTTGAAGTCAGCAAGACTGCTTGATAAATGTGTGGTGCAGCAAGTATGGAAAGGCTGAACTGCGTGAAAGGCGAGGGAGACTGCCTTTCCGCACAAGACTCCGTCCCATGATGGCACCGTGTGCATGGGAAACGACGAAGCTTCAGGACACGCGAGACCGGTTACCAACAATTCAGTGTGCACACTGTAGTGACTATGACGGATGTCGACTGGGGGAGTACCTCCCCAACTGGGACTGCTGTAGCAATAAGTATTTGGAGGTAATGTTTATAGTTATCGGTTAACTGGGTTAGAAAGTGATGCCATATGTAGGTGAGTTAATAAGCAAAGCAGTTTGTAGATCTCTTGTAATGGGGTGAAAGGCACTTTGTATAGGCATCATGCACCAATAAAAATGTGTGTTAGAGAAGAGTGACGATCTGTATTCTGTGCAGTCATTGAGATACACTTCAGTCACCGCAAACTTTGTATTATGCTGTGGACCTCGGAAAATACAATAATCTGAATTATGGAGATGGTTAGTTACAAGCGAAGTCGGATACATGAAGCGCCTTGTGGTTCTGCCATAGAAATATGCTGTATGTGTTAATTTCTGTTAAAACCCGAAACAATAAGTAAACTAAAGCCACCAAGTCAAGTTATTAAAGTTTACAAAAAAATTACTGTCTCAGCTTGTTAGCTGCTATGTCGTCAAGTAACCCGCCACCCGGGTGCCTTACCTGCGAACCGTTTCAAACCAAACCCAATGTGTATTAATTCTACAGATTTATACGCTTTTCAAATCCTATTTAGAAGCTGTATTACCAGATAACTAGTACCCAGCTAGGGATATTTTTTTGGCAATAGTCTTTGCTATGGATCATTGCAGGACAGACTGTTCACAGGGACGAGCGAACTCTGAATGTGCACAAAACACTGTACAACATCATGTTCTTTTTTGATTCATTCCTTTTTCCAGATGGTATTGTGTCTGTTCAATGGTTTGGGAAGATTTTTTCACTATTAAAATCCCAACACAGCTCTAAACTCCTTCAGTCTCAGGAAGGCATTTTTATGACTTGCCTATTATTTTACTTTTATACTCATCTCAGGACTTTGAAAAGGAAGGTTGGGCATAAATCCCACGTGAAGTTCTGTGCCTGAGGCAGTCAATTAAATGGCCAGCATTTCTAAGAGCAGTACCTCATTTGGAGGTAGAGTGTTCCTCCTTTGCACGTAAATCCTACGAGTTTTTTTCCCCTCCTTCCTGAAAGCCCCATTTAAACACTAAAGCAAAAGATGTGCGTGTATAACTGCTATGTTGTGTCATGAAACTGTATTCCTGGCACAGAACGGTTGATAATCTGGCATGTCATGTTGTTACATATTCATGTTTTGTTCTTTTTGTTTTCTTTAAAAAGCACATGTAATTTTTTGTTATGAATACAATTACATGGACTCCAGAGAGATGAAATAACACGGATCGTTCATTGGAGAACATTCATGGTAACGTCTGGTTTGTTAATGAGGATAATGGTCCTTATAAACAGCTATAACATAGGCATCATCTCCTCCATGTGGCGCATCTTCCCATCGGAGAAGTTGCTACATTGTAACTGATCCGAAATTTCAGTAGACAGCAAATCATTGATGGCAAACACCAGCGAATCGTAAGGGTTGCCATCTAATATCCAACACATTGTACATGGATATAAAAAGAGAAAAAAAGCAGCAAGGCCTGTGTGACACGTGTACGCCTATTTGGGCCACGTTTTTGTGCTTCTGGAATTACGTATTCTAATGTGCAGCAGTGGTTTAAACTTTACTTTGTGTACGCAAGTTGTGCGCAACTGCAAAAAAACATGCACTAATGGTCTCAGCAAGTGAAATGGCCAATTAGTTTAAGCAGTTCACGCAATAAACACACATGTGAACAATCCCAATGAAATCAATGGGTTCCACTTTATGAATATTGCGCATACAAAATTATTGTGTGCAAATGTGCCCATGTGATACAGGACTAAGTTAGCAAGTCTATATCTGAGAGAAGTGAGAGGTTGGTGTGCCTGGGGATAGTTAGGCAGGGCATCTCAACTAACGGATTTTAACTGCGGATTCCGTGATCAGCGTTCCTGCGGTAAAACACAGGCCTTTTCAGATTTTCCTTTACTCTTGCAGGTAAGAATTGCGTATTCGAGCAGAGGGAAAATCGCTGCATGCTGCATTTTAGCACAGATTTTGTGCAGACGGCCTAAATAGATGTCTATAGATGCCAGCAATCCGTAGCCCATACGCAATTAACATTGCGTATATAACCGGTGGAAGTGCTTGCATCTTGATAGGAAAATACATAGAAAAGCTGTCTGGAGGGGAGAGAGATCTTTCTTCCGCACAGACGATACACTGTGCATACACAAACATCCACAATCATTCACCATTACATTTCACAATGTACCGCGGGTCTTCCTCTGCGGAAATCCGGTTGTGGAATCCGACTCATTCGAGTGAGCTCGGCCTTGTAAGTTTTCATTTCCAGCTTGACGCTGAAAAAGCTCCCAAGCCTCGAAACTAGAGATGAGCGAGCATACTCGGTAAGGCGATATACGAGAGAGAGCATCGCCTTTTTCGAGTACCTGCTGGCTCGTCCCTGAAGATTCGGGGGGGCCGCGGGGGTGAGCGGGGGGGTTGCAGAGGGGATCAGGAAGGAGAGAGAGAGATCTCTCTCACTCTCCTCCCCGCTCCCCCTCGCTGCCCCGTGCCGCCCTCGGTGGCCGCCCTGAATCTTCAGGGACGAGCCAGCAGGTACTCGAAAAAGGCGATGCTCTCTTGAGTATATCGCCTTAACGAGTATGCTCGCTCATCTCTACTCGAAGCGCATTTGTTTTGCTGGCCTCTCTTCTCTCAGTATAAGGTTGCACCATTACTGACTCTCCTGTACCTCCTTCCATTGGTTCACATTGTGCTAAAGGATTTACTGGGCACCCCAGCCATTGTTTTGCTCTCTACCCTGCATAAGTAAAACAGGGCAGTAGAGGGGTCCTGTAACATAATTTTGTATTGTGATCCAAGAGCTTCAAATGGCACCTCTGATTAGTCATCTGAACTAATACTTGCAAACTTTCAACCAGTAAATGGAAGGTTAAAATGAGAACATTGAGATTTTTTGCATATACTTTACTTCATTTTCTGCGCATAATGTAGCTCACTTTATTTAAATTCCATAGTAAAGTCTAATTTGATCAATGAAAGCCACTCAAAAGCTTTCAAGCCACTCTCTGGGTAACAAGGTAAATTGATTGATACTTTACTAAGACAATACTTAGGCATTCCAATGAGCAAAAATGTGCTGTTCTCATACAGATTGTTATCCATTATGCTCTCAATACATCTCGACAACTCATTCAGCTCCACCAGACTACACTCCTAATTTCTACAAAAAAAGAGCAAAACAGAGCCTCGGCTGGTACAGAAAAAAGGTACCACTTGCAGCTACATATGTGATGCAGGGATGCCCTGGTAATGCCAGCGAGTGAGTGAGTTTCAGATAGGGCATATGGGCATGAGTTGTTTTCATGACATCACCCCTTTAAGAAGATGCTGATATTATGTGGAGATTTCAGCCTGCGGTATATGGAAATGTAAGTTTATACTCACATTCTCCTAGAGCAATATTCATTGATATGCTGTATACAACTTAGTCCATATATGTCCACAGACTCTCAGTGTGGTTTCCAATAGAAGTGAAAATAGAGACAATAGCAGGTGACTTCAGCACCTCCTCTATAGTGAAGGGTGGGGATTTTATTCTATGACAGGTCCGTAAATACCCTCCCTGTTGATTTTCAACCATAGCTGCTGAAAGTTTATTTCCAGGCTTCAACTACTCTTTCAGTATAATATTTTTGCAGTCAATGGAAGCCATCCGTCCCGCGATACTTCTGCTGTGAGCACTGTGGAAGTATCACGGGAATCCGCGTAATAGCCCAGTGCCGACACGTCATGCGCTGCACTGCAGATGCGCACCGGCTCACCAGCCGAGACACTCATGGCGGATCCAGACAGGTGAGTATAGGGTCTCTGGAGGACATCGGGTCTGATTCAGTTGAGATATTTCACAGTCAGAATCCGACGTGGCCGTGGGCATGAGGCGTAATGTGATATTACACAAAGCATTTACAGGGGATCCAGCACAGAGTGTTTGGTGATGTACACTTGGTAGCTTACACATTTCCTCGTAAACCCACACATTTATTTCACATACACCAACTGGAGATTTGGATTAGAGATAACCAAGGTACATGTCAAGGACCTCAACATCTCTCACCTTGGTCCAAAAAAAAAAAAAAAAAGATTATTATTTTTTTTTTTTTTTTTTTTAATCCTCTGTGGTAAAACAGTGGCTCTGTGGTTAGTATGATTCCATACCAGCATAATAAAGCCCTACTTTATCCAATATTGTAGAGAACACGGTGGTCAAATTGGTGCAATATCTGATAAGGATCTGATCCAGAAGGTAATGAAAAAATGAAGGCAGGGAGACACATCGCCAGCTGCAAGCCATGCCCACATGCAGTGCGAACGGTTGCACGGTTTTGCGAGTATTATCGTCAGAATCACGCAGTCATTTGCTTCTACATGCGAGCATGGTTTGCTGCCACTACCCGTGTCTTTACAAATACATCTACATATATTTTTAGGCATGATGCACCTTTAAAATATATATTTTTTATTCTTCATTTCAGAAAGCAGGATGTGTACATACCAAAGGGACAAGGTGCAATTGATATACAGTATTTTAAGGAAATGGAAATTTTATCTCCAGTCTGACTTAATTGAATAATAACTACATTTTAATTCAGCATGGCTTTTCCCCCCCCTGAGCACCTGACTAATTTACATAATTAAGTTTCTGCTCTGTCCACACTGCTCATCTAGGAGTAGTTTAAGAAATCCCTCCTAGGAGCCGTTGTATAGTGCAGCGCCTCACAAGGTCTGACAGCGGTTTCTTAACTAAAGTAGTTTTACTTATTTTACACTTAAAATTTACTCTAGGCATTTTCTTGCACATATAAAAAATTAAGCCTTGGTGATAAAATTGTATAGGCTTCCTTTAATGGCCTGGCAAATTAAATTATCAGTGAACTTCTGCAGTGAAAAGTCTATAAAATATTATTTCCTTTCATTAGCACATGAACACAACAAAACATTTCTATTTTACAAGACATTTCTGTAGCTCATTGGTGGGTCCTGCATTATGTTGTTTCAGAGTAAATTTTATTAGACCGCCATTCAGCATGTCTTTGCTACAGAGAGTAATACAATGTGTATAGGTTTGAATATATAATCAGAGAAGCCATATAAAACGTTCTCCATTAGCTATAGCGAGGAGCCGGCCTGGATTGTGGATATTCATTGATGTACATTGTCAAAGCACGGGAGTAGCCTTAGATGGACAGAGATAGCAGTCGCAACTGGGCTCTGGTGCCTCAGAGGGTCCAGCCCTCCCCCCCCCCCCCCCCATAATATGAAGGAAAGTACCAGTATCACAAATGCATAGGTAATAGTCCGTTTACATGATAATTGTCCCATGTAAAAGGGCCATTAGTCAGGCAATGTTGTGTGTTTAAAGGACCCACACTTGGGTCTAACATTGCCATAGAGAATAATGACTGGAGATGCACAAAAATTGTGCCAAAATCATAGCGTGCATCACAATTTGGCGCAATGGAACACAGCATGCTCACCGGGCACTAAGTGACTGGCTGGTCCTCTGATATAAAACAGGTCTATTTTTGCTGTGTAGGCGCTACGCTGACACCTGAGAGTAGACTAGGAAAATGGCTGTCTGTGCTACCTGAAGACAAGAGAGCAGGGTCACAACGGCCCTAAGTATGGTAGGGCCTATCGGCAACAGCTAGATGGCGGAGAGAGGTGCTCCCAGAAAACTGTGGGTGAGCACAGTTCTGTAAAAGCTGCAATTCCCGTACATCAAGCTGTAAGTGAGGATGGCCTCAGCAAAGAGTCGAGGTGTGCACACTACTAAGAATAGGAATAGTTAGCCAACAGGCTTGCTGTACCAATTACTAATATCATGGACAAATAGACTGAACTGCAAGAGACACTGTTTCTGTCATACAAGTCCCTTGTATATGAGCTGAGATATTTAGTAATGGGAAAGAACAGAGATGACTCTAAAGATGTCCGAGTTAAACTTCATTCTGGATTTTTATTGGATTGTTTTTGGTCAAATCTACACTTTTATTGTTGTTGTTCAAAAAGGTATTGTAGGTAGCGTAACGTCAGAGTAAGAAACAAATTGTTTGCTTGTTGCTATCCAACTGTTTACTTTTATTTTGTATTCCCAATACTTACTTTACGCTTTGTTTACTCTATCTGCGGCAGCAAATTCAGAACCTTGCATTACCATAAGCATACAGAGATTTGCATTAGTGCCCAAGAGCTACACCTTTCTGGACTAGTAGTGAGGGTGGGTACATTACCATAAAGCTAAATGACAATAGGAAAGAAAATGACTAATTGTTGAAGCTCATTCTAAGAACATATACAGGGTTCCACAGAAATTCCTATCTGGGGCAAAAGAAGTCTTTCCAGAATAGCACAAATGTTTTGTGTGGAGTAAGCTTGTTTCAGAGCTAAAATAACCAAAGGGAATCATTTTAAGATGAAGTAAAATAAAAAATAATTGCAAGGGTGCATTGCTGCAAATCATCTGCAGTGGAGAATCCACTACAAAATCTGCCATGTGTGAACATTTTCTAAGACAAATGCGGGATTTGAAATAAAAGTGAGCTTTATCATATTACAGAAAAACTTCTTAACAACCACCGTCCGAGGAGATACAAATACCAACATGGTTGAGCGTGGTGTTATGGACAGCCCATAGCATTTCTGGAATCACCATTTCACAGATTGGTCACATCTGTCTCTCCAGTTCACCAACATAACAAGGTGCTGCTGGGTAACCATCATAGACCAGTGTCTTAAGGTGAACTGTGCTGGGAAAGTGAAAGCTAGAATCTGATTGGTTCTTATGAGTAGCTCCTCCTTTTTCTAGAACCTTCAGTTCACCAATTCCTTTTAATTTCACTGATTGCATTAACGTGCACCATTTTTATTGCCTCCAATCAATAAATGCATGGTAATGCTATTCCGTCTTAAATTGATTCTTTTTGATTATTGTAGCTCTAGAACAAGCAGCTCCAATCACATACCCTCGTGCAATCCTGGAAGGATCCTTCGTGCCCTTGGCTAGGCGTTTCTGTAGACAGCCTGCATGCCGAGGAGTTCTTTATGCCTGTATTGAAGTGCTAGGATTTTATGATCTTTTATTTCTATTATAAAACATAGTTCCTAAAAGATGCAATCCCCGCCCTTTGTACCATACCATAAATCAATCAAATGCCATTTTTAAGCTTTTTCGTACACCAACCCTTTCATGCATGAGGCCCGATGTGTTTGTCAGCAAACTGCAGATTCAGAAAAGCAGCAGCTGGATGGTGCATACAAAATGACTCGGCAACTAAGCTATAAATCACTTATAAACCGGTCTTTAAAGTGTTGCACTTTACAACCTCGAGTAATAGAGGCTGATTCTATAATTCACATGCTGGACGTGCTCTCCATTATTTGCTACATCTGTAGTGCCAAGTGTCAGTATCTTTGTGACAAAAGTAGCATTTATGGGGCAACCGATGTTACAGAGCAACATATTGCACTGCAGGGCTCCACTGCCATACAAGCTAATATGTCATTACTTGCAGCAAAGCTGGGTGAAGAATATGTCAAATTACAGTGAAAAATGCATTTTAGACAGGGTGTTCAGCAGACACGAGAGTGGCGCTTCAGTGTGATAAATGGCTTTAAGAGGGAGCTTGCTGTACGGATGAAAATATAACAAGGTATCTTGGAAGAGAAAGTAACAGTGGATATGTTGTGACAGAAGATAAGTGCGTTGGGCCTCCCTAGAGATCCAGGAGGAGCCTGCACAGCATATGGCAGGTTGTAGCGTCGAACAATTAGAAATGCAACTCAATTTCTGTCAAATAGCCGCGCTTTCGAGGGCTCGGATTGCACAATTAGATTGAAAGTTAATGTCCTCCAAAAGCCTCGAACAATGCTCCTGTCACATTTATGCATTCCGCTCACAATGCATAAATCTGGCATCTTCGTCCATTTACGAGGCCCTGGAAAAACATGCGTCCGCGCGAAACTCATTTGTATCCAAATGTAGGAGAGCAACATGAATTACTAACAGATGTAAGCTCTCACACTTGTTCAAATATTGTTCAAGCCAGTTGCAATTACGTGGTTATAAATAAAATATGAAAAGGTTTGTTAGCTGAAGAAAGTGCGAGGAAGAAGACAAATGGGGTTATTCATCAAAAATGAGCATCGCGTTCGAGACAAGACAAAGCTCTACCAACGCGTCATTCATTCTAATAAGGCTATTTACTAAAGCAGCGTGGGATCGTCAGCATTTTCATTGAAAAATAAAATATTTTGGATTCGGCTTGGAATATAAATGGCTTCAGGAGGCACAGAATCGCGACAGAACTCACAATGGTGGAGATACACAGGGCGAGATGCAGCAAAATTCTGTCTCGAATTGCGAGAAAACAAAATTGTGTACATGTCGTGCGCCAAACTTTAGTGAGTCACAGAAAGTGTCTACGACACGACAGTTTTGAAAAGTCACTAAAAAGCACACAGGACTAGATGAACTCGTAAAATCCGTACCTTTATTAACCTCTTCCCACTTGAGCCCTTTTTCGTTATCCCCCTACTTAAAAAAAAATAAAAAGTTATGTTTCCAGTTACATAGGTACATGATGGATTGTTCTATGGGGGACAAGTTGTATTTTTCAATGGTACCATTTAATAGGGCCTATAATGTTGATGCGGGGGAAATGGATTAAGAAAAAAAAAAGGAATTGGGCCTGTTTTGGGGGTTTTGCTTTGGTGATGTTCAGGGTGCAGTAAAAATGGCGTTCTCTTTATTCTATGGATCAGTACAATTAAAGTGATACCAGATGTATATATACACATTTCTTTTTTTTAAAGCAGCATGACTTTAAAAATTCGCTTTCTGCCTCCAATTTTTGACCCCCATAACTATTTTTTTCATCAAATAGGTTGTAGGATGGCTTGTTTTTTGTGCAGTGACTTGTATGTTTTTTTAAGTACCATTTTGGGGTACATACGACTTTTTGATCACTTTTTATTCAATTTTTTTGGATATGGCGTGACCAAAAAAGCACAACTCTGGCATTGTAGATATATTTTTTTCTGACAGTGAGCAATCCATAATGTGATATTTTGATAATGTGGACTTTTGTGGATGTAATGATAACAGTTTGTTTCAGTTTTTCAGTTTTTGATAAAGATAACTGGTAAATAGTGTTCAACCTGTACTACTTATTTTAATAATGAAAAAACAACAACTCATCTTCATATCCTTCTTTAGACCACATGCACCCAGCTCGGTCAGATTCCAACTGCGAAATCTTGCAGCGAAATCCAACCCTGTCGGCCAGTGACCCCCGCGTACCTGTCTCAGATGCACACTGCGGATGTGCCGGCTGCCGCTGCCCATGCACCGTGCAGAGAATGATGCGCCTTCGATGACACAGATCCGTGGCGATTTAGAAATTGACATTTTAGAATCGCCGCGGGACGAACGGCTTCCATTGACTGCAAAGAAAGCCGTCCATGAGAGACTCGCACAAAAATAGAGCATGCTCCGATTCTTTCTTCCTCACACATGAGCGGAAATCATTGCTATTTCTGCCCGAGGAGGATCACTTTACATTGCATGCTACGGACGGACACTGCTGCGGAATTCGTGGTGGGCGTCTGGCCGCAAATTCTGGAGCAAAAATCTGTCCGTGTGAATTGAGCCTTAGTCATAGTCAACTTTTCATCGATCGCTTATGTTATATTTTGAAAAGCAAACTATCTACCCAGGCAACCCTGGGGGCCTTACACAAGGCCCCACAAGTGAGCGGCACCTCAAATCTCATTGTGAGTTGGCCATTTGGGACCCCCGAAGCCAATTGGCGTAATTAAATGTCACTTAAAGGGTTAAAAGCTGCAGTCAGCGTGAACGCTAATTGAGGCTGTTTACGGCAGGTGTCAGAGATGGCTGCCACCCAGCGTGTACATCATGGGCTCACCTCCTTAGCCGGTTTCATACAGGCGCCTGACATGCACTTCATATGTATGGTGTACGTTGGTAAGGGGTTAATAGCATAAACACAACTTTGGTGCAAAATTTTTCTTCTGCAATCTTCACTAAAATCTTTCAAAGCGTGGCCAGCTCCATTAACACAACATTCTGGTGCTTCAGATCAACTAGTCAGGTAAAAAAAAGGCGTAATGCACAGGAGCTATAATAACCGTTGTCTAAGATGTCTGAGAACAGTTTGGGTATCCTGTTTCTCTGAGAAAACTCACAGGTGTTCGGCTCCTCTGCCCCCAGGAACTGGGGTCCTGGAAGACACATTTCTCACTTCAGTAAGGAATTCTGTTTTGTGCTTCTGCTCACCCAAGTGATTCGAGCCTGAGATTTTTACAACAATAGGCTAGAAAACAATAACAGTCCCTGATCATGCCCAGGACTATGATTGATGCGGGAGACCAAGGGCACCCTTAGTGTTTCTTGTAAAACTTCAGAGTGGTAAAATAAGATCTTGTTATGAGTTTCCAGCTGCGCCCAATGTTTACATTCTAGGATTGATTTTTGTTTTAATCCGATACCCAACCTTCCATTGTTTTTCATCTACTTTCTGAAGTCTCCAGCTCCTAGTTTTGATATTGTGATTTACCATGTAAATAAAACACACAACTATAGACTCTTCATACCAAGTATTAACCCCCTCCAAGCCCCCACTAAAAGGACTCCAGGATTCTATTTAGTTGGATCGCTTAAATAGACACTGACTTCTGAAAATAACTTGTGCTTATATGACAGCCAGAGTGATAGCTAGCAAATATGCAATTTACTTTACCTAAAATTACATTGTTGTGCTGAAAAATCACTCTAAAGTACTGGCCAGTAGGGGTCTGGCTTCTTTTTAATTGGTTATCAAGTGATGCCTGTTTCTACTAACAGAGATGAAGAAAACGGACAACAGGAAGTAGAGACTTAGGTCTGACAGGTTGTCCCATAACATCGTTCATGTGCTTATATACAGGAACGAGCATCACTGACTAAATGGAGGTGGAGCGGGCCGGGGATTATTCTGGCCTGTCTGCCTCCATTCACAGACAGCAAGCGGTGGTTCATGAATGAACGACTGCCTGTTTACATGGAACAATATGTTGTTCAGTTTCCTGCATGCAGAAACTGAACCACAAGAAGTGAACATGCATTTACAATGAACCATAACCGTTCTGTGTAAAAGCACATTAACCTTGCTCATAGATGTATAGAGGAGATGAGGGGGAAAGGAGGAGAAGGGAAACAAACTCGCACAGATGTGCTGTTAGAGCTAATGTGGAGTTATTTACTGTGATTTATTCACATCTCCACTGCTCAACACTTCTGTAGTGTCCTCCTTGACAAAAGCAAATGTACCATACGGGCAGACCATGTGACTGCTATAGGGCCCATGGAGAGAAGGGACTTCAGCTCGGTTTGGATCATCCTTTTTGCTACTGGGTAGCAAGAACATATGCAGGAACTTATCCACAGAGGATCTACATTGTTAGCAAAAAAAATGGTCGAGAATTGGCCCAAGGCTCATTTTAAAAGGGTATGGAATGGGAAAAAACACCAGGCCTGCTACCCTGGGTGGCAAAACTGGACACCATAATAGGGGCCCATTCAAAGTTTCACTATTGGCCCCGATCTCTTCTATGCACACCACTGCATCCTGATGAGATTATGTCTCTTATTTTTAGTGAGTTGTTTGTTTTCTTTAAGTTCAATTTTTCAAATGCAGCTTTGGATTTGCCATTTATACAATTTCTGCCATCATTTTCTTTATATAAATACTCAGTATAAATAACACGTTCGTCTCATTCTGTTGGTTGTCTTGTTAAATGGGTTTTCCAAGACTTTACTACTATGACCCATCCTGGAGGATAGATCATTAGTAGTAAAGTCCCCAAAAAACCCTTTAATTCTTGTTAGTAATTTAACTTTTTTAATATAACCATTTAACTTTGAAAAACTCAAAGGATGTAGTTAGAGGTTTTCATATCCCATAAACAATCTGAATCAAATACTTAAGGGGTTGTCTCACGAAAGCAAGTGGGGTTATACACTTCTGTATGGCCATATTAATGCACTTTGTAATATACATCGTGCATTAAATATGAGCCATACAGAAGTTATTCACTTACCTGTTCCGTTGCTAGCGTCCCCGGCGCCATGGATCCGTCTAATTTTGCTTTCTTCTGGCGTTTTTAGACGCGCTTGCGCTGTGCGGTCTTCTTCCTGGTGAATGGGGCCGCTCGTGCCGGAGAGCTGGTCATCGTAGCTCCGCCCCGTCACGTGTGCCGATTCCAGCCAATCAGGAGGCTGTAATCGGCAATGGACCGCACAGAGCCCACGGTGCACCATGGGAAAGGACCCGCGGTGCTTCGCGGGTGAAGATCCCGGTGACCATCTTGGTGAAGGAAGAAGTAGGAAGAAGGAAGACGTCGCAGAGCGGGGATTCGGGTAAGTAATATGTTTTTGTTTTTTTTTAACAGATCCATTGGGGTTGTCTTGCGCCGAACGGGGGGCCTATGGAAAAAAAACAAAAAACGTTTCGGCGCGAGACAACCCCTTTAATCAAAATTAACAATTAATTACAACCGTATTTCAGACATGTTGTATTAAATGGGATCAAAATCACAAATAATAACTAATGGTGCTCATATTACATAAACTGATATTAAGATGACAAATTTGTTTATCTAATATCTGACAGTTTTCTATACCCATCCAATATCCATCTATCTCATATCACACTATCCATCTCAGGCATATACACAAGTATCGTGTGCAGTACATGCAGACATTCTTTGTACATGTTCTTTTTTTTAATGGCAAGGAAGATCAAACAAGTGAAGGGAAGAAAACCAAATAATGATTTGGGCAGAGGTCAGGATGTCACAGCTGACCACCAAGAAATAAGCAGCTGTAACACCAATCTCATATCGTGGAAGAATAAAAGACAGACGCCACAGAAGTAGACAGAGAAGTCTTGTACAAGGAGACTTGTACAGACACTGGGGTTTTTCTCTAACCTTTCACATTTAGTGATTTAGGGTTCTTTTAGACAAGTCAATTCTTTGTTTAAACCAGCGAACGTCGTCAGCTTTAGCTTGTTCTCTCTCAGGCAGACTGTTTATACAGGTAGATACGGTATTATTGTATCTTGTCACCACCTGAAGTAGACAAGATTAAAGGGGTTGTCCCACGCCGAAACGGGTTTTTTTTTTTTTTCAACCCCCCCCCCCCCCCCCCCCCCCGTTCGGCGCGAGACAACCCCGATGCAGGGACCTAAAGAAAGCTTACCGGAGCGCTTACCTGAATCCCCGCGCTCCGGTGACTTCTATACTTACCGGTGAAGATGGCCGCCGGGATCCTCTTCCTCCGTGGACCGCAGCTCTTCTGTGCGGTCCATTGCCGATTCCAGCCTCCTGATTGGCTGGAATCGGCACGTGACGGGGCGGAGCTACACGGAGCCGGCATCCTGCACGAGAGGCTCCATTGAAGAAAGCAGAAGACCCGGACTGCGCAAGCGCGGCTAATTTGGCCATCAGAGGCCGAAAATTAGTCCGAAACCATGGAGATGAGGACGCCAGCAACGGAGCAGGTAAGTATAAAACTTTTTATAACTTCTGTATGGCTCATAATTAATGCACAATGTATATTACAAAGTGCATTAATATGGCCATACAGAAGTGTATAGACCCACTTGCTGCCGCGGGACAACCCCTTTAAGGCTGCTTGACTGGCAGGTCACGACCCCTGTTCGTGATTGGCTGCACCGCTGGCTCCCCTTCCTCTGCCTCACAGGTCCTGGCACTGAGCACTGCGGTCTCCTGCTGTGAGTGTCCCGCTGCTATCTCCCCTCCAGCTCGAACTGTTGCTGCCGGAACCCTCCCAGCATCAGTGCTGTCACTGTGGGCTGCCATCTCCCTTTACCAATGTTCCCTTAGTGGCCCTGCTGTCACTCTCTCTGGCGACTGTACTCTTCCAGCTGCGGTTGCCTTTAGCTGGGCTGCTGTGACTGTCCCCGGCGGCTATACTCTCCCACCTCCACTCCTTGTACCTGCCCCGCTGTCGGCTGTCCGGCTTTTGATGCAGTGGGGGAGAAGCCAGCACAGAGAGCCAGCGGTCGGCACGTCAGCGCTTCTAGGAGCCGTGCGACTCCTGATGCAGTGGGGGAGAATGTAGCTGAGAGACCTGCCGGTTGTCACATGTGAGTGCCGCCGAGCACCGGTGGGGCACGCACATGGCTGAGACCCGCACCATGGGGGAGGACAGTCTTGGCAGTGGTGTGTATATTCCCCGCAGGCAGTATATTTTGCATTTTGCCTGTGCAGGTGGGTTTGGGTTAGGGAGTAGTTTTCCAGTGAGGCTTACATTACTACCTGTAAATGCTTCCATGATACACCTGTAACAAAAAAGCATTTACAGCGAATAATTTAAGGCTAACTGCAAAAGTTACCCTAACCCTCCAGCACAGGCAAAAATCACTAAACAGCCTGGTAGCACCTTCCAGGACCTTGCAGAATTCAGTCAATCGGGCGCTAGGGGTGTGACTGGGGCGTTTCTGCATGAAAGCCCTGTCAAACCCCTAGCTTCCAGTGGTGACGAGATACAATAATACCGGTAGATACATTGTTAGCTCGTTCAAACGAGTAATCATTCAGTTGTTCACATTTGCTGTGTAACTTTCACACAGTGTTAAAGCCCTAAGACAAGATATGTTTTAGCCACGTAATCAGTGCAGTTTGAGTGCTGTTTAATAAGGAACCATTGGCTAAGATTTGGTATTTAAGTTTCTCTTATGTACAGAGATTCCAGTTTTTTAGGTTTAGCTATGGTGTCCATTCTACAAAAGCGAAAAAATGCTGTAAAGTCTTAAAGGGGTCATCTTCCAAAAATAATTTATCACCTATCCACAAGAAAGGTGACAAATGGTTGATTGCAGGTGATTCGAATGCAAGGAATTGCAGGTGCAGCTGTCATTAATTTTAATGATCGCAGGGCCTGAAATTACCAGAGCTGGCCACTTCACAAAGGTCAGAGCCAACTGCTTCCACTCAGATTCCTGTGCATCGCGGAGCTAATACCAGGCCCCTGATCAGCTAGGATCCCAAGTTGAGGACTCCAGCCCATCAACTACCAGTATCATGATAGCTCATCAATAGTATTTGCATGGAAAACTCCTTTAAGTAACGCAATTACAAAATGACTCAAGTTTTATATGAATTATATCTATATACAACTGAAACACTGTGTTTGCTGGTGTCCTCCATAGAGGCAACACACTAGGTGACTAGTGGCTGCAGTGGCGTGTTCTATCTACAGTAATATTACTGGATAGGTGGGTAAATCTATTGAAAAGTTTGCTTTCCAAGGAAGGTCTGGATGTTTTTTTTGAACATGATCTTTGGATGGATCATTGGTCCAGGGATTTATAGGGATTGATATACTGGAGTAGGAAAGGGATTTTGGAAGCAATTAGCTACTGTCTCATAGGGGTTGTTTGCTGGATAATTGAGTTTTTTTTTCCCTTTTTTTTTTAAACCTTATGAGTTATTACTTTAATGCAGATTACATTTTCTTGATAAAATAGAATATATTACGGGGCAGACTCACTGAAGAGTTTAGATAGGTTTTCTGGTGTACTGTAGTTAATTTGCACATATTCAGGTGCATGCCATCTTGTACACCTAAGTGTGTGAATTTTTGGTATTTTATGCTCCACTACTTAAGATGAGACCCCCAACAATCCTGAGAATGTAGATCCCATGCCCCCCCGGCTTCTTCCCTCTGGGCTTACTGCACCTTCCACAGTGGGGAGCAGACTGAATGGAGTGAGGGTCCCACAAGCATGCTGAACTCCATTCATGTTTAATGGGACTGCTGGAGATAGCGGAGCAGCAAGTGCTCGGATATTTCTGCCAACCCCATTGAAATGAATGGAGCACCGAATGAACATGCCCAGCCAGTGCTCCGTTCAGTGTGACATCACTGCGGATAAGAAAAGCATCACTGCAGTAATTGAGAACAGGGGGACACGGGACCCCCATTCTCAGGATCGGTGTGGGTTGTAGCAGCAAGACGCCACTGATCATCATGTTATCTCCTATCCTTTGGATAGAGGATAAATTGTATCTCTGGTACAACTCTTAATAAAACTGATTTATTTCCGGTTTAGCGTTAGTTGTCTCAACAGACCTACAAGGTCATTTAGAGTATTATGGGATGGAGGTAATCACACAAAAGCCCATTCAACTTGGGTTAAAGAGAAGAACATATGTGAAGAAGCAACACTGGAATGGCCTACACAACAACAGGGCACTTCTTCTAGCAGGCAGTAAACTGATGACAAGTCCTGTCCCCACTCATCACTCAGAGACAGCTTTACACATCCTCTCCCAACTCCGTGTTTTCTCTTCACACCTCATTGGTAAGCTTTTACACTAGACCTGTGACTCCCAGGGGTTCAGGCGTTTATTTTAGCACACATATTCACACTTATTAAGCCCCAGTCAACAGTCCTATCACTTTGTTGCAAAGCAGGTTCTGGGATGTGACTTTCCAACACACCTAGGGGGCCATTCACAAGATGTCCATATCAAAGAGAAGTTATCAGACAGCCTAATTATATTAAACCAGAGAAAAAGAAACACTAACGCAATTACACAAACTGGAGAAGGGCACAACTGGTCTGTCAGGGAATAGGGATATTCATTACTAAGTAAACCCCTTAGGGACACAACCCTTTTTTCATTTTCAGTTTTCCTCATCACTTCCAAAAAACCCATAATGTTTATATATGCATCAACGTAGCTGTCTAGGGGCGCGTTTATTTGCAGGACAAGTATTTTTCAATGGTACAAATTTAATATACAGTCCAATGTACTGAAAAGCTTTTACAAAATTCCGAGTGAAATTGGAAAAAAAAACAAAAAAACACAATACCTTGGGGGGGGGTATCCTGTTTCTATGGTGTACACACTCCAGCAAAACTTACATGATAATATTATTCTATGGATCAGTATGATTAAGATAATTTCTTTTTTGCTGTACCACTTTTAAAAAATAAAATCTCTTTAGAAAAAAAATTATTTTATGCGGCCATCTTCCGACGGGCCTAACTTTATTTTTCCGTTGAGGGCTCGTTTTTTGTTGTTTTTTTCTTTTGCAGTATGCCCTGAAGTTTCTTTTGGTACCATTTTGTAATACATACAACTTTTTGATTGCTTATTATATTTTTTCTTTGAGATTGCCATCACAAAAAAAATACACAACATCAGAATTTAGCTTTTTTTGTTCACTCAAACAAATCTTCACCTCTCAATCTCATCGTGGGGGCAGAAAGAACCCCTGATCTCCAATCAGGGCAGTTAAATACCGCTGTCATTATTTACAGTAGCATTTAAAAGAGTTAGGCTGCCTGTCCACGGGCGTTGCGATAACCCGTGTCGGATCTCCGCCGCCGGTGAGCAGGAGCCAGCTGACTAATCTCCGCGGTGAGCCTATCTGACAGTTCGGCTCACCACGGAGAATCGCGGCAATTCGCAGCATGCTGCAATTTGCCGCCCACGAGCGGAGAACAGCTATTATTCTCCACTCGTGGACAGGGGGGCTGTGCTTTCCATAGCAACGATATGGAAAGCGTTCACTGCGTTCCCCACAGCCAGATTATCGCCGCGGGGAACGCAATGCAAAAACGCCCGTGGACAGGCAGCCTTAACAGCTGCGATCAGCACTCACACTGATCACAGCTATTGTGAGCAGATATCATCTGTCAAAGATAGACACCCACATTACATTGTATGATCAATCATTAGATTAGGTTGTAAACTCCAGAGGCACTTTTACACGGAATTATCATTCAGATTCCCACAATACAGCAAGAATCTTAATTATTGTTCTGTGTAAGTGCATGAACCAAGAGAATAAATGAGAAGTTGTTCACTTCTCGTTTGTCATTCAGTTTCTGCATGCTTACTGTGAATAGGCAGGTAGGCTGCCTGTTACTGCTGGCAGGCTGGAATGATCCCCAATCGGCTCTGCCTCCATTCAATCTGCGATGCTCGTTCCTGTGTAAAGGCTCAGGCATGATGATCACTGGGACAGCCTGTTGGGCATCTGTTGCCCGACAGATTGGCCCATGTAAAAGCACCCTTATGAGCAGGGCCCACACTCCTATTGTTCAAATAGTGGTTTAGTTTGCTATTGTAAGTAGCTTCTGATTCTGTCTGTACAGGTTTCCTCTGATTTGTAAACTGGTGCAGAATATATTAGCGTTATATAAACAAGCATACTGATCTGAGCTCCCTGATGCGAATAAGGAAGATACAGGCTGGGTTCACACGAGATGGATTTGCTGCAGAAATTCCGTGCAGGAAGTCCACCTGTGACTCCTAATCCCGGGATAAGCCAGCCATGTGGATGAGATTTTGCAAAAATCTCGTTCACACGGGGCGGCCAATCGGTCACAGCAAAACCAGGCAGAACTGACGATGTGGTGCGGAATTGACACCTGCGGCATGTCAAGTCTTTTTTTTTTCCATTGCGGCCTCACTTTTGTCTATGGGGAGAGAAAGCCGCAACAATATGACGGCAACCGAACAGCTCCAAAACCCGCGAACGCCACAGGTTTTGAAGCTATGGCTCTCCTACAGAAATATTACGGCTTTTCGGTGGAACCCAGCCACAAGGATGTCCGCACTCCCATTATATTATAAGAGCATGATGTGATATCCAGGGGTGCCACCTTCCTGGACCTCAGACACTGTAGAGCGTAGAAAATGGACAGCACACACTTAATGAAGTATACAAAATCCCTTAAAGGGGTTGTCCCGTGCCGAAACGGGTTGTTTTTTTTTTCAATAGCCCCCCCGTTCGGCGCGAGACAAACCCGATGCAGGGATAAAAAAAAAAACGGGTAGTACTTACCGAATCCCCGCGCTCCGGTGACTTCTTACTTACCTTGCGAAGATGGCCGCCGGGATCTTCACCCTCGGTGGACCGCAGGTCTTCTGTGCGTTCCATTGCCGATTCCAGCCTCCTGATTGGCTGGAATCGGCACACGTGACGGGGCGGAGCTACGAGGAGCAGCTCTCCAGCACGAGCGCCCCATTCAACACAGAGACGACCGGACTGCGCAAGCGCGTCTAATCGGGAGATTAGACGCTGAAAATTAGACGGCTCCATGGAAACGAGGACGCCAGCAACGGAACAGGTAAGTGAATAACTTCTGTATGGCTCACAATTAATGCACAATGTACATTACAAAGTGCATTAATATGGCCATACAGAAGTGTATACCCCCACTTTGTTTCGCGGGACCACCCCTTTAAGATTTATTAGAAAGCTCCAGATATTGACAGATTCAGTAACCAATGTTTTGGGATCGAGGCCCTTTATCAAGCCAGTGCAGAAATCTAGGACTGGCTTGATAAAGACCCTCGCGCACAGATTGAATAGGCAACGTTTTGGGCTAATCTCGAGATTTTAATAAATCTTCAAGAATTTTGCATACTTCAAGTGTGTGCTGTCTAATTTTCTACATTTCTCAGTCAAATAATGGCAGTGCAGCTGTAAAAGGCTTACAAATAGTGCAGTCCTTGAGGCTATTCATGATCCCCAATATTATTGTGCTACATTGTATAGGTGGCCGCACACCTGCCTACGCAGACTACAAGAGCAGTTTGTGCATGTGAAACTAAAGGGCCTTTTATTACATAGGTCAATAATTGGGCCATCGAATGTTCTTATGAACATTTATTATGGGCATAAATATGCCTGCAATCTGCTAGCAAATGAGCAAACACTTATTTGTTAGCCAGATCTTTTATGCGGCCATAACGATTCTTGTTTGTGGGCATCTCTCTGACATGAACACCCAAAATTGCAATGTTAAGGTTGTTTTATGCAGGCAGATAATCTGCAGGTGGTAACAAGCACTGACCGACAATGAGCATATTGGTCAGCACTAGAGATGAGCGAGCATACTCGGTAAGGCGATTTACTCGAGAGCGCATTGTCTTTTTTGAGTAACTGCTGGCTCGTCCCTGAAGATTCAGGAGGGGCGCCGGGGTGAGCGGCGGGGATCGGGAGGAAGACAGACCTCTCTCACTCTCCCCCACGCCGCCCATTTACACACACAGATGATCGCCCAAAATTTGACAGAAACTGACAGTTATGAGCAATCATTTTGCATAGATACTAATGGGCTAATGAGCGAATCGTGAGCGATTGTAAAGGGCCTTTAAACTACTTCAATTGAATTTCCTACAGGTTAATTAAAAAGCATTCAGTGAGAGCGCGTCAGACCTTAAAGGGGTTGTCTCGCGAAAGCAAGTGGGGTTAAGCACTTCTGTATGGCCATATTAATGCACTTTGTAATATACATCGTGCATTAAATATGAGCCATACAGAAGTTATTCACTTACCTTCCCTGCGCTGGTGTCCCTGTCTCCATGGCTCCGTCTAACTTCAGCGTCTAATCGCCCGATTAGACGCGCTTGCGCATAAGGGTCTTCTGCTTTCGGGTCTGTCCGGCAGCAGCGGCGTTCTGGCTCCGCCCCCTTCTACGCGTTATCGCGTAGCTCCGCCCTGCCATGTGTGCCGATTCCAGCCGCCTGATTGGCTGGAATCGGCACACGTGACGGGGCGGAGCTACGCTATGATGCGTATAAGGGGGCAGAGCCAGAACGCCGTTGCTGCCGGACAGACCCGGCTCATATTTAATGCACGATGTATATTACAAAGTGCATTAACCCCTTAATGACATGGCCTATTTTGGCGTTGAGGACCAAGCGATTTTTTGGTATTTTTCCATCTCCATTTTTCAAAAGCCATAACTTTTTTATTTTTCCGTGGACGCGGCCGTGTAAGGGCTTGTTTTTTGCGTGGCGATCTGTAGTTTTTATCGGTGCCACTTTTGGGTATATAGACAATATCGTAAATTTTTTTTTTTTTTTTTTTAATGATAACAGGGAGAGAAAACGCATCAATTCTGCCATAGATTTTTTTTTTTTTTTTACAGCGTTAATCATGCAGCATAAATGACACACTAAAATTTTTCTGCGGGTCAGTACGGTAACAACGATACCAAAATTGTTATATTTTTTTTAGGTTTTTACACTTTTTTGCAATAAAACCCCCTTTTTTTGGAAATCTTTTTTTTTTCTCTATAGCTGCATTCAAAGTCCTGTAACTTTTTTATTTTTCTATGTACGGAGCTCTTTAAGGGCTTATTTTTTGCGAGACGAGCTGTAGTTTTTATTGGTACCATTTTGGGAAATGTACGGCTTTTTTGATCACTTTTATTGCATTTTTTGTGAGGCAAAATGCTAAAAATTAGCATTTTGCCTCTGTTTTTTAGCGTTTTTTTTACGCTTTTTGTCGTACAAAATAAAAAGCGTGTTCAACTTTTTGTACACGTCGTTACGGACGCGTCAATACCCAATATGTGGGGTTTTAGTTTTTTTCCCTTTTTTTATGCTAATATTAGAAAAAGCATAAAAAAGGGGTTTTTTACATTTTTTTTTTTACATTTTTCTTTTTTTTTACACTTTTCTTTTATACTATTTGAGTCCCTCTGAGGGACTTACATCACTGTGCCTATGATCGCTGTCATAAGGCATGGCAGAGCTACTGCTCTGCCAAGCCTTATCGCTTGTACAGCGATTATAGGCACAGGCAATACAGGACGCCAGTGTCTGGCGTCCTGTTGCCATGGTGACAGGCCGGGCTCTCGCGATAACATCGCGAGTTCCGGCCGGAGACACACAGGGATCGCGATCCCTCTGTGAACTCTTTCCCTGCCGCGATCTACTTAGATCGCGGCAGGGAAGGGGTTAACAGCGGCGGGCGCATCTCCGATGTCCCCCCGTTGTTGGAGCGCGACGCCGGCTGTGACTGACAGCCGGCTCCCGCTGCGGGATAGCGCGGGATCACATGTGATCCCGTGCTATCTCCAGGACGTACCAGGTACGTCATGTTGCGGGAAGTACCAGGCTGCCATGACGTACCAGGTACGTCCAGGAGCGGGAAGGAGTTAATATGGCCATACAGAAGTGCTTAAACCCACTTGCTTTCGCGAGACAACCCCTTTAAATGCATCTGTTACTACAGTGTAGTCAGATAAAATAATTTCAATTTGTGGAATATTTCTTGTATTTACCTAACATTCAAAACATAGGTGGTTTATTTCTCAGCCATCTGCAAAAACAAAACTTTTACTACCTCCAAAATAAAATAAAACACATTCTCTCTTTGAAAAAGAACAAAAAAAAAACTTCCACTTTTAAAGTGTCTATTTTCTGTAAAAATATTAAAATATTCTTGCTACCCAAAATAACTACAGATTATTTGTGTTTATGGAATTATTGTGCTGTCACTGTTTTTTACAGTCACAGAGATTACATCGAAATATTGCACAGAGGAAAATATAGAAAATGGTTCTGTTGCATGGACAATTTATTTTATCCAAGGAGGTGGCGATATTTCATTAAAAGATATGAAATGCAAATTTACACTCGGCTATAACTAACACCTGTCAAACTCGGTTTATCTTTGTTTAGAGCTCAAAGGATGTCTGGATAGCTAAAAAAGAAAAGGGTAA
Organism: Eleutherodactylus coqui; assembly: GCF_035609145.1. Classification (NCBI taxonomy): domain Eukaryota; kingdom Metazoa; phylum Chordata; class Amphibia; order Anura; family Eleutherodactylidae; genus Eleutherodactylus; species Eleutherodactylus coqui. The sequence goes on from NC_089839.1 coordinate 57,772,785, forward strand.
AAAAAATCCACTAAGACAACAGAAACCAGATTGGAAATACTAGCCCATAAAATCCTGTCTTCACTTTCCCTAAAGACTGCTTGCTCGAAGTATGTCATTCAATTGGGATCAACAGATTTTAATTAAGATACTTGACTTAAGTGTGCGCATGGGCTTGATTTGTTAACTGAACCTCATGGATGTACTCGGACAAGCTAAACAAGAACTCCAAAGCCCAAAAAAGAAAGAAAATAATTGCTATCAATTTTCATTGGTCACATTAAAAAAAAAAAAGATTCAACTTGATAGCAAGTGAATGTTAGCTGGCTCAGGGGAGCAATCAGTGCCCAATGACCGGGTGAATCTTCTGCTTCAGGCTTTCCAACTGATCAGACAGATAAGATTTCAATTTACAATGTTGGGGGAAAAAAGAAGACACCTGAGAGCAGGGGATAGACTCCTTTATCAGCAGCTACTGTTCTTTACATTGACTAGCCATTGTTTTCAATCTGAAGTTCCTTATCTTGCTTTGAGAAACAAACATCTTAAATGGAGCTAATAATGTCATACAGGATTGGGACTGTTCGGTCTACAAGGGTTGGGGAAGAGATGTGCATGCTTGAACACAGGTGTGATAGAGAGGAATATTTTTCTATAGGTGAGACAGGAAATGGATAAAGGTGTTACTAATCCTTTCCTGGCAAGACCCCTCATCAAGTTTTTCTAAGGTGTCCACACAAACGTTTTGGAGCTAAAGGCCCATTTAGACCCAACGATTCTCGCTCAAAATTCGCTCAAAGCCATCTTTTGAGCGATAACAGTTACATTTAAATGCACGGACATCGTGCAGTTTTCGTGCACGAGTCATTCCTCGCTCAATTCTAGTTTTCTTGAATAGAGCAATGAACTCTTGATCAATGAGAAGATTCTTTCAGCTCGCATCCCACTGGTAGTTCACAGCGGGACATGAGCTGTAAGTTTGCCGAGCAATAGCGATGGTGTCCCGCCCAGCCTGCATAGCTTTCGTTTGAACGACTTTTGAGCGATCATCTGTCAGTGTAAACGGGGTCTAAAAAGCAATATTTAATACCACTGCTATTAGCTAAATAAAAAAATTTGCAGCTAATGTCTACTGAGATTTCCTTCCATCTTGTTTACACTATGGCCTGTCCCTATAATGCCCACCACTAAAGTATGAGGTTCATTTATTTGGTTCCTGGCAAAACTTGCACTTCTGTTAACAGTATACGCGTTGGGTGGCATTGTATTAGTCAGAACAATCTGTGTGTCGATAAATACTTTTGTGCAAAAAAAGGACAAAAACTATGTAGGAAAAAAGTGGTTGTAGGTGGAATCCCTTTTCTTAAAGAGGCACGAGACGTATTTCTAAGCTCGATTCCTCTTTCTCAATATTTTAGCTGGGGACACACGGCCGCGAAACGTGTCTATTGTAAGCTGGATTAATTCTTATTAAAAACAGAGGAGTCGAGCTTAGAAATATGTCCTGTGCCTCTGTAAGAAAAGGGATTGTGTCTACAACCACTATTGTTCTACATTTATTCCATATATTTGCACGTCCTCCTGGGAAGGTGTGATGTTTCGTGGACTGGCTGCACCCTCTCAGACTCATCAAGAATCACACTCCCATATATAGAATAAGGGAGGAGAAAATAAAATTCCCAAACCAAAACATCGCTTTATAGACTTTGGAACTCTCAAGTATATGTTCCGCTCCCTCTTTTTTCCTCTCATCTTTCAAAAACAAGTATAGGAATGATACAAATGTAAACATTACTGGTTAGCCAAAAAAGCTATCACTTCTATAATATTTGATATATACTGTAGATAAGAAAGGCCTCAACATGGTTTCAGCCATTTACTCCTCTGATGGCCAATTTGATGAAATCTCATATGTGGACAGAATAAAATCCAGGATCCAAGCAACAAGAAATTTATCAACTTCAAGGTTTTTAAATGATTTGTTGCATCAGGAGAGATCATGTCCATATGCCTTAAGGCCTAGGTAGGCAACTAGTAGATTGGAATCTGCTCGTAAATCTGCCAGAACCCAAGTAGAGAAGTCTTAAGATGGCCATACTGGAGACTTTAATTTTCTAAATTACTCGTCTTTAAAAAAAGTCGCGGAAAATCCATCTAAATTTCCTGTTGGTCATCAACAGACGATTGTGGGGATCCGGCGCTCTGATTCCCGCCGATCAGCTGATTCCTGGGCTGCTTTCACTACGGGCAGCACAGGGAGCATAATGTGTGGACCATAGTTCAATGGCCTAGGTTGTTAATACAGGTGCTGCTCCCATCTGTCATCAACAGAGGAAATTTAAAAAGTCCTGAAATAACTTTATACAGTTGGTCTGTCAGGCGCAATGTAAACGGATGGATCAGAGTCTGTGCAGGGAATCCCGCTCGGAATCCAGCCTCGCATGCAGCCAGTGAGCCCTGTTTACCTGTTTTCCCTGGCAGCAACGCCAGTGCGAATCCCTCAACTTTCAGGTTTGCTGTACTGCGCATGGTCCTCAGGGCTCGCCATCGGACATGCGCAGTACAGTTTTAATTTTTAGTCTCCTGCTTTCCCACAAGATCCGTGGCACATCCATAGTGTCAGCTGCAGGTGTGCTGTGAATCGGATAGCTTCCATTGACATCAATGGAAGCCAGGTCTGCAGGATTCACAGAAAAATGGAGCATGCTGCGATTTGTTTTTCATACCAAAAGGTCCGCAAAACAAATCCACATGCTTAAATTCATTCGCGGACGCCCATGCTTCCCCATGGGCGGCTTGATTTGCAGCTAGCTCAACTTTCTCCCTTACAAATGATGTCCGGAGAATGAAGGATCGGGAACATTGAATTTCTACACTCCATCCAATTGTTCCCTGAGAGATAAGCCACTGCCAGAATGGTCATCACAGTTGTTGAAGGTATCTTTCCAGTGATTGAGAAAAATCTGTCAGATTTTTATTTTTCCTGATTGTTGTCAGTCTTTAGCAGATTTTCATGGCACATAAAATGAGTGGCTAACAGCAATACATGAATGAAATGAGTTATTATGTATGACAAGCATCACTAGTGTACAGCCAGCTTTAGCTTAACTATGAGGAGTCACTGGGGGCTTCTCTTTTCGTAAACATTCTCATACTGACTGACACATCCTTCCCTCTGCTCCAATGAAGATATTCTAGGATCTTCTTCTAAGCGCTCACTTACACAGGCATTTTGGGGGATGTATATTATGCAGTACACAGTTAAATATGCACGTAACATGCACATTTAATTCATGTTTTAAGCCCCTATAGCCTATAATGGGTGTAATATGCATAAAAATAGGACATGTTGTGTTTTTATTCCCATGTGAAAAAAATACATATCTGAATGGGCCAATGTAAATCAATGGCTTTTAGGACTGTGTATTACATGCAGAAAAAATATGTGCGTAATACGCAGCCCCTATACACCCGTGTGGGTGAGCCCTACGACATTCATATGCTGATTCTTTGCACCCAGACTACATGAGCAAAAAAATAATGTTTTCACATGATGTTTTTTGCTTATTTTTGTCAAGGCCATAAAAAACATTTCAAATGGCGAGTACCTTGTATATGTGCAGCCTGTGACCCAACATGGTCACTCTGTGTGAAAATGAAATTACCATGGTTCAGCTTTAGTAACTTCTGTATACTCTGTACTTACCCAAGGTTTCCCACCGCTGTCCTGCAGTTAATGGACATCAGTAAGTTTAGAGAGATGGACGTAAGCAAGGACCAACAGTAACTACCTAATGTTGCTGTAGACCGAACACCCGATTTAATTTTAATACTATTTTTGCAGGACCGTTCCGCTTTTTATCCCATTTGAAGAATGCCCTATAGCATAGTAACTATCTGTAGCTAAGCAGCTGTTATTTAACTGCAATCTCAATGGACAGCGATAGCCAAATCTTGAGCTCAAAACGATGTATTAATGCCGCTAGCATCAGTCTGGTCCATTCTCAAAGAAACTATCAAGTTGTGAATAAAAGTAGAAAAATGGACTCCAGTGAAAAGGATTTTTTTTTAAGAGTGCGTGAAGCAAGTGTTAGTTGTTTGTTAGCTGCAGGCTTTTTCCTTTTCTTCCACCAGTCAACAAGCTCCTCTGCCTGTCAATGGCTTAAGATCTGATAAGGGAGCTGTATTTATTTTCAGACTAGCCATGGGGGAAGACGACAAGAACCTGATTACATCAGGGGCATCTCAGAACTGACAAGACCTTTGCCCTGAGGGCCACTGGGGAAAACAAAGAGGAAAGCGAGAGGAGGGGTAGAAAACCCGCTGAGGTGGCTATGTGAGGGTCTTCTCTACAAATAAGCAAGATCATCTCAACCAAAAATAAAGAAAACAACCGACATCTGCTAGCTATATAGACCTGTCCTCAACGTCTGTACTTTAATGGAAGGGATGCTGGTAAGAACTGGCTTCTATTGTACAGCTGCATACATGAGCTCCCTGGGACATCAATGCTTTCCAAAATATAGTTACCTTTCAGTCAAGACAAATCTCTGCAATTAGTTCTAACACTGCACAATACATAATACAATGTAACACTTGAGATAAATACTTAATTGCATTATAAGCTTATTTTTACCCTCTTACCAATTAAATCTTTACATTTTTATATGCAGGATTTTCTAGTAAAAAGGTTTAGCATATATTCAACTATTTCAATAATTCCCAAAATCTGCAGATGATAATTTTGTGCTAATAACTTTTCTATAGATAATGTATTAGTTCTTTCATGACAAAATGTTGTGCTTAACAAGGGTTTTCCAGGCATTTACTATTGATGACCAGGATAGGTCATCAATAGTTGATTGTCAGGGTCTGCTGCTTGGGATCCCTGACAATCATCTGATCCTCTGGACCGGTTACTGTGCAGCCAAGTCAGACGTCCACATTGGGGTTGGAGCCAGAAGTGCAATAGAAAGCTTCACTCCCACTAATTTCAACGGGAGTGATGCCTTCTATTATACTTTCAGCTCCAACCGCAAGAAGTAGCTGGAAGTGCAACGAAAGGCACCACTCAGCACCCGTATGGGCATGGATCCACACAGATCAACTATTGATACCCTATGCTGAGGATAGGTCCTCAATACTAAATGCCCAGAAAACACTTTTTACATTTCCTTTGATACCCAATTACTTTAAGAGAGATTTTTGAAAAGTCTAACAACTTAAAACTACTTAGTAGTTTATTTATGAAATCCTTTTTTAAGGAAAAGGTCTATACTCCAAGGTTTGCCTTGGTGCTCATCTCGAAAGTAGGTAAATATTAAGGCAGCTTTCACAGTGAAATAACGGTGCTGTGAAAGTTTCATATTTTCAATACTGCACTTGATCGCCACCATTTTTCCTGATATTTTCCCCAAACACATTGGAATTCAGTATGGAAAAGTATCAAAATTGTGCATCAAATTGATAAAGGATCTGCAATCATTTTTATGCTACACCCAGTCAGACCAGTCCTACATTGTAGAAGGGGCTAGTAACATACAATGAGTGCACATAAATCCAGTTTGTCAATACAATTAATTAATGAATTAAATGCACATCACAATTGTGATATTTTTGCCAAAAGGAATGTCTTTTAGCAAAATGTCACAGATTGTGTTTTTTTGTATTAGACATTTATTTTCCCATGGAAACCTGATCACATGTTAATTTTGCTCAACAGTATTTCCTTTTAGATTTGGACTTGCTGAAAAGTTTTATATAAAAACCATACGGTAACCTGCATCACTTTAATCTGTGGTAAGATGAATACACTTTAGATTTGTCACCTGCTGGAGGTACTGAGACTGCTCAAATAACGGCTCCGATAAACATATCAAAGAAGAACGAGTTTATCGTAGCATTTTACAAGCATTTAGTATGCTAAGGCAGCTGTGACCTGGTAAAATCTAATTATTTCCCCAATACCCATTGGAATAGTTCAGGACGATTTGCAGCAGCTTCTAACTGGTGCGTTAAGCATTTGGCCAGACATCACAGACTTAACAGATAGCTGAATGAGCGTTCTGTAGATCTCTTGTGATCCTCCCGCAGGTGCATGTTAAAGGTAGACCAATAATGTTTCTTAACATGCATCACAACCTAGTGACAGATAATACCAGCTGGAAATTAGTGTTCTCAAGGAAATGCTGTAAAGCTTTATTCTGTAAGTCAGCATTGTGAATCACAAAGTCCTATCCTAGAAACTGGATAATGAGCGCCGTCACCATATGTATGCGAAAACTAAGAATGGTGAGCGGCATCAAGTCTATCAGGTTGTTTTTTTTTTTGAATACCACATAACAACAAAAGGTTACCACCACAGTATAAAGGTAATTAAAGCGGACTTATTAATAAGCATAGTTACTTACTTTGATTATGCACATGAAATATCCAACAGCTCTGAGTTTTGTCTACCATGCATGGGCATGTTAGACTCGTTTTCAGACTCCAATATGTCCTGTGGCGCTAATGAAGTTCGGGTTTGATCCTTCGGTAATGAGGGGCAAAACTCAAGGCATTTATGTGTTTTGTTGGCAAACCCATAGGTAGGGAGTTAAGGCAGCAGCTCATCTCCATGCAGAACAAAAGGAGCAGGCATTGAAGTTCAACATCCCCATCCTCCCCACCCCCAACATCAAAAGTTGAAAGGGCTCCAAACACATTCAACAGACATCCAATACCCCTGAAATCTGCGATTTCAGAAGAAATATATCATTTATGGGGGCCTTAAAGCTCTTCATGCACGAGATAGCTGTCTGCATTCACTCGGTTGGCTGACAGCTCTCTCCTGATCCCCACAGACACAGGAATGCTCAGTTAGGCCAACCATGTATGCGTTTTTATGTAGTGGGAGAGAAAACTGCTGCGACACACCTCTGGAAGCAGCTCATCTCCCAAGAGCAAAATGAACAGGCAGATGAAATCCACCTGCCTGATCCTTATATCGCCGACATCTGCCATCCTAAGAGAGTGAAGAAGCCGCCATACACAGATGATCAGCCGGCCCAATTGAAATCTGATAATCTAGATCTAATGGTTATGTCCAACATACATTCTATGTGATCTGAAAAAGTATTAGGCCCTAGTATGAAGGGATCTGACCCAAACTCTGCTTTACATGGGGGTTGCCTTTTCTTTGATCATATTGTAAAAGGTCCATTTCATCAAGTCAATCTGGATATAATAGACAATCCATCACACTGATTCCATGAGTACCAGATTACAGGTAATCTTCTCATTACTACCACATATTACTCTTTCTTCAAAGCATAAGTAGACCAGTATGTATTTTCTTGAAAGGTTCAATAGTGAGTCTCATATAAGCATCAAAAAGAATACATCTACCAACGTTTAAAAGATAAGTAAAATATACAGTGGATCATGAAAGAATATTTGACTAATAGTATGTATGCAGGCAATACACACATGTATGTAATTGTTTATCTCACATACATCCATTTCTCATAAAGTACTGATCATGGAGAGACTGACAGTTTTCTAGATTTCCTGTCAGTAATTCGATTCATGAACGCAATCAACCTGTTTTTGGAAATGCAATAGCAGATCTTTCTTTTCTAATCCTGGACATACCCTTTAAGAGATAAGATACAATTAATTTAGGTTTAATGCTAATTTAACAGGAGTAGTTTTATTTTCTAATCAAAATATACCCCAACGTTTATAGTATGTGTAAGTTTTTCCAAACTTTAAAAGGTCTTCTTTAGAGGAGTAAGGCAACAGAGGCGTAGCTTGTTTACTCAGCATGCACCCAGCTATGTAGAAGGAATGTCACGTGACCAAGGAGCCCACCGAGACAGCATGCACAACTGGTAACAGTCCTCAGGAAAGACTTTCATTTTTGTTAATCCTCTGAGACTTTTTCTTAACACAGATAATTCTGCCTCAGTGAGTAAGTAAGAAGGAAAAAAGGCCTCTGAATGACAATGGTGAATTAAAAGAGAGCAGCAGCCTTCACTGCACACATTTTCCTTATTGGATTTTCAACTTCAAAGAGAAAGCACTGAGTAGACAAAACAGCAAACACCACTGGATTTCTGAAGAAATCATTTACATAAAACCTCAAGTGCACAATTTGGGGCTTTAGAATGACTAAGCCATTTTTAAGTTGGAAATACATCAACTACATGTGTCAAAAGTCGTGTCAAAAATGAAAACAAGTGTATTACATGTATGAAGGTCTGTCACGATGTGTTAGCTGTGGTTTTACACAGTACTGCAGGTAAACATACTGCATATCATTAAAGGGTTGGCAGAGGGAGTCTAAAAAAATTACATGGAAAACAATACTGCTTCAATTTCCTACCAAGCCAGCATAAAACTAGCATAAAAGTTTCGTTGGCTGCTTGCCGCTCCTTTGTTTCCGATGAGCAGTAATGCCAGTAAGTATGGCACATGGTCACACTTACTAGTGATTGGCTGCAGTTGGCATTCTAAACAAAAACCTGGAGGCGGCCACTAGAATTTTTGCACTAGATCGGTGGAGGTTTGTTTTGTAGGTTAACTACTTTTTTTGTATGCGTATTTTGGTCCATACAAGTAGCTTTATAAAGACACAATTTTCTTTTTTAAGATACCTTTACATAGGAAGGGGGTGTGGGGGGGATTATCGCCTGAATTGTCACCAACAGCAGCGTATTTGGGCAATAATCCCGTGTACAAGCGGACGCTGACAGGTTATGACAGTAAGAAATTGCTCACCTGTCATAGCCACCTAGATTTTAGCATGACTAAAAACCTAGCGACTGTTGGACTGTGTAAACAAGAGCCGCTCAAGTATTTCTTGACTCCAATAAGAGATACCATAACCAAACAACCTGAATAAGACTATGTTTACTACACCTGTATATACAAAAGTCATGGGAAAGCAGTATGTAAATTTATTTTGAAGTGATGCTACCTCCGGTGATGGCTTGGGAATACTCCTACCTGTACAAGTTGTAAGAGTTCTCTTGTTAGTGAAGTTGAACACTGGCCAGCGTGCCCATGGGAAGATAGTGGGCGCCAGATGGATGGAACATACCATACACCACAATCCACCGTGTGACGCGTGTACCAGGAAAATGTCAAAGAAAGCATTTATATGTAAAAGTAGACAACACAGTGGCCACCCATGGGTGCTTAATCACAGGTGACATCTGATGACTAGAATGGTTCAGGTTAACAGAGAAGGAACTCCAGCAGAAATCACATCCACATTCAATGGAGGTGGCACCATACACATATCCTGCAGGTCAGTGCAAAGTTCTAAAGCTTCGATTGGATATGGGAAAAAGAAGACCCACCAGAGAGCCTCTATGAACACAATGACACTGGATACCTGGGCTTATGAGGTGGCTAACTGGACCCTAAAAGTCTTTTTGTGGAATCTATACCATGTTGAGTTGCTACACTTTGCCAGGCTAGAGGAGGCCCTACATAATATGTGTTCCCGTTTGCTGACACTTGGCACATTAGTATGTACAATATCAATTTAGCGATCTATCTACAGTGTTTCCCCGAAAATAAGACAGTGTCTTATATTAATTTTTGTTCAAAAAGGTTTAACTTGTTTACATGTATAGCTGCCTGGACACTATTTAAATTGACTTTTTAAATTAACTGTTAGCAGGGCTTCATTTTGGAGTAGGGCTTATATTTCAAGCATCCTCAAAAAGCCTGAAAAATCATTTTGCATCCTCAAAAATTCTGGAAAATCATGCTATGCCTTATTTGTAGGGTATGTCTTATTTTCAGGGAAACTGGGTGTATATTCATCATGGTTTTTCCAAACCTGGTTTCAGATCCAATCAGGAAGAGAGATATAGGGGGGGGAATTTTTTTTTTTCAAAACCGAAAACATATTAGGCAACCACTGATGTATAACCACAGCGAAACAGAAAACACAAACACATTGTAGACTACACCAGCATCATGAACAAAAAGTCTGCATTGGTCATTTGGCCAGTGTGGGAAAAAAGAAAAGAAATGCAAAGCGTGGTTCTATTTAGTATTGCTGGACTGATACAACAGGCATATATAGAATATGTTGTCTTAATTTAAATAAAGAAGCTCCAACTAGCCAGAGAATACGTGACAACACTATGGATGGATATCAAAGTTCAACTGTGAAATGTCAGGGAGTACCAATAATTGATGTTCTGTGTCTTTACTATGTGCCTCACTGCACACATACTGTATCATATTCCCTAATGGATAGAACAGAAGGCTAGATCCAAGCACACACCAGTGTCTCCAAGGGGGTGAAATGAATATGAATGCCAGGAGATGTTACCAGATGGAGAACACATTGGCACAAGAAAAGAAGTGAACACCTTGAAAGTTCAATGATTGAGTGACCGGACGTTTCATTATCAATATACCATTCCTTTTTAAAAGACCATAACAGTGATGTTTAAAAGAAAAAAATATATATTTCAAACGGGATATTTCTATATTCACATTATACACTAAATGCCCACTTTATTACTGACATTGGCTCGTCCATGATTGAAACGGTCCTCTATGTAGACCAGATACTTGACCTCGGAGTGTGGCATATTTCTTTCTAAAAGCATAATGGTGGCCAGAATGGCTTAATGTATATCCAGCCCTAATGGAGTAATCAGACATTAAAATAAAATAAAAAAATAGCTGCCATTGGTATACAACAAAAAATAAACCATACCCTCCCCCCTCCCCCCCGTCCTCGCAGTGATCCAGTAGTTGTGCTTCCATGAACTTTCCAGTCTTTGTTCATAAAAAGTTCAACATGTGACTACTGCAAGCAGTCAATGGCCGTAGGGGGTCACATGTCGTACACTGTCATCACAACACAGCGATGGAAGCTACGGTGCTAGGAGTAGGGCAATGGCTGACGTGATCACTTATCTTTCACATGTAGTGAAACAGAGTTTTCACAGTGTTTAAAAGTTAAATGTGGCATATGCAGAAGAGATGGGGTCTCATAGCAAAGACTTAAATAGGCCCTTGATTATGCTTTCTGGTTTTACCACTCAGTTCTGGAAAGCTTTTTTCCCCGTTTCATGCTATTTAAAAATGACCACAAGGGTGACTACCCACTACATTTTTTTTTCACTGCGAAATTTGCTGCGTTTTTTTTTCTGCAGGGGTTTATGGGACTTGTAATGTTAGAATCGCGATAGCGCAAAATCGCGATTTCACGGTAAATTGCGATTTTGCGCAATCGCAATTTTAACATTAGAAGTCCCATAGACCCCTGCAGAAAAAATGCTGCGAATTTTGCAGTGAAAAAAAACTGTAGTGGGTAGTCACCCTTAGGCCAATTCTTCACCTCCTTGTTCCTCTTTGGAGGAAGGTCCCAGTCCTACATATTTTTTCACTAGGTAAAGGTAAAGTCCCCTGGTGCATTGTTACGTTTTCTTGGCAGACTGTTTTTGTGGATGGTTTGCCATTGCCTTTCCCAGTCTCCCCCCCCCCCCCCCCCCCCCAACTGGCTGGGTACTCATTTTACAGACCTCGGAAGGATGGAAGGCTGAGTCAACCTTGAGCCGGCTACCTGATCCCCAAGCAGAACCCACAAGCTTCAGGTTGTAGTAAGAGCTTAGAACTGCATTTCTGCTGTGTTAACACACTACGCCACATGAGGCTCTATTTTCTCACTACTCCGTTGCAAAACAGATTGTAATCAGAGCTGGGGTGCCCTTTCTCCAGGGGTTCCATAGCAGTTGCAAGATCTGCTTCTATGGTCTGCACGCCCTTGGGTCTATTGACAAATTTAGCTGTGATGTGAGGATGATCTTTCATCTCTGGTTTATCATCTTAAAGGGGTATTTCAGTTATGTGACATACTATCAAGTTTTCACCTATCCATTGGATAACTGTTAACTGACAGATCAGTGTGGCTCCGATTGCTGCGATCCCCACAAATTGCCAGAATAGTGGTCCGGTCTCCATCCCATCTGAGGAGATTGGTGACCACACATTTACACTGCTGCTCCATTTTCTCTATGGACGTGCTGGAGATACAGTAGTAGAGTTCAAGCGCTCAGCCATCTCTGGAAGTCCCGTAGGGAAGGGAACACGCATGCACAGCTACTGCTCCATTCATCTCTATGGACCTGCAGGAGATACAGTAGTAGAGTTCAAGCGCTCAGCTATCTCCGGCAGTCCCGTAGAGAAGGGAACATGCATGCACAGCTGCTGCTCCATTCACACAGGTGGAAACAGGACACCATTTAGGCGATCAGTAGGGGTTCATTATCCCCTACTGAGTACATAGATGAAAACTGGATATAACAATATGAGAAGTTAAATAATAAATGCAGCTCACATGTTACCAACACAAAAGCAGTGTTTTCTCCTTGATCATATGAACTTTTCAAAAAGGTTTATCATCACATCATTACTAAGCAACATTAATGTAAATTCTGATTTCAACACTGTAGCTTAACAAATTAAAGGCAACCTGTCTGCAACTATGAGCAAGTTATGGTGTACACAGGACAGGTCTCAAGGAGTCCAGGACTTTTAACCCTTTGCAATCCAATTTTGGATTCAGGTTTTCCTAGGGGTGCTTTCTCTTTCTGCCATTATACAATGGCGCCATCTGCTGGCTAGAGCCAGTACTGTGGTATCAGACATGCTGGAGAGGCCCCCAACAACAGAGGGGCCAGTAACATACAGTAAGAATACCCTGCAAGACATCTTCCGACATCGGAGCTGCACAGTCTTCAATCAGAATGTCTGAAGACGTCAGACAGTGGATTGGAAAGGGTTAATACCGACTTGTCTCCCCGTTTCTGGTCTCTGCAGACATCACCATAGAGAACAGCGCCTGCAGATGTGTCCACTTTGCATGAACACACAATCTCTATGGAAGTTAGCAAGCGCACAGTCGCAAATACAAGTCCCCAGCACTGTCCGCAAGTCCTCAACAGATAAAGCAGGAATGGGAACCCAGGTGAACAAAAAACAAAAGGGGGGGGGGGGGGGACTACATCCTTGGACTCCTAGAGACCTGCCCTATGAGCACCATAACCACTCATCGCTCATAGTGCTCATAGGTGGTGACTGGTTCCCTTTAAGAAATTCTCAGACATTTGTCATTCTTAGAAATGGACAACAACGAAGATTAAACTACATTGCTTATTCAGAGGTGTGTGATGTTATGCAGGTTGGACTACACGGTTCCATATCTACTTGTCTATCACATCATGCAATCTGGATACAGCTGAATGGCGTATTTCAAATATTCATTATGGTCCTGACAAACTTCTAATGTTATTGAAAAGAGCACAGTAGCCCAGGGAATGGCACTGCAGCCATGAGAGTACTTTGATCATGGATTCAACTCAAGCCAATACATGGATCTTGTATGTTCTCTCCAGGTTTGTGTAGGGTTCTTCTGTTCTGGCCATATTCCCACAGCCAAGTGCCAGTTGGGTCCAAGATTAGATAGCGCAACTCGCACAGCCCTCCATTCATGTGCTGTGCGCGACACTTGAGCAAGTCTTGCACAAAAGTAGAACATGCAATGATTTGTCAAACTCAGACTGTCGGTCCAAGTGAAGAAAATTGTGTAAAAGAATCAATTCAAATAAAAAGCATTCTTTTTCGGACTTATCACCCATGTGAATACAGCCCTTTCACACTCCCCCAAAAATACTGATATGTTAAAGGGGTTGTTCAATAGTGTTTGTTATTTTGTGATACAGGAAACATGACTTAAAATAATGCAAAGTGTCATATACTCACATTCCCCAGCTCCCTGCTGCATCTTGCGCTGCGGCTTCAGGTCTCGCCTGTGACATGATGTTAACAGGCTGCAGTCAGCCTATGCAGAGGACATCACAGGCTACCCTAGCCAATGACAGAGCTTAGTGCTAGATCGCTGAGCTGTCATTGGCTGCACCAGTCTATGTACAGGACGTCACAGGCTACTGTAGCCAATGACAGAGCTCAGTGGTAGAAGAATGAGCTCAGTCATTGGCTGCAGCAGCCTGTGACATCCTGTACAAACAAACACTGGGTACAGAGGACTGAGCAGAGACGCGGGAGATGCAGGGAGCCGGGAGGAGTATATGACAGTTTGTAAAGCCATGTTCCCCATGCCACAAAATAACAAAGAAAATAAAATCTCAACCACTTTGTGTTTTCTTTTTATTAAACTGGTCCCAGTAGTTGTGTAAAGATAACTTTACGGGTGGGTTCCCGCCGGAAATCTCGGGGTTTGGCCGCAGTAAAAACCGTGAGATTTCCGCCGGGAGAAGCGCCGCAGAAAAACCTGCGGCAGCTTTGAAACGGCCCGGCTGCTCGCTCTTCCGCTGCGACCGCAGCGGAAAGAAAAAAGAATGGACATGCTGCGGTCGGCAAAGCCGCGGCTGCAGTCGGCGCAGCCGCGGTTTCGGGCGGATTGGCTGTCCCGTGTGGACGAGATTTCTGAGAAATCTCGTCCACATGGCTGGCTAATCCTGAGATTAGCGGCCACATGCGGAATTGCCGCGCGGAAATTCCATGCGGAATTTCCGCGGCAAATCCGCCCTGTGTGATCCCCCCTACACGGGACAACTGTCGGACACATAAGCGCCCACCAGCCATCACGCTGACTATCGCTCAAGAGCAATATCTGTTCTGTGAATGGAGGCAAAGCGAAGACCTTTCGGCTGCCTATCTCCAGTCACTGTAAACAGGCAGCAACTCCGATAGTGAGCGACTCCTGGTTACATGGTCCGACAGTCGCTTGGTTTTTAGTTATGCTAATGATCAAGTGACCTTGCTCAGTGCCCTGTCAGTGGTCACTTGTACACCATCTCCCAAATTCACGGTTCCAAGCGATTATTTATGCGATAATCGCCCTGTGTAGAGGTATGTTGATATTCTGAAACCCATTGGTGAAAGCGAATGATTTGAATGACGACAATCCCTGTATGGAACTGGCAATATGTTGGCGCTATATAATAAATGCAAATACATGATCTGGAAATAAATATGAATTGCAGAAAAGATGAGTATATGGACTTGTATTTAACAAAACAAACAGTAAATCTCTGTTCTGGTCTATTATTCACCCCAAACATGATGTAATAAAAGCCTATATAAAGTCTGCTGTGTAAAAGTAAATCCCACGTTCATGTCTGTAGGCCTTTGACACTTGAAGTTTTAGCATCAGTCCAAACTACAAGTCATCAGACTCCCTTTAAAGTTTATGTCACCACTGGTGCCGGGACGCACATAAATAAACACAATCACAGCTCTCCTGAGTAAAGGACATCCTTTATATAGGACTGCAAACAGACAGGTTTTATGTACCCGGAAAAGCTGAAAAACACATGGAGGAAATCACTTGAAAGATTTAGTTCGCAGAGCAATTTAGTTTCATAGTGAAATGTACTAGTGGAATTTCTATTTACTTGCCGAGAGATTACATTTGGCAGGCATGGAATATTTGACCCACCGCCCCTTCCTTATGGATGTCAAAGGAAGAAATATTAATGCAGACAGGCTAAATGACCAAATATCTGAAGTCTTTCCAACGTTAGGGGGATATGTTTAGAAGGCTCCTAAATCATGACTCAGGAAGTCTCCAGGTCTACAACACCTCACTAAAGTAAGAGAGAAGAAACCCTATAGAGATAAGGACTCCCCTAGTGGTTGTTACGTCTGGTGAAGAGATCAACCCCCACATACGGCCATAATAAAACATGCATGAGAGATAACATATAGAACAGTCATGCAATATGGATGAACTTAAGTAATTCTTCTATAGCCACTGTTTGAAACACATCATTAATGTCTACCGTGGTTCTCCTCCATTAAGGCTCTATTGCTCCACTGTGTGTGTGGCATAACCCTTTCCAAAAACACTGGTGCAGCTGCAAAACTCTTCAGCCATATTTTTCACCTTGGATTACAAGCACACACATATGATGGCAGCTTTCCAAGCAAGCAAAGGAATTCTTATAACCCACCCGGTGAGGATACATTGTATTCCCAAAGCAATCACAAACAACAACGTGGCCCATATGATTGTAATGTTCTGCAGGGGTTCTCATTATATTAGTGATCATTAGCCATGCTTCTTGAGATTAGGTTTTGAAGTGCTACCTGTGTAAACCAACATTTTATGTTCTGAGCAAATATTAGGCTTGCCTATTGACATGTACAGTGTTTAATTTACTGATTAACTTTGAGCTATTCTGATTTTTTTTTTTGCTTGATGGGGCTATTTAGGTTTAAAATGGTTTTCCATTATTTTGCAAAATAATGTGTCACGATATGAGGTCACACTAATGCGTAGTGATGAGTGAACTCGATAAAAGTTTGGTTTAGCCTGTTTGTCAAATTTTGGCAAAAGTTTTGGTTCAGTCTGCATTAGTTTGAACCAAATCGGAACTTCATGAATATACCTAAAACTGGTTTATAACATGGTGGTAGTAAAGGAAAAGAAAGGAGGAAGAAGTAGGAAGGAGGAGGAAGAGAGGAAAAGGATTAAGGAAGGAAGGAAGAGGAGGAGAAAGGAAGATTATTATAGTGAGTTTGGTTGAGACAAACAACTGAAGATTCAGGTTTTCGACGACTAAAACTTAAAGTTCGACCAAAACATGGTACAACAGTTTCAGTTGGCTCAACGCTAATAATGAGACAAATGCATTTTTATTCAGACAGATGATCAAGCACGAATGTTTGTGCGAATGCGGACATAAAAATGCTCAATCACCAGTGGCACATTCCCGTGTAGACAGGATGTGTTGCTGATAAAGGTTTTCTGTGAGAAGATGAACAATTGTATTAATGTTCATTCATCCACATAAGACCACCTGACGGCCAAATCGAGGGGCGGCTACTCTCTACTGATCTTCCTTGACCTCTCCGCAGCATTTGACACTGCTGACCACAAACTCCTCCTCAACATGCTATGCTCCATAGACCTAAAGGACACTGCTCTTTCCCGGTTCTCCTCCTACCTATCTGATGGCTCATTGAGCATATCATTTGCAGGCTCTACCTCCCCTCCTCTTTCCCTTGCTGTTGGGGTCCCCTAGGGCTCGATCCTTGACTCCTTTCTCTTCTCCATCTACACAGTTCCTATTAGACAAACCATCAGGAGATTTGGCTTTCAGTACCATCTCTGTGCTGATGACACCCAGTTATACACCTCCTTCCATGACATCACAGCACCGTTCCTTCAGAATGCCACTGACTGTCCGCTGTCTCTAACCCTATATCCTCTCTCTACCTAAAACTGAACCTCTCAAAAAACTGACCTACTGGTGTTTCCGCCCTTCACTAACCGACCTCATCCTGACATCTCCATCTCAGTGTGTGGCACCACCATAACTCCCAGAAAGCACACCCGCTGTTTTGGGGTTACTTTCGACTCCGATCTTTCCTCTACCCACTACATCCAATCTCTCACCCAAAGGTCACCTGCATCTCAAGAACATTGCAAGAATCCACCCCTTTCTCACTGTGGACTCGCTAAAAACGCTCACTGTTGCCCTCATCCACTCTCGCCTCGATTATTGCAACTCCTAAATGAGGCAGCTAGACTCATCTTCCTGTCCAGCTGCTACTAGGACACCTCTGCCCTGTGCCAGTCACTGCACTGGCTGACCATCAAATATAGAATTCAATTCCAACTCACTACCATCATCCATGAAGCTCTCCATAGCAGCGCGTCACCCTATATTACCTCCCTTCATCTCAATCCACCACCCAGCAGCTTTTGCTTTGCTCCGTTAACGAAATCAGATTAAGTGACTCTTTAATTTGATTCTCTCCTCCAAGACTTCTCCAGAGCAGCACCAGTCCTCTGGAACGCACTATCCCAAACTATCCGGGCAATCCCTGACGCACAAAATTTCAGGCGTGCCCTAAAAACGCACCTCTTCAGGGAAGCATACCATATCCCCTAAACCAAACCCCTATTTACTCCGCCTGATAACATGCTCCTTGTCCTACAGACTGCAATCAACCACTTCCTGCATTCATACCAACTCAGCGACTATAAGGCTTAATTCTGACTATTATCTATGTGTATAGCATCCCTCACTCTCCACCTCACCATACCATGCAAATCTCCAGCCCCTTTACCTTCTGTATAACCCCACTATTTGCAGTATGTAAGCTCATTGGAGCAGGACCCTCACCCCTAATGTTTCCATCGATTAATTACTATGTAACCGTGGTTTTTATATTTTTGTATCTGTCCCTCCCCCCCCCCCCCCCCCGTTTTGTAAGCGCTGTGGAATATGTTGCCGCCAAATAAAGATTATAAATATTACTCTGCCGCATGTGAACAGCAGTAATGAGTATCGATTTACAAGCTCTTTGTTGAGTGACACTTGTTACAATGATGCACAAATTACTGAGTCGGAATCCTTGAAAAGCAGGATCCGTAGGAAAAAAACCAAAACAAAGATATACAAATGGTGTTTCTCGCCAATTTTTTACACCATCACAACAAGGACACATCACTTATGCACCTTAACCCACTGGAAAAAATCCCTTATGCAGAGTTATGTGCAGTGAGGCCTCGGTGTACAAAAAGATTGCGTCTATTACAACCAATCTTTTCCTATGAACGTGTCTTTTTTTTTTTTTTTTTTTTTAATATAGAGGTGCAAAATGTCTTTCATGCTTGAGAAAAGAGTAAGAATTGTTAGTAAGCCCTCCAAAATGTGCTGCATTTCTAGTATTGCATCTATTGTCCTAATGGCATAAAACACTGGAAGAGTATCTACTCTCCAAAAGAAACTTGGATGAACATGTGATAATTTATAGGCTAACCTGGATTCTTGAGGGGGTTCACCAATGTTCCGCAAACCCCTCATTCCAGTAAAACCTTATACATAACTTCTACCGGTTACCCACCTCCACACTTTGAATCACCAGATTTTCCTGACTTGTTAAAATGGGCAGAGAATTGGCTTGCGAAAAAGGGCACTAAGGGTTCTTTTACATGTAGCAATTTGCCCTGATCAACATGATCGTCAATCATCTAACAGGAGTTTACAAAGATGAATTCAGACTATTAAACAACTATTAACCCCTTTCCAAACCAATTTGTATCCTGGTTTTCCTAGGGGGCTTACTCTTTCTGCCGTTATACAAAGCACAATATGCTGGCTAAAGCCAGTACTGCATGAGGTGACATGTTGGATAGGCTCCAACAGCAGAGAGGCTGGCAATATACAGTAAGAGAACCCCGACGGATCTCTTCAAGCTTCGGAGCTGTACAGCCTTAAATCTTAATGTCTTCAGAGGTCAGACAGTGGATTGGAGAGGGTTAATACGATAGTTTGTACCAATAAAGTTGCCATTGATCAGCTGCAAATCTGATAAGCATTTTTATGCCCATCTAAATGAACAAATCTGCCAATAAACTGGTGCTCACACTTACACATGGCCCGAGGTTTGAGCACAAGAACGTTGGGAAGAAAGTTCTTGCCCGATTATCAGATCACGTAAAATGCCCTTAACGGTGCCCATATACATTATACTACAGTTGATGAAAATTGACAATTTCAACTAAAATGATCATTTATAAGGTGACATTTAACAACAATCTTTTTAGTTGAGCTATGACATGCCATCCTCTGAAAATCGTTTGGCTGAGCTCATGTTTTTCCCCTGATAAATCAAATGGCAAAACCTTTTCCCAGTGTCGCTGAACAGGTATGGGCAGTCTGAACAACCGTCATGGCCAATATGGCCTAAAAGATGTATTGCAAAAGGTTTGTTGAATGGTTGTTAAAACACGAACCTACCTCAATTTAATGTGTATGGCCAACCTAAAGTATACCTAAAACTTTTTGAAAAGTTTCTGACAAGTAAAAGTGACACTTAAGAAGTTTTGATTGGTGGGAGTCCGGGTGCTCAGACCCCCACTAATAGCTAAAATGAAAGGGCAAAATTCCACAGCTGGGCACTGAGCCCATTTGGCTGTCTTTGTTAGCAGTGTATAAACTCCGTAGACTTTCTATGTAGCTCCTACACCACTGCGAGCTGTGATGGAAACAGCTGAACGGGTACAACAGTCAGATTAGTGCTTCTCATTCATTTTAGTGATTAGTGGGGGTCTCAGTGGGCATTCAATATGGATGAAGGATGTGTATAGAAGCTGTTTTCTTCATCAGAGGTCTACCTTAGGTTTACCTATGCTGTTATCCATATTAAACTATACACAATAGTCGCTGAGGTGTGAGTCTGTTGGGGCTGAACTTCCCAAGTACAAATGGAGAGATTATAGTAGACATTGTTATTATTGGAAGTGACTTGTAGGAAACTCAAACAGCCATAAACAAGTTCCACCTATTGCTCTATTGTCTTGCTAGGCTGTAATGTTTGTGTTTTCTAATTACGTTAATTCTAATTATGTTAATATATCCCTGGCTGGGTGACATGGGTGGCAGACATGACTCTTCCTTCCTTTTGTATAATTAACAGCTTCCACTGCCTAAAGAAGTGTATTCAGCAAAAGACATCACATTGAATCACTAGACTGGCCTGTACATGCCAAAATTCTCAGTGTTTCTCTATAAGCTATACACCGTACATGCAAAATGCTTAATACCCTGATTTCCAGTCTGCCCCATTTTATTGCTGGCACTTAGACAAGGCTCATGTAGGGGCCCTCAGCCCTTTAAAGAAAAAAAGCTGAACTCTCCATTATCTAGTGTAAACACCCTACAACTCTCAGACCTCTGGACATCCCTAAAGACCATAACTCTCAAGATTACTTCAAAGTTAAAATCTCTTATTTGTCAGGAACTGTGCTCCTCTTGCAGTCTATCAAAGGTATAGTAATACTTTGAAGTGTGCTCCAAGGACACCCTATAGTGATTAAACCCTTGAAACATTCATTTCAGTACCAGCGGGTTAAATATGGGACCTAAAATAAGTCAATATTGACTTTTGCTGTACAAAAAACCGTCCACAGGCATGTTATGTTACTTACCAGAACACACGTTACAAATAGGTTTTAAGGTTCTACATAGTAATGAAAATGAATGATTTTCCACAAGGTTTTGTTTTCATTTTTGATGTTTTTTTTCTGGCCAAAGCTAGGACAAACCAACCAATAGGTGGTATAGTGTAAGTTTGCACTATCTGCCTATTAGCTAGTATTGGTATATCTGCCCTTGTGTGTGAAAGACAACTAATGGAATAGTTACTAAATAGAGAACATGACCAGATAAATCAGAGACCATGCCCATCCAAACAGTCTATATGAGACTTCATCATGGCTGTATTTACTGGTAAATTGCGGCATTTTTAGTGCTAATTTAACTACTAGTTACTGAATGTTGAAAAAACTGTAAATTAACTAGAGATATAGCTGGTAATTCAGTCAATCTGATAAATCTGTGCTGTGGGTCATTTATAAGGGCCGATCAGGAATGAACATTCATTTGATCATTGCCCTGTGGCGATCAACCAACAAGCAAATGCTTTTTTACTGGTTGATCACATCCATTATCAGGCACCAGAACGCAATGCTCCTTGCAGAACATCTCACCATGTAAACGGGGATGTGCTGCCGACGACATGTAATGTGTGCAGGGAACAAATGACTGCATCAACAATCATTCGCCCCACATACAGTCTGCATCGGCCGCTGTGAAGGCACCAATATTTTTGATTGCTCTCAGCTTTTGGTTCAAATTGAGCTTGGAAAAGAAGCTTATCTAAATCTGATTGTTTAGGACATGTTTATAAGATTATTCTCAGATCCTAAGCCATCATACCTACATTAATATTTTTGCATGGATTGTTTATTGGATTTTTTTTTTGCTGTTTATGTGAATTACATATTGGAAGGCAGATATGGTCACGATTGACAATGTAATACCTATAAAGGGCGGGCAGAGCCTTGGCCAAAGGCTGCCATCTGGAGGAACAAGAAATTTAAGGCCTAGTGCCCACAGCTGTATTACAGAATCATGCGGTATGGATCTGTAATGCAGTGTCCCTGGTCTGCCATGGGCCCATACAGTACCTCCATGCGTCTCTGCTACAATACAGATATGCAAGATCTTTTAACAACTCACCTCTAGAAAGATTGCTTCAAGGGGAGACAGAGTACAGAGACACTACATGGCAGCACACCCTCCCCCTGCTTACAAATCTGTAATATGGAAATGCAAAGACCTCATTTGTGTCCATATAGGCTCCGTGCACACAGTTTTGCCATGTGCAAAGTCTTAAAATGCAGATTTTTCTTTCCTGACCAGTACTCTTGAGATAGGTGGCAAAATGCCAAGCCGAATGGAGGATTTGGGGCAGATGACTGCCAGCTGAAAGTTTGCCCTGCCAATATTCAACTTTTTATCTATTGCCAGATTTACATGAGAGGTAATAGTGCTTTGGTACTAAAAAGGTACTAGTCCCACTGGCAGGTGTAAATTTGTGTGTGCGGTGTACTAGGCAAAAACAGATGTATTGTGCATGCCCGCTATAAATACCCCCTTCCCCATTCTGTATCATGGCCGTATTTGTAACAACAACTCCAACTGATTGAGCAAAAAACTTTTTATTTAAGTGAACAATGCAGGTTCTTCTCATTTTGTCTTTTTGTATTAATGCTAATTATTAGCCTTCCTGTCATTTGAGTGTTTTGTGTTCCGCGCCATCCTCCATATTGACAGCTGTGGCACCCATTGAAGAAAAAAAAAGTTAAATAAAAATAAAATATAAATTGTATGCACTGCAGACAAAGACTCGCATTTATTATCTCAGGATATTCAGTGCAGTATTCAATAGAAGAGCTAAGCAACAATGGCTTGGAAATTATTTCTAGGAACTTGGCCAAAGATTGTACTTTTTGACATGTTTTACTATCATTGTGATAAATCAGAAGAAAAAAAAAAGATAGATTTCTATTCTGCATATTATCTGATTCAACTCCATGCTACTGTATAAATCAGCAGATAGGGTTAACTATTTGTTTCCCAAAAGAGCTGGCCCTGGATACAACCAGTAATGAGCCTTCATATTTCTAATCATTTCCTCTACCGTACCAAAACCATCTGCCATCAGATAGGATGAATCATCCGGAAAGTTTATTCAAAAATTCCTAGCATGTTGAAGGTGTAATCCAACTTTGCAAAAGAGAAAAAAAGAAGCAATACTAATTTTCCCAGCGACCCGGCTCTGCAGCTCCCACCGGTCTACATCTACGTGCAGTAGTGATGCGTCTTAGTGTTGACGACCGCTGCAGATATTCAGCGTGCCCGCAGCTGTCATGTGCCTTATTCCTGGCATCATGTCTCCTATTGCAGAGTGGTACGACACGTGACCATGCCCGCCACAGATTGGCTTCAGCACGGACATGCTACTCGCATACAAAGATCAAGGTAACGCATGAGCGCTGGACTGCCAGGGGAACAGAAAGGAGAGTACGGCTGGGGTCACTTAGGGCGAAAATCCCGTGGAATGACCGAACAGAAAAACCGTGAGATTTCCACAGGATAAGCGCAGCTTCAAAACCCGCAGCGTTTAGCCGTGGGGGTTTGGAGCAGTTTCGCCTCCGGCATTCTGCTGCGGCTTTCTCTGCCCATAGAGACGACGCTGTGGAAACGAGAAAAGAATTAACATGCTGCAGAATTGAATTCCACGCCGCATGCCAGTTTTCATGCGGATTAGCACAAAAAAAAAATCTCGGCCAGTTTGCTGGCTAATCCTGGGATAAGGAGGTGCAGGCAGAATTGCCGTGCGGACTTTCTGCACAGAGTGAACCCAGCCTAAGAGAAATACTCATCCCATGTGAAACACTGAGAGGGGATCGTTTAGAGGATGTGAGAAGTGAGCGAAATAGCGATAATGTTTATGCTGATTGAAAGTGAGCGACAAACGAAAAGTAAAAGAATACAGCACGATGGCTTGGCATTTAGACTTCATTATTATTGCACATTTTTGTTCGCTTACACGAATTTTGCGCAACTATCTTTATGTGTAAATGGACCTTTATGTAGTACGTTAGCACTTACTTCAGGGTTTCCGTCTCTCTGCTCCATTTTTGGAGGAGAGAAACTGAAATTACAATCGAAAAGAAACTGATCCATTTTTCCCCCATTAATTTCAATGAGGTTTAAATTTTAAAAAAAAAGACCCATCCGGTTTTCATTGTAAGCTGCGCTATTTTCCTGTAAAAAAAAAAAAAAACAAAAACGGAAACCCAATGTAACAGAAGCAAACCGAAGGCTTTCCGTATTTTTTTTAAACCCCACTCAAATCAATGGAAACAATGCATAAAAACCCGAAAAATACAGTGCAATTGCAAAAATAACAGTTTGAAACCAGCTGTAGGCTAACTTGTTTTTAGCAGTTATCCAATAGCTCACCTGCGCTCTACATTGCACCTTAATATCTTATCTCTATTGTGCTTCTAAACAATGTTCTCTGTTATCAGCCAGTTCAGCCCGAGGAAATGCTGACAGTAGTGTTTTTACTGCTTGCCAACAAAGAGAGTCAATTTCCCCTTGATCACTATTTGATGACACATATCTTCAGGCCAGAAACCTTCACATGCATTTTTATGCACGGCAATAGCAGCTCGTTAGAAGCCATCCAATGCCTTGCCTTCTCTTTCCATAGGCTGCCCAGCCAGCTGCAGCAGCCAAAGAGTTAAGAGCCGCCGGTGACTATATAAGACAGCAGACTGAGAGAAAGCCTTATTCCCTCTGACAGCGCAGCACTGTGTGGAAGGGTTAGATGCGCCCTCTAGTGGCTGTTATGTGCATGCCGTCTGCAGAGGAGGTTACCTCACTGGGGCAGGGCTGGCAGAAGCCTCTCCCTCTGCCGTGACATCAGCCCACACTCAGCCACTGTGAGCTGCTGCTGTAAGTTCAGACTTTGAGGTGGGCACAGAGGACCCAACACTTCTCAGCGCACAGGGAATGATGCTGCCTGCTACAAGCTCACACAACTAACTGCTGCCTGCCTTTTCCATGGTCATCCTACAAGCCTGGGAAGCCTATATGTTTCATAGGACTACAACTGGAATATTCCCTCCACACATCATCTCTCTTGTTACTGGATTCTTTCTTCTGCACTGATCTTCCAGGTAAGCCACAAATCACTGACTTCTCCAGCAATCAGCAGCACTTCTTCTATTCCTTCTCTATGTAGGATTGCATATGAAGATTTCCTAATGCCATAGCTGCTTCTTTATGCTCAGCACTTTGCAAATATGTGTGCTATAGACAAGAAATGAGGGATGAGGAGTGCAAAATGTAAGGGAAGAGAGAATGTCAGCTCCTATGTCCAAGCATCAGCTGCAGCACAAGTTCCCTAAGTGCAAGGATCCTACCGCCACTAAGCATTACCATGTTGCAGAGTTAGTAGGGGCTGCATGTGTGCTACAGTATGTTCACTACGATACTCCAGAAGAAAATCAATAATCCTGGATGTACATGAGAAGCAGTAATACATGGAGGATAGTTGTGGAGAAGCAAGCAGCAGACTTTGCAGAACACAAATGAACAGCTACACCTACATTTCAAAACCTGAATTGCTTTATCAAAAAAAGTCCTCAAAACCCATCCATTTCTAAACAGCATTCCTGCGGGAATTAATCTGAATCCCCTTTTTATCCTTTTTTTTTTCAAAAAACAAAACTCCCCCTCTCCTATTCTAGACATTAAACCAAAATTCATTGCCTGGACAAGTGAAGTATGTGACCAGCATAGCAATGGGAGGACAGATAATGGCAAGCTTATGGGACTCCGTATTGTCTCTGCACTGGGGAACCCCACTGACAATGGGGAATTATGTTTTTATAAAAAAAAAAAAATGTAAAAAAGCTGCAAGGGGACTAGATCAGGGGAGATTAGCAAGTTAATGGGAAGTTGTGGCTAGTTGTACCCCCTCCATTCACTTGCACAGAGTTCTCTGTGCTCATCCATGACACGTAGTAGGTAGCCTGAGCCCCTTCGATTCCTAGATCTGGCATTTCTATATGGATGTTTGTTAGGGGGTCCGGCTAGAGGCAGAGCGGACAAAAGCAAGAGCGCAGGACCTTTGTTTATGTCTGCTGAGCCCTGGTGCTTCTCTCTTCTCTGGCTGCTACCCATGGGCTGCAGCTGCTAACAGACCACAGTGTTACTGAATAATGCTGAAATTAAACAAATCGGTCTCACCAAGAGCTGCACTCACCAGCTCTACTGGCGGATCATACCGCTGCTTGATTAATCCCTGCAAATATATTCATTCAGCATTAGCCTCTAATCGTGTTATTGCAATAATAATCTGGAGAAGGCTCAAGCTGCCTGTGTCCACTCTACTGCTAATACCAATGGACAGGTAGAACCATTAATATCCACCTCTTGTTATACACAAGTGTTACTAAACACAGATACATTATGTAACAAACATCTCTACATACACCCCTCCATAAATAGCCACCTTCTAGGTTTCTGTACACAGAGGGTACTATTTATATACATCATCATAAACGACACATCTATACACAATCTCTTCATGCCCCATCTGTACTTACATACTGTTACATGATCATGTTTTACTCTATCCACCCACACAGAACTAATGACAACTAGCAGCCAGTCCAGTCCTTCACTAGTTAACAGCATAAGATACATATTGTCTATGAAGGCTGAGCACACCCTCTGCATACATATAATTGACCATCTCCCCATTGCAATAGCTCTGTGCCCCATATCAAAAGCAAGGGGTGGGGGGGGGGGGGGGGATGGGGGAATAAATTTGGTCAAATTCTGGCTGCTGTCACACTTTGTTACTAGACTATTAATTATCTATTCCCTTGGTCCGTTTTCCCAGTACAGCACTGTCCAATCAGATAAACTCCAATTATGCTCGCCATCTAGCGCCTGCGGGTGTGCAGTCCTAACTAACATTACTCTCCCGTAGGATGAAAAAAAAAAATACAATTATCTGTTTAGGCTCACGGCATTGAGAAAAAAAAATCTCAGACCATGAAAAGACAGGCTTGTAGGAAGCCATTCTGCACTGACTGGGTAGTCATGTTCCTTTATTTTACTCTTTGCAGAAATTATTAAGACACCTCAAAACTAAAAGCACCTTATACAGTATACATATAACAAGGCTCATAGAAATCAATACATGTCTACATATTCGCCTGCATGATTCTAGAGGTTACTGGTGCATACTGTAGAATGGAGGCTATACATTAGAGGTGGCTGTGCATCTTGTGATTTGTAGCACCCAGGAGTCACATGTTGGCATTTCTTGTTGTAGTCTAAATAGCATGGTAACATGTTAACCCGCCTGAAGGAGTCTCGGAGCTCTGAAAGCTTACAATTATAATTTTTCCGGCTAGCTAATAAATGTATCACTTCTGTAATACTTTGTCGTCGTTATACAAGAGCATTTAACATGACGTTGTTATAGTCTATAAGGCTGTAAGCTAAATTGGCTGATGATGTTTATTTGCACCCCCTACCCTAGGGCTAAATTACAAAGTGATCCATGGCAAACTAGTTATAAAAGGGGACCATATCTCTTAAGCTTGGTGCTGTTTGCACGATTTCTTGTGAGGAGTAATGACTAAATAAATACCATGGTTAATGAAATCAGCATGGCCATTAGGGCTTCGCTGAGCCCTTCAAAAGAAGAACTTTTCCTTGCCCTTGCAACACAGCGCTGTTCCACTCAACGGGAGACTGTTGCAATTAAAGTCAGGAAAGCCGGACAGAAGCAGCGAGTGTCTGACTTGTGGGTCTTGACAGAAAAAAGGCATCTAACAGAGTGTACCACCCCCCAGCGGGCATAAACTCAGCTGGAAAGGCGCTGGAGCAAGTTTTTCAGCTCAAAAATGTTTTCTTTGCCTTTTTTTCCCCCCCTTTAACTTGGTGAACAAAGAGAAGTCAGTGCTGCTTCCTGTCTATATAATACGTTATTACATTACGCACAAGACACTTTGTAGCTATGCATGTAGAAGCGAGGATAAAATACAAAAACGGGACCTTGACATGAGACATTATTCATTCTTTTTTTTCCCCTTGTGTAATTCAAGGCTCTTCCACAAGCCTTGAATAGATCAAATGCTGAAACTATCTGGCACAAATAAAGCAGTGTGACCTGCTTAACTGAGATTTCACATCATAACCGACTGCAAAGGAAGCAATTGTAGCTTGTTGAAGCCTGAAAGATACTGTTTACAGCAAAATACATCTATTCTACATTTTATGTTCAAATGGGGTTCACTTAGCAATTTATACAAATGGCTTCATAATTGTAACCACCTCTCTGGTGTTGAGGAACCTTACTAATTTGCAGTCGGCAGTGTGAACATGTAGCCACTTGTAACACCCTGGGGTGAAGTGTCAGGGATTTTTTAGACACTTAAACAGGTAGCACTCCAAAAACTTCCTGAACTTGTGGAAACAATGAGAGCAATTGTTTTAGATATTCTCTAAATGTAGTTAACCAAGTTGGCTTGACTACTTTATACTGAACCATGTAGCGATCTTTGGAAACATGTCATTGGTGATGGGTTTGTAAGGAATTTCTGCTGGGGCCTGAGGAGATTGAATAGGACATGTGGTTTTTATTTGAAGTTTATTGAATAATTTATACGGGGCAAACCCTTGTGCATGGCGTTCTATTGCAGGCTGCATTGTCAAAAGAACCTATTGGGAGTGATATTCCTACTCTTCACATTTACACTTGCAAATTTAGTGACCCAGAGGGGCTTCTCTTCTTGTAAGATTCCCACTAGAAGTCATATAGATAGTGGATGCCTTCTGTACTATTCCCATCTTGCATGATAGGCTAGTCAATACTAAATCTCATTACGTTAGGTTAAAGCAAAATATTGTCAGAATAACTGTAGTCGGAGAATTTGGTGTAGCTTTAACCTCCAACAGCCCATCTAGTAATAGTTGTACACTATAATTTTAGCCTTGGATTTGGGTATGTCAACTTACTTTTTAAAGAACTGGATGTAAAATTGGAAGTAATTCATTATTCCCAACACCAAAACGAATGGATCTGAACTCAGGAGGACATCCGAACCATATTTCTTCACGAGGCCTACTCCCAAATAAATAAAATGTCTAGAACATCTCCAAAACCCATAAAACCTTTCAATACTCCACCTTTAACTAAAATAATCTTTACCACATGACACGATGGAAGTGGCCATGAGTGATTCCAAACTGTACAATCTATTACCCAGTGCTCTTGTCTCCTGGTTGCTGGTAAACCAAAGTGAGAAGTACCTTTATGAAATCTGATGACCGTGGAAAATCTAGACTGCTACTAGCCAAGTTGTCATCAATTCCCCCAAAAAATGTGACACACAAGCGAGCATGGCAAATACTTTCAAGAATGAATATGACTTGCAAATCCTTAGTCTGTATACAAGCTAAACTAATTGCAAAGACCATGCAAAAGCCATTTCACCTTGCGAACAAGCTCAAAAATAAACAGTAGTTCCAGACTAAAAAAAAAACCCATATCCCCCAAATCACGTCATTAAAAAAATATAATAGAGCATTATTGTATCTACAGTCACACGACTCCTCAGTCAGGCACTGGCTTTGTGTGTATATGTACCGGGATTTAAGCCGGTAGCAAAGCCAATGAAAATAATAGGAACAAGCAGCCCACTCTTTTCTACCATGACCAGCAGGCCGGGGTCATATTTGATGTATAAAGACTCAAGGTCAATCAATGCACATACAAAAGAATTAAAGATGGGTTAGTCTGCCCATAGCAGGGAGATTGTCCGGGGCTCTGGATGTAACATCATGGCTAGCTATTGATATGCAAAACATATCATATCAAACAGAGTGGCAAACAGATGTGAAGGGGGCCATCTCTTTATAAGCCGCTCAAGAATGTATTCCAATCTACATTTTTCCAGCAGTCTTTATTCCCCTCAAAGCTTTGCTTTTGTTTATTGAATTTTTTTTTATGTTTGTGTTGTTTGCTATACTTTTTTTCAGCAAGAAGGCCTACAGTCACCATAGATCCTAATGAGCTTTCAGTTAAGTCCAGCACAGGCCCTACTACAATAGCAGCATTAGACATTGTTTTGCATGACAATCGGGGTTAAAAAGAGACAGTTTAACATTTAACATTAAAAAACAAATACTATTACCTTTACAGTCCCTTCCTCGTATCGTGCTTGCTAATGAGGACAAGCCCACACTTTCAAACGAATGTTCCTAAACTTCATGATATTCCGCGAGTGACAAGATGGAAGAGAATTTTAAAGTAAAAAACATGAATTGAACCGTCAGATGAAATAAATATAAAGAAGGTTAAAACTGCCTCTTAATTAAGAGCAGGCAGATTGCTGAAGTCATAAAAATACTTTATCGTATGTTTGGCTGCTGCTCAGATTCACTTTAGCAGTTGTTAAAACAAATTTAACACATGGTAATAATCAGGCAGGCTGGGATGCAAACATCAGTGGGGAATGTGGAAGGTAAAGTGTTAAATCCTGATTTCTATAGACTGTCTTAAGTGTGGGTAGGTGTCAGAATTGTCTACTAGAAGAGTCTGATTCTCACAAGTTATCACAGGAAGCCACCAGTCCTGGAGTCTGATGCACGCTAATTAAAATCCTTCCATAGATACATAGTGAAAATGGAGTCTTTAGAACTAACTGCTTAGGCCGGCGGCACCTTGCTTTAAGCAATATCCACAATCCCAGTTAGCTTAACCCTATATTAAAGATTAATCATGTGGAGATAGAATTTATTATATATAAAAGAGGGCTCCAGCATTTATTATTCAGCATACTGGCAGTGCGGAGCATTTTAATTCTGGAACAGATGCTCTGCTTGCTGGATGCCATGTAATTACTGAGTGGAGAAGCAAATTGCTACTACGGCATTCCTTAATTTCAGGGTCAAGTATTTCCAGCTTACTCAAATTCTTTTACTTGTCACTCTAAGCACCTTGGCAGGTTGACCCTTATAGAGTAAAAAAAAAAATTAAAAAGCTACAAAAAGATTTGCGCAAATCAAAGGCAAATAGGACCTGCAGTTTAACTAATTCTAACTGCTTTCGTATGCTTTGCTGTTATGTTAATGACAAATCTTGGTTGGGAGATGTTCTGGTGGTTCCAGCTTTACGACGCGCTGCTGGTAGCAAGGTGTGATGTCATGCTAGCTAGTGATGTAAGTGGTATTCGTTCTGTGACATACATGTCAGATACTCCATGTACTGTGTAACTTTAGAGAGCTCCATGTGCATTCTACAATCCAAGCAGTAAGATATTTTATTATGTCAGCACAAACTAACTCGATGGCTCTTGTGTGCCCAGGCTGGAATGGCTCCGGGTCTTAGTTATCTATTACATATATAAAAACTTGTGGACAGCAGGGGATTGTGCTTCGGTTTGTAATAGGAAAAGACAGGTGTCACCGTTTGCTAAAGTAATTTCTCTGCAGTTGGTTGATTGAAGCTGACTTCAATTACAGTTGCTCTTGGATGGATGCACTGGAATGGCTGATGTGAAATACTAGAAATCGTTGCGGAGAGTGGGACTGTGGCAGTGACCTCTGGGAACTTTGAGGTTTGGCTATAGGGGAGAAAGTCAATGGCTGTGTTTATTAGGAAACTAATGACTGCCCATCAGTCAGCTTCGGTTTGTAACTAAACGTTATGTTTTGCCACGTTTCACTAATTGATAATTATCATTTTTCTCTCCCCAGAAACCGTGGACAAACGTCATCTCGTAAGGAGCTAGCACGTCATTTTTTTTGTATTGAAATCGTTGATAATTAAACCGGTTACGAGTAACTCTTCCTGATATTTATCTTCCACTAGTTTTTTTTTTTTTGCAATTCGGTTTCTTTTTTTTAAGTTTGGCTTGGAAACGGTGGTGTTTTCACAACGGGTGTGAACCTTTTGGGATGTGACTACTGTACAGAGAGTATTCATGGTTGAATCGACACAGGAAAGACAAGGAGGAAAGCATGTACCTACTCTGAATGCACTATTTATTCCAAGCTTTGCTTTATGAATATGCCCCTGGTGTGGAGTTAATTTTACTGGCGTTCCCGAGAAGCATTTATAAATGGAAAGTCCATTTCTGGCATGAAATTAAGCCAACCAAAAGGGGATTATAAAGAAACCATTAATCTGGCATCGGAGGAAATATCACATGGTCGCAGGAAACTGAAACTAATTAAACATACGATTTTGGTGTCGGCAGTAAACGTTTGCTGTGATGTGGATGAGAGAAAATTCGGTCCCTTCTTCCATGAGTTAGGATTGTTTGAATAAACACTGTGAAAGAAAAACTGCTAAATGAGATAACCCAGACCTTGCTATTCTGGGAACACGAGGCTTTCAAAAAGCTCTGCCCACCGGAGAATTCAAAGAAACATCAGCTCACACTTCAGGTATGTCTTTGTCTAGTGTCTATTAAGTGCTGATAATGGGGGGGGATATAGCTGATAGAAATGTTGTATAGCTCATGACTCAAGATGTCCTTCCGACCCCAATGTGCTAGACAGATCTTTCCTTGTACTGCAGCCTCTGACAGCAATATGTGGTCTGTCTATTTAAGCTCTGAAAGCACTTACATCTTCTCTGCTATTCTCTACAAATGACTGGATTTTCTCATTTAGGTGTACAAAAAATGTCCCCAGGCAGATTTTATAATTATTTAAAAAAATATACAGCCTCCAGAAGGGTTTGGGTGCTTGATGCCTAGATATAAACAGGTGCAGCATGGCGCTGGCACACGTTGCATATCATTGTATATACTCTATAACAGGGCAAACACACCTGACCAGTAAAAAGGCCTAGAAAAGAGTATGACCACATCAAATGTCTGAAACTCAAAAGAAAGCAATTAACAGATTCCTAATATCTATACCAAGGGGAAAAACGGAGTGAGAAAAAGTTTAGGTGCAATTACATCTAATATATTCAAGTAAAATTATAGCAAGAATTGCTATCAAACTTTATGCAGTGGCAGAAAAATACAACCAGAAGCCATTTCTTACTGCAGTTGTAAAGCAAGGATTTACCTTTTTATAGATCTTTTCTGAATACTAGGATTAAAACATCCTATATGAATACATAATTCTTGTTTTTTAATAGCAATGAACTCAATTTAGCGTCTTACTTTGCAAACTTTCACTGTACATGTAGTACAGCTTAAGAGTGCCCCAAGTGGAAAAGTTGTGTATAGCAGCAGTTAAATTCTAAACTCTTCAAAATGTCACAAAAACAAATACAAACAAGTCATGTAAACAATCCTAAAGTTAATAAAACTTATTGACCAATATAGTGGACTGGTAAGCACCATCACTCAGTACGTCTTGCTTTATATACCTACATTTCAAGACTTGCTGAAATACTGGTAATTTTTATTTATTATGTAATATTTCAGACATCCCATATAATTGCTCAGGTTTATAATTTACAGAGTAAGGCATTCGTTCTTTACATAGAAACATCATAGATGACAATACAATAATGCATTACTTCTGGACTTTTTGTTGTATGGTTTCCCGCTCAGTTATGGTACTAATCTAGATCATGTATATTTATATTTTTTCTTACAGAGCGGCTACCTGAAGCTTTCATAGTTTATGAAAATGAGTGCTGAAGCCTGGAACTTTATTGTTGCTTGGACCCAATTATTGCTATTACTTCGAATGGCGCCACTGTATGTCAGTGCCAAACCCTGCCCTTCAGTATGCCGCTGTGATGGAGGCTTCATTTATTGCAATGATAGAGACTTGACATCTATTCCCTCGGGGATACCAGAGGATGCTACAACTCTATACCTTCAAAATAATCAGATAAACAATGCGGGAATACCGTCTGACTTAAAAGGTTTGGATAAAGTGGAGAGGATCTATTTATATCGGAACAGTCTAGATGAATTTCCAATTAACGTCCCTAAAAATGTAAAAGAGTTACACCTGCAGGAGAACAATATACGGACTATTACCTATGATGCACTATCCCAGATTCCTGCTATAGAAGAGCTTCATCTTGATGATAATTCCGTGTCTGCAGTCAGCATTGAGGATGGTGCATTCAGAGACAACATCTATCTCCGTCTTCTATTCCTTTCACGAAATCACCTAAGCACAATACCCTGGGGTCTGCCTCGCACGATTGAAGAGTTGCGTTTGGATGATAATCGCATTTCTACCATTGCAGAAATCTCCTTGCAAGACCTTACAAATCTAAAGCGTCTTGTTTTGGATGGAAATCTCTTAAACAATAATGGCCTTGGGGAAAGAGTCTTTATGAACTTGATTAATTTGACAGAGCTCTCATTAGTTCGAAATTCATTGACATCTCCTCCGGCAAACCTACCAGGTACAAACCTGAGAAAGCTTTATCTTCAGGAGAACCACATGAACTATGTGCCTCCCAACGCTTTTGCCGATCTAACCCAACTTTATCGGCTTGATATGTCAAACAACAATTTAACGTCTTTACCTCAGGGCATTTTTGATGACCTGGATAATTTGACACAGTTATTCCTACGTAATAATCCATGGTACTGTGGTTGCAAGATGAAATGGGTTCGTGACTGGCTGCAGTCTTTGCCTTCCAAAGTTAATGTCCGTGGACTGATGTGCCAGGCACCAGAACGTGTTAGAGGGATGACCATCAAAGACCTTAACAAAGAGCTATTTGATTGTAAGGACAGAATTATTACAAAGCCAGTCTACATCACAACAACCACTATGTTAAACACATTGCTTCCGGCACAAGGACAACGTCCAGTATCTGTGACCAAACAGCCTGAGATCAAGCCGCCTGACCTCAACAAAATTTACAGAACCACGCCAATACCAGTCAGGAAAATTATCACTATCCATGTGAAATCGGTCACTGTTGAAACCATTCATATTTCTTGGAAAATTGCCTTACCAATGAAGTCATTGAGACTGAGCTGGCAATTGGGTCACAGTCCAGTTTTTGGGTCTATAACAGAAACAATCGTCACAGGTGACAGAACAGAATACCTGCTGACGGCTCTCGAGCCAGAGTCTCCATACCGTATATGTATGGTTCCCATGGAAACCGGAAATTTCTTCTTACTGGATGAAACTCCTGTGTGCATCGAAACAGAGACTGCTCCCCTTAAAATGTACAACCCAACCACAACACTAAACAGAGAGCAGGAAAAGGAGCCTTACAAAAACTCTAACTTGCCCTTAGCTGCCATCATAGGTGGAGCTGTGGCGCTAGTGGCAATTACACTCCTTGCACTAGTTTGCTGGTATGT
Organism: Eleutherodactylus coqui; assembly: GCF_035609145.1. NCBI lineage: Eukaryota > Metazoa > Chordata > Amphibia > Anura > Eleutherodactylidae > Eleutherodactylus > Eleutherodactylus coqui. Next base: position 57,808,009 of record NC_089839.1, read on the forward strand.
TCATCGGAATGGTTCCCTCTTTTCCAGGAACTGTGCTTACAGTAAGGGCCGCAGAAGAAAAGATGATTATGCAGAGGCAGGGACTAAAAAGGACAACTCCATTTTAGAAATCAGGGAGACCTCTTTTCAGATGATACCAATAAATAATGAACCAATGTCCAAGGAGGAATTTATTTTGCACACTATATTTCCATCAAATGGAGTAAGCTTGTACAAAACCAGTCACAGTGAAAGCAGCAGTAACAGGAGCTACAGAGACAGTGGTATACCAGATTCCGACCATTCACATTCATGATGCTTAAGGGCACAAGACTTTTTATAGGAACTATAATAGGTGAATGGGATTCACTGTTCTACTGCAAAACACTGGATTATTAAAAAAAACACAAAAAGAACATTTGAAGGAGCAATGTACTGTACATTTGCCATATAATTTATATTTAAGAACTTTTTATTAAAAGTTTCAAAATTTCAGGTTGCTGCTACGATTAAATGTAGTTTGTCACCTGACCACAATTCTCTATTTTAGTATTTTTTTGTAATTTGTACTGTATTTTTCCTTGCTAATATTGAAGTTACAGACCATTTAACTTTTTTTTTGTGTTCTGCTGAGTAAAAATGACTTGTTGACTGTGAAAGTGAATTTCTTTGATGTGTTGAACAATCAGGATTTTTTTTTTCTCATTTTTTTTTCCAGATCTTTGTAGTATAAGCACAGGCCGTTTTTGCATTTCATTTTAAAACATGGTATAAATAAGATGTAGCTACAAAAACAAAAATTTTCAAAACATTTAAACAGTATTGTTGGGTCTGTAAAAAAAAAAAACATAAAAAAAATGTACACAACGTTACTCAATAAACAGAAACAAAATTCAATGTGTGTAGTAATGGGCATTACAATGGTTTCAAAGGAACTACAAAAATTCTACACAAGCAACTCTAGTTGTTATGGTTGACTTACATATTTACCCATGCATGCGGGTGTTAAGTAGATCACAGGGGTCAGTAAAACACTAAATTAAATGTTTTGTATACATTATTTCAAATAAAGAAGTACTTTTTATACGTTACACTATGTCCTTTTAGGTTTTTTTTAGGCTTGTAGATAAAATTAACCCGTATAAAAATTATCATTTTCAACATAGTCAATCCACTCAGCATTACTACATGGGGTTAAAAACATCATATTAATAAGCCACAAAGCAAAATAACCAAGTGATATTGCCTGTAGGAATATTATATAAAACATTAGCAAAACAGTTACCCATAACTCCCCTTTTGGCAAAAAAAACCTTTTATATGGACTATTAATATTTTAATGCCAACCAGTTGCTCCTAGTGCCCATTACTACATCCTCACATGTTGTGTTAAGCATATGTACCATGTTATTTTGCCTTTTTCTGTTAATTTAATATTTAAGACAAGATACACATATGTTGCCATATACCCTCCCCTTCTGTTTTTTATTTTTCAAATAAATTCCAAAGTGCGTTGTATGCTCTTTGGTCAGTATTGTATGTGCCTTGGTCCAATGCTACACATATTTTGCTTTGTTATTTCTTTTAATGTTTTTTTTCTCTTTTTTTTTTTGACAGTGACAATTTTTCATACTTTCGAACTATGAAAAAATATTGATCTTATCTCTGAATAAAATGAAAAAGGAAAAAGCATAACCTTGTGATCTGACTGATTAATAGTACCATACATCTGATCCATGATGTCTAAAAAACGGGACTACATTTGCAAACCATTATTAGGAAACCTAATCAGCAGCAATTATTTTCAGACTTCTATTGCTTCTTTGTTCAGTGAACTCCTATCATTTTGTATCTGTAATTTTCACCATTGGGCTATCAAACGTATTAAATGTCATGCAACCTTAGAATTGCAAACATACCAGCAGAAGGCAAGCGAGGCACAAATAAGTCCTCAAGGGTCAAGTAAGCACCCAACTGTCTAAACATCACTTATGAGCAAGCATCAGTACTTAGTTTGTCAGGTTAAAGTAGATGAAGATTGACTGCCCTACGAAATAACCCTAATTTATGCTTCTTAAGAGGGACCTTTCTTTTCTTCCTTGTGGAAAGGAGGGAGGGGGCTGTAAAAATGATGTTGACATAACTTTAGTATGAATTTCCTGTTATGTTATGGATTACCACCATTGGGGATTGGCGACCTGCCATATATTGAAGAACTAGAACAGCAATGCTCCTTGATGAGCCTAGGCTAGTAATATTTATTCAGATTTTACCTTGTATAAATATTTTACTTCTGTTTGGAATTAACTTTTGTAGAGTTTTTCAGGAGTTGTTAGTAATTAAATACGGTTTTAATTTATGGGATGCAGGATCGGACCATAGATTTCATACCATGTTTTCGTAGATTAAAGGGATTAAAAATAAGTCAGGGATATGTTTAAGGTCTTTTAGCGAGAGTATAGTTGGTGGTTTTGGAATCAAGAGAGCAAATGAAACCAACTTTGTGTTTCCTTTTCTTAGTGGTCCTGTATGGCTCTACATGGTTTATTAGGAAAGTTAAGCTCCATGGCTGACAATTGCTTTGACACTGACAAATTAACCACTTTGTGACCACAATACATTTTACTGACCTCACTAATGGCCTTTAAACGTGCATACATCTTTTTTTAAAGCATTGACTTGACAGATACTGACAGCCAGACTCCTGCTCTAACAGACAAGAATAGAGAACATCTGATCCTGGTAGTATATCACCAACGAACAGTAGCATGTAAACAAATGACAAGGGGGAGTGAGCTTTGTAACCCATCGGCACCTCACAGTGCGATCAAAAAGTACCAATAGGTTTCCTTGGCAGCCAGAAGCCTGACAAATGTCACCATAACTGCCATGTAACTCAGCCTATTAGGCCCCGCTTTCCACGGAGTCTAATAGGCTGCTATCATAGGTTTATTAGAATGTATTACATAAGCATCTTCAAGTCTGCTTCAGGGACTAGATAATCGTATCAAAATTCAATTTTTCCCTAAACAATGAAAATATTGTTATTTTTCACATATCGTGAATGCCATAAAATACATTTAAAAATGTAACGCCAGAATTACTATTTTTCTTTGTTTGCCTTGCAAAAAATGTAATAAAAGCAATCCAAAAGCGGTATGTACCTCACAAGGAGAATAGTAAAGACTACAACTCTTCCTGCAGAAAACGAGACCTCAAATAGCTCTGTTGGCAGAAAAATTTAAATTGTACGCGTCTTAGAATGCAGCGATGCTGAATCAATGATTTTTCTTTAAAAATGATTTTTTTTATATTGTGCATAAGCAGCTATATAAACGTGTATTGCACTAATCCTGTTGATCCAGATAATAAAGTGAGCATGTTGTTTTTACCACATGGTGAACGCTATAAAACCAAGACCCAAAATAATAGTGTGGTGAAAGAACAGTGGTGGAGCTACTCCCTGGGTGGATGTATAAAGTTCACTGATTAATGGTTGTACAAGTGTACCGGCCAAACGTGAACCTGTACAAAACAATAGGGAATTTCTGTATGTTTTGCCCATCCTACCCCCCCCCCCCCCCCCCAAAAAAAAAATGTTATAAAAGTTATACAATGCATTAAATGTACCCAAGAGTGGCAACATTAAAATATACAGCTAGTCTCAAAAAAATAAAGCCATCATACAGCTAGGTCAACAGGTTACGGCTCTCTTACCGCGATAATGGAAACCATGTCCTTAAGGGCTAATGCTCACGGCCGCATGTGTAAAAATATGCAAATCTTCTCGCACGATACACTGTGTATGGCACTGCGCATGCCCACAAATCACACGCTTACGGACATGCACAGTGTGATTAAATAAAAAATAATAAAATGCTGCCCATACACAATTTATTGTTATTATGCACTACCCATACAAGCGGATCACGTTGTGTGCGAATGCAGAGAAACAGAGCATGCTGCGATTTTTCTCTTGCGGATCGATACACAATGCCCATACGCCGGTGTGCATGCATCAATGAAAGTCAATTGATTTTTATTGACTCTATTCACTGCATATCACGCATCCATCCAAAGCACACGTGATACGCGGTGTAACCACAGTCGTGGACATCAGTTCTAAGGCAGAAAATAGGCTGGTCACAAAGGGGTTAAAGGGAATGCCTCGTACATTGTAGTTTCATGAATACGTTGAAGGTCTAGACAAAAGAATTGTGTTTATTCTGTGTTTTGTTTTTAATAAATATAGGAATTATTTCTAAAAAGTTTCCTGAAGGGGGCTATATGGGTGACAAACACTTCCCACGTGTTATGTATTGTCTGTATAGACCGTCCAGTGGGTGAGTTTGAAGGGGAGCTGTCACCAGTTATTCACACGTAAATCTGCCAGCACTGTTACATCACTTAGAATTGACCATTTCAACAGTTACTTTGCGGTCCATGTCCGTGTCAAGCAAACTTTCAGAATGAAGAGTTTTATTTCTTCCGTGGTGCATGCAAATTACATGCGATCGGTCCAGTGAACACTGGTGACTAGATTTCTCACTTCACTGCGCCCGTCTACTTTTTTCACTATTGCGATTGGTTACTTTGAAGTCAGTTTTCTTTTTACACAGATATTTAGGTTTTATTACTGTAGATTATACCTAGTATAATATGTATGTATGGTAGGAAAAATCATACACATTTAAGAACAATATGACTAAATCATCACGGCGACACTTTTTACCTGTTGTCTTCAGAAAAATGTCAAATCCAAAATTTTGCCAAAATCTAAAAAAATAGAAGACAATTTATATATTCACTAACCTTTGCTATATTAAAAAGGATTGCCAAAGCATAGACATATTGCTTGGCTTTCTAAAGAGGTGATATGGTCAGCTTATGAGAGTCGATGGCCAACCATGCTATTCGGGGCCGTGCGTTTTCTGTGTTATTTCATATACTATTAGGCCACCCTCACACACACAGTCGGCAAAACGTCACAACTTTACAGCCATTTTGGACACAGGTTACTGCGTCCAACAGCAGTTGACACACCCCATCATTGTAATGGGTGATGAGGTGCATTAATAAGCGCAAAAATGCGGTAAAATAGAGCAGGCAGCACTTGAAAAATCAAGTGCACGTCTGCGAAGCCCCATTAAAATAATTCAAAATGCCACAGAAATTGCGGTAAAAACGGATGTGTGAGAGTGGCCTTACAGATTGAAGTCTTTAATGTAAACCAATGGTCCTCTTTCTTAACTGATTTAATGTGTCAGGACCGGCGGCTAGCGGGTCCTCCATGCCCTCACTGCCGGTCTTGTCACCCAGGCGGCTGCCGTGCGGCGCAGGGGAGCCCCGATCCTAATTACCTCCCCTGACCGCTGGGCTCCTCCTCCCCGCTGGGTTGCTAGGGATGCGGCGGGTGCTGCGTCCTCGGCGTCATGGCAACCCAGCACGCTTTTCCCTCGCTGCCTCCTGCAAGGATGGGGGCAGGTTCCCCAGTGTGGTTGGGTGTTCTCAGTTGCTATCAGACGCCCTGTCCCCAGCCCTAATCAGCTGCAGGAGCTCTGACAGTATTTAAACCCTGCCTGTGTCTTTTCCTTGCCAGTGTTATTTTGGTTTTCCTGCTACCCCCATGTACTTCGTGTTGTGACTCCTGACTTTTGACTCCATGTTTTCGGACCTGATGTTGCCTTTTTCCTGACCCTCTTGTACCGCGTACCCTCACGTTGCCGACCCGGATAGTCCGACTCTCCTTACTGCTGTTTGTTCCAGTGTCTGTCTGTTCGTTAGCCCCGGTGTTCCCTTTGCCTAGTGAGTGTAGGGACCGTTACCCAGTTGTCGCCCTGGGGGGCAAGTAGGTAAGGAAAGGGGTTGCGGGTATTTTCTGGGACCTCCAGTTTTCGGGACCCCCCCGAGTCCTGACATAACTGTTATAACTTTTTTCTTTAAGGGCTTTTTTGCTCCAATAAAACTATTTTGCAATCTAGACTTATACCCGATGTTTCCATCTGCAGACTGTATAATTACTACACACCAGCATCTAAGGTTGTATGCACAGTTTCTCTTTATAAGATTTTGTAACCTTTGCACTAGTTTCACATGGGCGATCACAATTTTGCTGCGAGAAAATCGTGTCAAAAATCGCATCTTTGTTTACTGTGATTTTTGAGCATCAGCGATGCTTTTTTTTTTTAAGAAGATATCGCATCGCTGATGCCGGCTATTACATCGCGCAATTTTTTTTAATCACAAAAGTCAATGGGACTTTCTAATATTAAAATCGCATTGCACGTTTGTTGTGTTGCAATAAACTGAAGGCTCCATAGCGAAACATAGGGGATTAAAAGAAAAAAAATTGCACATCGCAGAAAGATCATGCTGCGTTTGTTTTTTTTTATCTCCCAACATTGCATCAGTGAAAACATCCCTGATGTGAAGGAAGCCATGGTAAATCACTGGTTTCCTAAACTGCTTTTTTTTACTAGCGCATCAGGCGAAAATCGAAGCCACCCTTATTTAAAATATTCGATAGAAGTCTTGGAATAAAAACAAACAAACTGATCACATATTGTATTCCTGTCGATATCACGGACAATAGGAGATGGTAATGCATATCTACGCTCTGTATGTATGTACGCCGAACGGCACATGGGCAGGCCTCACACAAGTGAGAAGAGTGTATCCAGCCTACGGGAAATAAGACTTTTAACTTGGGTCACACAATATGCCCTTACGTAGTCTGTTCTCACAGGTGAGCTCATGTCATCTCCTCAGAAAGCCTCATTAGCAGCCATTTATTATGAAAGCCTTCCAATGGGCCTTATATGACATAAGTCAAACTAGTGCATTAGAAGAATTTGAGTGTTCATCTTTTTTATTGCCAGACATTAGGAACTACAGGAAAACCAATAGTACTCCAGATTAATTTACTGCATATCAAATATGAGGGCAACGGTGACTTTACTGCTTAGTTTATAGTGTTAGCGATGAGCTAAGTACTTGTCTTGTGGTTATGGTGTTGCTCTTATTTGTTCCTAAGAACTATTGAGTACACTTTCTTTACTGCCTTGTCCATTAGTAAATGTTTAATGGCAATTTAGTCTATAATACAATGAACACTGAAGGATTTGCACTTGAAAGAAATGTTCTCATACTAAATACAGATAATAAAGGAACGTCAAGTCATTTTCCTTAAAAGGGGTTATGCAGGGAAAATTAATTTTTGGAAATCTGCTCATTGGGCTGGAAAAATATTTAAGAAGACGATTCACCTCATTGATCACCCACTACTCCCCATTCTGGCGGTGCCCAGTTCCCTACTGTTCTTCATTTTTTGAAGCAGCAACGTCAATTGAGGCTTTAAAGGGAAGTCACCACATTTTTGCAGCCCTTACTAAGAGCACCATAAGATAGTGCCTTTAAAGGCTCATTTAGACAAAACGATTATCGCTCAAAAGCCATCTTTTGAGTGATAATCATTCTGTCTAAATGCACTGCCATCGTGCACTGTTCGTTTATCGTGATTTCTAGCAAGCTAGCTAGAAATCACCGATGAACGAACAGTGCACAATGGCAGCAAGCTAGAATGACCAATGACCACCAATGACTTATCAGTGCCTTAAGCGGATTCACTCAGCGGGCGGCGCTGATGGTATTCTTTCAGCTGGTATCCCGCTGACTGTTTTCAGCGGGACCACCAGCTAAAAGCTCTGAGAACAATGCAGCTGTTTGCATATACAAAACAGCTGCTTTGTTCTCAAAGCTAGCACAGTAGTATCCTGCTCCACCTACATTAACTCTTAAGTAGCTAATTAGCTACTTTGAGTGACAGTTTTGAGGGATCATCTTTGCATAACTCTAACTATCGTTTGAGTGATTTTTGTGTGATTATCTTTCAATGTAAATGGGCCTCTACAGAGATTTGTCTGCTCTGTGGATCTGTTAGTTTTGGAGAATCGTGCATTTAATTAGTAGCAGCCAGACACAGAACTAGTCCTGCATATTCATAGGCTGCAGCCTAGAGACACCCATCCCACCCTCCAGCTAAAAACAAAAAAAACATCTGTATAAAGTTGTATGAACTCTGAGGCAGAGAGAGCTACAAGTACCTCTATGGCGGTGTATAAAAACAGCAGTTAAAAAGACTTTTAATTTCTCAATAATTTAAATATCCCAATTCCTCAGTTCGAAAATGGCGTAAATTACGCCAGTAATGTACGCCAAGTTGGACCTAGTATATATCTTTGACAAGAAACACAAAGGTGGTGAAATGCACCTAATACAAAAGAGGCATTAGCCATTTCATTTATTAGGTGCATTGTGCGCCAGGGGAAATTATACTAAGTTCAGTGTCAGAAATGCTGAGCTTTGTAAATTTCCCCCAATGTTGGAGTGACAGATGAGAACAATTGCTGTAGGAATCACTAATCTCTGTGACAACAGTATTTTCCTGACACATCAGAATCATATATGCAGTCAACATGATACGGGTAACCTGCATCCTGTCCATGTGGCCAGGCACTTCGGTAAAATGTGTTTAACTCACAGCAACAAACAAGAAGGTATAAAACTTTTAGGTGAAGTTTATAGAATTGGCTTCGAAAATAACTCATGTCTGGTGGTTATCAGACCTGAAAATATGCAAGATAAAGTTATCATAGGGTACAAGTCTGAACTCCCTGTGGCTAATGCCAATGAGATGAGCGGAGGTACATCTTCTTGCGGAGACCACCCAGGAGATATGAGACTTATAGACTATACAAAGCTTCTCTGGGAAATTTAGTATGCAAATGGAATTATACAGTGCCACCTATAGGAAGGCAACTTCCTTGTAAGTCAGACCATGTACCATGACTGGAATATTAGCCAAACTAAAATCTTCTTTAGAAGGAAAATATAACCATGTACAGACAAGGTGGTTTGAGGTTTTTGGCCCCTCATTAGTGGAAAGTAGTTTTCTGGCTGGCTGGGTAAGAGGCCTGTGATGTGCACACTAAATAGATAAAGATGGACTAAAGCTAGCGTCCCTTAACAATTCTTCTAGTTGTCAGCTACTTTAACTATAAATGTTATTTAAGGCAAAAGCTGCTGCTAGGCATGGCGCTGCCACAGCTACTGACACTGAGTGGAGGGTTGCTGAAAAAGACTGATAGAGAGAGCAGCACAGAATGCGTCTAAGGCACATGTTGCAAATCATACGGTCATACTGCCTTTCCATGAATCCCATAAGTGCCCATTCATCCAACAAAGGCCAAAAGAACGCCCTATAAGTAACGGATGCCAGTGTATGGCATCCATTGATGGTATACATTGTGAAATCCTTCCGATGGTAACATCTGCTGACCACTAAAAATTGCAGCATAAGGGTACTTTTACACGGGCTGACTGTTGGGTACTTAAGTGCACGATAGCTGTCCCTGCAATTGTTGCTCCTTTGCTTTCACACAGGTGTAATAATCGCTCACTTAAAGGATGCAGAGCGTGTATGAGATCTCTTCTAGCTGCCCACCTCCATTCACAGTAAACAGGCAGTCATTCATAGCTAAACAACTGCCTGTTTAAACAGGCTGACAATTGCTTGGGTTTTAGCATAGCTAAAAACAAGCACCAACATTGAGTGATTCTCGCTCACTTAACCCGTCGGGTCTCGTGTTTACACAGGACGACAGTCACCTGCAATCGCTTGTTTGAGCAATTTGGGCAACTATTGGTCCGTGTAAGGCTGGGTTACCATAGGACACTTTCCCAGGGGAAATCTCGTGGTTTTGCCATTGCGACCGTCTCTCCCATAGAGAGGAGCGAGGCCGCAACAGAAAAAAAAAAAAGAATGGACATGCTGCGTCCTAGGAATCCGCGCCGGAGCGCCGGCTAATTCTGGCTTTGCCACAATGGATTGTCCGCCCCGTTTGGACGAGATTTTTGACAAATCTCGTCCACATGGCTGGCTAATCCAGAGATTCCTCAGGGAAATTCTGCGGCAAATCCGCCCCGTGTGAACCCAGTCTTAAAAGTACCCCAAGAAGAGCCCAGTGGGCATCTGACTTTTACATATATACTTACACAAGACAGGCATGGAATTATTGTTTAGCTGGGTCCTTTTCAGTACTGTATATCCCTGCCATGCCAACCAATACCAATTTAGTTGATGTGGAAGCAGATCACACACTTATGAGGTGCTATTATAATTAGCGATCTATTTGAAAATTCATAACTCTTTTAAATTCTTTTTTCTTTGATTTATATCCACTTATCTTCGCCTCTGTTTATCAAGAGAGCAATAATGCTGCCAATATGAACTTCCACTTATTATAATGACATTAGCTTTCAAGAAAACTCTTACCTCTGCAGCAGGTGGTTAACCGAAATTAGTCTGTTCTACCATTCAGGACTTGAGTTTTTTGATGAGCAAGAACAACAAATGTTTAGAAAAAGTTTTTAAAAGTCTTAAAAAATATATATAGTTTTCCACGAACGTAGCGTTAAGGCCCTTTTAGACAACGATTTTCGCTCAAAAAAAAACAAAAAAAAACGCTCAAAGCCATCTTTTGAGCGATAATCGTTGTGTCTAACTGCACTGACATCGTGCAGTTTTTGTTAAGCCGTTGCTGATCGCTGATCTTTAACCGTGCTGAAAGATGACGATGAGCCTTACCAGGGATTCACAGCGAGATACAGCTGATACTATTGTTTGACATCCCTGATGACAGGCTCTGTATGAAGAACAGAGCTGTCCAGCTCTCTTCTCCATACCCCCCCCCCCCCTCGGCTGTATAACAGCCGGGCACTGCGATCAGGGAACAGCTGGATGCAGAAAACAAGTGGGGACACCCCGCTTGTCTTCTGCATCCTCTGCTCAGAGCGCCCAGCTGTATAACAGCTAGGCGCTGCGAGCAGGGAACAGCTGGATGCAAAAGACAAGCGGGGACACCCGGCTTGTCTTCTGCATCCTCCGCTTGGAGCGCAAGGTGATCGCTCAACGTTTGAGCGATCACCTTGCATTGTTAAAGAACACAACGATTATTGCTCGAAAATTGCTCAAAAGATTTTTTGAGAGATAATCGTTGCGTCTAAACCAGCCATTATAAAATACCCATTTTAAAGGGTTTTCTGAAGATCCATTTTCACATACCCTAATTAGGCCATTCTGTATTGATAGAGTCAGCAAATAAGTGACTTGCCTCTATCGGCTGTTTTTTTTGGGGGGGGTTTACGCAAATGTCAATGGGACTCTCTAATGTTAAAAACGCATCGGACTAGAGAGTAGAAAGCAGCTACAAAAAAGCATGTCTCTTGCTGGGGGAAAAATATGCTTATGCATTCCTTAGAGAGCCCATTGGTTTTAATGGGCGTCATGTAACACAGTTTGCATGTGGTGGCGCTGCAGCAGAATTCAATATTTTCTTCCCATCTATCAAAAATGAATTGTAGACCACCCCTTTCCTTTAAAGTGCATGACCTTAAGAACACATATAGGGGCAGATTTACTATAAAAAATATGGCACACCAGTTTTCTGGTATAAACCAGAAAACGGTTTTACGGTATAAACCAGAAAACGGTTTTACATGGTTTACACTACATTATGTGTTTTTCTACACTTTCAGGCATTTTATCAACATGCCCAAGGTTGTTATATTGCTGAAATGTGGTTTTCACTTTGGCAGCATCCACCATTTGTTCTTGATTGTCCTTAGTTGACTGTCTTGACTCAGCTGCAAAGCACTCCGACCATTGTGTTGTTTGACAGCAGAAAGATTTGTGTATTTTAAGGTCACAAGTGAGCCTTCGAGTTTCAGTATATGATCTAATGTAGCAGAATTGACATGGGTTTGCGGTGGCGCTATTAAAAGGATTATTGGTTGAAAGGATTATTCTTGGTTTATTGAGGATGATCCCAGACCTAGAGGAGCCCTGTTTGTCTATAGGGCTCCTCTACGAAGTAAGTTCCACTCTCCATTTCATTCATATTCTCCACACTGTCCTATGAGGACAGAAGTGCGGGATCCTTTTTTCCTATTATGTCCACAAGTCTCATAGTTTGATTGGGCAATAAGGATCTGGTTGGCAGGATTTTCACAGATTGCAGCACTTTTCCTAACACTGAGTAAATGAGTAATCTGAGAAGTAGCAATTTGGGATTCAGAGGTTAAAACTGCACCAGAGCTTTGGCATCTAGGGGCAGAAAAGTCCCTTACACCACATTCTCAATTATACAGTGGCACGTGGTAGGGTCTATGTTACAGATTTTGCATTGGGGCCCAGGAGATTTAAGTTACCACTCTGTGAAAAATAAGACAAATGTCTATCTCAGCAAACATATGCAAATGTAAAGCAATGTTGGTCCAAGCGGGCTTGTGTTATATACGTAGCAGACAGAGCAATTCGTTCCTGTTATATTAGCATTTACATTAGGTTTCCTGTAATACACGGACATATACTAAAAAAATAAAATATCAGAGATTTTGACTTTTCATGTCTGGTCATATCCCGAGTAACATGGTGCACATTACATATTTGCCTTTTTTTCCTTTCTTGCACGATTCCTGGCTCAAACCATCTTACTATTATTCACCCATAATTTAAACATATGTGAATCAAAACAACATGACAAGTCTTTATTATTGCTAAAAACACTTATTATAACTTTATATTTGTTGTGTGATTTCTTTTGGCTCTTACTTGCACATATTTCACATAGAGAGTACTTGTCTTGTGACTCATTTTACCTCTATTCAATATGCACAGGGACCACCTTTCAAACAAATTACATCATTAGTATGTATTGTTTCGCTTTACAACATGCCAATTGGAAAACAGTAGTGAAAATGAGGAAGATATACAGAAGCAAGCCTCTGGCACTTCAGCAATAAGACACTTGTGCTTTATCCTAGATTTCAAGCCATAACAAGCCAAGGGAATACATAAAAAGCAAACCTTGACATTTGACTGACGCTAGACCTTTATAATCCAAAATCTCAGCATTTACTGGGATTCTACAGTTTCTAATTGACAGGTAAAAAAAAAAAAAAATGTAACATCTTGAAAAAGGAAGAATAATGCTTGCCCAGAGCTAAAAAGATTAACGTGTAGATCTACATTTGATCAGCAGTTTACATACAAAATTATTCTACATATAAAGTTGAACAAAAAATAGCCATATACGTTACATGAACATTGGCCAAACCAAATGACTTTGGCGGGACTAGCAACCAGCCGAGGCCTCCCTCACACAGGTATTTTGTACAGCGTTTAGCACTGCGCTAAACGCTGTACAACGCTCCCATTCACTTCAATAGGGCTGCTCACACAAGCATCAAAACGCAGCGTCTTTAACGCTCTGCTTCGACAGCGATGCATGTTCCATCTTTGGCCGTTTTCAGCTGTGCGTCGCCCATTGAAATGAATGGGCAACAGTTTCAGTACTGCTGAAAATGTGGCACAACTTGGTACCACGTTTTTGACAGCACTAAAACACAATCAATACTCACCTAGCTGGCACTGTCCAGGTCCCTGCCGCAGGTCCGGGCAGGCTTGTGGGCACTTGTCAGTGCTGACGGAGCATCTTTTGCTAGTAACCGAGTTTAAAGACCCCTCTCACCTTGTGAAGGCCTAAGAGTTATGACATTTTTGAAAGCAAGACTATTCGGGCAGGCACACATTTAAAACTGACAGTGTCTTAACAGTGCCTTAACCCCTTGAGTGGCGGGTTTCCTACCACCGTGTCGTGCCCACCAGGGCAGGTTTTTTAAAATGGTCTAATCATTGAATTTCAACTAATTTTGCAGTTGCGTCTCAAGAGCCATAACTTTTTCATTTTTCCATTGACATGGCCATATAAGGGCTTGTTTTTTGCATGACAAGTTGTGATTTTTTAAACAGGGGGGAGGAAAAAAAGAAATGGGGAAAAAAGAAAAAAAGGGGCCATGTCATTAAGGGGTTAAATAATGCATTAACTTCCTTCTCTGGGTCATTATGACGCATGGATACCACATGTGTGATTGTATTTTTGATTTTTTACAAAGTAAAGGGAGACAAGTGTTTTTATTATTTTTTTTATAATTTTTTGACTTTTTTTTTTTGTCTTTTTAGGGGACTTCCACAGGGACCCATCAGGACCCCTGATCACATTCCGGGGGTCCGATGGTGACAGCCCTTTACATGCTGCAGTCACATAGACTGCAGCATGTAAAGGGTTAACACAGCAGAGATCGGAGGTTTTCTCTGATCTCTGCTGTAAGAGCTAGTACCCAGCTGTCCTCTGACAGCCAAGCACCAAGCTCTCCCTGCCACAGAGACCATCGGCTTGCTTCTGACAAGCCGATGGTCTCTATGGCAACCTGTAAACAAAGCAGGAGATTGCCGGCATATCGGCAATATCTTCTGCTGGTTTTTCAAAGCCCTTGCTTTGTTCTGTGGGTCTGTGCAGGCAGAGCACACTGCCACAGCTTGTGGCATTGTGCTCTGCAGCTCCCATAGTGATACATAGCCCGGAAATCTTCTGGGCTATGTCGCTATGAGCAGTGGAGCTCGTCCCAGAAAATTTCCAGGCGTGCCACTCAAGGGGTTAAACCTATACCTATAGTATAGGCTTGTTAGAGCGTTCTGCTGCGATCTGTTGTACTACTTGGTTTCCTAGCAGCTTAACTCCACAGGGGTACAGGTGCATGGGCTCTCCACCAGAAGAAACTGTAGAATTCCAGCAAATGCTGAGATTTGGATTGTAAAGGTCTAGAATCAGTTGAATGTCAAGGTGTGCTTTTTATGTATCTCCTTGGCTTATGATTGGAGATATGGGTTAGCCAGGTTGACAGAGAGGCCAAGGTGTTGACCACAGGTGGTGATTGGCTGCTGCAGGCTGTCACTGCGGATGCAGTTGTGAGGCATCTGCAAGCCTGTGGTCGTGGTACAGCTCTCGCTGTGAGTCTCCCCACTGCTAGACTCCCCGCTTGGCAGTCACTCTGCTCCTACCTGCTGGCCCACCATGTGCACTCTTTGGGCCACGGTCACAGTCCCTGGAACCCTCCCATCTTCACTCCCGGCAACCTGAGATGGCTGTGCCCATGGGCAAGTGGCGAGTCTTCCCCGGAGGCGTCTGCACTGTGCTTGTGGCTGCACTATCACTCGTAACACAGGTGGCACTTTCACTCACTGCCAGCTTCAGGGTGCTTAATGTATAGAAATGTATTATAGCGCTGTATACTCAGTAAATATCACGTTGTCACTTTAATACCCTGGACATGATGGGTGCAATTGTCTAATTAGCAGCTTGAGGGCATTACAAGGACGGATACATTTAATTACTAGGTCTCCACCCATACTTCTAGTGGAAACAAGATGCACCAGTACCCTCCACAGGTGGGGTTGATTGAGCTGGATGAGTGTGGATATTCCCAGCCAGCCAATCCCCCAGGTCTGCTGCTCATGTATTCGAGATCCTCTGCTAGTGGCTGCTAGTCTTTCCCTGTTTATTCACTATGTTCAGTGTGGACAGTGTTATGTTCCTGTGTGTCTGTGCAGATTTCAGTATGTTCATTGTGAACAGCGTCATCTTCCTGCATGTCTGTGCAGACATGAGATGCGAGCGGGCATATTCAGTGTGTATTTTGATGTGATCAGTGTCATGTTCTTACATGTCTGTGCAGCTTGCCTTTCATTTAATGTAAACTGGGTCTTGCTGTGGATCCTTTATCATCTAGGGACAGGTAGGTCCCTAGGTTCCAGCGCGGGGTTGTCCCTGTCCTGACGATAGCCCCGCATGCAGGCAGGTTTCCTGGGGGTGAGTTGTCTCACTAGAGTAAGGACCCACGAGAAAACGGGGACCCGTGAATTGGCTCGCGAACATCAGTATCTTGGCCAAAATACGAATGAATACCTCTTACATCCTATAGTTATTCCAACAGGCTGTGTGTTCAAGTGAGTGGTTTGAGCGTTTCGCAGTCTCTGGTTTATGCCTGTCTGTACATATGTAGTTTGTCCGTTAGTTCCGCGTTTCTTTCTGAGTTTGCCTGTTAACGAGTATTAAAGTCGGTTCATGAAGTCTGTTTCACTATTTCCACGTTCTGTCTTAGTTAGCCATTTGGCGAGTGTGAAGTCCGTTTCTCAGTGTCCGTATTCTGTTTACGTTCCTGAGTTCGCCGTTGCCGTCCAAGTTCTGTCCGAATTCCTGTATTTGGTCATTTGGACCACACAAGGTTATCTGAATGACTGTCTTCACAAGTTAAAACACTGCAGACCAAGTGTAAGTTTAAGCCTCAGACACACAGCTGCAAATCTGTACACAGTAGTCTACATTCTGTCTATGCAGTTTCCTATACGGACTTTCAGAAAACAGCCTGTGTCAACCAAATGGAGGCAGTGGGGGCTTCACTGTTCAACCTGCTAGATTCCACTTGTAGAAAGGGAGCAAGTGCAATAATAAAAAGATACATGTAACTATAGAATAGCTCTTTATCCAATTCCCTAATGCACAAGTGTCCTTTAAAGCAACTTTTCAACTTTTTTCTAAGACAGTTGTGAAAGCAGAAGTCCGGAGCCAAACGCTATTGAGGCAGACAGTAATGACTGTACAGACAGTTCAGTAGGGGTCATGTGTGGTTTAGTTTTTCCGCATATTTAGCAAGCAAGTCAATACTTTGAGACAAGACTGTTAGTTTGAAACTTCATACAATGAGATAGTAAAGATTAGTCAAGTTATTGACAAGTAGGCTTATGGTCCGTGAACTGAAGATCACTTTTAGTGGACTTAAAATAACAAATCAAAGAGTTGCACAGAAAAGTCTGCTAATGCACTGCTCAAAAAATGAAGGGAACACTTAGCACCGCAGTATAATCCCAAGTCACTTCTGCTTCTAATCTGGACAGATTCATATCCCTGACGTTTAACTTTTCTGACTGATTCTTCTCTAGTTTTGCAGTTTGCTAGTCTTCTTATCACTACTGGGACCTGCATCCCAATCAGGTTGTACAGGTAGTCCTACTTCTTCAGGATAGCACATCAATAGGTGTTCTCAGAAGGTGGTTTTCTGTCTCCCAGCAGATGCCAGGACACAAGTCATTACACGAGGAGAGACCAACAGGGTTATAGAAAGACAAACCCAACAATAGAACAGATACCGTATCTGCTCCTTTGTGCGAGCAACAGTCAGAGCTCTGCCAAAACTGTACTGGTCTGCATGACTCAACTGTCAGAAAGAGATTCCTCAAGGGTGGCATAAAGGCCCAACATCCTGTAATGGGACCTGTGCTCACAGCTCAGCACCGTGCAGCTCCATTGGCATTCAACATGCAATGCTAACAATAATGGAAACTTATGGTTGTAAATTATGAATGAGTATTCACGTAGTGTTCATCCTAAAAAGTCCTTAAACACAACCCAGTGCTTTTTTTTAATGGCCAATTTATTTGCCTGTGTAAAAGGACCTTACCAGGAAAGTCAAAAACATAAATTGGAAAGCCAATTTTATGTCTTATTTGCGGTGTTGATTGGTGAGGGTCTCAAGGATAGTACTACTACAAATCACGCATTGATAGTCTATCTGAACAACAGTGGAACATAGAGAATTGGGGCCCCCATAGCAAAGATCAAATGGGCCTCCATTATAATGCCAGTTTTTTCATCCAAGGAGGGCCTGGAGTTTGTGCCCATTATGCCACTACCTTACCTTTGTTAACAATGCAGTTTCTCTAGAGAGGAGAGTCCTGCATGGACTCTCTCCACCCATTAACAAAGATGATGGGGGTAACCAGGACGCTTCATGGGCCCCAAAGTAGCCAAATGGTCTGCCTCCATCCACTCTACAAAGGCTCCATAGTAGCTGCATGGCTGCCTTCATGGTAGAGGATACCCTATCCTAAAGAAAAGCCATCAATTGTAATGCCAATACACCCTTTACATTCCCTACATCATGGGAGATAAGCCACCACCAGAGTTGTCTGGCAGTGCCCGATTTTCCTCTCCTTATTCGATCTAACAAAAATACATATCTGGTATTGCTGGGTCTGTAAAAGTCCTATCTATCAAAGTAATACATTATTTAGTCCACACGATGAACGTCGTCAGAAAAAAACCCTGCCGGAAATGCACTTTTTTGGTCACCCTGTCTAAGATAAAAATGCCATAAAAAGCAATCAAAAAGTCGTATGTATTCCAAAATGGTACCAACACAAACTACAGGCAACATAGGATAAACAGGCTGAACTAGATGGACATTGTCTTTATTCGGCCTTACATACTATGTTACTATCTATGTTACAGGACGTCCTGCAAAAAATGAGCCCTCGCACAACTATGTCGACAGAAAAATAAAAAAGTAATTACGGTCAGAAGATGGCGGTACAAAAAAATGTAAAAAAAAATAAAATAAATAAAAAAAATATATATAAGTTTGGTATCATAGTAGTCATACTGACCCATAGAATAAAGGTATCATGTCATTTTTGTTGCAGTTTGTGCGCCGTAGAAACAAGTCACACCGAAAGATGTCATTTAAAAAAATTTTTTTACTTCACTTAGAATTTTTTACAAGTATTTCCGTACATTATATGGTACATTAAATAGTATTATTGAAAAATACAACTCTTCTCGCAAAAAACAAGCGCTCCTACATCTATGTGGATTGGTAAATACAAAAGTTCATTTTTTTTTTTTTTTTTAAAAGGGGAAAGGAAAAACCTGGAAATGGAAAAAAAAAGGGACATGTCCTTAAGGGGTTAAAGCCGAGTACCAAGCGCTGTATAATTTACGGCACTTGTTCCTTAAAGGGGTGGTCTCGCGAAACCAAGTGGGGTTATACACTTCCGTATGGCCATATTAATGCACTTTGTAATGTACATTGTGCATTAAATATGAGCCATACAGAAGTTATTCCACTTACCTGCTCCGTTGCTAGCGTCCTCGTCTCCATGGTTCCGTCTAAATTCGCTGGCAGCTTGCTTTTTTAGACGCGCTTGCGCAGTCCGGTCTTCTCCATTCAGCACGAGCCGCTTCAGTGTGCTCCCCGCTACAGCTCTTCTGCGCATGCGCAGACGAGCTGTCACTGCTCGGGAGCGCGCTGAAGCGGCCATTCTGCACCATCCTCTGTTAGAGGAAGGTGCAGAAACTGGAGCTGCCCAGCGGAGAAGACCAGACCAGCCCAGCCCAGCAGCCCCGAGAAGCCTCCCAGGTAAGTGATGGGTCGGGGGGGGGCTGCCGCTGCGCCGGGCTGCGCCGGGGGGGGGGGGGGGGGCGGCTGCCGCTGCGCCGGGGGAGCTAGCGCTAGGCCGGGGGGGCTGTCGCTGCGATGGGGGGGGCTGTCGCTAGGCCGGGGGGGGCTGCCGCTGCGCCGGGGGAGCTAGCGCTAGGCCGGGGGGGCTGTCGCTAGGCCGGGGGGGCTGTCGCTAGGCCGGGGGGGCTGTCGCTGCGCCGGGGGAGCTAGCGCTAGGCCGGGGGGGCTGTCGCTGCGATGGGGGGGGCTGTCGCTAGGCCAGGGGGGGCTGCCGCTGCGCCGGGGGAGCTAGCGCTAGGCCGGGGGGGCTGTCGCTGCGATGGGGGGGGGGCTGTCGCTAGGCCGGGGGGGCTGTCGCTAGGCCGGGGGGGCTGTCGCTGCGCCGGGGGAGCTAGCGCTAGGCCGGGGGGGCTGTCGCTAGGCCGGGGGGGCTGTCGCTAGGCCGGGGGGGCTGTCGCTAGGCCGGGGGGGCTGTCGCTAGGCCGGGGGAGCTAGCGCTAGGCCGGGGGGGCTGTCGCTGCGCCGGGGGAGCTAGCGCTAGGCCGGGGGGGCTGTCGCTAGGCCGGGGGGGCTGTCGCTAGGCCGGGGGAGCTAGCGCTAGGCCGGGGGGGCTAGCGCTAGGCCGGGGGGGCTGTCGCTGCGCCGGGGGAGCTAGCGCTAGGCCGGGGGGGCTGTCGCTGCTCCGGGGGAGCTAGCGCTAGGCCGGGGGGGCTGTCGCTGCGATGGGGGGGGCTGTCGCTGCGCCGGGGGAGCTAGCGCTGGGGAGCCGGGGGCTAGCGCCGGTTACCTGCTGTCTGGTCGGCGGCTGCGGGGCGTCTGGTCGGCGGCTGCGATGCGTCCGGTTGCCATGGAGACACAGCTGGCGGCGTCTCGGGAGCGCGCACGTCGGGCTGCAGCGAGCGACGGGGAAAGAGCCGGCGGCCATCTTGAGGAAACTTTTATAACTTGCTGAAACGCTGGAACGGTAAGTACGAACCAGCTAGAAATGTCATTTACAGGGGGGCTTAGTAATGTGTGTTTAATGGGGGGGACTGGGCAAAAAAAAAAATTAACTGCTTCCTCGAGACATCTCCTTTAAGGGCTTAAAGAGCAAATGTTTGCAGCTTAGAAAAAAAGAAATCTGGGTCTTTATACCTGCTCAAGCTCCTTTCTACAAATGATGGCAGAGGGAATGACTTTCTTAATGCTTTTACAAAACAATGAATGTATCAGAAAGAAAGCTTAGAGCACACTGTAAATAAATTACACCAGCTTTGCTTTACAAACTTTTGGTAACTTGCATCTTCATTAGTTTGTAAAAACCTCACGTTTCGGCCCAAATTCCAGCAACTGATCCTTTGACACAATTGCTTTATCTCCAAAGTGTATTTCCTAATCAGTATATTTGATGACAGCGCCAAACATGAAGGAAATTCTAATCGTTAATATCAACATTTAAACACATTCTACCAGGAAAAGCCAGACACAGAGCTAGCAGTTTGTTCTGTAATCTTCTTACAGGAAGAAGGAAAGAAATGCAAAGTGGCTGTGATTGATAAGTGTTTTCAAGAAATGAAATGTCTTTTCAGCACCAGAGTAAGTTAATGAAAATGACCTGCACAGAATGGATTAGCAATATGAAATCAGAAAGAAAAATGTAAAAAATAAATAAATAAAGGCTCCCGCCACAATCGCTCACAGTCAGCGCCTTGTTATTTTGAGAAACAAAGCAAGGTTATAGAAAGGTGAGCAGTACAACATCCTCCTGTAAAGCGGAGGTAGAATGTATCCATACCGGTCGCTCTTTGATAAACCTGCCTTCTAGCGAGTGGCACACCCGATGAGCTCTAGGCATCAATAAGATCCATTACTAAAGACAAGACAGCGAGGGCGCCACAACTCCTCATCTACATCATGTACACCACCTTTGTCTAAAGGTGTTATCCAGCCTATAAAGGAGTATCCTGTCCACAGAATAGGAGAAGACTTGCTGATTGGAGCGGGTACAACAGCAGAGACCTCCACCGATCCAGAGAAAATCGCACCCTGTGTGTCTTAAAATTTTGACAGCAGCGACTGTGCATAAACGTCACTGCGCCATTCACTTCAATGGGACTGCTGGAGAGAGAAGAGTTCAAGTGCTTGTCAATCTCCAACGGTCCCATTTAAGTGAATGAACGGGATCTCCGGAGATTGCCAAGTACTTGAACTCCGTTGTCTCCAGCAGTTGCCATAGAAGTGGTGACACAGATGTACAGCCACCATCAAAACTGAGCCATTCTGAGTACTATGTTTGCCTACTTCAAAAGAGTCAACATACAAACATAGAAGAGGCTGCATAGCTTGCGTGAGCATAGCAGCCCCTTCAACCAGCTGATTGACAGTGATCCCGACAGGCAGACCCCCACGGTCACTTATTGTTGGCCTATCGGGAGGTAAGCTATCATTTTTTTAAGTCAGGATAACCCCTTTAAAGTGGTAGTCCCACAAAATAATTATTCCCTATCCGCAGAAGCAGGGATAACTATCTGATTGATGGGGGTATGACTGCTGGGACAACCACCAATCATGGGAACAGGTCCCTGAATTATTGAGGCGGTAGTTGACCATATGAACCACTAGTCTATTCATTTCAATGAGACAGCCAGAGATAGCCAAGCGCTGGAACTATGCTATCTCCAGCAGTCCCACTAGGCCAGTTGTTGTGGAAAGGAGCTGCTAAATGAAGGAAAATCTCTTACAAATTGGAATTTCCTCATGTAATAGCACAAACTCTACTAATTCAGTTGGCTAATACAAGAACATGCAACCCGTCAAACCTATGTTCCCGAGATAGTATAAATCATGGCAAACACAATGTTAACACTTTCTTAACAAACTGTATTTTATGACTGTAAATGCATTTTCCGTTAAACAGGAATGGTTCCTACTATAGGGAATATGAAAAACCTCTCCATGAGCAGTTAAATCCTTTTTTTTCTTCAAAACATTGGAAGGAACGCAAACCTAATATGTGATCATGTAAACAAACCCATGAGCAGAATCTCATTAAAAATATAAATGTTAGACAGAATGGGACTAGCCAAACATTAACCAAAATGAACATTTACTAATAAACTGAAAACAAAAAATGAAAAGCTAAAAATAAAATTAAACTCCTAAACTCCAAAATGAACATTAAAAAAAAAAATCTACTTTCCTGGCAATGTTTTCCCTGAATGTCGTCCAAATTTATGTTCTATGTATAACTTTCTGCACATGCAAATGATTACTATTGAAAATACAAGTCTTTGTACCATGGCTAAGCCCTCTGCCTTTCACTGCATTCTCCTCTAACCTCATAATCACGGTGCAAGTAAGACGGATTAAGCTGCACACAACACCCCACTGACAGTGTGCTGCTAGCAAATTAGAAAATAAGGTCTGTCAGGACAGCTGCACAGATGTCATGAAGAGGATCATTTACAAGGGACTTTATTATATCCCAGTGACAAATAATTTGCCAGAGCGGGGTCAATGGCCTACATCTGAATAAGGCTCAGCAGCGAATAAACTGAAGAAGGTCATCAAGGCAAAGCGACCCATAATCCTTTGAGGCTAGCAGTGCATCTAAGGTTTTTACAGCTGTAACCGGTTCGAATGACCAGGGTGAACTTTCAATACAGGAAACGTAAGTTACATTTTCTGTATAAGCTAAAACGACTGGCAGAACTGGCTTGGCGGCTGCCTGGGGTGTCTGATTCAAGCACAGCCATAATGGAAATGTACCAATAGTAAATGACAAACATACTATGTTTAGACACATTTTTTACGATTGTTTTTCTAGAAGAAAAGAGAAATAGAAATATTTAGAAATGTGACAAATACAAAATCAGAATGTTATTACTGTATGAAGGTGCAAAGGACATTCTAACAAATAATTTAATATTAACATATAAAACCATTAACCAAAAACATTCCTCAAAGGGGTTTTCCCGGAAGACCACCTAGTAGGAGAGACAGACATAACTACTGGGGGCGCTATAAATAGTGAAGCTGTAGATAGCAGAAGGGATTAAGGTTAGTTCCAAATTTTACATTGGTCCCAATAGGTTTCGAGAAATAGCACATCGAATAGTAACAGGTTCCAATAAAGACTTTTCGTCAGAGGCTAAACTTCTGGGCCCAGTTTCCAGAACAGAAATGCTATTTGGGCCAGATTGATATTGTTAAAACTGCTAGTTAGGTTATCACTATGGTTATGCCCCATTTTTGTCACTTGGGTCGAATAGGATTATTCCATTTTTTTGCTACCATTGTGTTTTTATTTCCCCCCCATTGACTTGACCGTGAAAAAACTGTCAACTAATGTGCAAAACCCGCAATTATAGTAACTTTTTTGCAGTTTTCAATTGCAGATAATATTGTTGATTTGCGTGCCAACACAGGACAAGAGGCTTCCGAGGGGGTTGTAGCCACCAAAAATACTCAAAGATTTGATGTAGATTGCAAATCGATGCAAAAAAAAAAAAAAAACAAACAAAAAAATCCCCTTGTGCAACGACCCCTGACACAAATGTCTGCTAAACCTTAAGAAGGACCTGTAAAAATAGGGTCAGGTATGTCCTTGAGTCAGAGAGGACAGCAAAGCTCCAAAGATGATTATAAGCTGCTGTGTGCAAGTGTATGGGGTCTGTATTCACTTAAAGGGGTTGTCTCACGGCAGCAAGTGGGGTTATACACTTCTGTATGGCCATATTAATGCACTTTGTAATGTACATTGTGCATTAAATATGAGCCATACAGAAGTTATTCACTTACCCACTCCGTTGCTGGCATCCCCGTCTCCATGGCTCCGTCTAATTTCGGTGTTTTTAGATGCGCTTGCGCAGTCCGTGCTTCTGCCTGGTGAATGGGGCCGCTCGTGCCGGAGAGCTGGTCACCGTGTCGTCATCGTAGCTTCGCCTCCGTCACGTGGTGGCGATCAGCCAATTAGGTGGCTGTATCGGTAGTGGAATGCAAGGAAGGAGAAGAAAATCCACGGTGCACCATGGGAGAAGACCCGCGGTGCACCGTGGGAGAAGACCAGCGGTGCCATCTTTAAAAGAAGAAAAGAAGAAGCTGCAGAACGCTGATGCAGGTAAGCGAAATGCTATTTTTAAAAACTAACCAATGCTTTCTTTTTAACGGGGCAGAATGCGGGGGTAAGTGGAAAAAAAATTCGATTTCGCCGCGAGACAACCCCTTTAAGGAGTCTAAGGTTTTGTTTTGGCTCAAGTAAGGTGTGTTCTGGCAACGATTTGTCATGGGAGGGTCTGGCCCCGAGACTATAATTTAGGGGATCTCTATTTCTTCAAGGGTCAGGGGGCTGAATTTATTTGTGCTTTTAAAGGAGCCGAGTATGCCTGCAGAAGTGAGATGTTAAAGTTGACTCAGCAGAAAATTCTACAGTTGCCAGAAGTACTCATGGTAGTCTGGACCATAGGGGTGTACAAAGGAATCATGGGGGCCATACAAGAAATAAAATGGCACCCCTTCCACCACAAAAAAATAATAAAGATGGCTATTTAGCTAGTACTTTTCCCCTGGACACCACAGCCCCCATTTTGAGAACTCTGGCAAGCAGAGCTTCAGGAAAAACCTCAGAGGCTGCACAGGCTCGGTGTGCTGTGCACATCTCGCTCCACTCCCCCTCCTCTCCGAACGGTACATGCAGCAGGAAAGAGTGCCTTGTGGTGACTGAGCAGTCTGCCTACATTAAAGCCACACCATTGCTGTGGTCCACATGGGGGAAAAAAAACGAGAAGGTCTAAAGTCAGATTAGAGAATGTCTAAAAGCAGAGATCACCTGTGAACCACTGGATTTAAAAGGAATCGGTCATCTGCCAAAAGCACCATAAATTAACTTATGGTGCTGTTAGTCAAGGTCACAGGGAGCAGCGTGTTATATATTTTTTTTTATACTCGCCCACCTCCTGGTTTCTGTGCTGGACGAAAATCTGACTCTCTTCAGAGTCCTGTGTGTGCACTCTCAGATACCAGTTCATTATGTCTCCACCGGAACTAGGGGTGGAGAAATGGGTTGGCCGGTTTGACATGCATGGACAGGCAGGTGATGCCCACAGGTGCTGATTGGCTGCGCTGCTCTAATTGTATCGGCTCACAGGTGCTGCTGTCAGTCTTCCATGCTGACCCCGCTGTTGTTAGAGTTTCTGCCTCTCATCTCCCCTGGTGACACCAATGCTGTGACTGTGCCATTTGCGCTGCCGACCACAGTCAGTGTCGCCGCTAGCCCTGTCATCAGCTTTGGCAGGGCTTTGGCCACCACACTCCCAGCTCCTTTATCATTATCGTCCTCTCCGGCGCACTCCCAGCTCCGCTCCCGGCCCCCACTGTAACAGTGCTCATCGTGCTGCCATGTGCCTGCTCACAGGACCACAGTCAGGCTCCCTGATGGACTTCCCTCTGTGCTTCCGGATCCGCTGTCACTGTTGTCACCAGCGGTCGCCCTGCGATGGACGGATGCAACCCAAGAGCTGCAGCCACAGCTTCGGTCTGGTGGTAAGAGCACCAGCTTCACAACGGCCAAAGCAAAACACAGCGGCAGCAGCCAAACCACGTCTGGGGGCATGACGTTGGCATTCCCTGTCACTGATCCAGGCCAACCCAAGTATCTATCCCTAGTTCCAGTGGAGACATAATGCACCAGTAACACGCTCTCCTGTATAAGTCTAACGCACACACCAGATTCTGAAAAGTCAGATTTTTGTCTAATGTGTGGACTTCAGCGGTGGGCACTGCAGAAACCCAGCAAGCATAAAAAATACCACATCCAGGAACCTGTCACCTTGCCTACCAGCTCCATAAGTGGTCCCCTTTAAGAAGACTGTTTTAAGTAAATAATTGTAAACCACAAAAAGTTTCTGTGTAGCCCAGGCTTCATTAACTTCTGGGCAGGGGTGTAACTGAAGGCTCAGTGGCTCGGGTGCAAAAGTTCAGCCCCCCCCTCCCTTCACACTTGTACCTGCAGCCATACCTAAACCGCGCTGCATACAGCTACAAAACAAATTTACATACATGATCTAGTCCTTTGATATAAGCTTTCCAAACATGACTCAATTCCTAGACTACATGAAAATTTGTTTGTAGCCCCATAGGCTAATTTCATACGGGCAAGTGCAATATCGGGCCATGAATCACGGCACAATATCGCGCTTGCCAACACGCGATTTCGCCACGGATGTGAGGCATTTTTGTATCAAAAAGTCTTGCATCACTCCGGGGAGGATCACAGAGTTCCTCCCATTTAAATGGGGGAAAAAAAAAAGTTATGGGACTTTATAAACATTTTACAATACATTATATACAGCTAAAAACGGTACCAATAAAAACTAAAATTTGACACGCAAAAAAACAAGCCACCGCAGAACTATGGAGGCGGAAAAATGAAAAACGTTATGGCTTTTGAAAAGTAGAGATGAAAATCCCCCCCAAATCATTGTCTCCTTATTGCCAAAATAGGCCATGTCCTTTAATCATTTGCTGGCAGATGGTTAGCGACAATGTAAATGATCATTAATATACTGGGTAAGAGACAGATTATTAAACCTTAGCCTATCATTTTCTGAGCAACTGGGGACGATAAGTAAAATGATTATCCTCACCTTTAACGTTTATCCCGTTGGTCCAGAATCTAAAGTAAATCTTTGCAATATGATTAACCCTCTAAATTTCTTTTCCAAAGACTATTATTATAGTAAAGGTCATGATTTCAGAATAGTGTTCACATGGCAACTGCTACAGGTTATTGACAAGGCGCACAGTCTGGAAGGCAAAGCAAAGTACTTTACGCTTTAAGACAGATTTCATATATTTTGATCAAAAACTTAGCAATGATTTTGTATAAGGTCTGTGGTTTACGCTCACATTGCAGATTATGCACCTGAAAAGGTTGTTTTGGGGTGGACAATCCCATAGCTTTTAGGTCACAGAATAACTGGCTGATTATGGGGGTACTGCTGCTGTATTCTCCAAGATCAGTTTTTATTAGCAGGGAAACAATAAATGGCTGTATGGTTCTTCATAAAAATAATATACAATATCAAAAATATTACTTACCTATTCAATATCCCGCTGATCCAGCACACATTTTGGTGATACTCGGCAGGGCTTTATAAGTTAACAGCATTCGAGCACAAAACTGCTGCAGTCAAATCTGTGGTCTAAGCAGTTACTATTGGCATCACCACTTGGTGATACAAGCCCAATATGCCACATGACCACTGAAGCCACCGACTGGCTGCAGCTCTCACAATACACCAACCAGACAGTACCTTTAAATGCTCATCTATGGTTAAGCAAGCCCTGCCCTTTGCAGTAGTAGTCTATGGATTATAGAGGTAGAGCCAGGGGAGTAACTATAGGGGATGCGGTTGAACCCGGGCCCAGGAGCCTCTCTTCTCCATATAGGCAGCCTAGTACTATGAATAAAGCATTATAGATGGGGGCCCAGTTACAGGTTTTGAATTGGGGCCAGGCGCTCCAAGTTACACCTCTGAGGTAGATTATATCAAAGTAGCAAATTAGTGTCTAGACTCTTAGAAAAAGAGATTAGGGGGAAAAGAGCGGATTTATATTTTTTTTGCCAGAAACATTGTCAGCCTTGCATGGATTATGTCTGTTAATTGCTTAACTTCACCATCAAGACTGACAACAGTCAGTGACACAGGCCAAACTCAGCATCATCAACTAATAGTAACTTCCTGCCACTAACCTGAGGAAAATATAAGACAGGGGGAAATTTATTAAGACTAGCATTTCCAATGCTCGCTGCAGCATAACAACTCCCCCCTCCTCCTCCCCCCAGATCTAAAAAGCCAGCATTAAACGCTGTACAACGCTCCCATTCATTTCAACTGTTCACACAAGTATCAAAGTGCAGCGTCAAAATGCTGAACTTTGATGGTGATGCATGTCCTGCTGTTGGCCGTTTTCAGTCCTGCGTCGCCCATTAAAATGGGCAGCGTTAGCAGCACTGCTGAAAGCGGAGCACAACTTGGTGCCGCAGTTTGTGCAGTGCTAAATGCAGCGCTAGGTGCACTACTACTAAAAAAAAAAGTTATACTCACCGATGCTGGCGCTGTCTAGTCCCTGGCACTGCTTTCCGGGACTACGGGCACATGTCAGAAGATCTTTTGCTAGTGAAGTGGTTTGAAGAGCCTGCCTCCAGCAAGAGATTGCTCTGATTGGCTATTCCAGCACCAATCACAGCCATTCAATGAACTAATGGCTCGCAGCTCAGCCAATCAGAGCAATCTCTTGCTGGAGGCGTGGTCTTGAAACTCCAGTACCAGCAAGATATGCTCTGCAGGCACAAACAAGTGCCTGTAAGCCAGCAGGGACGGCGCCTACTAGGTGAATATTTGACTTTTTGTTCAGCTTCCTTGGCTACGTTATCAACTGTGCTGAAAATGCACAGTTTCTCCGTTTACTACAAAACGCATGTGTGAAGGAGGCCTAAGACTACACAATGTACAGAGGTTTGTGGAAACACATAAGAAAACTAATGCAAAAAGATAAGTGAAGTCAAAAGAATTGCAGATAAAGTGATCATGCAAAGAGTGCGGTGACAAATCCACACATTTATTAACATCTACATTCAAATTCAGTCTGTAAAAAAGAAAAAAAAAGTTACTATCTGTAATCTGCAAATTAACTGAATGCTATGTTGCTGTTCGGGAAATGCGATCTGCCTTATGGTCAGGGTGGGGAAGGCACAGTGCAGAATGCTCACCCCTGAGCTGGTTATGCGGCCACCTTTACATGATTAGCCTGTTTGGAATGTAGAACCCGAAAGCAAACCTCCGAACATATGGAATTATTTTGTGAGGTTATACAACGTGTCAAAACAGACCAATGTTCTTCTAGCTGAATAATAAACATACTAGGAGATACCTGTAGCAAAAGTGTCTCTTGTTTCTAGACTTCAAAACTTCCAAATATCTGCTATGAAATAATTGGAAAGCCAAGTCAGAATGTACTTTTGTTTCATTCCAATTTCTGATGTGGAAAGACTGGTTTATATCATGTATATCAGAAGACTTATGAAAAAGGAGTACAACAGGGGGTTCCTTTATAGACTTGTGAAGGCAATGCTACAGAGTAGGAGTATCGCAAAGAAAGGGAGTAAAGCTGCTTTCACATGGCCGAGAAAACAAAAAATTGGCTGAGCCATATGCATGAGTGGCACGGCCTATATTTTTGCGTTCCTCGGTACGCATTGCCTATTGTTTTCAATGGGACAAGCAAACACATTGCACGGCGCACATTGGCATGCATGATATCAGGAAGATTTTCACGGGCAGGTATCGTGCTCGCCTGTTTATAGGTAGCCTAGGGCAGATGTATAGAAATTTTTTTATCATTCACAGTTGCACAAACGTTTTTGTGTATTATTGGTTAACTAACGGTAGGTCGGCCAAGGGAAGCATTGCAAGAAGTTCATTTGTAGTAGTGGTGGTGGTCGACTAGATACAACATCCCATGACATCCTCACATTCACCCAGGGCTGAGTCCAAAGGTAGGCACACACGTAAGGTTTGGGTCTTTTTTTTTTTTTTTTAAACACACGGCAAAATCTGCAGCTGGCGTTTTCCCAGGGGTGGTCTGAGGATTTGTATTGTCGAAGGAAAAAAAATGATATATTTTTTTCAATTCCCAGTTTCATAGTGGGGTTGCGCATGTATCGCTGCCCATAGGCAATGTATTGTGTGTGGACAGCGTTGTGTACACTGCTTAGATGGAAGCGTACATTTGCCGGCTGTGAAAACACCGTCCGATATACACTCATGTAAATAAGCCCTAAGGGTGCAAAATCTACATCAAAATTCTTACCAATTGGAATGGATTTTCAGTTGCAGGAAATCTGCAAAAACCATGTTAGGCATGAAGATACAAGCCCTGAAAAGTTAATAAAATATATATTTTTCCGGCTGCTTACATTTGACACTGGAAAGAAGTTATTTTTATAGGTAAAAGTATGTTTTGTGTGAACAAGGAAAATTGCTTTGTGCACATTCTTTCAGACTACAGTAATACTGCTGCTTTCATACTTGCGTTAATTACAGGGGTGTAGCTTGTCTCACCACCATGGCCTCAGGTTCCATCACTCAAATTTTTTTCATATTCTATATATAGTAGTTTACTCAGGAAACTTAACCTTTTCATGAGTTTACTTTTTAGGTCTCTTTTTGTGCATATATTGTATCTATTCGAACTTCTATTGTACTCATTTTATATAGCGCATACATATTCATAGCACTGTACATAGCTTGTAGGCCTGTGTAGGTTTTTGGAGTGTAGGAGAAAATTTTAGCACCTGGAAGAAGCTCACGCAAACTTAAGGATAACATACAAACTCCTTGCGGATGTAGGCCTTGGTTGAATTTGAAATCTTGATTCCAGTGGTGCAAGGCAATAGCGCTAACCAGAGCCACCATAATAGTCATTATTTGCAAGTGGAGGTTTCCAGCAGAGTAATGTATGGAGGCCTCCATTTTCCCCTCTGGTGGTAGTTCTCTGGGAGGAGAAGCATTAGTCAGCTGGATTGCAACATGTCCAGTACTTTTATTCATAGGAAAATAAGTAGCTACTAAAAGCTGTCAGGTAGCAGCCCTCGTCATGCTTGCGAGCAGCTATCTGGAACATATGGCTAGTGTAGGTCTAAAGGCCCTTTTACACATAACGAGTATTGGGTAAACAATGGCCAATACTCGTCCCAGTGTTTACCCGACCTCATGCTGGATCGCTCACAGCACGGCCAGCAGGGAGGCGCGGCAGCTGGGGGAGAGTTCTCTCCCCTGCCCCTCTCCATTCACTGTAGGTAGCGGCCGCTCAGAACTGAACAGCTGCTGTTTACACAGAACAATGTGTCATTCAAGATTTTAAGCTGCTTAAAACTGAACGACTGGACAACTCCTATCCATTATTTCAGTTTCTGCATGCTTTTACACGGGGAGATTATCATTCAAAACTTCACGGGAGCGCAGGAGTCAGAACAACCAGAATGATAATCGTCCCGTGTAAGAGAGTCTTAAGGGCACATGCCCACTGCCATTTTGTGGCCATAAGCTCTGCTGGATGAGGCTGCAGATGGCACTGTGCATGCCCACAGATCACATGTGCAGTTTGACTGTTTTTAAATTCCCTGCTCTGTTCAGAGCGAGGATGCGTATGTAAATGCTGCCCATACACAAGTGCATAGGGCTCACGCTGCACACATATGCAGAGAAAAAGAGCATACTGTGATCTATTTTTCCTGCATATCAATATGCAATGTTCATACACCGGTGTCCATGGATCATTGAAAGTCCATTGACTTTCACTGACTCCCTTCACCGAGTGTACGCGGTTAAAACGTGAATTACAATGGATGCCTTGCCTACCCTACTGCTTCTGCTACATAAAGAACCTCAGGAAAAATGCAAAAAGGGGAATAAAGATAAGAGAGGAGCTTTTTGGTGTAGTAGGACAGAATTAACAAATAGTAAAGATGACATACATAGCTATTATGCTCACCTGGTATAGTTGCACTATGAATGAGCACAACAACATGGAAACATTCAAATAAGCCTAGCCAGATTGCCTTTTGTAAGTGGGAAAAGCAAGCTGAGAGCCAAGGTCACTGGAAGAACTCCCCAAAACTCCGAAGCAGGTTCAAAATCCAAATGAACACAACAAAATTGGCAACCACAGGCGCTAATCCCAAATATGAACAGACAAATGGTTTGTTAAACTGGTGTAAAACAAATTTATTGCTTCACATTTCAACTCTGCAATGGGGTTTCTCCCAGGCGCCTCCTACCGTATCAAGTCAGGAAGCACTAAAAAGGAGGAGTCCCCACTGCAATTTGAGATGTGATTGTATAAGGGGACACAATTATAAAATCAATGACAGCATCTAACGCTGCGCTTACACGGAGCAATTCGTTCAAGTGAGCGAAACTGAACAGTTTAAGGCCTCATGTCCACTGGGTAGATGGAATTGCGGATTCCGCCCATAGGGAATCATTGCAACCATTTGCCACGGAATCCACGCGGATCGGCAACATTGCTATCACATTGATAGCAATGTGTGCGGATATCTGCATGCAAAAAAATGCCATTTACAGCAAATCCGCGTGGAATCCGCAGCGGAAATCCGCGGCAGATTCTGCGTGGATTGTATTTTTTGAGTGGACATGAGGCCTAAATACGAGCCAACGACTGAACGAAGGAGAATTATGCGCTTCTCGTTCATTAATCAGTTTCAGCCAGTGTAAAAGACCTCGCCGGGTCGGGCGCTTACCGTACAGTTTAATCATTGATCGTTCCACATAGAAATGTTAAACACTGAACAATTAGTGAACGAGAACCGCATGATTCTCAACGAAAACCTTATTGTCTAAGCGCGGATGGGCTGCTGCTAAGTGTAAAAGGGGCATTAGACAATCTTCAGTAAACAATGAGGCATACGTTGGACACTTGTCTCTTTAAAGCCTAATGGATTTTTACAAGGTCAATAACCATCCTGTCATCCCCAATCATTGTGCAGCGTAAACATGTGCAGTGAATGAATGATGAATTACTTGTTTGCTTTTGATCATATATTTTATGCGGACATCAAAATCATCATTTATTGACAACACATCCCCTCATGTAAACAGACATCTGCCTGCCGTTTATAATTCACTAAGAATATTGCCAAGCCAAGCAATAGCAAGTATGATTGCATTCATGAAAAAAATAACAGAATCTATGGTCATTTATACCTATATTAAATGATTGGACAGACCTTGTTTTAAAAAATTATTTTGGTATATGCTTATAGGTATTTAGCATTTGCTACCGTATTATTGACTATGGAGTAAGACTGTTGTTCCATTCCAGAATGCATTGTGACATTTGTATATCCTCCTGTTTTTCAGCCTTCCAGGCTACTGACTGTAAATGTGCTTTGTTGGGAATGCTTTTTATTGTTTTTTTAAGTCCCAGAACATGCCTTGTATTAGGCCGAATGCACACGACCGATACAGATTTTCACATGTGGATTTATGCTACGGAAGAACTGCAATTGTAAATAAGAAGTGGTTGCGATTCGATCGCAGATTTTCACGTGCAGAAAAAAAACGCACATGCCCGCTTCCTGGTTGTCTATAGCAATCTGAAAAGTATCCACCTACAACATCGCAGAACATCTGCAGTGTCATCGCGGATTTACTGCAAGAAAAATTGCATACATACAGATCTATTGAGCCCTCTTGCGCATGATCCGCGCTAAAATAGGATATCCACCGATTTTTTTTTTATCACGTGCGTGAATTTCCACACTAAAACTCCACCTTACTGACCTATGGAAACTAATTGACTTCTATGGCTGCGTGCAACAGCGGAAATTTTATGGAGAATCATGCTGCGAAAATCCATCTGTGTGCATTAGCCCTTAGACTATTTTCAGAAGTTTTGTGTAGAGCTTGCACCCAGTGACAGGCAGCGTGTCCTCAAGAATGAGGAGTGCTGTGAAACTTGAGGGCTCCTGCACACTGGCGAGGCAGGTATCGCTCTCGCAATCCTTCTGAAAACCCCTGCGAGTGTCACAGCCATGGCAGCAGATCGCAATGTTCTCCTGCTGTGTTCAATGGGGCTGGGGTTGCTGCCGCTGGCCCCCATTGAAAACATGTGGAAACCCCTGAATGTGACAGCCTTGCATCCCTGCAGGGCTAAAGGAATCCCCACAGCCACGGCAGGGGATCACAATGTTCTCCCATTGTTTTCAATGGACATGCCACTGCTGCCACCCACCCCATTAGAAACAATGGGCAATATCGCAAAAAGAAATGCTACAATCTTTTTTTTTTTCATGCAGCATCGCAGGAATGAAAACATCGCAAATTAGAATGAAACCATTGAAAATCATTGGTTTCATAATCATGCGTTTTCACTCACACTCGCATCGCGAGAAAATCGTGCAGTTTTCTCACTAGTGTGAAGGAGCCCTGAGAGTTTATCTAATGCTGTGTTTAGAGGCAATGATTATTGTTCAAAAAAAACATTAAAACTAGCAAAAGTGAATGATAACCGTTTAAACGTAGGCCAACGACCGTACAGCAAACGAGAGTCATGCACTTTTGTTCATCGTTCAGTAAGACTAAAAATCAACATTGGCGCCTTCACTTCTCGTTGCATTGAAACACTCTGCGCTCAGAGTCTCACATGGGAAAGTGAAACACCGAACAAGAAGTGAACCATTCTCAATGACGATCTGCCTGTTTAAACAGAATGAACGAGTGTGAACAACTTAACGGTGAGGTCATTCGCTCATTCAAACGAGAATTGTTACATATCATTACATTCAAGACCCCTAACATTTTTTGGTTTTGTCAGTTGTGCTGTTTGGGTTTTTTTTCCCATGGGGGACAAGTTCTACTTTTTAATGGAAGCATTTAGTGATCCATATGACATTTTGAACCCTTAAAATTAGCTTATTTTGCCATGTTTTATAATTTTTTTCAGGGCACGCATTTTGCATGTTAAATTATGTACTAACATTCTTACATAAGTTATTACAAACCTTGCAATCCTGATTTTTTTTCTTTTTTTTAAACATAGGCTGAGAATTTTGTGCAAGATTTGTGCGTTGCAAGACTCCCTAATTTTGTATGAAGATGAACTACATTTTTGATGCGGTGTAAAAAAAAAAAAAAATTTACTCCATGTCCTATCTTTTCTTGTTCCTCTGAATGCATCAATTGCTTTCAATGGGGCAGTAAAACACAATGCACGCCATGCGATATGCACTTGAGTGCAATGCCAGGTTTCCAATTGAAAACAATGGGAAACACTTAATGATCCTCTAACCTGCCTGGACACCACGCCGGAGGATTGCTACTCCACAGAAGTGATGGGAGGAGTTTTTGCCACAAAAACGCTTCGCATCAGCGTGAAAACAAACGTTGGCGAGCGCGATATAGGGACAAGTTAGGTAGCCTCAGGAGGGAAAGGTGGGGCTTTGACTAAATTTTTATTTTTTCTTTTTACACTTTTTATATTTGTCCCACCACATGACTTGAATATCACTACATATGATAATTTGCAATACTAAAGTATTACTGTGTATTAAACAATGTATTATATGGTCCTATGAGGTTCAGCCAGTCACTAAGCCTCACAGGCCACCATAGATAGCAGAACAGAAGGCAATCTTCAAGCCTTCGGGTGCCATAAAATGAGATTACATTGTGGAGGTCCGATGGGTAACAAAGGGAGCCCCCCTACCTCTGTCAGCCTGTCACATGCTGTAGTTGCAATGGCAGCACCATGCAAAGGTTTAAATGGCTAGGATTGGTAGTTGCTTTGGTCCCCACCTTTAGAGCTGGAGCCTAGCTGTCGTTAGGCAGCCAAGACCTTACTCCTACCAGCAAGGTAGACCCATGAAAGGCAACTGCATCAAAATAAAGCCCATTAAGTGACCACCATGAAAGGAGTGGTCAACTAAGGTGTTAAGCAGCATAAAAGGCCTGCCTAAAAGCATGTTTTTAGGGCACTCGTGAAACCACTGATATTGACAATTAAAATATGACTATTTGGGGTAACCCATTTCAGAGAAGTGATTTAGCTTGGAAGTCGGCAGGAGTTTTTTTTTCGTTTATTTTTTTAATTTTGCTAGTTTTACCTGAAGCCAAACCTAGCCCTGTGATAGTACGGTTCAATACATGCTTCAACATGAATTCTTTGCAGATAGCAGTCCAACTACAAAATAAAACTAAATTTCTTTATTTAAAAAAAAAAAAAAATGTTTGTTCACAATGGCTCCTGTTAGTTTTGGATACTAGTCCATTTTCAAATGCGCGGTCTCCACAGCCTTATGTCAATGGTTGCTGTGACATTTGATTGACACTGGGCAGTGGAAACCACCCACTTGATTAGTATTAGCTTCCAAAAGGTACTATTAACCTATGCTGACTTATTTATGCAACGGCAGAGCCGCTTAATGAGTATGCAAAATGGGACAAAAAGTTGTAATTAGGATAATAGTTGACTAGAAAGAATCCAGAGCATTGATGCTTACGATTTCATTGTATTCACAAGGAGAGCACTCCCCCATCCTATTCTATTCTGCAAGGGGGCTGTGAATCTATACAGGGGGTGGGACATGAGGAGATGTGGAGAGGCAGGGAGCACTCCTCTCATAAATATAGTGTATTCAATAGTCCATATATTCTATGTAATTAGCCATCATGCAAACCGTAAATGTAAACTTTGATCCAACAGCAGGAAACATATTTTTATGCCAAATCCACGTTCATGTAAAATGTTAATACAAACTGTAAAAAAGGAGATTTAAAAAAAAAAAAAACAACAAATATCTCTGAGAGCAATGAAGCATTAATTCCTGCAAATAATATATCAGCTTGGTAAAAGTCGTCTAGCATTGGTGACTTTGGCCAGTTTATATTCTATCCTGGGCATTGCACAAACCCCCCCGCTGCTCTGCTAAGACTAGATCTCATGGCCTTAACGACACTTTAAATTAAGCTACTCAAAAAAGGGTCCAATCTAAAAGGGGCAGAAACTCAACATATAATTTCATGGACCTCAAGAAAAACACAAAATCCTCCAAAAAGCAGCTATCAAAGTGATTTCAATCCAATGATCCAGTACAAAGTGAAAAGATGTAAGCTGTTCTAATCCAGTGCTCTCAGCTGCTTAAGATCCAGCCTCCACTGCTAGCTGCCAGGACCCAGCTGACACGTTCTTCAAAGAAGTGAAGCAGCACAGCTCAGCAATGCCTGTCGACGGGGACTCTTCAGAGGTTTTCCAACTGACAGCTGTTTGCTTTGGGTTTATATACTACAAAAACAACTCGGGAGGCGGATGACATAAACAGCACCATGTTCCACTCCAAGGCGTTTTATTACAATGAGTTTCGCTCTGGGCAAGCTGCAGCAATCAGCACATTTTGACAGGACATTCAGAGTATGATGCTATTTTCCTAAATAGTCTGCAGTTTCCCCACCTCTCTGGAGGAAGATTTATGGTGTACCTGTAGCAGTCCTCTTGCCACGGGGAGGTGGGAGGGACATTATTCACTTTTTTTCTCACTCTCCATTTCTTGGTAATTAACAACAAATTGTTTTGCCTTAAGAGATTTTTCTCTTCAATGTCTACTAGAGGGAGCCGGGACACGCCGCACATGAATTACACTCCACTTTTCAATCTTACTT
Source organism: Eleutherodactylus coqui (assembly GCF_035609145.1). NCBI lineage: Eukaryota > Metazoa > Chordata > Amphibia > Anura > Eleutherodactylidae > Eleutherodactylus > Eleutherodactylus coqui. The sequence goes on from NC_089839.1 coordinate 57,845,400, forward strand.
ACTAGTAAATCAACTTCTTCATAGCATAGTTGTAAAAGAGGCCTATAAACATATCCAATTTCCATCGCCTTTCTGCTTCTATTTCAGCTACGGTGTAACAGTGTATAAAGGTGCGAGTCTATGCAGCTCTGCCACGGTGCTTGTCAAAAGATGCATAGAAGTTTAAGAAGAAGAAAAGCAGATAATCTTTATATATTAGCAGCACTACACAAATGAGAGGACACATGAAAAGACAGAACCACACATTACATACATTAGTAATCTAATGAACAATTCAAACAATAGGCGCCAGGGCCTGGTTTACAACAACTTGCAATCTTTGGAAATAGGGGTACAAGTGCTTGTTCTGTACAATAGGCCAACCATATTTTAGTAAATAGGTAAGTATGTATAAAACTGCATGAGCCGGTCACCAACCAGTGAGTATATATGTACTGATATGGAGTGCCACTGGCTACATGGATAGTCAGTGATATTGCTGGACGCAGGGGGTCAGGTTCTTAAGAATAATGTAGAAGGTGGTTAAACTGGTCAAACTCACTACCCTCATCCACAAAGCTCTCCGCAGCAATGCGCTGCCCTACACTGCTTACCTCATCTCAACCCACAACCCAGCCTATTAATGCCTTCGATTTTGGTGGGATTGGCCAGTATTATAATGTGAGGACAGCCCAAATGTCCACAGACATCTATCAAAATAAAAAGATCAACATGTTGGATTTCAATAATTCGGATCCTTTGTATTCCCAGAAAACAAGCATTGCAAGAGTTTGTGAGCAGCTTATCCTTATTTCCCTATTGAGATAAACATGCAAACTCAGCCAATGCAACTGTACATATTTATGGGGGTAATGGGAAGGTCTTGACCAGGTTAAAGCAATCCCCCTTACCCAATTAAAATGCACTGGCAAGTCATTAATTGCAAACCAAGCTAATTATAGTAAGTTAACTCAACAGCTGTTCAAGGGGAAAAAAAAGTTGCATTTGGCCAAAAATCACAAGCAAATCTAGGACTATGGTTCGTCATGGTTATGGGGTAGTTGTCTGGAGACACTTTTTAAATTTCATCCATAGGCTTCATATCTAAAATTATGTATAATCTTTGGCATACTGGAAATTGTTTGAAGATGTGTAAAACAAAAAAAAGATTTGGTAATTATAAAGGTTATGTATAATTTTAAGCGGAAATGTCCCAGGTAGCTAATGGAAGTGGTGTCTTGTAATAATTGAAAAAAATTATATATATATATATATCCAGCTGTGCATCCACAGTAACACCTGCATATTCTGCAGCTTTGTACACAACACTTTGATGGTAGCATAAAACAGACAAGATCAACAGTCAGCTCCACTAATAGGACAAGCAAAAATGAGAGTGGGTCTTGTTAATCTGCAACATACTATGCTTGAATATACAAGATAACAAAATGACTGCTATTAAACACTTTCTCATCAGTCTGTAAAAACATCATACTTACATTTTTTGGTGTATAAAATGCTACAACTATAAACAGTTAACATCATCATGTGGGACTTGGGTCTGCACAGTCCAGGCTTTGGGTCTGCACAGTCCAGGCTTTGGGTCTGCACAGCCCAGGCTTTGGGTCTGCACAGCCCAGGCTTTGGGTCTGCACAGCCCAGGCTTTGGGTCTGCACAGCCCAGGCTTTGGGTCTGCACAGCCCAGGCTTTGGGTCTGCACAGCCCAGGCTTTGGGTCTGCACAGCCCAGGCTTTGGGTCTGCACAGCCCAGGCTTTGGGTCTGCACAGCCCAGGCTTTGGGTCTGCACAGCCCAGGCTTTGGGTCTGCACAGCCCAGGCTTTGGGTCTGCACAGCCCAGGCTTTGGGTCTGCACAGCCCAGGCTTTGGGTCTGCACAGCCCAGGCTTTGGGTCTGCACAGCCCAGGCTCTGGCTCCAAAGTGGTTTAGTATAGCTCTTAAAGGTGAACGGGTCATCAACTATAAGCACCATAAACGAAGATACAGAGCTTATAGTTTAGGCGACGTGGAGTCTGGGGAGCCTCTTTTCATTCTTACCCGGTCCCCCGTTCTTGCAGTGTTCCCCGTGAAGTTAGCGAGTGCATAGCCAGCGTGACTCTTTTCTGAAGGCTGTGCACACACACTCCCATAGAGATAAATAGAGGGACCAGGTGACTAAGTGATGTGTAGTCCAGTCTCTTTCCATAAACTATAAGCACCATAACTTAGTTTATTGTGTTTATAATTGAAGACCGTTTTCCTTTAAGGCAAACATGAGCAATTACATATCTGGAAATAGGTTTAGGATGTACTTAAGAAATCAAGGAATGCATCATGTTTCTGTGCCGTTAAGAGCACATCAATCCAGAACAACTTCAATTTGTCTTAAGGATGAAGCACCAACTGTTCTATTGTTTTATCTTCACTTATGAGACATTACAGTAAAAGTATCAATCTATTGTATCAATATACGTGACAAGCATAAGCAAGAATGGTGGAGTTCATGACTACCTCTTCAAAATTAAAAATGAGTGCATGGATATAACAAGGATAAACTAGTGGCATAGTACAGTTTTTAAGCATTCCTAAGGCATGGGGAGAACAAATTGTGGACGACACCAAGAAAACATGAAGCCATGTCAAAAAGCTAAGGCCCCTTTCACAGCTGCATTTGTATTTCCATTCTATGGCTCACACCTTCGAGTCAACAATGGAAAAACCAAAACCGTAAGATCTGGCACATATCAGCCCCAAGTGGCACCAGAAAGACCGCATGGACTATAATAAGGTCTGTCCGGCTGCCGGAGTGTTGGACAAAATTATCCAGAACAAAATATTGCCGCAATTCCAGCCAGATTTGTGCCGTTTGCTCCAAACGGAGCCCCCAGTGCAGATGGGAATGAAATCTATGCTGTGGGTTGATTATTGGCTTAACAAAAAGGTTCTTATTCCATGTTCAGATTTTGTGGTTTGAGGAATCACAAGGCAGTACTACAATACATGTGATTTTACCATCTATTGGTCACAGCTGCAGTTTTTACACAGGACTTTCCAGACGCTTTTTTTTTAACCAATCACTTAATTTAACCCTCACAACAGCCATTCATCTACATACGACCTAACTGTATTCGCCCTGTGCATTTAGGATGTTTATCGAGAACCACAGCATATGACGGGTATGCAGCAGGCACAGTTCTTGAGCCCACTCCACACACGGTGGGTATAGGCTGCCATTGACAGCCAATGTCCACCCACAAAAGCAATAGGAGAAAAGGGAGAAAGTGGCTGTTAACACTTTAAATGCCCCTGTCCATTCTGATAGCGGCATGTAAATGTTTTGATTGATAGGGGCTTAAACAAAAAATGTAAAAATTGGTATGACTATTTGTAAATGTTCGATTTATTAAAATATCACATTATTAATCCCACATGGTAAATGTAGTCAGAAAACATAAAAAAGGCAATGCCAGAATTGCAGTTTTTGGTCACCCTGTTTCCAAGAAAAAAATGTAATGAGATTAAAGAGCCATAGGTACCCCAAAATGGTACCAATAAAAACTACAAGTCATCTCCCACCCCCCTAAAAATGAGGCCACACATTGCCGAATTTATGGAAAAATAAAAAAGGTGGTCAAAAGATGGCGACAGAAAGCGATCTAAGAAAAAGTAGTTGTTTTTTTGATTACATAAAAAAAAATATATATAAATTTGTTATCGCTGTAAATGTACTGACCCACAGAAGACAGCACGTAATTTTTACTGCACGGTAAAAATGCCGTAACCCCCAACCTCCACCCAAAATGGTGTAATTCCATGTTTTTCCAATTTTGCCTTACTTTTTAAAAAATACGGTTCTGTGGTGAAATTATCTTGGGATCACCGATACTGCAGGTCACATCTTTAACATGAGCAATCTGGAGATGGACGTTCCAAACTAAATGGCGTTTATTGTCTTGACATGAGGCAAAGCTTTACATACATCAACTGCTTTAAGTAATCTTACAAATCAGAATCTGCCTGTCAAGCTCTTACTGTATATATGACAGTCCTAGGTGTAGGTTGGTGGGGCTACCCACCTGCTAGCCTCACCACAAAAATAAGAGAAATCCAAGTGTCAAGTCCAGTTCTCATTCCATCTTTTTCACAACATAGCAGTGTTCACAGCTTGGAAGTGTGCATCTTCCCTCTGATTTTTTCCTATATCCACCCACTGGAGCTACTAATCAATTCTAACAGGTGAGCCTGCAACCTGCTAACTGAGAGAATGATAGAAGCCTGGGAGTAATACCTCCCATCGCCCTGTCACAGTACGTTAAATGGTACTACTGAACACTAAAACATGTCCTGTAAAAAAAAACAAGCCCTCATGTAGCTATGTCATTGGAAAAATAAAGTTATGATTTTTTGAAAGTATAAATACCGGTACTGCAGAATGCGACCCGGACACAGAAGCATCAATGACCCTTGGTCTTGAGAGGCTTAAAGAGAACCGGTCATTGTGGAAACCCTCTTAACTATTCTAATACATGGGAAGCTGAAGCAGCACAGATTCTAAAGATGCATTTTATATCTTGGAGCTCACTTTCACTCCCCTGCAGTAAGGGCGCCTGCACACGGCAGAGGTGGATTTCCACTGCGGAAGAGCTGCGATTCATAGTGGAAACGAATTTAAAATGCTTGCTGGTGATCGTGGATTCAATGGTTTTTCTGTGCGGATGTACAGCGGATTGTCCGTGCGGAAATGGCCACTGCACTTGTTTGTTCCAAGAAGCCCTGCCTTCCCCCACCTTCCTGGCTGGTCTCCAAACTGAGAAGTATCTGCCTATAAATCTGCGATGTATTTGCAGATGCATTGCTAATCAAATGCTTCCATAGAGATGCATGGAGCCTGTCCACGCAGAATCCGCACTAAAATGGAACATGCTGTGATTAATTTTCTGCTTGCGTAATCCGCAATTCAAATCCACAAGTGTGCGCGGAGCTGCAGAAGCTCATGCCTTCTTATGGGTGACTTTAACACTTTGCAATCCAATTTTGGATTCAGGGTTGCCTAGGGGGTTTTCTCTTTCCGCCATTATACAGTGGCACCGTCTGCTGGCTAGAGCCAGTACTGGGGTATGGGATATGCTGGAGAGGCCCCCGACAACAGAGTGGCCAGTAATCTACAGTAAGAATACCCTGCCGGACGTCTTCTGACATCGGAAGCTGTACAGCCTTCAATCAGAATGTCTTTAGACGTCAGACAGTGGATTGGAAAGGGTTAACAGCAGATTGTCTACGCGGGTGCCGATTGCAGATTCCGCAATTCAAATCCACCTGTGTGCAGGCGGCCTAAGACTGCAAGCAGTCTGTGCTGTACATTGTAATGCATCCACTGGACTAAGCTTCGAGAAATAACATATTGAACTTCTAGATGCTTCAATAGCATAAAGAGCACAGGACATCTGCAAACTTACTGCAGTAAAATGAAAGCGAATTCAGTCTACTACTTTGAATCTGTGTCTCAGCTATTCATGTTTTATAGTAGTTTTTGGGTATTTTGTATGGTAAAAGGTTCCTTTTAAGACATCAGGTCCTGAAAATCGCATAGATTTAGGTGACACTTTGTAAATGGGATTTTTGCAAATCGTGCTTTTGCAGTATGGCTGTGATCATACAGCTTTCCATGTGCGAATTCAGCACATATGTTGTAAAATACGCAATGCAAATGCACAATCTAAGCCAAGATATATGCAAAAATTCATTTACCATACATACATCTGGTTCGTTTGTGACCGTATAGCATTTTACTTATTTTTTTAACCCTACTGGAAAGCAAAATTAGCTACACGTTTCAAAACAGGGGAATCTATATTGAAAAACAGCCGTGCAATAGTTTTTTTTGACCCAATGGCAGATGTATATAAAATTGAACAGAAAGCAATTTCTTAATAGCAGCAGAACTTTATACACAAATTATAACTGTACAGTTATATGGGCACTTAATCTGGTTTTTACAGCAGTTTTCATTAATGCATCTTGTATGTGAAAAAGGGAAAAGGTGTAGAGCCGATTCCCTGATCCGCTCACCGTGCGCAGAGCGTGGTCTGCAGCGTCTGAACCGAACTATTGCCTCCCTTTAAAAATGAAACCATTGTTCAGCGATGCCGTTATCTTTGTTCAACATTTTCTCCAATGACTTATTTATTAGTTTTATGTAGCGACTTCATTTTAGCAGCAAACCGTTCATGAAATAATAATTCTGAAATCTACCCTAGAATGAACAACGGTTTAATTAAATGAGCCAAACCTGATTTACCACGGCTGCCATCATCAAAGAAAGGGAATTATTTACTATGTAGACTGTTGTTTTGTGTTCATGTACTTGTGTACTGTGAAAAGCAAAGCCGGAAGTGAGAGTCACAAAAAGTGAAGTCAAACTTCATGACTAGAGAAATTGTGGAAGAGAAGTCAAAATAAGACATTCTAAATTACTACAAAATGTTCAGTATTTAACCACTTAAGCGCCTCTCAATATCAGAAACAGCCAATACTTTGGAAAACATTGCAATACATTTTCCCTGTATTCCTCCCTTGTTTTCCTTAGGACTGCTTCTACTGAGAACATTATCCTTCCATTATATAAGCCACTGTGAGGCCCCACATGGAATACTGCGTACAGTTCTGATCACCGGTGCTCAGGAAAGATATTACAGTACTGGAGGGGGTTCAAAGGAGAGCAACTAAACTGATACATGGAATGACGGGACTGGAATACCCAGAGAGGCTATCAAAATTGGGATTATTTACTATAGAAAAAAGTTGGCTAAGGGGTGATCAAATAACTATGTATAAATACATGAGGGGACAATACAGGGATCTCTCCCATGATCTGTTTATACCCAGGACTGTTACGGTAACAAGAGGGCATCCGCTAAGTCTAGAAGAAAGCAGGTTTCATCACCAACATAGAAAGGGGTTCTTTACTGTAAGAGCAGTTAGACTGTGGAACTCTTTGCCTGAGGAGGTGGGGATGGCAAAATCCATAGAGGAGTTTAAAAGGGGACTTGATGTCTTTCTGGAGAGGAAGGATATTATAGGTTATAAATCTTAGGTTAATTGTTAATCCGGGTATACAGGCAGGTAGGAACTATTAGGGGTTGATCCAGGGATTAGTCTGATTGCCATTAGGAAGTTGGGAAGAAATTTTTTCCCCAAAAGGGGCTAACTGGCTTCTGTTCTTGGGTTTTTTTTTTGCCTTCCTCTGGATCAACACAGGAGGATAGACAGGCTGGACTAGATGGACATTGTCTTCATTCGGCCTTACGAACTATGTTACTATGTTATGCTACTATGTTATACTTCTTCCTCTAATGTTTTAGTTTCTCCCATTATCCTTTTATATAACCTTATCTCCAATGGCGTGCACCCTAATAACTCTGTTCTGTCCAGTAACCATATCTGGACACTACTAATAGAAAGACCATTAGTGCGGGGTGCTGAACATAAAAGTACATATAGACTGGATATACTTGTATGCTTTGTATTCACTTTCCATACTTTATGTGTCTCCTAAATATTGATGGTGACCGTAAATGAGGCCAAATGCAGACAGCCGGGCCGGATTCCGACTGCGAGATTCTCGCAGTGGGATGCAATCCTGTGCCCCTGCAGTGACCTACAGCTTACCTGTCCAGCTGCACATGCGCACTGCAGAGCAATCACGCCAGTGATGACACGGTCTAGCAAACCTGTGTGAGGCTCGCACTGAAATAGGACATGCCGCAATTTTTTTATCTTGCTAATTTTCCATGTTCAAAATCGTGGCTGTCTGCATTGGTTTGCTTTAACCAATGTAATCCTATAGAAGCGTTCAACGGCGGAAATTCCGCCCGTGTGCATTCGGCCTAAATCTGCAAATTACACACATACACACACACACACACACACACACTATATATGTGTATATATACTTTTGCATCAGTTTATATTGGTTTGTTTTTAAACTATTAAAGATTTTTTTTTCAGTTTTTCAACAGTACACAATAGAACCATGTGCATAAAGTCTGTAGCGGACATATCGAATCTATTGCAATACAGTCAATCTGTTGCATATTAGGATTAACCCTTTCCAATCCACTGTCTGACGTCTTCAGACATTCTGATTGAAGTCTGTACAGCTATGATGTCGGAAGACGTCCGGCACGGTATTCTTACTGTACATTACTAGCCCTGTTGTTGGGGGCCTCTCCAGCATGTCCCATACCGCAGTACTGGCTCTAGCCAGCAGATGGCACCATTGTATAATGGCAAAAAGAGAAAACCCCCTAGGAAACCCTGAATCCAAAAACTGGATTGCAAAGGGTTTAAATGAATGATGCGCCTAGAAAGGAATATAAAATGGAGCAGAAAAGATCTAAAAAAAAGAATTAATAAGAACAAAGGGAAAGGATTAAGTGCACATGTATTCGTTATGAGAGGGCAGTTTTTTTGTACACTACTGTACCATAATTTATTTTGTGCCCTTTATTTCATGTGACAAATAGAAAACGGTCCACTGAGACAGAAACGCCAAAATTAACGCAGCACTACCTGTGGCTATCTACATATAAATGTCTTGTTTATTGCACGTTAATAAACTTCACATCATGCGCAAAATAAAAAAAAAAAAGAAGAGTGTGTTGTGATTACGTTTTGTACGTTTTCCATCTCCCTTATTTGCATATTACCCAGAGGAGCGTGCATGGCCATTTGAGTCTTCTCACTTAGTTTATAGTATAGTTGCTCTCCCTAAGGAGAAAAGATAGCGTTTCTGACCCCCATCCCAGGCCTCTCACTAGCAAAGCCAGACTCCTACTGTACACTGAAGGGCGAAAACTCTGAAAGAGCTGTATGTACATGGAGTCTGGCTTTGCTTTTAATTCCCAGTCATTGTTACAAGGCTTGTATAAAAAGTCTGACTTTGACTTGAAGGAATGCTGCCTTTCAATAGGTGGCACTGTGGAGGATTTATTCCATCTCCCTTAATTACGTTTTGTACTTTAACCACTTAATGATGCGGCCTATTTTTAAAAATAAGGATGTGACAATTTTTGGGATTGTCAAAAAGGAACAGTTTGTTCTCCCGACATGTCTGTTTTAGTCAATATTTGTATTTCGTATTAAATAATGTTGGTACTCATGTTCTAGCATTGTGTTGTTCCTCTTTTACTCAAATTGACAACTGAATCTTACCATATTTATCAACCGATTATGTCCCTATATAGTGAGACATTGTCAGCATTGATCGGACAGTGCGAGATTTTGTTAGGACACTTTAATTGCCAAACAAATGTTAACACCCAGTTGTCAACTTATTCGTACATTTCCAGGAGGAATCACAGCTAAATGACAATGTAAAACTATAATGTGCTCCAGAATTTATGTGTAAAGAGGAATACAAGTATTTACTGAGACAGACAAGTTAGGAGAGCAGACAGACCTTTTTTAAAATTTATATTTAGAGAACCTATTACGGACACCGGCTTCTTCGAAGATGTAGTGGTAGGGACTAGAGATGAGCGAACGTACTCGGTAAAGCACTACTCGTCCGAGTAATGTGCTTTATCCGAGTACCTCCCCGCTCGTCCTGAAAGATTCGGGGAGCACCGCTGCTGACAGGTGAGTTGCGGCGGGGAGCAGGGGAGAGCGGGCGGGAGAGAAGGAGAGAGAGATCTCCCCTCCGTTCCTCCCCGCTCTCCCCTGCAGCTCCCCGCTCCGCGGCGCTCCCCGAATCTTTCAGGACGAGCGGGGAGATACTTGGATAAAGCACATTACTCGGACGAGTAGTGCTTTACCGAGTACGTTCGCTCATCTCTAGTAGGGACCCATCAAACACCGTATGGAACAGCATTAACCCCTTAAGGACCAAGCGTGGTAAATCTACAGTGCTGGGTCATGGGCTTTAATCACTGACTATAGCAAAATAACGCAGCTTTATTCCTGTGATTTTGTAGCGTCAGCGATGCATTTGCTTGAGGATAATCACGCATTGCAATCGAATTGTACAAAAATAGCAAGTTTGTGCGACGCGAAAAACAAGGAGGCTCCGTAGGGAAACGTGAGATTAAAATAGCCAATCGCAGAAAGGTAAAGCATGTCGCAATTATTTTCTCTCGTAACATAGCATCAGTGAAAACATCGCTAATGTGAGGAAAACCACTGGAAAGCATGGGTTGCACAAACATGTGTTTTGTAGCGCTGGCGCATCCTCTGAAAGTCAAGCGATTTTGTAGCCCGTGTGAAAGCGACCTAAAAGGTCAGAAAAGTGAAAACAATTTTGCTACTGTGCAAAAGAAGATTTGATTATGGGCCCCCGCACACGGGTGGAAATTCCACAGCTGGATTTCCCGCAGAATTTCCGCCCATGCCTGCCTGCCATAGGATTGCATTACATAATGCAATCCTATGCAGATTGCCGTTATTTGTCCGTGTGAAAACACACGCGGAAAACAAATCGCAGCATGCTCTATTTCTGTGCGGGTCTCGCAGAGACCCGCATAGAAATGTCAGTGGTGACAGGCTGGCTGCTCTCTGCGCATGCGCCGGCCGGCAGCATAGCAGCGAATGGAGATGCCGGGAGTGGGTAAGCCGCAGGCCTCTGCAGGGGCACGGGACCGCATCCAGCTGTGAGAATTCTCGCAGCGGGATCGGACCCGGCCGTCTGCAGGCGGCCTAAATGTGCTTTAAATATCTCAGTGGTCAAATGGTCAGTCACTTTTCAAAAGTGCAAATGACTTCACTTACCTAAAATGGCTGAAAAAGTCATTGAAAAATTTGCTGTGCACTGCCTGTTGTCAAATGAAGTACATCTCTAGTAACACAGATACCAAGACCTCAGGAGGTTGGGGGGGTGAGTGGGAAGTGTGCTGTCTTATGCTGCCCACAGAAGTCTATGGTGAGTGGAGGGGGAAACTTTTGCAGAGTGAGAGAAGCAGAAAAACGGCCATGCTCCTGCAGTGCACAGCAAGTGATTCACTGCAGTAAAACTACTGGGATCACATCAACACTGCTCAGAACTGCAATATAGTGTCGTCCATGATGCGGTTATCTCTGTATGTATCCGACAAAATTTATATTAGAAGATAACCTGTGTGTTCAGCGTATGGGAGACATACCAGCCAGTCTCCACCCATCAGCTCAGGTAAGAGAGAATTAGAAATAGAGTCTGCAGAGGGGTAGCCAGCATCACTTATATACAAACAATGCATGTGAAAAAGCATGTTACAAAGCTAGGCAACTAGTTCAAAGTGAAACATCTCCAGTCACATTTTGCTTTAGCTACAATTATTGTATACAAATCACATAGCACTCATTTGTGCGAGGCATATAAAAATATGCAGGGTTTTGGCTTTACACAGAATTTGAACTGGAATAATCACCATTTCTTTTTCTCATTTATCTTTTATTTCACCACCTAATTCCAGATAATTAAGCATAAAATCTTGTCTATGATTTAGTAACTTATTAGTACAGGGGAAGGACTGTCAGGGAAGTTATTGTCCTTGCACCATGTGCTTTTGGGACATTGCTCTTGATGACTAATGTTTAAACCTAGGGGAGTAATAACCTTCCCGCACAGCCTTTGCACGCTCCATCATCATGAGGAGGCTTCTATAGTCACAGTCCAGTCTATTTTCGTCAGGCTGTGTGACTATAACCCAATTAGAAACCATTAGCTTCTCATTTTCTAATTTCCAGAAAATCTTTTGAGGAACTTCCATCTCGTACTTGATATAATCATAATGAAATGCTCATTACTTGAAACATAACGAGGTTTGTTTTCTGGAATTGGCAGCAATCTCTCATGGAAATAAAACTACACATTCACATCCACAAAGGATGATAAATAATGCATGTAATTACTGATACTGTCCATTTACATACAGTCACATACGCTGAATGATCACTTTCTTAGAAACACCCATCTAAAAGTGGATTGGATATCCTTTGGCATTCAGAACAGCAGCAATTCATGATCGTATATATTCCACTAGGTGTTGAACTTGTTCTGTAGAGATACGGCCCAACGCAGACAGAAAGCTTTTTGTAATTGCTGCAAATGATATTGAAGTATTGACATGATCTGAGCAGCTTAGAGGAAGGGTTCATCGATTCATGCTGCTTGTGCCAAATTCTGATCCTCCTATCAGAATGGTGCAAGAAAAATTTGGATTCATCTGGAGGTGATGTTTTTCTACTGTTCAGGAATACATTTTTTGTACTTTGTCCACTGCGATCGTGCGCATTTCTCTTAGCATGGGTGGGCTGTAACAGCAGACGACCTGTTCCAGTGCCATTGTTTGCTAAGGAACGAGTTGTGTGTTCAGACACAGTTGGAGTATCAGTATTTTATGCAAGTGCAATTTGCTTGACTGTGCAGAACCCGTTTGGCAGAACAATTCTGGACATCCTCCTTTGACTTTTTTTTGTGAATGGTCCACAAGATTTGCTGGATGTTTTTCCTTGGTCACACCATTCTCTGTATACTCTTAACAAGGATGAACAAAAAAAAAAACACTACAAGGCTGCCGGTTTTCAGCATCCTGTCCCTGGCTAGTCTAGCACCGATGACCAATTCTCGTGTTAAGTCGCTTCCATTGCTCGATTTTCCCATTCTAATGTAGATTCACACTGAAACTGCCCACTTGACTTTATGCTGCACTCTGGGATCGCGGGCCTAATTAAACAGAAAACTAATTGTGAAGGGCCTGTGTCTTTAACAAAAGTGGACATTCATTGTAGGCTTAAAAAAGGTCCATCATATTCAACCTTAAAAAACTGAATATGTAATTGCATACAATATTTCTGAAAATCTGCAACCATGCAAAATACAAATAAAAAAAAAAAAGATAAGTTGGCACTTGCCTTGGTGCCGTAACTGTGTACAACAAAAGGCATAATGTTCACATTGTACATCTGTATAGAAGACTAGATTCTAGGTTGGGAGGGGTGTCGTCTCCCCTTAAGGAAAGCACCCAGAAGATGTGTGAAAACACCTAGGATGTGAGTGGTTCGGGAGGGGCATAGTCTTTTCCCAAGGAGAGCACCCAGAAGGGGTGTGGAGACACATACGAGGTGAGTGAGGAGACTTACAGTTAGGGCCAGAAATATTTGGACAGTGACACAAGTTTTGTTATTTTAGCTGTTTAAAAAAACATGTTCAGAAATACAATTATATATATATAATATGGGCTGAAAGTGCACACTCCCAGCTGCAATATGAGAGTTTCCACATCCAAATCGGAGAAAGGGTTTAGGAATCATAGTTCTGTAATGCATAGCCTCCTCTTTTTCAAGGGACCAAAAGTAATTGGACAATGGACTCTAAGGGCTGCAATTAACTCAGAAGGCGTCTCCCTCGTTAACCTGTAATCAATTAAGTAGTTAAAAGGTCTGGGGTTGATTCCAGGTGTGTGGTTTTGGATTTGGAAGCTGTTGCTGTGACCAGACAACATGCGGTCAAAGGAACTCTCAATTGAGGTGAAGCAGAACATCCTGAGGCTGAAAAAAAAAGAAAAAATCCATCAGAGAGATAGCAGACATGCTTGGAGTAGCAAAATCAACAGTCGGGTACATTCTGAGAAAAAAGGAATTCACTGGTGAGCTTGGGAACTCAAAAAGGCCTGGGCGTCCACGGAAGACAACGGTGGTGGATGATCGCCGCATACTTTCTTTGGTGAAGAAGAACCCGTTCACAACATCAACTGAAGTCCAGAACACTCTCAGGGAAGTAGGTGTATCTGTCTTTAAGTCAACAGTAAAGAGAAGACTCCATGAAAGTAAATACAAAGGGTTCACATCTAGATGCAAACCATTCATCAATTCCAAAAATAGACAGGCCAGAGTTAAATTTGCCGAAAAACACCTCAAGAAGCCAGCCCAGTTCTGGAAAAGTATTCTATGGACAGATGAGACAAAGATCAACCTGTACCAGAATGATGGAAAGAAAAAAGTTTGGAGAAGAAAGGGAACGGCACATGATCCAAGGCACACCACATCCTCTGTAAAACATGGTGGAGGCAACGTGATGGCATGGGCATGCATGGCTTTCAATGGCACTGGGTCACTTGTGTTTATTGATGACATAACAGCAGACAAGAGTAGCCGGATGAATTCTGAAGTGTACCAGTATATACTTTCAGCCCAGATTCAGCCAAATACTGCAAAGTTGATCGGACGGCGCTTCCCAGTACAGATGGACAATGACCCCAAGCATACAGCCAAAGCTACCCAGGAGTTCATGAGTGCAAAAAAGTGGAACATTCTGCAATGGCCAAGTCAATCACCAGATCTTAACCCAATTGAGCATGCATTTCACTTGCTCAAATCCAGACTTCAGATGGAAAGACCCACAAACAAGCAAGACCTGAAGGCTGCGGCTGTAAAGGCCTGGCAAAGCATTAAGAAGGAGGAAACCCAGCGTTTGGTGATGTCCATGGGTTCCAGACTTAAGGCAGTGATTGCCTCTAAAGGATTCGCAACAAAATATTGAAAAAAAAATATTTTGTTTGGGTTATGTTTATTTGTCCAATTACTTTTGAGCTCCTAAAATGTGGAGTGTTTGTAAAGAAATGTGTACAATTCCTACATTTTCTATCAGATATTTTTGTTCAACCCTTTAAATTAAACGTTACAATCTGCACTTTAATTCTGTTGTAGAGGCTTCATTTCAAATCCAATGCGGTGGCATGCAGAGCCCAACTCGCGAAAATTGTGTTACTGTCCAAATATTTCTGGCCCTAACTGTATAAGGCCATGCATGCTCCTCTGCGTAATATATGCAAATAAGGAAAGTGGAATAATATCATAGGTATTGCGCCATCTTACTTATTTGATTAGATTCTATACATGGGCACTATATCATGCAAAGTTCAACCCAATTATTAACAATTAGTTTAGTGTTTAGCCAGAATTTAACGTACATGTTTTTAGGAGGTTACTTAAGACCCTTTTAAACAACACAATTGTTGTGCAAACCGCCCATTAGATTGAGCATTTTGCACTATAATTGTGCAGTGTAAACGTATGCAGTGAAAGAATGATCCTGCAGACCATGAAATCATTGTTGATCTGTTGCTGCATCTGTCTGTTTAAACAGGCAATCGTTCATTTATGAACTCCTCCCTTTTCACTATGACGTTCGTTCCGACCCACTCCGCCTCAATTCACTAAGTGATGATCGCTCCTGTGTGAAAGCACAGGAGCGATTATCGCTGGGAGGGATGTTAGGTGCCTCATCGCTTGTCATCCCACGTAAAAGGGGCTTGAGTTAATAAAAATACCTTATATTTCACAGCAGAGGGGTGGGAGAGGCAGGGGAGTCATTCTTCTCATGGATACAGCAGACTCACAGACTACTGAAAAAAACTGCCAATCAGGGCACAGAGACGGGTGGGGCTACTGGCAGCTCACGAATAAGGCCTCTCTCACACATATGCTTTGTACCGCCATTACCGCTGCATTTTGAACACTGTTTTAATCATGGTATAACGCTCCCATTTTATTTCAACAGGGGCTCACAGACCTGCATTAGATCACAGCGTTTTCTTGTACCATGATTGTTGAATGCTGTCTGCTCGATTTTGCCGCGTTTTGGCGATTTTTAACGTACCTCATCACCCATCAGTAACGTGGGTCCGAAAACAGCTGTAAAATCGTGGCGTTTTGCCGACATGGTGTGTGAGAGTGGTCTAAGTGTGACTCATCACAGGTAGTTTCTGCAGCTCCCATGTAGAAAAAAAATAAAATAAAATAATATCGCATAACCCCTTAAGTGACAGACCACTGAAATAAGCATGCCTGCACTAATTATTGCTACCCAGAGTCACAGAAGGAATGTACATTACAGGTTCCCTTTAACAGAAGGGGTTTTAATGAATTATAAAAAAACATGGCTGCTCTCTTCCATAAACAAATCCGTCCAGTCCATGGGTTGTCTGGTATTGCAGCTAAATGAGGCCAACATGCAATACCACACACCAACCGTGGACAGATATGGTGCTGGACTAGCCATCATTTTCTAAATCTGTAAGATCCCTTTAAAGTTATCATCCAGTTTTGGGACAAAAGTTTGTCCCTTTATTGGAAGGTGGAGGGAGTAGATTACCTGTAGTTAATTGAACTGGAGGGAAGACTAAAACAGTCTTTGAGCAACCAAGATGGCTGCCATCTTTAGACTACCTAATAGTCCATAGTGCACTGGTAGTCCTATGACTACTATTGCACAATACCTGATCTCCGAACAGCCAGAGCCGATCACAAGATTAGTACTGGTAAATCACAGAGCAGTGCATAGTGTAATAAAAAAAATGGCGGCATCTTGGCCACCTCAAACAGCTCTAGGATCCGGTGTAAAAGAGGGATTGCTAACACAATCAACTGCAGATAATGTCCCCCACCGAGTCCAGAGGTGTAACTTGAAGCTTCTGGGCCCCAATGCAAAATCTGTAACAGGGCCCTCAAACATAATGCTTTATTCATAGTACTGGGTTCCCTATATGGAGAGGAGAGGCCTTATGGGCCCTGTAAGGCTCCTGGGTCTGGGTGCAACCACATTCACTATAGTTACGCCAGTGCCCTCGACCCTCTGGTCTTGGGACAGAATTTTGTCCCAAAACTGTAGGGTCACTTTAAGACTATTTACAGAGTTGCTTCATTTTTATACAAGCGCATTGGAGCAATAAATAACCCATCAGAAGATTTTTCCTCTAAGCCGCACAGCATAGATCACTAAGGTTAAAATTCATATATAACAAAGGAATTTCATTTTTAGAGTTATAAATCTTGAAATAATCCTGTGTGACTTGCAGCAACCTATTTTGCAGACAGTAAAATTAAAGAATACAGATGACATTACATCTATCTAGAGACTGTCATGAAACAATCATTGACACCTGCATTATAAATTGAATGTTTTTAGGTGCATATTCTCGAATGCTTTATGCATTGCAAAAGTTTCCAGTCACATCTAAATGAGCATTGATTCATGAGTATCTAAATGGAAAATGTCCATCACTTTCAGAAAAACTATAAATTACTTGTCAAGCACTTGGGAAACAGTATTTGAATCCAAGCAAGCACTTGTATGGCCATGGAAATAAATGTGATCCGATACATGAATGTGCACCAGTAAATTCCATTTCCCTCTCAGTTACTTTTGTATTTTAATACAAACAGAAACTAAAGTAATATTCTCTAATTTTAGAAGAACAGATGCAACTCACAAAATGACTGCACTATTAGGCCTCAATCACACCTGCGCATCGGCACCCGTACACCGGCGCTGATGCGCCCGTGTGACTGACACCAGCAGACGGACGTAGCTGCAGACGGCCGTCTCTCTGCAGCGCTGGAGGAAAGAACATGTGATTGGCTTCATTGCCGGTCATGTGTTCTTTCCTCCGGCGCTGCAGAGAGACGGCCGTCTGCAGGTACGTCCGTCTCCTTCCTGCAGTCACACGGACGCATCGGCGCCGGTGTACGGGTGCCGATGCGCCCGTGTGACTGAGGCCTTAAAGGGAATCCGTGCCCAAACGAAACGTTTTTTTTCTGTACCCGGGACCCCTTTCTATGGCGGACTGACTTTGCAGCATATATGATTGACGATGAGCTGATCGTTCAGTGTAAATAGCGACTGTTCAGTACTGAACAGCCACTGTGTTATGTCAATGGAGAGGGGCGGGGGAGCGCGAGGAGAAAAATCTCCTGCAGCCACCCTTCTCCCCTGCTGGCCGCTCTGTGAGCGAGCCAGCACTACTAGCTCCTGTGCAGAAGCGAGGACACACAGGGATAAGTGTTGGGCATACTTTGCCCGACATCAGTCCCTTGTAAACCCAGCTTAAGATGCAGCATATAAAAATGCAGTACGTATGTATGCCTCCGACTGTTTAGACAAGGATAAACAAAACATACTTGAGGAGTTGAAGTCAAGCTTCGTCTGATTTCTGCTGAAGGCCTTCTGAGAACATTGTAATTAGATTGCTAAAGCCTAGGATTCCAAGCTGTTCTGAAAATCACTTTTCAAACTCTATTCATCTATCGTGCTTTATATTCCTCTATCAAGAGAAATTGAATTCACCAGCCACTGAGCTCTATAAAAATCAACTATAGAAGGACAAACCCACTCATGCCAGGCTTCTGCCTGTGAACGCATATGGGCGACTGAGGCAAGCAGTTTTTAAGGAAGGGCTGAGGGAAAATTTTTTTCATGATAAGCAATTTATTCAGTTTTATGCTGATGTGTTTCTCATTATTCTTACTTATTTACACTCTACAGCATGTAGCAAAGACCCCATGTTTTGCTTGTTTTTATTATTCAAACGTTCCTCATTGAAGATCCACTTTACACAAAAACTGGACTTTCAGATGACTTTTCAGAATAAGCTGCCATATGTACATGAGAAATAACACTAGTTCTAGCCATTATATGACTGTATATTTTTTGAAACCCATAATCTTTTCTACATCTGTAATTTTTAGCTCTCTCAGCTGGTGGAAAGAGACTGTGACGCCATCTTCTATACACTGTACATGGAGAAAACTGCAGAGACTTATCTAACTTTCCATAGCACACATTCAGAGGAATGATATTGGCATGGAAGAAATACTGTACAGTGTAGATGTGATTTCTGTAGCTGTAAATTACTTACCAGTTAACTGCTGTAGTATCTGAGTTTCTTTTTGTCTTTTTTTTCCCGCCTATCTGAAGTTTTCCTAAACCCCCAAATGACAATGTAAAATCTGACTATGAGCCGGATCCAGAACAGTTCTCTGATGAGACTTCGGGACAATTAATTGTTGGGCGGTATCATCCAATTTTAATCTACCTGATACAGCAAATCATTTTCAAATGGAATACACAGGAAAGTCATTATTAGGCTCTACAGGTACACCACTGATTAGTCTTATATTTTACCTTGTTCTGGGTAGGGTAGGGTCCCTCAGTTACTTTAACTGGAAATCATTCTTTCTGACCTCCAGGTCCAGTAACGACAGAGGCTTGACCCCCTCAGAATTTAACCATGGTACTAGGTCGTCTGTTTCTATGGACATAATATTACAGGATCTATTTAATCTTTTTATATGCCTCTCTCCCTTGTCAAGGAAAATGTTTCAGATGGATCTGGGTTTACCCAGAATGCCACAGTAACCTTATCATTTGTTCCTCCATTGCTCTCCACTAAGTCCCAAAAATGTGGAAAGTCTCTTTCTGGGATAACATCAAAACTGGTACGGCTCCTACTTTAAGATGTACAGTGCCCTACTAAGACTGAATACACAGAACAGCAGTAAGGTATTGGTGAGCATCACCATGTACACATCATAGTATATAGATCTGATGTTTGCCCTGTATAAACAAGCAGGTTGGCTTTCACCAGAGAACTACTTCCAGAATCCATTAAACGCAACAACCTCTTTGCTGTCGACTGACAGTTGACAAACACTCTCGGAAGCATTGGCATAAGCCTCTGTATAGACTACCTGTGTGAACAATCGTGCGTTTCTCTATATTGACAAAATCATATCAGCCATGATTTTCTGAATATATGGGATCAAGTGTATGGCTTGTGGTTCCCTGGCTGGCTGTTTTATGACTAGATCAGCCACTTGCTGCACCAACTGCTGCAGGAGCTGTCGATTGCTACTGACTAACTTTACAAAAGAACAATTCTATCTGCCGACTGCAGAGCTACTTCCTCCAGCCTAACCACATAAACAAAATAGGTCCAGATATAAGTTCCTTTACTTTCACACAGTTTTTCCCCAACAAGTTAGCAGCCCCCATTGGTTTGGGTCACTATATCTCCAGGAGCTAGAAAGTGCACATTTTCTCTGCCATTTTTAGCACACCCACTGGAATTGTCCATTAATCAACTAGCAGGTGAGCTTGCTCCCTATTTCACAGAATGATAGAGAAGTCTAGTAGAAATATAACTTCCATCCACTTCAACTCCTAGCATGTCAAAAATTCCAAAACATTCGTCATGGTATGGACATTTTCACCATTAAAATATTAGCCCCTATTCTTAATGAAGCTCACAATTTAGTATGCTTATTTCAGAAACACACATAACAGGGTTAGTTGCAAGAGAAGCCAATTACGGTTTCTGGAGTTTAGCAGAAAGCAGTGTTGGTGTAGAAACTCTTACGATAATGAAGACCCTAGATGTGGGTTGCGAACTTGCATATTTGTTACTTTTGTAGTAAGCGGTCTGGCTTTAAAATGCCGAAAGAGCCCAGAGTGTCACCACTATTCTGGTTCACTTGTAAAGTGCAGAGAAGCCTGCTGAATTAAAAAGCGCCGAAGCTAAAAGGCAATGCATGGTGCACTACATGTATTTGTGTGTCTGACACCCTTTACATGCCTTATCTATGTGTAAACATAATAGTAAGCAGAGACTCCACATATGTGTGGTAGACATGGGTGGCTGTTCATCTGTATTTTGCACCAGGTCAAGCTCCTCCATATTCATTTTGTCAAGTCTGCATGCTGCTGATAAGCGGCGTTTCCCCCCAGCTGGTGACTCCAGCTTACCTGTCTGGCGGCTTCTGCACACGCTGTGGATGTACCGGCCGTCACTTCGTCGTGCATGCGCAGTAGCCGCCGATGCTGGGGGGGGGGGGGGAGGGGGTGTGTGACACATATCTCTGATACTTCCGCAGTGCTCACTGTGGTCATGCTGAGGGGCGGACGGCTTCCATTAACTTCAATAGAAGCCGGTTGTGCGTAACCCGCACAAAATCGCAGCATGCTATGATTTATTCTCGCGAGCGGAAACTCACAATTGGTTTCCGCTCATGGAGAGGAAATGTTTTTTGGCCATTGAATACTATGGGCTGTATTTGCTACGGAGTCCGGGGGCGGACGCCTGCGGCGAGCTCCACAGTGCAAAGACGCCCATGTGCAGGAGGCCTTACTACGGTGGCCTGCTGTATTTTTCTTTAATTGATTTGTCCCATTTGCTGTATTTTAATTTCAGGATTAAGCCAGTATAAAGGAAGAAACTCGCTGAACATGCATACAGTATGTTGTGCTTTGTTGGCAGGAGTGCAGTTTCTCCTTGTGGAGACCACTTAGTAGGCATGAAGAGACTTAAAAATCCATGCAATGCTCCTCTGGGAAATTTGTATGCAAATGGGAGATGGTACATAGCCTCAGCAGCGCCACTAATAGAGAAGTTAGTATATCTACAAGTCAATGTCCAATGCGCACAAAAAAGCCTACACAAGCAATACAGAATGAAAAAATTAATGGCTGTGTTGTAGCGGAAGTGGGTGAGTATATAAAAATGGGGGAAAAAAATCACTTACTCCCTGCCATGTGCCCTAACACCATGACTTAGTTTACGGGACATGACAGGTTCCCTTCTGTTGTAATATATAGTTTAAGTGCTAAAGAAAACACAGACTAGTCCATGAACCTCAACCGATCACCAATTTGTTACGCCTGCACTAACTGAATCCAGGTACAAACTGAATTCTTGGAAAGCATTGTATTTTTTGTGTCAATATAAAGTATGATATTACATGGAAAAGACAAATTCTGAATCTCAACAGAGCTGGAAGAGTCCCCCAACACCACAGCTGCACCATTTGCTAGATTATGGCAACTTTATGGCAGGTTTAACCATTCAAGAGTAAATTAAGCACATTACTGTGTTCCCTTAACAAACCCATGAATGACATAAAGCACAACACTGTTCAAGGCTGGTGGCCAAGTCCTTTTCTAGAAGATATGAATTAGTGAAGGATGTCAAAGCCGACATCCTGGACAATCATCTTTTCAAATGGAATTCATATATGTTGCAGAAAAATGCGGCAAGCCAAAAATAGTGCCAATTACATAATCAATCAATGTGGGTTATATGAATTATACAAGCTGGCCTTTTTCAAAATGCATACAATACTGTTCTGTCATTTCTTTTATATAGCAATTAAATAGTTTTAGCCGCCCAGGAACAGAACTTTTTGTGCATTTTACATTTTTCTCTGCAGAACAGTCTGCTCTCCCAAGAAGAAGAAGACGAATCTTGAAAGATCACACTGACAATTTTGCTACTAATGGTTGCTGTTGGGGAACCGTATTACATGGTAACTATTAAAATGTATTACTCTGTGCAATGCTTGGATGAGCCATCGGCATACAACTAGGGGTCGCAGGGGTCAAAATTATGATCTGGCCCCTTAGCAAAAGGGGGCCCGCTGGCGGCAGACTGGCTGCGAGTGGCATTCAGGGAGGGGAGGTACGGTTACAGGTTGCAGACTCCTTGGGCACGCAGCCATTAGGCCTGCGTGATTGGACCGGCTGGCTGTGACTGATGGTGAAGAGGAAAGTGGAGTCAGCGGACCATGCAGCACAACAAGGTGTGTATGTATAGCTGGTATAGCTTATACCAGCTGTACATAATTATATACAGGACATATCCAGGTTATACCAGCATTCTCCCTATCATTATATACAGGGCAATGTACATCTCCTGTGTATAGTGATATGGAGCATGCTGATATAGCCTGTATACATCCTGTATATAATTATGTATGTACTACTGGTATAAGCTATACATTTCCCTGTATACGATTGATATGGACCATGCTGGTATAACCTGGTATAGCCCTATAAACAGAATGTCTACCAGCTGTACATATAATTATATACATTAGATAACCAGATCAGGGTGGTTTCACATCTGCATTGGGGATTCCACTTTTCTGCTCCATTTGGGGAGCAGGAAAGGGGTATTCCCGTGCCCGAACAGCCGTGTCTCTGGATGGACCCCATTGACTAATAGTGTACGCAGTTTCTTAAAACGTATGTGGTTTTTAAAATACGGTATGCAGCTTTTTGTCTGTTTTTTTTTTACTGTGGTTTAAAAACGCATCAAAAACCACTAACACAGCCTAATGTCGGGCTCACACAGAAGTAAGGCCTCATGTCCACGGGGAAAATCAGGCCCGCTACGGATTCTCCATGGAGAATCTGCAGCGGGTCCCTCCTGCCCCGCGGACATGGGCGCTGAAAATAAGAATAAATAAGAATTAACTCACCTCTCACACGCTCCGGATACTTCCTTCGCTGCGGCGCCATCTTCTCTGCGTCGCGGCCGGATCTTCTTTCTTCGGCTCGGCGGATGTGCAGGATGACGTCGGTGACGTGCCCCGCGCATGCGCCGTCCCGAAACAAAATGATCCGGCCGTGACGGAGAGAAGATGGCGCCGCGGCGAAGAGAAGAACGGGAGCGTGTGAGTAAAATCCGATTTTTGTGTCCCGCGGATCCAGACGGCTTCCATAGGCTTCAATACAAGCCCGCGGGAGACCCGCACGAAAATGGAGCATGGTCAGGATTTTTTCATGCTCCATTTTTTTTAAAATCCCTTTTATTGACCATCCGCGGGTATTTATCTACCCGCGGGTGGTCAATGCATCCCTATGGGATGCGGATCCGCGGGCAGGAGAAGAGTTAAAATCTGCTGCGGATTTTAATTCTTATTTTGCCCGTGGACATGAGCCCTAAGAGTAAGCCACATGACCCACGCAGCGTTGTACCACTGTGGGGCTGCCGGTGACCTGCCCTATTGCCGCATACGACAGCAAAATTGTACTGTGCATGGCAGCGTACCTCATTCACACTGACATGCGTAGTCCATCTGTTTTTTTTAATATTTCTCACACCGTCGCGTCGCAACAGGGTGCATATACACGCAGCACATATGCAATGTAACAATGGGCTCTCTCGTGGTTAATACGCGGTAAAATAGAACATGCTTTCTTTTTTGTGCTCCTGTATTACGCAATTCCTGCTCACAAATGTGAGCTGAACAGCGTAGGCAATGCATTTGATTGCCTGCAACTTACCGCATATCACATGCAGCGCATGCTACAAACAAATTTTCACGTAGTCCAGGAAATGAAGAGTTTATGCCAAGGGGCTAAATCATGTATGTAAATTCATTTTGCTGCTGTATGCTGTGCAGTTCATGTAGGGCCATTAGTACAGGTGAGGGAGAAGCCCAAGCTGATCTTTTGCACCAGGCACCTGACTCTTTAGTTACATCCCCCGGCATGAGCCATGTCTGCCAGAATGGTAGCCACTAATATTTGTCCTAGCTGAAACATATGCACTAATAGGGCATTTGTACAGAGGTGGTCTTAAAACGACCCTTCAGATTTGGATCAGGTTGTAGAGAAGTACAAGGGCAAGTAATATACCCCCTCCCTCTCCGGTTCCAGGACAAAACTTTGTCCCAAAACCTGAGTGCCTCCACTCACTGATCGACTGCTGTCTGCCAATAACTGTGCACAGTAAAAGAGCAGACAATCATTGTCTGGAGCGCAGGGTGGGCGTGGCCGTCCTGCAGTTCATCAATATGCAGGACGCAAGATACTTTTACATACACGATTATCACTCAAAATTTATCCAAATGGCTGAAAATAAGCGTTCATGTAAATGTGGGCATTGTGCACGTGAAAGTATGAACGCTGGATTTTACGCCACATAAAATCCATCGTTCAGTCGCTGAAAGTCAGAGCAAACACATTCTATTTGAACGCATTTCGCTCATCTTTCAAAAGACTGCAGGTCTGCATGTTTACACTAGCCATGAGGAGAACAATGGAATGTGTCAGCAGCTGTTTTCACAGCTGGGAGTGTGTTTAAACAATTTGTGGATGTCCTTTTACAGGCAAATGAATTAAAGCCATTAACACTTTATGCAAATACATAGCTAAATCTTTCAATCTTTAGGCCATTTGAAAGATTCCTTGCGTACAAAAAGGACCTTAATTATGTGTCTGACTGCTACTGATAAAATGGAACTATACTACTGCACAGATACACACAGCAGATTTATCATTGGAACAGAAACTACCTTATGCTGCTTCTCAGTGAGGGCTGCAAAAAGATGATCACAGATTTTTCCTTTAATTTGTTAGAAATTGCTTTATTTTTCACTTACCAATGTCACAGAATAAGGAAATAAAGAAAAATATGCAGTGGTTCCATCTCCTCTTTGGAATATATTTTGTGCCCGTTATTCACAGAACAAATGACTGGGACAGATTTGTTTTCTTACGAGTCTTCGCGTTTTATCTGATGTGCTTCTTCAGATTGCCATCTGTAATATGTATATTGCTTTGGCACAATCAAACAACAAACATCTTGTGTTACAAAAAGTGCACTTTAGTTTCATTTGACTTTACCAGAGATTATCATTTCAATTCCCAATAACAGTGCATCTGATGACTGAAATAGGACATAAGGAGCAGATTTTGATAAATGACACAGCTGCATGCACCACTCCAATTGTCCAATTCAACCTAGTGACATTCCTGAAATTGGAAATTGACATATGGAGGAGACTTAAGTTGACAACTTTAATCCAAAGACACCAAGAGAAATAAGATCACAGGACTCTCTACATCATCTTTATGACAAAAGTCTGTTAGCCATCGCTCAGTCAATAATGATCACTCCAGACAGCCGGAGCTATATCCCTACTTTTAATCCACTTTTGAATCCTGTAGACAGTGAATAATGGTCGATATTTAATAGATATCAGCAGAGCCGTGCTGCACTAAAACAATGTAATAAAGCATTGCATTCTATATATAAAATAGTAATAAAACATTTGGTTTTCATAAACGGTATTAATACCAAAACGTCAATAAAATAGCTTGATAAAATGTCAGACATGGAATTAAATAAAAAGAATACACCCCAACACATCTACATGAGCAGCAAGTAATGTATGAAGGTTGTCCTATAGTTAACAATACAATAGGGCTACTTTCAGCACAAACTCCCAGAAGGCATAGTGCAGCATGCTGCGCTATTTCATCCCGGAAAATTTTGTCCAACATGTCGGAAACCAGATATAACCCAATATAGTCAATGGTGTTGGCCCGGCGCTGCTCGAATTTGGCATGTCTCAAATATTTTTGTTGTTAGGTTTTGAGGATTGAGACGAACGGAAATTACACCAGAACCTGGGCGCAACTGTGAGTATGCCATAACCCCTCCCCATATGCCCCATTTGAGGATATGGACTGAAGTAGATTTTTTGGTACAGGAACCTACCTTCCCCATAAGCCAAATGAAAGCAGCTAGGTAACAGCAGGTTATACTTTGGCAAACCTAGCTCATTCATGTACAGATGAATTGTGAAATCACAAAAAAAGTGGACTTGCGTATAGTCACACGGGGCAGTTTTGTTGCAAATTAGTCTACAACATTCACTATAACCTGTAATTTATTCACTTACATCCCTTCTTGTTCGCAGTTTAGAGGTCCAATGGGTGGTCCTATCAGTGACTGACAGCTGTGTATGAGTGTGCATAGAGAATAGCCATCAGTTACAGGAAGGACCGCCCATTGGACTGTTCAGCTCAGAATGAACAAAGATATAAATGAACATACAAGTTATACTGAATCTTTTCCCACTAAACTATACAATAACCAGCTCAGCTCCTCATGCTCCATAACATGCTGCGTACAGTTTCACTTTAAGAAAACAGTACATATAGAGTTGTGTTTTTTGCATCTTTTACCTGTTCTCTATATATACACACCTTGCACATATCTAGCCCCTTTACCTCCGGTATCACCCCATTAGCGGTAGTATGAAAGCTCGTTGGAGCAAGACCCTAACCCCTACTGTTTCCATCAGCGGATTACTACATGTAACTGTTTTATCATTTTCGTACTTTTCTCTTTCTCTATCCCCCTGTTTAAGGTGCGCGACTTTGTAGCACCACATGCGAGCATTTTCGGTGGAGGTTTGAAATATAAGCCCTTCTCTGAAAATACGCTGTAGTTTCAGAAAAGAAAAAAATAAATAAATACACATACATCACCTTAGACACGCTCACAGCCTGGTCGCATCTTCTCCCCGGTCCCCGGCACTGCCCGATGAACCAATCATAGCTATTCATCGAGTGCTGGCTCCCATTGGCTAAGTGTCAGCCAATCACAGCCAGTGCTTCCAAGAGGTGGGGATTTTTCAATTCCTGGCCAGAAGAGAAGATGATGATCAGTGCCGGGATCCAGGGAGAAGATGCCGCCGGGCTGACAGCGCTTCTTAGGGGATGTATGTGTATTTTTTAATTTTTTCCTGCAGTTAGGGCTTAGATTGTAGCCTTGACAGTAGGATTTCTTACTGTCAAAGTTGCATCGCACCGCATGAAAACTGTGTTTTTGTGCAATGCAACAGAGAAGAGGGCTCCATAAGGAAACATGGGCTACAAATCTCACGATTCACGTGCATATCGCAGGACCCGATAGGTGTCAGGTTGTTTCATGTTACAAAACATTGAACGTGTGAAGTAACGCATAGAAAGGCATGGGCTTCACATACATGCAATTTGTAGCATTGTAGCAACGCAACAAAAATCGCACTACTGTCACCCGTTTGAACAAGGCCTAAAGTGTACCAGACTTTTCAGAAAAAGCTGCCACGTGTGCAAGAAATAATAGCCCTTTTACACAGGCTGACACTCTGGTAAATGACTGCATGAGTGCAGACATCACTGTTAAGGTCATCTGCAGACTGAAATGTCAGCTTAACAATCTGTGAAGAAAAGTGAGTGATTTTTGTGCATTTACACTGCTCGATCACTCAGATTCATTCATTTGAAAGAATTCTGAGCACACTTGCATTTTTCTCACGCGATTGTCAATGGGACTTTCTAATGTTAAAAACGCATCACACCAAAATTTGAAAGCACCAACTTGCGATGCATTTTTAACATTAGAAAGTCCCATTGACAATCACGTAAAAAAACCTGCAACAATATTGCGTGAAAAAAAACGCGCAAGAAAAACACAAGTGTGCAGGAGCCCTCATAGGGATTTCTCGTGACTTTTTAATGAGGAATAAAGTTGAGATACCTCTGTGCGCATTCAATAAAGTAGTTCCTCCAGCACCTATGATCCGGCTCTGTCTACTCCCTATCCGGGCATTGATGAAGAAATCCTCTCTAAGGCTGGTCTCACACAACCGGATTTGCATTGAGAAATCCGCGATGGTCACACGCGTTATACAGAACATTCGCTTTGTCTGCTTGCTCGCATGAGCCGACAGGGATTACGATCTCCGCTCGCAGAAATTAGATCGCAGCATGTACTTCCTTCTTGCGGATTCCGCATGGACGGCTTCCATTAAAGTCAATCGAAGCTGTCCAACAACCAAAGCATCCACAACTGACATCACAGATCCAGGTCGTGGGTACCCGTATCACTGCCCATTTTATTTTTCCTGATCTGAATAAACAAGCCCTTTAAGGCTCAGTTTACATTTGCAATAATAAAATCACTCTGTTTTCCTATTCATGATAGGAACAGAAAAACGTAATGACAGCTGGGAATAGATCTGTCAAACGAATGGCACCCGAAGGGCCTCAGTGACTATGATGAGGTCTATTGGGTTTCCATCATGCCACACAGAATTTTCCTGGGATTTGGAGCTGCAGAATCTAAGCAGAGCTTTGACATCTTTCAGAAGTTACTTAGAGGTTTGACTAAAATTTGCCATAGATGTTCAATAACTTTGTTCATGTGAATAGGCAAAAGGGGAGGCCGGATGTTTAAATATCTGTGCTAACACAAAGTGTTTATGCAGCGTGCAAAACAATAATTTTGCTTCCGGATCCTATAGCCTACTATGAATTTCCCATCGTATTGGAGACTTTTTCTACAAGTCAATTAATGTTCTTATCCCATTTGGACAAAAAAAAATCAGTCTGACAAATATTCAATAATTACTTACATGTAACAAAGTTTGCATTACAAAAAAAAACATCCATTATATTCAAATTACATAATTCACAATAGGCGCAATGATATGTCTGCAACTGAACTATTAGATCCAGCAGCATGATTGGATCCACATCTGCAGGACACCTACAGATGATATGTGGAAATATCCTTCACCATTAACAGCTAATGGACCTTTAAGGCCCATTTAGACAACGATTTTCGCTCAAAAGATGTCGCTCAAGCAACTTTTGAGTGATAATAGTTGTGTCCCCGCTTGCCTTCTGCATCCAGCTGTTTTCTGCACGGAGCACTCGGCTGTATAACAGTCAGGCGCTCCTTGCAGAGGATGCAGAAGACAAGCGGGGACACCTCGCTTGTCTTCTGCATTTCTGCACAGAGCCCCCGGCTTCTGCATCCAGATGTTTTCTGCACATAGCGCCCGGCTGTTACACAGCCGAGCGCTCCGTGCCGGGTATGCAGAAGAGAGCTGGACCGCTGTGTTCTTCATACCCAGTTGTCATCAGAGAGCGGGATACAGCTGAAACAATAGTATCAGCTGTATGCCACTGTGAATCCCTGATAAGGCTCATCGTCGTCTTTCAGCACGCTGAAAGACAACGATGAGTGACGGGATAGCGAAAACTGCACGATGTCAGTGCAGTTACACACGATTATCGCTCAAGAGACTGCTTTTGAGCGATAATCGTTGTGTCTAAATGGGGCTTTACTGACCATCAATACACTTTTCTATGGTGGTAGGTTTGGGGCCTTATAGGGGTAGTCCTACAATAAAAAGAAAGCTATTCCCTATCCATCAGGTTTGGGGCCTTATAGGGGTAATCCTACAATAAAAAGAAAGAGCTATTCCCTATCCATCTGATTGGTAAAGAATAGACTGCGAGGAGGGGGGGGGAGCTAAAAGTCCCCAAATGCAGTAGTCATGCTTTGCTATTGTGCCCTAATAACAAAATAAACACTACATGAACTTGATAACCCCACAATTGTATCAGAGAAGACATCTACTGTTAAATTATACTCCATGGTAAAGGCACTTAGGCCTCATGTCCACGGGGAAAATCAGATCCGCTGCAGATTCTCCATGGAGAATCTGCAGCGGGTCCCTCCTGCCCCGCGGACATGAGCGCCGAAAATAGCAATTTAAAAGAATTTACCTATCCGGCGCGGGCGACGAAGCTCTGCTCTTCCTCACGGCCGGATCTTCATTTCGAGCCGAAGCAAGGGAGATGTGGCCGTGAGGAAGAGAAGAGCTTCGCGGTCCGCTGCGGGTGAGTAAATGCTTTAAATTCCTATTTTAGGTCTCCCGCGGATCCGGACGGCTTCCATAGGCTTCAATAGAAGCCCGCGGGAGACCCGCATGAAAATGGAGCATGGTCCAGATTTTTTCATGCTCCATTTTTTTTTAAATCACTTTTATTGACGATCCGCGGGTATTTATGTACCCGCGGGTGGTCAATGCATCCCTATGGGGTGCGGATCCGCATGCAGGAAATCCGCTGCGGATCCTAAATCCTATTTTCCCCGTGGACATGAGCCCTAAGAAAGTTACAAAAGACAAAATTGCTATTTTCCGAAGATGGACCGATAACTGGAATAAGATTCCAATAGATTTTGGGCAACATTGTCTGTTTAGTTCCACCCAGTTTCTACAAGATATTAGGTGAGATGCAATTATTACAAAACAATGTGAAACAAATCTGAAATTATACACTGCAATACATTAGAAAGAATGTGTGTGCAGTCAGGCATACACCGGCATGCCACTGTTACAACCTATTAAGTAACAGTCAACCAACCTGCAATTTAGAATGGCTTTAGGCTACTAAGAATGAGCAGCTGGCCACAAAAGCTAAAGTGTATAATCTACTTTCCCTGATTACCATGGAAGTCACTCACAGATACTTATATTAGTGCTCTGGGCAGTTTTTCACTAAAACCAACAATGTATGAGCAATCTGGCTATCTACTAGAGTCTCGATGTACCCGAGAACTGGATGCTATGCTGTTGGTAGTAGTGAGTAGCAAAAACAATGATTATTAGAAAAGTATAACACAGATTTCATTCTCATGTGGGGCTGAAAAATGAAATGTTGCAAGGAAATACTTTGAACTATTTTTTATGTGAAGTGCAGTATAACTGGTCACCATTTTACACTTCAACTCAAAGGGTATTTCTGTGAATTCACTTATATTGTAGACAAGAGAGAAGAGGGGTAATAAGCTCTATTCTCACCAAAAAGGTGGCCACTCACACAAGGGCACCCTCTACTGAGTACACAGTCACATTGGCACACCAGAATACCAGTGAATCCTCTGATGGAATAAAGTTCTGACACCATAATTAACACTTTAAGTAACAGGGTTCTTAAAGGGGTTATCCAGTTGTTAGTTACCTGTGGCCTATCCTTCGTTAAGCCTTTAAGAGTAAATCTTCAAGGGGCTGTTGTCCTAGACCCCGGCTGATCAGTTGTTCACTGGACCAGTGCACTTATACACTTACCACATTTCTGGCGAAAGCAGACTGCTCCGTTCCTCTTACAGTGGCCAGGATTGGTAGTGCAGGCGATTCACTTCAATGGAAACTTTGCTTGTAATTGTAAGCCTGGCTACTACAGTGGCAACAGAGCTGTTGGCTGCCTGCATTAATCAGCTCAGTACATTAGTGTACTGGACCAGTGAACAGCTAATCGATGGGGATCCTCAGTGGCAGATTTTTGCTAATCTATTATTAATAGCCTATTGTAAACAAAGTCCATCAATTGTTTATAACTGGACAACCTTTTTAAGTTCCAGCAGAAGACATTTTAATTGTTTTCGAGATAACCATTTCTTAACAAGCACAATCTTTATGAACAGACACATAATTTATTAAACATTATCAAAAATATGGCTGGCGTGTGTAATTATAACTACAAAGTTCAGAATTCAATTAAAAGAGGCATGCAAAAGTAATGGAACCACTGCAGAGCCCAAAAATTGGAGGGGGGGGGGGGTATGGAAGAAAAAAAATAAATAAATTAAAAAAAAAAAAGACTGTGCAAATCTGGGTGTGGATGAACAAGTAAATGTGAAAATGTGCACAACCATACATGTCAAAATGGCTTCTAACCTGGACCAACTTCAAACAGTACATCTCCAATTCCTATGCTTAGTAAGCCTCTAGCCAAGATGTCAAATAGGTTATTCTGCCATCGAATTTACAAACCGGGTATGAACATACGGTAAAGTCTGCATCAAAAGGGACATCACATTGAGGTGCTGCTCCTCTGATAACCAACCAGAGATACAAAGTGTGCCAACGAATGGCAGAGAGAACAAAGAGGATTTAACCCTCTCCAATCCACTGACGTCTGAAGACATTATGATTTAAAACTGTACAGCTCTGATGTTGGAAGACGTCCGTCGGGGTTCTCTTACTGTATATTGCCAGCCTCTCTGCTGTCGAAGCCTATCCAACGTGTCACCTCATGCAGTACCGGCTTTAGCCAGCATATAGCACCAATGTATAATGACAGAAAAAGAGTAAGCCCCCTAGGAAAACCAAAATACAAATTGGATTGGAAAGGGTTAAAGGGGTTGTCTCGCGAAAGCAAGTGGGGTTAAGTACTTCTGTATGGCCATATTAATGCACTTTGTAATATACATCGTGTATTAAATATGAGCCATACAGAAGTTATTCACTTACCTTCCCTGCGCTGGCGTCCCCGTCTCCATGGCTCCGTCTAATTTCAGCGTCTAATTTACCGATTAGACGCGCTTGCGCAGAAGGGTCTTCTTTCATCTGTTCGGTCTGGCACGAGTGGCATTCTGGCTCCGCCCCTTCTACGCATCGCGTAGCTCCGCCCCGTCACATGTGCCGATTCCAGCCTCCTGATTGGCTGGAATCGGCACACGTGACGGGGGCGGAGCTACGCGATGATGCGTAGAAGGGGCGGAGCCAGAATGCCGCTCGTGCCGGACCGAACAGATGGGAGAAGACCCTTCTGCGCAAGCGCATCTAATCGGGAGATTAGACGCTGAAATTAGACGGAGCCATGGAGACGGGGACGCCAGCGCAGGGAAGGTAAGTAAATAACTTCTGTATGGCTCATATTTAATGCACGATGTATATTACAAAGTGCATTAATATGGCCATACAGAAGTACTTAACCCCACTTGCTTTCGCGAGACAACCCCTTTAATAAAATATAAAATGCATAATATACCAAATGTTCAACCACATAATGGGATCTTCAAGTATCCTTAAAGGGGTTCTGTCAACAAAGAAAAAAAAATTATACTCACCTATGCCTTACCAGACCGGTTCACCACAAACCTGCTGCTGTCCTGATGTCCCTCCGGCATCCTTTCTATCACAGTGCAGAAGCTGGAAAAGTGCCAGCTTCCGCCAATGCTTCGACCACTATTGGACGCAAGTACTGCCGCCCAGGTCAGTGGTCGACGCGTCACAAGTAACGCGTCGACCACTGATTGGCCTGCCCGCGTCTAGCCTCTGAAGTCCTCGGAGGGTTGACGGCGAGTGCGCATGCATCTCCCTTTCCGGTTTGCTGGCGCACTCGCCGTCGACTTCTGAGGATGTCAGAGGTTAGACGCAGCCAGGTCGGCGTCATTGCGCAGGAGCTGCTGGGAGATGACCCCTCATGTGACAGCTAAACAGAGGGAAGAAATACAACAGAATGAGGTAAATTTATTTAGTTTTTTAACGCTTTTCTTTCCACAGGTTAGACTGTACAAGGATGAAGGAGAGTATAAATTTTTATATTTTGCTGACAGAACCCCTTTAAGATATAACTTAGGACCACCCAGTTGTAGGGTTGAAACGTGTTGTAATTTATGCATTTATATTTTATTAAAATCAACATCATCATCTCTGACATTCATTGACATGTTTGGCATTCCCCGCTGGTTATCAGAGAAGCAAAGCCTTAATGTGTTTTTGTTGTTTCATACTTCATTGTATCTAAAAGAAATGGACTCAGCATAACCCTTCCAGCCCATTATAATGGCCTACTCAACCCATGCTCAGATCTGGTTGACTTGGAGCAAGCTGAGGAAAGACAGTGCACTGCAATCTGCAATTGTTCTTTAACCCCTTAGGGACCAGGCTGTTTTGTACCTTAAGGATCAGACACTTTTTAGGGATTTTACCCATGTTGTAGTTTTACCGCTTTTTTTTTCGCTACCAAAATTTTTGCTGCATTTTTTTCACGTGACATAAAGGGCTATTTTTTCAACCTCTTTCACTTTTATTAAAAATTAGTATATTTACACTAAAATAAAGTATGGGAACGGGTTCCTCATTTTGTTTCGGACGTTTTGATATACATGTATGGTTTTGGATTACAGGGTGCAGATAGCGATGGTTTTGGTTATTTTCTTTTTTATGTATATATTGTTTTATTCTGTTTTTTTTTTACTTATGTGTGTAATTATTCTTTTTACTATCTATGTATCTATGTCCCCCATGATGTCATAAGACCTCTGGGGGACATCCACATGTTTTTTTAAATTTTCTTTTACTTGACATTTTTCCACTGTAGCTGATGCATCCATAGGAGCCTCAGTTACAGGGGGAAACAACCCCTGTAGTGACATTAGTCACTGGCAGAGCTGATCAATGTCTGCTACGACCCTGCAGCTCTACTGTAGCAGGGAATCCCGTCGGTCACCCCCAGGCTCGCATAGTGGAAGAAACACTTCACTTTCAGTTTTTGGTACATAGGGCTCATTGAGCGCTGTGTACTAAAAGAGAGGAAGCGGCAGAAAGGGTTAAAACCCACTTCTCCCTCCTCCTCCACGTTATCAGCTGTAAATAACAGCTGACAACCCGTCCTGCTTCTGTCCTAGCTGTAATTTTACATACAGCTCGGCTTTAAGTCCGGGACCATGCGCTGTAAATTTACAGCACTTGGTCTAATGGGTTAAAATGCTAGTAAGGAAAGTACAATATTTCTGAGCACCAATTTAAATAGGTGCCCAAGGGTTTAAAGAATTTTTGGAACTTTTGCTTCAACTATGTCAAGACTGCTTGTCTGATCCAAATACGCAATGAGATCTCATGGGCAAAGAACGCATGTACACATGCTTAAAGGAGGCTTGGTTAACATGTGTATAGTTTTCCTGTCTTCATTATTGCTGTGATTAATTTTTTGGGCAGTAAGATGGAGTTTTTATGACAACTTAGCTCCTGTTTTTTAGGATTTTTTTTTAAACCTCAAATAAACATCCCCCCCCCCCCCCCCCCCCCCGAAAACCCGTCCACAAAAAACCTTAAGTTGAGCAGTCTTTCATTACAAAGAAATGCATTTTAACATAATGGTCTTTCTTAACTTAGCATTAATGCACAGACTGTATTAATAAAGACTAACCACAAGCTCGCTGCTTCAAAACAGCAAGAACGTTACTGTATATCAGGTTTAATGTGCATTGCAATCACTCTTTAAATAAATTCTAGATGCAAACACAGAAGAAAAAACAAACAGTAGTGCTAATAAAAGATGCTTTGTGTCAAACACTACATGTCAAGACGTGTGTGGCTTACCTTGCAGCTAAAATCTTGCCTGCCAGCACATACAGGAGATAACCATTGTATAGGCCAATGATAATTAAGAATAATGGGTACATATATGCTGATAAAACTATGTGCACCAGGTTTATAAAGCTTCTGGTTGTCTCCTTTTGCAGGTTTAACATGTCATTTTCTTACTTTTTTTTTTTTACTATGGACCAAATGTATTAATCAAGCGTGTAATTTTTAACAGCAAAACCTGTCAACAGCCTACATTTAATTATACCGGGGATGTGACATTCTGTAGTATTGGTGTAGCAGTTTAGATCTGATTTTTTTATGCACCAAAAAAATAGTCTGAATACCAAAATTTATATAGATCCAAGAGACAATTGTATACATTTGCAACATATCCAGAATATCTTTCAGAATTTTTAATAAAATCCGTTAGCCGATGAACTTTTTTTTAAAATAAACTGGTTAGCCATAACACTAAACTTAATATTGCGTAGGTCCCTCTTGTGCCACCAGAACTGGGATCTGCTTAGACAAGGCCTCCATGCATTGTCCTGCTGAAAGAGATCACTGCCTTTAAGGAATGCAATTGTTATGAAGGGGTGTACTTAGTCTGCAACAATAATCAGGCAGTTTGTACATTTCGAAGTAACAGCCACATGTAAGCCAGTACCAAAAGGTCTCTTTCCAAGCATAACATTGCCCAGAGCATAAAACTGCCTCCATTGGCTTGCCTTCTTCCCATAGTGCATGCTAGTGCCACCTCTATTACCCAGGTAAGTGACACACACAGCCAACTAAATTGCTCCAGGAAATAAAGATTTGCAGAGACTAAAGCATTAGTGCTGGAACAGCAGCATATTTAGTAGGACTATTTTTTTTTTTATTGGAAATCATTTTCTGCCGCCATTTAAATTTTGTAAACTATCAGACTACAGTTACAAAGTACCCTCTTTGCTAAAGCCAATTAAAAGGCTTGTTTCACTATAGGAAACGCGTTTCAGAATGTAGCCCGAGATCAACAGCTTATCATCTTGCTCCCAACACACCGCAGAATTTGCCAGGGAAAGCCGTGGCTAGAAAGGCATTTCCCCTTCTGTGGCCAAGATGCCGTATTCCATGATGTTCTTATTTAGATGACTAGAAATACAGTAGAAGGCTGTTGTGATAGGTATAGGAAAGACAAGTATGACACTTGTGGTCTATATAGTCTGCACCTGAGAAAGAGGAAGGAGGTCATTCTCGAAATACGTTGAGTCTGGCTGTTCCTTGTGAGCTTGTGTATCCAAATAATGGTTGTCTTCTACCACGACCAGGCTGGATTTATAACTGACATATCTACTTGGAAAGACAGGAGGATTGTGGTAGCTCTAATCCCTACCCCCCATTAAGGTATAGCTTTTTACTTGAACGTTTTATCTCCATTTAGATTGATTTCAGTCTCCAAGTGGCTTCTACTACATTTCTAAGGAGTTACCATTAGAGATGAGCGCGTATACTCGCTAAAGGCAATTGCTCGAGCGAGCATTGCCTTTAGCGAGTACCTACCCACTCGAGACTGAAGGTTCGGGTGCCAGTGCGGGGGAGCGGTGAGTAGTAGCAGTCAGCAGGGGGGGGGGGGGGGCGGGGGGAGAGAGGGAGAGAGATCTCCCCTCCGTTCCGCCCCGCTCTCCCCCGCAGCTCCCTGCCCGCCACCGGCACCCGAACCTTCAGTCTTGAGCGGGCAGGTACTCGCTAAAGGCAATGCTCGCTCGAGCAATTGCCCTTAGCGAGTATACTCGCTCATCTCTAGTTACCATTACATTTGGACAGTATTTGTATGCCAGTTACCTCAGAAGGGTCAGTGATCCAGGGATTTTTCCGATTGCCAGGCTTGAAATCAGGGAAACATTTTTTTCCCTTAAATGAAAACTAGCTCTTTTTTTTTTTTTTTGTTGCCTTCCTCTAGATCCACGTTGGGGTTAATGAGCTGTACTAGATGGCCATGTGTCTTTTTTTCAGACTAACATACTATGTTAGTATGATGCTGGGCTGCTGGAGGAACCAAATTGATGACATATACGCCCACAAAAGAGTAAACAAAAAGGCTATAATTGGCCCACACTGAATCACTACAATGAATCCACATACCTGGTGGGTCTGATTTTATCACCAATTCTGCCATTATTTACTGTCATGCTTTGAGCTACAAATATTGACCTTACTAATATTTTCATTTAGATGAACTTTCTTTTAGTACAGGGATAGCTCACAGTCAACTAGAATGGAAGCAAGTCTTGCAGAACGGTTCTCCATTTTGGCTCATAGAGGAATTCCTGAGCACTGCATCGGTTCTATGATGTTCATATGCACTAATAGGGTTTATGAGAAGGCCTTCTGTTCTTGATACACCTTTACACCTACTGTTGAGTTTTAGAAGACTCCTATAAACTGTAATTGAAAATATAAGCAAGGTAATTCTGTATTCAAAGTCATGTAAGGCCATTATAAAGTTGGCAAAGGCAACAGATGTTTATTTTAACACATATTTCCTTACAGGTACAAAAAAAAATTACACCTGTAATGATTTTTCCTCTATGCAGCACTAAGTCATAATGACAAAATGAATTTGCTTGAATGACAATATAGGCCAATTAAGCAACTAGTCCAATTTCTCACCATATCATAAATTTTACATAATTCAATATATAGAATAAATCTACATCTAAAGTGTAGTAGCTTTGTAAACACATGGCAATTATATAGACTCTTCATTTTTTGGTAGAGGTATATACTCAACTGTAAAGTGTAACATTTTAGAATCTATATTTTATGTTTTAGAATATTTATGCGGCAACGCTTTTCAACAAAGTTTACATTTTTTCATACTGGATAAAGCTAGAAAGTATCGACTTATTAGCCTGAGAAACTGGATTGCTTTTTATTACATTTTTTTTGAGAGACAAACAAAAGAAAGAGAGAAAATCTGGCATTACATTTTTAAATTATTTTTATGGCGTTGACCATGCAAGATAGATAAATATTTCAATATTTATATAGTTTTGGGCACTACAAACGCGATAATATCCATTATGTGTCTAATGGATAATACTTTAAATTTGGGGGGTATTTTATCCATTTAAAATGGGTTTATGTTGGGGGAAAAAAAACAAAACTTTTTTTAACTGGATTTTTCTTTCAATTAAGAACTTACCATTTTTTTACATTATTTTTGAGTCCCTGAAGGGTACTTGAAGATTGCTAGGATAATACACTACATTACTTATGTACTGCATTCTACTAATCCTACAACAGCAGCCTATTAAACTCTGTTGAAGGAGTGGCCTTTGTCAGGCTATCGGCCGTCATGGGAACCCATCGGTACCCTGCAAACGCACTGTGGTGCTGATGGGTGACAAAAAAGAGCCACCTCCCCTTGTCATCTGCTTACATGCTGCAGTTGATTGTGGCATATAAGGGGTTAAACTGCCAGCATCTGAGGTTTCTGAGTTCCTGGCTGTTAGAGCAGAGGCCCGGCAGTCAGTAGTCAGTCAATCCACTGCCTTAAAAAAATGTACAGGTTTAAAGCCCATTAGTGAAATCAGTAAGAAAAAAAAAGGTGTGTCGTGGACATGAAAAGGTAGAGAATTGCTCAATCTTACTGAAATCAGAGGATTTGACTGATTCATATGAATTGTGTACACTTAGTTGTTAGATGAAGATAAAGCTGCTACCTTTGTACAATTAGTTAGATTTTTAATATATATGATAAACACATCCTCCAGATTGTTCACAAAGAAATGCAATATCTCATATGCTGGGCTGCCACAGAGTGAGAACATCCAATTATTGCCCTGATATTTCTGGCCCAAGCTGATTTGATCAGCTTAAAGAGTACCTGCACTTTTAAAATACTTTTGACATGTCAGAGACATGTAAAAAGTATTGATCAGTGGGGGTCCCGCTGCAGAGACTCCCACTGATCGCTAGCTCAGTGCTCACCCAAGTGCTGTGCCTCTTCTGCTAGGTTTGCTCATTTTCAGCTTCATTCTATGAGGCAGTCTTCAGTTGTTTGAAGCAGATTAAAATGAGAGAACATTGCGGAGGGAAGTTCTAGCGATCAGAGGGAGTCTCAGCAGCGGGAATCCCACTGATTAATACTTTTGGCATGTTTCTATGACAGGTCAAGTGTTTTCTGAAAGTGTAGGTACTTTTTAAATGTGATCATTTTTCCCAGATAAACATATGAGATATATGACAATTCTCTGAAGCAGCAAATTCTCTGAACAGCGTCTTCCTGAAATATCAATTAAATAAAAACCATGAAATACTTGTGTTCATCTCAAGATCGTGATTGACAGAAGGTCTGCTCCTAATTCCATGGTATTGATAAATGCAAGAAAGAGAGAAGACAGTTGAAAGCAAACAGAAGGATGTAAAGATGGTGTTTGTACTGTTATATAAAAAGTTGAATGGCGCTGAATACTAATGTACTAATATGTTTTACAGTAAACATCTGCTTCACGAAGACAGGATGACTCCTTATACACATTTCTTTCAAGAAACATTCAAAATGCTATTTAAAGTGGTATTTGCATACTCGTCTGTTACTGCTGCAAGCGGAGGGAAGTGTAGTATGTGCAGTAAACACTCTATTTAGAAATAACTATCTGATGCCATACTGTAGCGCACAGTGCTGCAAATTTAGAGTTGGGCAGGCATTAACGTTAACAAGCATTTGTCCATAAAGTTAAAAAAACAACAACAAAAACTGTAAATATAAGACTTCACCAAGTTTACCTCGACCAGGACCGACCTTAGGCGTGTGTGACCTGTACGGTAGCACAGGACACCTCATTCCTCCTAAGTTCAGAGGGCACAGTTGCTGCCACTAAAAAGGCTGCATAGTACCTGCATGTAACATCATCAACCCTGCCATTACCCTCATAGAAGGCAGCAGACTTTCCCACTGCTCTTACAGCTTCCATACAGTGGCCCCTCAAGGTAAAGAGTGCTTCTGCAGAATACAGTACTATGCAGAGGACAGGTGTTGACTAGTGGGTAAAACAGAATTATTTTATGAAGGGGGTACTGGAAAGGGGAGTCCTTATACTGAGGGGGAAATAATAAAAGGGACAGATGATTGGGGATGAGGTTATACTGAAAAGAAGAAATATATGGGGAGGGAGATGACACTATTTTAGAGGTTGGAGGAGAGTACCGTATACTGAAAAATATCTGAATACAGGGCAATGATAATGTGGGATGGAAATTACATTGGGGAAATGAGATAATGGAGGGGGTAGATGATACTTGGGGAGAAATTTTATAGGGGGGAAATGAAGCTATGGGAAGAGATGAGCCTCGTGTGGCGCAGAGATGCAATCCTAAACTGAAGGTTGCAAGTTCATTTCCCGCAAGGTTCAGGTAGCCGGCTCAAGGTTGACTCAGCCTTCTTTCCCTCCAAGAACGGTAAAATGAGTACCCAGCGTGGTGGGGGTGTAATAAATAAAATTACCTGAAAGCGTTGCTGAATAAATTGGCGCTATACAAATAAGTATTTATTTCTTTTACTTATAATACTAGGGTGAGTCATATGATACTGGATGGATGATATCGGAGGGAGGGGAGAAATTATATTGGTTAGAGGAGGGATATATATAGATTTTGGGGGTGGGGTGGGAGGGATAACACCTGGGATAGGATGTACAATACAAAATAGGAAAAATGGAAAACTATCTGCAAAGTTGCTTTATTCTCTTTTTTAATGCATTGATACAATTAAAAAGAACACTTGCTTACAACAGTGGCAAAGCTTTTAGTTTTTATTTTTCTTTCTATTGTGGGGTTGTGCAGGTGGTGTGAATCAGATAACTATAAAGGTTTTCTGGTATATAGAAACACTGGTGGCAGTGAAAAGGAGACAGATATGTACAAGTATAAGGCTGCCTGCATACGGCCGGGTCAGATTCCACATGCGGATCCAATCCTATGCCCAGCTGGTGACCCCCGCGTATCTGTCTGATGGTCTTCATATCTG
The DNA here is from genome assembly GCF_035609145.1 of Eleutherodactylus coqui. Lineage (NCBI taxonomy): Eukaryota > Metazoa > Chordata > Amphibia > Anura > Eleutherodactylidae > Eleutherodactylus > Eleutherodactylus coqui. Next base: position 57,886,707 of record NC_089839.1, read on the forward strand.
TGCCGCGGATGTGCCGGCCGGCGCAGTACAGATAATGCCACGCCGTCGCCCAGCGATGACGCGAATCCCGTGACCTTTCCATGATGATGATTGCGGAGGGGTCGCAGGACGGACGGCTTTCATTAACTTCAATGGAAGCCAGCCGCACAAAATAGTAGCATGTTGCGATTTCTCCTCTGCGAGTGGAAAAATCGCAATCGATTTTCACTCATGGCAGGAAGTTGCATTTTGCTATTGCATTCTATAGTCGGCATTTGTTGGGCAATCCGGAGGTTGACGCCCGCCGCGGATTCCACAATGCAAATTCGCTCGTGTGCAGGCGGCCTAAATGCTCACCTCTCTGCAGATGTGTTGCCCAACCCTCCTCACTAGTATTTTGATTGCTTGCTCTGCAGTGGTCATGTGGATTATTTACAGCAATGACTGATGCAGCCAACAGGAGGCCCAACAGGCATATCATCGATGTTCCATAAACCTACAATAGAAGTCCACATGGGAGGTTATGGGATTTAACCAGGTCGTCCGCAGCAGTCCAGCGCCAAAGTGAGTATATTGATTTTATAAAGTTTTGGGCATGAGGGGGGGGGGGGGTGATTCTGTGTAGTGTTTGCTTGGTGGTTTAAGTTGCTGTATTGCAAGACTTAAGGCAACTTTACAGCTGAAGGGCACCTCAGGAATAGCCCAGGTGCCTTAAAAACACACCTTAAATGCTCAATCATTATTTATATGTAAAAATAATCCAGAAAGGTACATACTGTGTTGTAATTAAAGTATGAAACTATACCGTTTGAGGCCCAATGCACACAGGCAAATTTTTGCTGAGGAATCCGGAGTAGGTGTCCCCCTCCGGATTCCGCAGCAATAACCCTCCATAGCATGCAATGCAAAAAAAGACTCATGCACACGAGCGGAATACAATTGCGGATTCCACTGTCGGATGAAAAATTGCAGCATGCTCTATTTTCCTGTTGTTCCCGCATGGACAGCTTCCATTGAAGTCAATGGAAGCCGTCCTATCCGCGGCCCATATGCAATGTCAATCGCGGACAGGCCACGGATTCTGTGGGGAAAGCAGGAGTCAAAAAAAATAAAATAATTAAAGTTCTGTACTGCACATGTCCAACTGCAAGCCGTGTGGACCATCCGCAGTATGGGAAACCCGGAAGAAGAAAGGTCCGCGAGGAAGCCGCTGCCTGCACACAGAGGTACCTGTCGTGGTCAGGGCTGGATTCCATGCGGGATTCCGCAGGTGGAATCTAGCCCTGTTGTGTGCATGAGGCCTTACAGATAGTAACTGTGTAATAAAAATAGTAAAAGAGGCCTTTTATCCATTGATACTCTTTTTCAGAAAACTTCAGACAGTGAAAACAATCATGTTGATATTTCCCCAACAACATGTAATATGTTTCTCTAGAGGGAATATATTTAGTAATTGCATTACTTTTATGAGGGTGTGCGATCCACGGATGTGACAGCTGGTGAGCAATCTCACCGCCCACTCAGCAGCATGGAATTCTGAACGTTTCGTATCTGGCAAACACAAAAAAGAAAGCTGAAAAAACTGATATATTCCACCCAGGATTATTGATTGGGTTTATGAGGATGACATAAGGCCTTTGTTACTGCAAGCTCTAATGAATGTGTACACAACAAAACTTCTTACTCACCGATTACTCTCTTCCAAATCAACTTAACCTTTGATGAGTATGTAATCTCTCATCAGAATAAGGCCGGGCTCACACGAGCAGATTGAATTCTGCATGCTGGAGGTTATGAGCCTGGCTGGTGACCCTGGGTACAGGACTTTACTGTATTGCGCATCACAGCGGAGGCTCGCAGGCAGTCATGCGCAGTACATTTTTGTTTGTGTTTCTATTTCCCATGCAGTCGCTTACAGACGATGCAGGTAACCGTAGCCCATATGCAATGTAATTGTGGATTACCTGCAGGTCGAACGCCTCCATTGACATCAATGGAGGCCATCCGCATGGATTCCATGGTGAAATAGAGAATGCAGAACACAATCATGGAATACGCAATTCAAATCGACTCCTGTAAGCCCAACCTAAAGGCAATGGAGCAGATTTACTAATACTATGTAATAGTTGGACAGTGCAAACTCAGGGCCCTTTTACATTTCACCATTATAGTTGAGATTCTCGCTGGTCTAACCCCCAGCCACTAGCACATGGGCACCGTGTGGTATCTGTTTGGACCCCGCACATTACATGTGCTGTTCTTGTCTGTGAAAACGGGGAGAATAGGACATGCTACTATTTTTACACAGATAATCGTTCCATGAGGAAGATCGCTTGTCTGAATCACCGCATTGATTTTAATGGGTCTGAGTTCTGTCCAATTTTATTCAGTTGCAAACTCTGATGAAACAAAAATTGCTCAAGTGCATTTCATGTAACCGTCAGCTGGCCGCGCCTAAAATCAACTTTTTTTTAATGAGGGCCTTTAGTACAATCACAACCATAACGGCCATTAACAGGAAAACTAGTTTTCTGTAACTGATGGTTTTCTTTTTCTGTTTTTTAGATCCTCAAATGGCAAATAACGTCAAAAGTGATCCTCCGTGGGGAGCACTGCGTGGAATACTATATGAGTGGCATTACATTATAAGGCCCTACAGTGATTCTGTCATTGCAACATTCCTATGAGGTGGTATTATGGCCACTACTAGTAGTTCAAGTCAGCAAAAGAAAAATTATCAGACAAACCGAAAGAATAAAGCTAGCTATAATGGCTCTTGAGGTTGCGTTCATCACTTCGAAAAAAACCTATGCTGTGTGGCTGCCAAATCATTTACTCAGCTCTGTGAAATACTGACACACAGATTGCAGGAGACACTGATTTTTATCATGGTATTAGATCGTTATGACCTTTTACAATCATTTTATCTGCTTGCATCAAAGACATCACAAATGAGACTGCAACCTCCATAGGAGAGAGTCCAAGACAGTTCTTTCAGATTCTTTTATGTACAAGTATTTTACGGTTCAAAGGGGAAAAAAACATTGCCAACTCATAAAAAATACAGTGCAATACAAAAATACAATATTCAGAAATATAATGTAATGCAGTGTTATATCAGAATACAAAAAAAAAAATCAAACAGTAACATGTTTTATTGTTAGCATTGCTCAGTGAGTAACTTATCCAGACATCAAGTTGGAGATTCAAGACTTTTGGCTCTGCAAAAATTAGCTGTCACTAAACCTCTCCAAAATGTAGTACCAGCGAAGAGAACATTAAGCAACACTATTTTTTTCATTCTGCCTGTTCTCTCCCCGTTCATCTTACCTACCCCTTCAGGTCAACAGAAAAAGTACTTAAAGGGGTTGTCTCGCGAAAGCAAGTGGGGTTATACACTTCTGTATGGCCATATTAATGCACTTTGTAATATACATCGTGCATTAAAGGTGGTTAACTTAAAGGATTCATAAAAAGCCCTTTTCCCCGATGGAGCAATATATTAATAAAGGTTTCCCAGTTTTCAAAAAAAAATTCTGGACCTGTTTTTCTTATTTAGTAGAAGCTTCTACTCAGTCCATTGTTCAGCATAGTGCCTGGGGAGCCACCAGACATGAAAACCCATCTCCCTTAGCGTCCAGTAAACATATGATGTATCAGCGATGACAGAGTCTAGAAACTTAGGAAGAAAGGGCCATGGAGGAAGGCAAAGAGGGAAGAGGGTGTGCATTAGTGAATGATGCGATGACTTAAGGCTAAAGGCCCTTTTACACGCAACGACTATCGCTCAAAATTCATTCATGTGGCCGAAAATGAGCAATAATCATTACATGTAAACATGGACAGTCATGCACTATTTGTTCAATTACCGTTAGCAAAGGTTTTTAGGCTAGCATAAAATCCATCATTTGGTCACTGCAAAGTATTTCAGTTTGAATGCAGTTCATTCAGTGTTTCCAGAGTTAAGCAATGGCTTTGATTTCATTTGCATATTCAACAAATGCAATGTTTACTCAGCTGTGAGGAGCCAAAAGGAGAACAATTAAATATGCCAGCCAGATGTTTGCTCAGCTGGGCGAGTTGTTTATGCAATAACAAATCGCCTCAACACACACCCAGCGGAGCAAAGAACTCCTGGAGGGGAAAACAGATGATTATAGCAATTAATTTGTTATTCACAAATGTCGGCAAGTTGCTTGAAGTTCATTCAGTCGTGTGGCTGTTTGAGCAATTATCTTTGCGTGTAAAAGGGCCTCAAGGCGTCCGGCTCCTGAGACTCCAAGCTTCAAATTAACATATATGCTACCAAATGATACATTTAAGTTTGTAGGCTAATGAGTATTCTTTTGTTTTATAAAATCATATCTATAGGGTGCATTGGGAACCTGATTGTAGGCACTTTGGCAGCAGTCTAATGCTGAAAAACCTAATGAGAAGTTCCATTCAAAGTTTTCGCATTGCAACACTTCTGAGTGGTTATCAAAGGCATGTCTGCATGACAACATCTGAGGATTGCATTGCTGAATATATGTATACAGTTCTCAGGACAAGATGCATACACAGAAATCAATGTATTGAACTCCTACTGAGAACTGTGTTCATGGACTTGGTAGGCTAAACACAGCTGTGTCCTCAGTTGCATTCGTAAGTCTTGTGTAGAGAAACTGAACAAGTAGGAGGAGGCATCCAACGGAATATTTCTTTCTAAAATGTTCTATTAAATTTTTCATTGTTACAAACATTACAACTTTAATCTTTCTGTCAGCGTAGCAGTATGACAGCTTGTTCTTTGTGTGGAGAGCTGTCAATTTTATTGGTACCATTTTAGGAAAACTATGCATTATATATGAAACTTTTATTTTTAGGAAGAATAGGGTGAAAAATAAAGCACAAAAATTCAGCTTTTTTTTATGGCATTCACTATGCAGTATATCTTTTTCTGTGCATCAGTATGATTACATAGATACCAAAAGGTTCTTTTTTTTTTTTTTTTTAAGGTTTTTCCAATAAAACTCAAAAAAAAAAATTGTTTTCGGCATTGCTACATTCTCAGCTCTTTAGTGTAATGAGATGTAATTTTTATTTGTACCATTTTAGTGTACATACAACCTTTTTGATCGCTTTTATTGCATTTATTGAGAGGCGAAATTAACATTAAAGGAAAAAAAAAAGCCAAAACCTTTTTTGCCTTTTTTTTTAAATAGTGTTTGCTGTGCAGGATAAAAAGTGTGTTTAATTTTTAAGTACAGATAATTTTAGATACAGTAAATTACAAACAATGGGGCAGAAACTGGTCAAGGTGTTTATCCGGACAGGAAAAAAAAAATCTCAGAATGCAGGAAGAATTGTAAATAACGCCAAATACGCCTCACTTGATCCTTGCCACTCCTGTTCTGCTGGTGAACGTCCATGGTCTTCACTTCAGGCTGCAGCGAGCCATTATGAGGTCTCTGACACCAGAAACGTGACATTTTGCCAGTGATTAGCTACAGCAATCATATGTCAATGCGCTGTGGCATTATTATTGCTGCTGCAGCTGAAAGTGAAGATCAGAAAGTGACGCGGGCACCAACAGTGGGAGCACCAGGGGTTCGGGTGGGGTGAGAATGACACTTTTATTACCCTGCATTCTGAATGGATTTCAGTTTTTTTTTCTGTTTTGATAAGCTTTAAAAGGAAACATACATTTTCCTGGGCAGAAGTTTTCACATTTGTACAGTGACGCAATGTCACAAAGCTTCATAAAAAGGGATCTTTTCGTCAATACCCATGTCATCTCACTCTGCACTTGAGCATCAATGCTTGTATGACTCATAACCTGTCCTGTGAATGAGGAACAGCGGAGAACCTTGGACAATAAGCAACCCACAGTTTATTACTCAGCTTTATGTGAATACATGAAAGTCAATAAAAGCCTTGCATACCCAGTGCTCACGGCATGAGGGGCCGTGTCACCACTGTCTTACGGTGTACAGCTGTATTACACAATGGCTTTACAGGCATCAGAAGTGGAAGTGGGAGAGATGTTTCTCACACTGCACACTGAAAGGCTCTGGAGTGCTGGACTGAAAACCCAGAGAAGAATACTTCATGGTTAAGTATATCTGCTGAAACTAAAAGAAAGGCCCTTAACAAGTATAAGTAAATGCATTACTGTTACACAATAAAAAGAGGATTTTTTTTAATAGCATGATTTCATTGGAAAGTTTGGCAGAGATTTTTTCTCTTTCATACATGTTCTACATTACAACTTTGATTTTACACAGGTTACATAAAGTCACCCAGTGACCAACCTCAGCCCCAGTCATGCTAGAGCAATAGTGTACTACATGGCCATAATTCTGTGGACCCCCAAATATCACATCAATAAGCACTTGAGCATTTAATTACAGAACTTCAGTATAGTTGTTGATATGCACCCGGGTTATCTCTGCTGCTACAAAAGCGGACCCTCTTCTGGGAAGCCTTCTGACTAGCTTCTAGAAAATATCTGTTGCGATTCTCATCTATTTCTGCATGGCAATATTAAGGTTGGACATAGAGTTCTCTTCTGCATAGTGTAAAAATACATAACTCACTATTATCATAAAATTGCTAATGAAATCATTATGACATCATTGTGTGTTTCTGTTGAGTAATCTCCAAGGAATCCACAACGTGCTTTCCCACCCAAAATAAATAAGAGCTAGGGAGTGTGCAGGTGTTCGGGAAATGCACACGGCGGGGGTCGGATTCCGACTCCGACAGAGATGTCGCAGCCGAATCAGACCATGTGCCTCGGCGGTGCCCCCACGTACCTGTCCGTTGTTTTCTGGTCTGTGCTGCGGATGTGCCGGCTGGCACGTCGCCACACATGCGCAGTGCAGGGATTGACACGCCGACACAGATTTGTGGCGAATCGTCGTGGGACGGATTGCTTCCATTGACTGCAACTAGAATAAAACATGCTGCGATCCTCCCCCTCATCCCCACCCGCGTGCGGAAAAAAAAACCAGGTGATTTCCGCTCATGGGCATGGAAAAGCGTTTTGCATAGCATGTCTACATGCAGTATTTGCTGCAGGATCCTGAGGCGAATGCCTGCTCCGGATCCTGCAGTGCAAATACGCCGGCGTGCATTTGGCCTAAAGCCTCATGTCCAAGGGCGTAGGCATGAAACGCTGCTTATCCCTGCACATTGAATCTCCTTATTTGCATATGATCGAGTATGTGGGGTTTTTTTGCGAGCGCATGGCTGCGTATATATAGCCTATGTACCAGGTTTCCAAATGTATGCGAAGAAAACCGCAACAACTTCTTACTGCTTTTTTCACTTCATTGCATGTATCCTAGCAACTGGTTGCGTAAGCTCTGTTTGTATTGCGTATTCACATGCACCCATAGATATCAAAAGGGCTGTAGGCACGCAAGGCTCATTCACATGGGCGTATGAGTACAAGGCTGAGAGTCCTGTAACGTTGCACTCCTCCAGCCCCTATGCTCTGCTGGCAGAGATCGCGTTGGGGGCTGCGATAGGCACTGCGTATGCCCGGGATTATGACATCACGGACATGCAGTGTGTCGTTTTTTTTCTCTTTTCAAATCCCCCCCCTGTGCAGAGCGTGGCTCCATATTAAACGCTGCCCTGTCGCAGGCATTGGGAGGGGGCAGCATTTCAATACAGAGCCCTTCAAGGGCTCCATACAAAACAGGGAGAAATAGAGCATTCTGCAATTTATTTCTCCTGTGTTTTAAGGCCCATTTAGATAGGACGAATGTTGGGCAAACAATGCCTGACAACCGTCCTCGCACATACTAGCTCCCGTGCTGCTGCACAGGAGTGAGTATCGCTGGCTCACAGCGGGGAGGCAGGAGAAGATTTCTCACCTCGCGCTCCCCCGCCCCTCACCATTCACAATACGGAATGGCTGCTATTTACACTGAACGATCAGCGATCTGCTCATCATCCATCATTTATGCAGCATGGATGATGAGCTGCTCGCTGATCGTTCAGTGTAGTGGAAGCAACCACAAGATGCCTCTCAACCAATCAGCTGTTGAGCTGATGTAATTAGATTATGTACTTTTAAACGCTCACTCAGTGCAAAATTCAGTGGCAGTAATACTTATAGTTGCCTTTTATTAAAACACACCTCTGGCCCTGAACAAAGATGGTTATACCACTTCTTAGACTACCTGATGCACACGGTGTATTAGTATGCATAATTAGTCTAAATGCAACTAAGGGAGATGGAGTAAATCCTCCACAGCTGTATGTACATGGAGTCTGGCTTTGATTTAATTCCCTGTCATTGTAACAAGACTTGTATAAAAAGTCTGACTTTGGCTTGAAGGAATGCTGCCTTTCAATAGGTGGCACTGTGGAGGATTTATTCCATCTCCCTTATTTGCATATTACCCAGAGGAGTGTGCATGGCCATTTGAGTCTCCTCACTCACTGTATATAGTTGCTCTCCCTAAGGAGAAAATATAGCGTTTCTAATTAGTCTAAGACATTACAAGCTACTTTGATTGGCCAGTGCCGCTCACGTGACTACATAAGTACTACTATCAAAAAGTTATGTCATTGTCCAAGATTACTAATGCACTCAATGTATATATCTACATTATTTCAGTGGTCAAGGATTGTAAAGGCAGAACTTTGAAAAGTTTCCTGATGCTTAGTGTTTGGAGCTGCTGTCACAACATTTATATTAAACAAGAACACAATATAGCTACATTCACATTATGCTTGGGGTGCCATAGGCCGAATGCAGACGGCCGTGTCTGATTCCGACTGCGAGATCCTTGCAGCGGGATGTGACCTTGTGCCTCTCTGGTGTCAACCCCCCCCCCCCCCCCCCCCCCGGCTAACCTGTCCGGCGTCTTCTCTCTGCTCTGCGAATGTGCTGGCTGGCACATAGCCGCACATGCGCAGTGCAGAGCCTTCGGGCCGGCGATGGTGTGGATAGTGCAAGCCTCGCTGGAATAGGACATGCTACGATTTCCACCCCCCGAACGAAAATTGGCAGTTGATTTCCGCTCATGGGCATGAAAATGCAATATTTCAATTTATGTCCTATGGGCTGTATTTGCTGCGGGATCCGGTGCTCTGGATTGTGCAGTGCAAATAAGTCCGTGTGCATTGGGACGTTCACTTCTCTCTGATGAGTACAGCGAGAATAGTGGTTAGAATCTACATCTGTTTGGCTCTCTGTATTCTGTAGTACTTCCTAAATCTGTAGTTTAGAGGAGTTAATTAAGTACTTAACACTCTCTCGATTTGTGTCATAATTTAAGATATGCTTAATAGCTCTTCCAATTTATAGCCGAAACTCTGAAAAGCACAAAAACAAAATACCAACGTAATGACAAAATGCAATGCTATTGTTAGTGGCTAATGAGGCGTGCTCCAGGATACAGAAGCTTTAGGTCAGGTTTGACTTACAAAGAAAATTCATGAAAAGAGGAATCTAGCATTTCACAGCAATGGTTTGAGGGCAGGACTCCTGTAATACACCATGGCCATAAGACTGACACCGTATGTCTTTGCTTTAATGTACCTCAGGTAAGCAAAATGCAGTAAACTGTTCAACTGCATTACCTAAGTGCCGGACATCAAGCTTATTGACCGTTCTCAATGTCAACAGTCGAAAATTCGAATGCAGCTCTGGAGCGCAATATAAGTTGCAACTTAGAACGTTACTGTACTTTTTATGGAAGGTGCAAAAAACTTTTTTTTTTTAAACCTGACAAAATGGTGTTCAAGTACATTCACAAACATTCGGCTTCTACACGGTCCTGGCGTGGAGTGGACTCTTTAAGGTCCAATAAACAATGATTATTGCTCAAAATTTGAGAGATAATTGTGCAGTGTAAATCCCCCCCCCCCCAAAAAATCGCTTACTATTTGTTCACATTTATTGCGGACTTTCAGTCAGCGAAAAAACTATTACTGGCTTCTTGTTATGTTTAAAATGCTCCCCGCTTCACATAGAAGGTGAAGTGCTGCGCGAGAACCCAGCGAGGTCTTTCAGTCAGTGCTCTGCACAAGTGCTGACTAGCTTAGTGGTGACGTCAGCACTAGTGGAGTCATTTAAATGACTGTCGGCCTGTGTAAAAGGGCCATTACCCTTTATTTGCAGTTCTACTAATTTAATCAACTGAAAATTTAGGTGGAAGTTTTATAACCATTAGCCCATGCTATGGTCCTCTGTATTAAAAATTGTTTTGTCGGATGGCTCAATCCCAATCCAAAAGAGCCCATCAGCTCACTATGCCCATCAACTATATTAAAAAAATAAATAAAATACTGTTCACATATTGCATATTTGGCCAGTATTTTACATCAGCATATTGAAGCAAACACCAGAACTGGATCCTAAACATAGGCAGATAAAATAGATTTCTTCTCCTCTTTCCATCCATCCATCCCTGATTTTGGCTTCAAGATATTAATGCAAAATACTAACCGAATCTAATGTGTGATTAAGACCTTAAAAAGAAAAAAGGTGTATTTTTAATACTTTGTGATATCTTCATGAATGTTATAGAAGTTAATTACTTGTAATAAAAATATATATAAAATAAAAACTACTGCTGCTACATACGCTTATGTAGCTGACCCAACGTCCTGCAGGAATTTGATCTGGACTTTCGGGTGGGGTGATCCCAGGATGCCTGGCACCTTCTCACAGCACCATACACTAGGAGCATGCAAAAGTCATGCAAAAGTTAGTATGAAAACTTGCATTCTTACTTAGAACAGTTTACCACCCTAGCCTACATTCACACGGATGAACTCCAAGTCAGGCTGAGCAACCGTATCAGGCCATTGCCAATGTGTGTTTTTCACGCAGATGCAAAGCGGTTTTGATTCAAAAACTCCTCGCATCACTTCTGTGAAATTATAATCCTGAGACGCATTTCCGCGCGTCAAAAGACCTCAAGTGTTTCTCATTGATTTCATGGTATGCAAGTGCCATGTGATGTCTTTTAACCCTTTCCAATCCAATGTCTGTCGTCTTCCTACATTGTGATTGAAAATTGTACAGCTTCAATGTCGGAAGACAACCAACAGGGTATTCTTACCATCTATTGCCAGTCACTCTGCTGTCGGAGCCTCTCTGGGGCACACACACGGGCTTTAGTCAGCAGATGGCACCATTGTATAACAGCAAAAAGAGAAGGCCTTTTAGGAAACCCTGAATCCAAGATTGTTTCTGATGGGACCTTAACCCTTTCAAATCCAATGGGCAAAGCACTTTGCAGGAACTCCCAAAGATAGAACATGCTATTTTTTTCCTTATAGCGATACTGTGAGAAAAATATTGCTTATGCGAATACATCCATTTAAAAGAATGGATTTCATATTTGCACATTTTGTGCGCATCACACAAAAGTCTTGCAAGAATATCACTGGTGTGCATAAGCCCTTGAGAAAGGTATTACTGCCCGATACAAATTAATACAACAGTTAATCGCCATCTGCTTTATTAATGCAGAAAGTGTCTCTTAGTTAGAACGCAAGATCTTATGTTCCCATACTGTATAGTACTATAGCGGATTGTAGGATAGCACAGTGCATTCTGGGATTGCACAATCCAGAAGTTGGGACCTGACTCCTTCGCAAGAATGATAGGGGGGCTATTTACTTATAAACTGTAACTGACGTGCACTGTTTTGTGAAAGGTTCCCTTTAAGGTGGTTGTACACATTAGATGTAGCCAGCAGATGCTGGGGAACATTAGGATCTGGTAGTCGAATTTCAGCTACCACATTTCTTTGTTCTCACGAGATAAGCTGCTTTCAGGGGAGTCCAGCAGTGGCTCTTTTCCCACTCTTCATTAAGAACACATGGTGGTGTAGGAGGAGATAGATGTCTGCCAAAATAGCATTCGGCAGGCAACTAAGTAATGTGTATAAGCAGCCTTATTGTTTATGCAAAACGTTTGCTGGTAATTATTCTACTTTGATATCCGGTTTCGGTTTGCGTCTGATGACAGTAGATTAAGAAATATCCATCTTGTTGTATTACAATGTCAATTGTTACAGTATATGATCACACGCACATAACCATATTATAAATTGATAATACACAGATAATTCTATGTATACTCCTGACTTCTGCATATTATACAATAATCACCATAATTAGCAAAAAAGGATGTATAGACCCTGTAAGTCAGTGGCAGTTCGGCACATGGCAATCTGTGAGGAGTCGGATTTTCTTGGGTGTGTAATCTTCAAGATATGGCAATGCGGGGTCAGGAGAGTGGGTGAATATAAAAATTAATCACTGGAAAAATCCCTCACCTCTACTTACAGCACCATAACGTAAGGTACTGTTATACTGAATGATTGTTGGGCAGATAGGCAACCGACAGCCACCCCAAGGACTACTGGCATGAATAAGGCTCCTGTGCTTTGTTCTGTATATTGAGGCCGGGTGGGCCAGGAATCTTTCTGGCCCGCACACCTTTATTCACAGTATACAGGCAATCTTTTGTAGTTGAGCAACCGCTGTTTACAACGACCTAACAGTTGCTTTGTTACCAGTTCTATTAAAAACCAAGCGACTCCAACAAGTGAGCGTTTTTTCAGTGGTCGTATGTATAGGGGACAATTATCGTCCGAATTTGCAGTTCTAATTTGGTGATATTTGCTTCGTGGGACGGTACCTTTAGTTTCTGGTGCTGTGAGAAGGTGACAGGTTCCCATTTAATACAAATACAACATTAGAACAACATATTTTACTGCAGACACTTAGTAAAGTGTAATATCTATAGAAGGTAAATCCAAAAAGAGTAAAAAGACTGCTTCTAATAGAAAGTCTTCTCCTTTATTAGATAAAAGTGCCTGTGTTACAGAGCCTGATAGGACGTGTTTCTGTTTGGTGTGTCCACACTGGACCGAAACGCGTCCTGTCAGGCTCTGTAACACAGGCACTTTTATCTAATAAAGGAGAAGACTTTCTCTTAGGCCGGCTTCACACGAGCATGATGGGCTCCGTTGCGGAATATTCCGCGGCGAAGCCCGTCACGGCGCCCCCCAGAGACCCCATACTTACCAGGGGAAAATAGCGTGAAGACGCTTTCCCGCCCACCGCCGCCGCTTCATGTGACACGCCCACCATGTCACATGACGCGGCCGGCTGTGTCACGTGATGCGCCGGCCGCGTCATATGACGCGGCGGCGGTAGGCGGAAAAGCGTTTTCACGCTATCTTCCGCTGTGTTACAGCGGGAGATAGCGTGAACGTATGGCTTCCATTGACTGCAATGGAAGCAGTCAGCGTGTACACCCGCGGCAAATAGCATGCCGCGGGTGAGGACGGGAGATTTCACGGTGCGGAATTCCGCATCGTGAACATTGTGCTATTAGGTTCAATAGAACCTAATAGCTGCGGGCAACGCAGCGGATTTTCGCCGCGAATTACGCGGCCTAAATCCGTTCGTGGGAAGGAGGCCTTACAAGCAGTCTTTTTAACTCTTTTTGGATTTACCTTATATGGATTGCCGACCACGGACTGCGTGGTGAAACTGCTTTCAAGGAGGAAGTCTACTGGAACGGGGAGCAGACCTGTGTTGGAGTCTGGCGGTAAGCATATATTTTTCTTTTTTCATTTTCTCATGGTGTAATATCTATAATTAAACATTTTACTGCATCACATACACATTATACTACTCATTATGAGCCAAAACGCTGTTTTACATATCTGCTTTTTTTTTTAACTTAAAAAGAAAAAAAAAAAAAGAAAAAGATTCTATATAAAAGCAAAGCAAATATAAATCCATATCGGTTAAAAAGTAAACAACACATTCTTGGGATAAAGAATAAAAAAGCATGGTTGTTAAAGTCGGGTAGCAAAGTTGGACATGAGTATGGCTATCTAAACACTATATTCACAAAAAAATGTGAAAACAGCCAAATTAAGAAAACATAAAAACACCACATCCAAAGTTTATACATTATTGTGACCATGCCGTCTCAATCCCCAGCCACACAGGCACACTAGGAGCATTCATGGCGTGCAAACCTTTTTCGACCTCCTACAATACAGCTGTAACAGAGTGGAACTGGAAAATCTTCACATCTGTGTATATAGTGTTTTTTTCCCACAAAAGTACATGATTACAATATCAACCAAAGGCAAAATAGTGTATTATACAGTAACTGCATCAAATTTAACCTCAAAACAGCTGCATTTAGGCAGTTTAGAAGTAGATCACTGTGGACAAGCCCTCATCAAAACTACTTAATTTAACCATTTAGATAAAGCCCATGACATGTAGAATACAAATCTATCCAGTCGGAAGCTTTTGGGCCCAAATGCAGAATTTTTAATAGGGACTCTCCTTTGCAACATTAGAAGACTCCAATATTAAAAATGGTAGTGTGATCTTTGGGCCAGTTAAAGGGGTTGTCTCGCGAAATCAAGTGGGTCTATACACTTCTGTATGGCCATATTAATGCACTTTGTAATATACATCGTGCATTAAATATGAGCCATACAGAAGTTATTCACTTACCTGCTCCGTTGCTAGCGTCCCCGTCGCCATGGCTCCGTCTAATTTCGGTGTCTTCTTGCCTTTTTAGACGCGCTTGCGCAGATCCGTCTTCTCCCTTCTTCTCCCTTCGGCTCCGCTCGGCAGCATTGGCATTTTGGCTCCGCCCCCTTGTACGCATCATCGCGTAGCTCCGCCCCCGTCACGTGCCGATTCCAGCCAATGAGGAGGCTGGAACCGGCACACATCATGCCAAATTCTTCATTCTCAATTCTTTCACTACCTGCAAATCAGGCATGCTCTTATTGCACAATTCACATCAAAGCTTATATTCTCATTTAATAACTGCTAAGATAAAGTCGCTTAACACGTTGCAAATAAAGGTTATTTAATATACTACTTCAGGTCGGTACACCCATTTCTCAGGAGCGCTGAGCATAATTTTTTGTCACTACATTTGACTCTGGAATCACTTTAACAGAAGACACATTTCAAAATTTTTTGCAATTACCTTTATTTGTATCAAACAATAAGCCAATACAAATATATATCTCTCTATATAAAATTGAATGTATGTCTGTCCTTTATGCGCTACTACACCATTCATCCGATCACCATGAAACTTTGGGAAGTTGTTGAGTACACTCTTGGGAAGATTACTGGCATAGTACATCTATCCCATGATAAATGGCGCGCGTGCGAGCGTCGACAGTTACGCCCCTCCATGTACATCGTTCGATTTCCATCATTGCCACTAATTCTCTCACTTCCCGATGTCATTAAAACTTGAAATTTGGCACGATCATTGATTATGTCATAAATAGGAAAAGTTAAAGGGGTTGTCCCGCGGCAGCAAGTGGGTCTATACACTTCTGTATGGCCATATTAATGCACTTTGTAATGTACATTGTGCATTAATTATGAGCCATACAGAAGTTATCAAAAGTTTTATACTTACCTGCTCCGTTGCTGGCGTCCTCGTCTCCATGGTGCCGACTAATTTTCGGCCTCCGATGGCCAAATTAGCCGCGCTTGCGCAGTCCGGGTCTTCTGCTCTCTTCAATGCAGCCGCTCGTGCAGAATGCCGGCTCCGTGTAGCTCCGCCCCGTCACGTGCCGATTCCAGCCAATCAGGAGGCTGGAATCGGCAATGGACCGCACAGAAGAGCTGCGGTCCACGGAGGGAGCAGACCCCGGCGGCCATCTTCAGCAGGTGAGTATGAAGACGCCGGACCGCCGGGATTCAGGTAAGCACTCTCCGGTTTGTTTTTTTTATCCCCTGCATCGGGGTTGTCTCGCGCCGAACCGGGGGGGGGGGGGGGGGGGGGGGCGGGGTGTTTAAAAAAAAAAAACCCGTTTCGGCGCGGGACAACCCCTTTAATGGGTCCCAACTCGATTATTCAATTCTAAGCGCCAAAGAATAAGTGTCCAAATTTTACGTACGGAATCTAATTCTCTCACTTCCTGATGTCATCTATATATATATATATATATATATATAAAAATGAACGTCTGTCAGTCTGTCCTTTATGCATTACTACACCATTCATCCAATCGCTATGAAACTTTGGGAAGGTTTTAAGTACACTCCTGGGAAGATTACTGGCATATTACATCTATCCTACGATAGGTGGCGCACGTGCGAGCATCGTCGACAGTTATGCCCCCCAGACAAAGATCGTTTGATTTCCATCTCAAGCACGAAAGCAAAAGGCATTATGAGTAGAGATGAGCGAGCATACTCGGAAAAGCACTACTTGCTCGAGTTATTTGCTTTATCCGAGTATCGCTGTCCCTGAAGATTCCGGTGCCGCTGCGGCTGACAGGTGAGTCGCAGCGGGGAGCAGGGGAGAGCAGGGGAGAGCGGGTGGGAGAGAGGGAGAGAAAGATCTTACCTCCGTTCCTCCCCGCTCTCCCCTGCAGCTCCCCGCTCCGTGCCGGCACCCGAATCTTCAGGGACGAGCACAGCTATACTCGGATAAAGCAAATTACTCGAGCGAGTAGTGCTTTTCCGAGTACGCTCGCTCATCTCTAATTACGAGCAATGGGATGCGTGTTCAACTACAAAATGATGCATCTGCCGAACGTTTCGCAAGACAATTGCTGGATATTGAGAATGCTGAGGTAAAATGAAAGCTGTGCTGTGATTGGTTGCTATTTCTTATACTGCTGAGGTAACATGAAAGCTGTGCGGTGATTGGTTGCTATATATTATACCGCTGAGGCAACATGAAAGCTGTGGTGTGATTGGTTGCTACTTATGCTACTGAGGTTACATGAAAGCTGTGCTGTGATTGGTTGCTATATAATATACCGCTGAGGTAAAATGAATGCTGCACTATGATTGGTTGCTATTTTTTATATTGCTGAGGCAGAATAAAAGTTGTGCTGTGATTGGTTATTTCTCTTACTGCTGAGGTAACATGAAAGCTGTGCTGTGATTGGTTGTTATATATTATACTGCTGAGGTAACATGAAAGCTGCGCTGTGATTGGGTGTTGTATATTATAAAGCTGAGGTAACATTTAAGCTGCGCTGCGATTGGTTGTTACATATTATACCGCTGAGGTAACATGAAAGCTGTGCTGTGATTGGTTGTTTTCTAGATCTATAATAACGAATGTATGTATGTATGTATGTATGTATGTATGTATGTATGTATGTATGTCTTCGCAGCAACGCGCGACGGATAAGCTAGTTGTCCATAAATGCTATCTTACTCTCGTGAAGCTGCAGGAAATGGGTAGAGTACTACCAATCGTATTAGATGTTTATGCCATTGTTATTACTTTTGGCATATTATCTGGGCATGCTCAGGTATACAAGATATTTGGAAAGAGGTCACGGGTTTCCTTTCTGAGACTGTGAAAATGCCTATAGCCCACATACCTGAGTTGTGCCTATTTGGAGTTCTTAACGAGGAGGCCTAGAACACCATATTAGTAGAGTTGAGCGAACGTACTCTGTCGAGCTTGATGCTCCTTCGAGTAACGAGCACCATCGAGTACGCTAATACTCAAACGAGCATCAAGCAGTGTTCGACCCCGTCCCAGTTTTTGGCTCCTCCCCGCTGTGACATGCCGGTTTTGGTCCCTCCCGGCCGCGACGTAGCACGCATCAATGGCAAATTTTTTGTCTGGCAGGCAGGGGAGAGAGAGATAAACACACAAACCAAGAAAAAGAAAAGCTCGGGAACCGGCGTCGCACATACAAAAATGCTCGAGTCTCCCATTGTAGCCAATGGGGTTCGTTACTCGAGTAGAGCTTTCGAATTTTACGAAAAGCTCGACTCGAATAACGCGGACCCGAGCATTTGGGTGCTCACTCATCTCTATATATTAGGATATTCTTTAGGGAATAGTTATTTTCATTCAGAAAGGCTTAAGTGAATGGACAGGAATAATCCATCTCTCTCTACGTGGAGGAAACTGGACAACTCTACTGTCGCATTTAATCAAATTGTTTATAAAAGAATGAGTACCCTGATAAATTTGCCAATGCAATTCACCTCTTACGTTGCCTTCTCCACAATCGCTTGCCTTACTGTTGTCAACCTTACGAGGATTAGTTACCTTAACTATTATATCATGAGAGGGAACTGGGTCATCATAAGTTCTTATCGCCGTTTTGGGCTTTGTTAGTTCTGAGAAAAACTGCATAAGCGTTTCATTTCTTTATAGATTGGTCTGGGACATCACACACCAATTCTCTATGTTTTGTTATCTACATTTTACATTGTACCTGCTTGACTCTTCTGATGTGTAACTTGTAGTAATTTTGTACTGTTTTTATACTTAAATAAAACTACCATATATACTCCAGTATAAGCCTAGTTTTTCAGCACATTTTTTTATGCTGAAAAAGTCCCCCTCGGCTTATACTCTAGTGAGGTAAACAAAAAACCTGCAATACTTTCCTCCCAGCCTGCGTCTGTGTCCCAGCCGTGATGGTCCTTCAGACGGTGCAGCAAGCTGCTTGAGAATTCTCCCTGCTGTCATCTCCCTGCTCAGCTTTGAATTCCGTCGCCGTCAGCGTTGTGATTGGATCGAGCGCCAGCCATTCAGTGGATGACATCACTGAATGGCTGTGATTGGTTTATCGCGCACCAGTTGTGATTGACTGGCACTCGATCCAATCACAGCACTTACTTACACAGCGCTGATGGCAGGTGAATTTAAAGCCGAGCAGGGAGAGGGCAGTGGGGAGAATTCTCAAGCAGCTTGCCACACCGCCAAGGAGACCATCACGCTGGGGACACAGACGCCGACTGGGAGGTGAGTATTGCATTTTTTCTTTACCTAGTATATACTCTAGTATAGCTAGGCTTATACTCGAGTCAATAAGTCTTAACAGTTTTTTGCGGTAAAACTTACTTACTCGGCTTATACTTGGATTGGCTAATACTCGAGTATATACGGTAGTTTCAAATATATAAATATATACTTTGCTATTTAAAAATAGCAAATCGCTTCTAGCAAATGAATGCATCTAGGAAACAGAGAGCCCTGCTCAAACAAACAGAGGCCTTATGGATCCCCATTTGAGTAATGGAAGCCTATGGTTTCATCCAGAACCTTTGGATGCCATTTTCAATGATCCAGACAGAACCCTCTCCCTGGGTGCAGTCACAGAGGCATAGGCCCTTAACTGGACATTGATACTTTGTACTTAAATTTACATTCATTTCAGGCAAGTGTGGATTGTCCTTGGTCTATTTCTATCTGATTGCCACTCCACCTATGCTAGGAGAATAACTTCAGATTACTTAAAGTTGTTGGAGCGTCAGGAATTCGAAGTTCTATGCGGCTAGGTTATAGCAATATTACTACAACATATTTACGTTTTAATGCACCATAAAAGCAATCAAATCTAAACTAACAGCTTTCCCTATAAACAACCAAGCTCAGGACACAAAAAATAGCTTTGACCTCCATAGTGACATGAAAGCCAACCAGTTATATTTGACACGCTGGCCTAAATTTTTTTATGCAATGCTATTTTAACAAAGTGCTTGCTGAGAAATTTGGCATGACAGAATAAGTAAGTAATCAAAAGATGAATGACTTTAATGATTGGATGTGGTTGTCAGTCAAGCATCCAGGCCATTGAATGTGTGAACCAAGGAGAAGTAGAGGTGGGGGAAGGGTTTATCTTTTTCTTCTTTTTTTTTATGAATCTATCAGGATTAATACTTCAAAAATGACATTTGATGTAGAAGTTAGTTCTGAAAGAAGATAAGGAAAGCAGAGAATTTTCCAAGTCTGTGCTCATGCTTTAGATTGCCATCTCCCAGATAAACGTGCAAGCAGAAAGTAAATTACTACAGTTAACATTAAAAGGAAAACTAGTGCAAGCGGAATTGAAAGTGCTTCTTACAGTTATAGGCACATTTAAGCAAACTGCTGGCTTTTCAATAATTTCATGCAGAATGCAAGGAAAACAAAATGAGTAAAAAGCTATCTGACTAATTACTGATCACTTTTCAGAAATGTATTTAATTATTAAAATAGTTCATGGGAAATAGAGGCAGTCCTGCCACGGCTCACGATAGCATAATGCTAGGATAGGTTGTCATTTGTAATTGAAGGTCTGACCATTTAGACCCCCCGCACTTACTAGAAAAAAGAGCTTCACAATGCCAATGCACTTCCTTCGCAATTTTTTCCTGTAGCGTACCCACTGTCATCCATGTACTGTGTAAGTCATCCTCACTAATTTGATGGGGTCAAGATACATTTCTATGCACAATGCCTAAAAGATGTGTGTTGGCATTTCTGTGCCTTTATTTTTTATTTATTTTTTTAAATTACATAATGACATTTTAACCCAATTTTTTTTTCTTTTTAACTGTATTGCGCTGACATGCATATCTATATGCCAGTAAATTAGCATGTATATTACTAATGGGCCCTTTACACGGGGCAATTAACGCTCAAAATTTGTTCAAATGAATGAATAATCTTGCAGTGTAAGTGCAAAAAAAAGAAAGAAAAGAGCTCACTATTGGTTCACAAGTTCCTATTGCTGACTTTCAGCATTGTAGTTTTGAAGGTGAGACGCCGAGCAAGAAATCCACGATGCAGTGGTGAAGTCTGTTAGTGTAAATGCTCTGCACGGGCGCCACCGAACTTGGTGGTGTCGTCAGTGCTCGTGCAGTCATTTATCCGACTGCCATCCCATGCAAAATGGCCATAAGTTAACTGGCAGTTAAGGCATACTAACAAGGACACAAGGGCTGACACTGTCAAAGCGGTTACTGGCATGGATATCACACAACTGAAAGAAGCAGTGCAAAACCAGAAGATATGGGAGGGAGCCTTTAGGGTCGTGAACGACTAAACGGCTAACAGCGACTAACAGCTATAACAGGCTGTTTGGGAAGGGAGAATGGATCAGGTGATAGAATAATAATGTCATCCTGCTATGGAAGATAATTCTATCATTCATTTGTATGGCTTTTTTCCATGAAGCATTGCATGGCAATAAGACTCTCTCTACAGCCTTGTGATGCTCGCTTCTCTAGTATAATGCTCAGTGGAGGCCGTTCGGCAGCATATAATCCACATAACTTTGGTCCTGAAGTTAATCCTACCTTCTATTAATATACTCTGCTCTCTAATGAAGAGGTGTAAAAGCCCTGTGGTCTACAGATGGGTGTCTTTGCCTTTTGGAGGAGCCTGTGGTTTGCCTGATATAAGCAAGTTTTTTTTCCTTCTGTGGAAAAGCTAATATGAATCCTTTATTGAAACAGTACTTGAAAAACAAGTCTTTGTACCACCTGAATCTCCTCAATGAGAACTAGCATACCCCTGAGTTCCATCTAATTGAAAGACAACTACTGAAAGTTGGGAAGGCAAAGACTAACAAGAGGGATTCTAAAGAAACTCTTCATATAGTCAGCACTGTTCAAAATGTAGATGAAAACGTGCAGAGACTCTAAATGTTGTATGGGACTATTGAACGGAGAAAACCTATTCTGTTCAGGTATTTGCTCCAAGGATTTTTCAGTGCTTGACCATCCATATAGTGTTTCCAGTTATCCAGTGTTTAAATTTCTTAGTGGTATTACCCCCTTTATGGTCATCCTAACCTTACAGATAACTTCTGAATAAGGCATCATGTGTATACAAGAGGAATTCACACTATTTTTAGTCATTATATAACTCTAATCTGGAATATTTTCACCAGTTTTCCCCTCCGTAGGTTGTGTATATAATGGTCCATTCTCTCTGAGCTGGTTGGTGAAGGTTAGCGGCTATGAGGTCTCCCATATACCGCGCACACGCACACGCACACGCACACGCGCACACACACACACAGAGATTATTCTTCCCTTTCTTCATCTCTCACACAGAAGCTGCATGGTGGACATTATACAGCAGTACTCAGCAGTGTAGCTGTTAAACCTGCACTGAAGTGAAATAAAAAAAACTATTTAGATGCTGAAGTCACATCTATTTGTCTCCCTCCAGCAGTTCTCTCCTCTCTAAGTGATTTGCACTTTTACTAGTTATCACACAGGCAAAAGTGTAAGTTTAAAAAGTTTTATAGTTGAATGAGTACGTATTCACTTTAAATATTTACAAAGAGAGACTTTACATTGAAAGATATACTTTATCTAATGAACCCACACGTATGGAAACATATGGCTAGGTTTAACATATATGCAGAAACACCTCATACTGCAATACAAATACATTAAGAAATGTTGGACCTACTCATAAAACATAATTTTATGAAATAGCGTGAAAGGAGTATACATACACTTTAAATGGTCACAAATTTGTCAAACTTTTGCCCGATGGCCAATGTGATAATTAGTAAAAATGCAAATCCCTAAGTTCTGGATGTCTCACTTCCTTTTAATTTGCTGTCTACTTCCTGTTGTCATGTGAAATCAGTCTCTAGTAGCAGAAGCAAAGACATGGTTTGAAAAGTAGGGGGGTGTCTTCACTTGCTGCGGTCTCATACTGCCCATAATCTATGCAGAAGCGGAGAGAGATGCTGGAGGGAGACTCGCACAAAGATGTGTCTGCAGCGTCCATACATCAGTAATGAGCAGTGTAGCTGTGAAATTCACACAGAAGATAAATAAAACTTTTAACGTCTACCATGCTGCTTCTGTTTGTCAGAGATAGAGAGAATATGACCACCTTCTTTCCCTCTCTGTGTGCAGGTTATGGGAGATGCCATAGCAGCTAGCCTCCACCAACCAGCTCAGAGAGAACTGACAATTAGATATACAGCCTACGGAAGGGAAAACTGATGAAAAGTTCCATATTCGAGTTATATAAATGACAATAAAACAGTCTAGATTCTGTATGTATACACGATAGCTCCACTTTAAAAGGGTTTTATCATAAGCAGTAATGTCTGCGAGCAGCTGAGTCCTTCCCAAAAAGAAAGAAAAACAAAAACAAGCACACTCGCCTCTCCTCAGTCCCTCATGACACAGCTGAGCAGCAGCAGCACCAGTTTCCTGGTGTACAGCTCGGCGGAAGCCAGGTAACCTCTGCAGCCAATTAGAGGCAGCTGCAGCATCACCATCTCCACCGATTGGCATCATGGTGCCACAATGTGAACAAAACATCCATGACAGCAGTAGGCATCCTTGTCCCGGATTCAGGCTGCCAGTGGGCAGGCAACATGAATCTGGTGACAGAATCCCTTAAAAACAACATAATTATCAGCACACATTTACTGTATGCAGAGAAGCATTATACTCCAAGTCCCTGGCATATTTTACTTTCCCATTCCGTATGATCTCTGATTATAGTGATACACAGACTGAAACATGATAGTGTGCAAGAGATTTGTTTTGATCACAGCAGCTGACTCAGTTTTACCAATGTGAAAAGGCAATAGCAGGTATTCTATGGATTAATGAGCAGTTTATGTCATGCAGAGGACACCCAGCATGTTAACTCTGGAAAACCTAAAACCGGATAGTCCTTTAGAAACAGGATAAGGAAAGCCCTAATGGATTTAAAGGCACAGTATGCATATACTGTAGAAAACCTGCATTGTTTTAACTATGACTGCAGCCCTTGAAACAGTGGAGTAATGGATGTCATCAAGCCAAAACATTCTAATAAACTTCATTAGTACATCCACAGCAAAGAGATACATTTAATCTTGTTAAAACTATAAAAGGTAGGAAAAACTTCCTAATTATAAGGATACAATAAAAAGGATTTTCAGTGTCTAATCTCCAAACAATCAAGTTTTAGATTAAAGGATAATTCTATTGTCATGCAGCATTATTAGACTATAATAGCATCCTGCTGTTGTATAAAAAGTTCAGGCAAAGCCAGGCCTTTCACTAGTGTTTTATTTATGCAAATCCAAAGTGTATATTTTCTCTGCATGGAGCCATTAACGTTTGGCACATCCTCAGACCAGTTTTTTTTAAATTACTTCTGAATAAGAGTTTACAGCTTCCAGACTTCATATTTAACTCCTTTTTGTTGCTAAATATATGGTCGTCCAAGTACTTCAATGGTGATGATGGGCATTCAGTGTTCTAAATAAATGTGGTCATACAGTTCACATTAGTCTAATGTGGGCTGAACCAGACGACTTCAGTGGGAGAAGTCTACAGTCTAATGTGTATTAAATGTTGGTTTTACTTTGTTTCAGTCGCTTTTGAGCATTTCATCCAGGAAATATTGTCTTTCCAGGACGAAAAGTGCAACAGGTTCAGATAGTCATAATTGTGATCACAAATGTTCTGGTTTGCTAAACATTTCAGTAGTAATGTGGCAAAACTGTGGGGTCTACTAATCATTCAAATGTCTTTATAATGAATCAGACGTAAAAACACCTGTTTAAATATGCTGCGCTATGTAAATACTCAGATCATGGAGCAAATAATTGCATTGTGAAATGTATATTACTGCCACATTTAAGGTCAAACTAAGGCTGGAGTTAGGTACAGATTTTAGTTTTGACTAGAGATGAGCGAGCACCCAAATGCTCGGGTCCGCGTTATTCGAGTCGAGCTTTTCGTAAAATTCGAGAGCTCTACTCGAGTAACAAACCCCATTGACTACAATTGGAGACTCGAGCATTTTTGTATGTGGGACGCCGGGTCCCGAGCTTTTTTTTTTCCCTTGGTTCGTGTGTGTTTTCTCTCTCTGGGAGGGGCCAATACAGGCACGTCACAGCAGGAAGGAGCCAAAAGCTGTGGCAGGGTCTTACACGATGATGCTCGTTCGAGTAACAAGCACCATCGCGTACACTAATACTCGAACGAGCATCAAGCTCGGCAGAGTATGTTCGCTCAACTCTAGTTTTGACACCTTCATTAGCGACCCAACCTGCGCAAGACTTGCCCGCAATATTTTCATCCAATGTCCATATTGAGAATATGGTTATAAAGCCATGTTTACACATTGAGGGGGATTTAATAAGACCAGTGCTTCATATGCCAGTCTTAAATCTTATTCCCACAGGTGCACAATGCACCTGTTACATGGAGAGGTGCAGGCTGCTCTCTGCACCTACAAAGAAATCTATGCCAGCTCATACAGATATCTGGTATAAATTTACACCAGAAACTGTTTAGTTTCTGCTGTAAACTATACATAAACGTGTAGGTATGGTGTGGTCATGCCCCTCCCTATAAACCACGCCCCCTTTTGATTAAGTGTCAGAGCGGGGTACCTTTCAAAAAGTCGCAATGTTAGCCGCACGTTTTTCGGGGGGAGGGCTTGAAATATAAGCCCTACTCTGAAAATCAGCCCTAGATACACTAGATGGAAAAAAAAATCCAATACTCACCTTGCAGGTGCTGTCCGGGTCCCAGCCGCTGCTCCAGGCTTCCCTTGCACTGACAGATCTTCTGTTGCTGTAAGCTAGCTTTGAGAACCTCACCTCCAGCAATAGATTGCTGTAATTGGTTCTCAGCGCTGGCTCGATGCCCAATCACAGCCATTCATTGACTGGATCAGCCAATCAGAGCTGAGCTAGTCAATGAATGGCTGCGATTGGACAACGAGGTCACGTTGGCCGTCCGCGAAACTAGAAGCAAGCGACAATAGAAGAGACGAAATCCTGCGTTGAAGAATCGGCAAAACTGGAAACCAGCGAAAAAAAGGCGGCAGCAAAAATAGAGGTATGACTATATCTGTAGTTTCAGTTATTCATGTGACATTTCTTCAGCAACCATTGATACTAACACTTACTAAACCCTATAAAGACGATGTTGCTATGTAAGTTTGGGAATTGGGACATGGGTCTCAAATTTTAAAGAACTTGTCTGGTGTTCCTTTAGAAGAGTACGTTAATTTGTGCATCAGTAAATTTTTACCTATTGACCCTTTCCAATTCAGTATCAGATGTCATGCAGCATTTAGATTTCTCAGTATAGCTCTGATGTCAGTAAAGGTCCAACCCGTGTTTTTAACACTAGGCAAAATGTGATTATTCTCCTTAAGAGAAGCCAAGTAATCTTGTAGATATGATACCTTTTAATGACTAACAAAAAATACATAATGTTGTTGCAAGTTTTCAGATGCTCAGGACCTTTCCTCAAACATAATGAAACAGATCTGGATGGGGCAAATATACGAGTATATACAAATGTACACACATGAAAAGGCATCGACATAGCGAGACTCATTAGCGCTTAAAACAATGCCAGACAAGATTAGCAGAGAAGTAAATACTTAATTATTCTCCTGGTAAGGAATGTGATAGTTTTATGATGTCTAAATTGGTGCTGGGGGGTGTGTCACAGGCCTGTGCGTTCTCTCCTTCGAATCAATGTATGACTTTTTACCAAGTCTG
This sequence comes from Eleutherodactylus coqui, assembly GCF_035609145.1. Lineage (NCBI taxonomy): Eukaryota > Metazoa > Chordata > Amphibia > Anura > Eleutherodactylidae > Eleutherodactylus > Eleutherodactylus coqui. Next base: position 57,912,959 of record NC_089839.1, read on the forward strand.
TAAAACAACGAGTAAGAATAGCACCCCTTCTTTGTGCTCTCCTTGGGGAGAGACAATGCCATTTCCCAACTCACTCACCCCCCAGGTGCTCTCCCCAAGGACACCTCTCTTGACCTCCTTCAAACTTTTCATATTCTCTACTGATGCAAGAACCCCGCTACAAGGTTCATTCCATTCTTGAGGTCATCAAAAATGGTCATAAAATTATACTCCCAAATTCTTCTGTGACGCTGCGACTTAAAGTTGACCTTCAGTATGATAACCAATCTATTCCATGTTGTGTTCATGACTACAAAAATGTTTTGCCACAGTGCAGGTACTTTTTAATGGATACAAATTTACTGATGTACAAATTAACATATTCTAAGCGTATCCACGTGAAACGACGGATTTCTTTGAGGACTTCCAATTGAGAATAGCTTTTTTCAGATAAAACATTATCAGCCTGTACAGATGTCTGCCATATGTGGTAGGAATAAGATTCTGTATTATACCCAAAAGACCGTTCTCTGGGGAATACACTCCAGAGAAATCCAACTCCGTGGACAAAAGTCAATATACAGAAGACCAATAGGATTTTATAACTGGGTCATATCAGACTATACTCAGACAGGCTAATGATATCTGTACTAAATGTAATAATGGACGGGAGACCTTAATGAATATCTTCATCAGTCTGACTAGAGCCCCTTTTCCACTGAACAACTATGGTTCGGATTGTCAGTGGATTACAGGAATCTGAATAATAGTTTCATGTAAATGCCTGCATAAACAACTGTCTGTTTACTGTAAATGGAGGTGATTGGCTGGGGCGATCTCTGGTGCACTCTTCCTCCATTCACTGTGTAATGTTTGCTCCTGTGTAAAAGCACAGGAGCAATTGTTGCTGGGACTGCTGTAGGGTGCTTCTGCGCCTGATGGTCGTCATGTGTTAAAGGGCCCTGAGATATACTCTGTGGAGCTATCTAATTTGTATGCGCTGTCTCCTGCACTGGTTAGTCTCCAAGAGAAAGTCAATTCCTCCACATGATGATCCCCCATGTCTGGAATGTCTCTCCTCCACCACTGAAATTACATCTCCAACGGTGACACTTGTCATACAATAATTAATAGGAAGAAGAAATCAGTTTCTGAAGGTTCTCTAAACCGGTTGATGCTAAAAAGCCATTGTCTAGTGATATGTGGCTCTGTGCACGCATGTATAGCTAGAGAGATCGAATCAAACAGGTCTGCAGGTGGTTAAATTCCTGTTTAAAATCCACAAAATCTGAAAATACCTTTATGATATAATGAGGCAAGATACTTAAAGGGGTTGTCTCGCGAAATCAAGTGGGGTTAAACACTTCTGTATGGCCATATTAATGCACTTTGTAATATACATCGTGCATTAAATATGAGCCATACAGAAGTTATTCACTTACCTGCTCCGTTGCTAGCGTCCCCGTCGCCAAGGTTCCGTCTAATTTCGGTGTCTTCTTGCTTTTTTAGACGCGCTTGCGCAGATCCGTCTTCTCCCTTCGGCTCCGCTCGGCAGCATCGGCGTTTTGGCTCCGCCCCCTTGTACGCATCATCGCGTAGCTCCACCCCATGACGTGTTCCGGTTCCAGCCTCCTGATTGGCTGGAATCGGCACGTGACGGGGGCGGAGCTACGCGATGACGCGTACAAGGGGGCAGAGCCAAAACGCCGATGCTGCCGAGCGGAGCCGAAGGGAGAAGACGGATCTGCGCAAGCGCGTCTAAAAAAGCAAGAAGACACCGAAATTAAAAGGAACCATGGCGACGGGGACGCTAGCAACGGAGCAGGTAAGTGAATAACTTCTGTATGGCTCATATTTAATGCACGATGTAGATTACAAAGTGCATTAATATGGCCATACAGAAGTGTATAACCCCACTTGATTTCGCGAGACAACCCCTTTAATGCTTCTTTGGGGCTAACATTCAACAATGGGTACCTGCAATAGGTCAGAAAGTCTCCTATTCACCCATAAAAGGTATATAAGGTATATATGTCATTCTCTTACCTCTTTCCACCCTTTACCCATACGACACATAGGAGTTGCAGATTGCTACTATTGCTGTCATATTTGAAGTGTAATGATGACATGGGAAACTTCATATACCAAATTCAGAAATGCCTCATAAAAGGAAAGTAGAGCTGCCTCAAATGCCACATCCAGATTATTACCATCTAATCCACCACACTGCATATAACTGTGTCACAGCATAATACAGATACATATTGGGCAGGGCCAATTGCCTACGATCACAGGGTGCTTTCAATGCATCTCTGGCTAACATAGAGGACTGACTTTCCCACAGAGAAGGAGTTAAAAGCCTACCTATAGAAATCTAGAGTACTTACATTTATAGAGAGTGACCCCTAAGATTCTAACAGCTTTGATAATAACACCATTTTGAAGTTATTTCCAAGCAAACGTTCATGTGCTTTAAACTTGCAAATAATATTCTCCATTGTGGGTAAAATGCTTAGCTGATAGAATTGGTCAATGTTCCTGTATATAGTTACACTTAAAAAGATAAAAGTGTCTCAACCACCAATAGTGAAATAGATATTTTTGCAACCTTGATAGCTAAATAAAAAATTGACTTGGTCCAATTTCTTCGTTATCTGGAATAAGTTCCATACTCATTGACAATGTCAAGTAGTGACTCTTGGTACATCTAGATCCTGAGACATCCTAACATGTCATCGGCATGCAGAGATATTTGGAATCAATGAAAAAAGTGTCACACCTTAATAGCCCAACAACCATTCAATATAATTGTCAAAAATATACCGATTGTATGATTGATTTAGACTACATTTCTGCTTCTCTCAGTCATACATGACTAAAGAGTTATTTTTCTGTCCTAGACAAGAGTCAAAAGCCATGCATAAGAAGGTATTTAACCCTTTCCTATCCACTGTCTGACGTCTAAAGACATTAGGATTTAAGGCCGCACAGCTTCGATGTTGGAAGACGTCCGTCGGGGTTCTCTTACTCTAGATCGCCAGCCTCTCTGCTGTCAGAGCCTATCCAACGTGTCACCTCATGCAGTACTGGCTTTAGGCAGCAGATAGCGCCGTTATATAATGGCAGAAAAAAAGTAAACCCCGTAGGAAAACCAGGATACAAATTGGATAGGAAAGGGTTAAAGTGTGTATGTCTTAAGAGTAAGTTAAGCATACAATAAGGCCGCCTGCAGACGGGCGGGGCGGGTCGGATCCGGCGAGAATTCTCGCCGTGGGACCCGACCCGAGCGCCTGCAGTGACAAGCGCGTACTCACCTGTGCCCGGCGGCCCCGGCTCTTTCATGTGCCGGCTGACGGGCAGCCAGCGCATGCGCACACCGGAGCCGGCGGCTGGGTGAGCCGTCTGCATAGGAGTGCGTATTGTAATGCACTCCTATGCAGGCTTTCAGTGGCGGAAATCCCACAGATAATCCCGCTGCGGGATTTCCGCCCGTGTGCAGGCGGCCTTAAAGGGGTTGTCCCGCGGCAGCAAGTGGGTCTATACACTTCTGTATGGCCATATTAATGCACTTTGTAATATACATTGTGCATTAATTATGAGCCATACAGAAGTTATAAAAAGTTTTTTACTTACCTGCTCCGTTGCTAGCGTCCTCGTCTCCATGGTGCCGACTAATTTTCGCCCTCCGATGGCCAAATTAGCCGCGCTTGCGCAGTCCAGGTCTTCTCCTGTTCTCTATGGGGCTCCGTGTAGCTCCGCCCCGTCACGTGCCGATTCCAGCCAATCAGGAGGCTGGAATCGGCAATGGACCGCACAGAAGAGCTGCGGTCCACGGAGGCAGAGGATCCCGGCGGCCATCTTCACAGGTAAGTATAGAAGTCACCGGAGCGCGGGGATTAAGGTAAGCGCTCCGGTGAGCTTTCTGTACGTCCCTGCATCGGGGTTGTCTCGCGCCGAACGGGGGGGGGGGTTGAAAAAAAAAAAAAAAACCCGTTTCGGCGCGGGACAACCCCTTTAAGTGTTATGTTTTTATGCGACTAGGATCAGCTATGTATGGTTTAAGTAAAGACTTCACACAATAGGTTAGTTTTTCTTTTGCAGAAACGGACGTCATTCTGTCATGAAGACTAGGAAATTGACATGTAGGCATTTTTCGCTAAGATAGTATAAAAGTTTTACTTTTTGGAACCAAGACAGAAGCCATTCAGATGAGTAAGGGGATGCTCTACTTGTCCAGTTCCTGGAGAGTTTGTCTTGGTGCCGACTGAAAGCGTGCTTCTCCGGTTACTGACATTCAAGTAAGATGATGCTACCCCCAAGTGATGCAAGGCAAATTTCTGGAAAAGGTTCTCCGTTAAGTCAGAAGTTACTACTTTTCCAGTGATTCTATGCAAGTTGTAATCTTTATATATAGATAACATATGATGCAATTTGCAATCATTATCCTTTGTATACAGATATAATAATTTACAAAAGGACAATTATTCATCACTATGCTCGATCACCTTATTTGAATAAACGATTATTGTTAAACCTTCAATATTGTCTTATGGCCCTTTTACACAGGCTGCCAGTACTTTAAACAACTGCATAAGCGCTGACAGCACCACCAAGGTTGTCAGCGATAATGAAGTGTTAACACTGACAGACATTGCTGGATCGTGGACTTCACGCTCAGCGCTTCACCTTCTATGTGAAGTATGAGCATTTACACATAACGAGAAGCCAGCAAACCACCGATAGTTTGTAGGCTGACAAAGTCAGCGATAACGACAAGTGAACGAATAGTGAGTGATGTTTTCACATTTACATTTTTTAACACATTTTGAGCAATAATAGTTGAGTAGATGAGTAAATGGGCCATTATTCTCTTTAAGGCTGTATCCGACCCAAGCCTTGCTCCATAAAGCCAAACAATAGTGGACAACAATTCAATAACCAGGGCAAAAAAGGGTGACAATAGATACTCTCGTCTAGTGCCAGATTTTAGAGGAAAAAGATCAAATATACAACCATTGACTCTAATAAGTGCATTTGGCTTACTATACAGTAGATGAGGCCATCTTAAGAAACCTTTAGAGACTCCCTTTCATTTAAGGGTTTCCAACATAAATTCCCATTCAGCTCGAAAGCCTTTTGATTCTCTGCAGAAGCTACCTCTGCTACCAAAATTGCCATGTTGCATTAGAAAATTTGTAAAGCGCTTTCTCAGTTTTATGTCCATTGTTTTTCCCAGCATAAACCCCAATTGATAAGTGTCAAGTAAAGATGGGATCGCTGCCAAAATCTCAAAGCTAGCTTTAGTAATAATTTTCATGAATGTGTTAATTCAATGCTAGCTCTAAATCACGTGCAATGCTTTAAGTGTTTAAGCTTCTGAAATGATCCTGATAACTTATTAAATGACAAATAAGGAACAAAGTTGTCAAAAATGTTTTTACATCACTGTGTGAAAAGCACAGGCAAGGCTGTTAGATGGGAGCAGTGGAGACAGGATGTATGAGCTGTGCATTTCGTTTGCACACTTCACCTATTCCATACAATGGAAAGTGGCAATCACTCAGTGTGTAAGACTATTGTATTGCGCTGATGCATATAACTACAACACTAGATAGGGATAATTAAATAATGTACATAGCAGGGTCTCCAATTACTGCGGCATACTTAAATAGCTCATTTGCATTTTTAGAATAAAATGAAAAATGTTTGGTTTTAAGTGGCTCAATACATTTACTAAGGCTTCGATTTATTTCTTCTATGTGTTAATTTTGCACGCCCTAACTCCATTTTGAATTATATATGATTAGGATATAATGTTTAGGAACTAAACCGTGCAGTCTACTCTATAAGACTTCCCAATGCTTCTAACTGTGATAAACCGCAATGAATTAAAGGGATTTCTATTTCTTTAATGAAGAAGGTTAAAGTGGTTGTGCTAGAATTACGAGGCTCGATTGGACTGGCTTGCACAGAGTCCCAATCTGAAACTTACTGAACCTCTCTGGGACAAACTGGAACACGGGTCAGGAATATGAATAGTGTCCATTTTCTTCGAGAAAAATTGTCAAATGTTACAGGATGAATGGAGTAAAATGCCAGTTTTAGCTCATCAGTTGTTAGTAAAAAGTATGCCACGGAGAGTTCTGACGACATTATGGACATAGGAGGCCCGACTAAGGTAAAATATGTAAATATTACTTTTGATTATTGCTCAGGTGTCCAATTACTTACGGTAGGACAGTATATGAAGATTGGGAAAAGATAGATGGTTAATTTATTCAAAAACTTTGTCCTATAGAGTTCAGACTCCCAAAACATTTTTAGATGTAAAACGTGTTTCAGCTATTTAGCACTTCTCTTCAACCCCGCCTCAGTTGAAACAAGACATTTACTGAGGAAGATTAAATGATGTTACACCAGTCTATGAATTAGCAAAAATGGGATCTATAGGACACATTTTGGATCACTCAGTGAATATAAATGCTAACGTTTCCTACGCCTTCTATGCTTTATCTCATCAATTTGTCTCTACCCCTATTGTCTGATATTAGCATTTTTTTCCCCTTTCCTCGGCTGCCATAGTGGGATCCAAATTTTATTTAAAATGGACTATCAGTGTGCTAGTAAAGGCCCATTTAGACAACGATTATCGCTCAAAATTCACTCAAAAGCCATCATTTAAGCAGTTTTTGTTAAAGATTGTGCAGTTTTCATTAAAGATTTGCTCATCATTTGTCTTTCAGTTCGCTTAAAATCCATTGTACGGCCGTTTCCTTTTCGTTTGGTCAAAATGACATCGTTCAGTCGTTCAGCGATTTTAGGGGAGTTTTCAATGCTAACACTACACAACGATAATACAACGACTGAAAAGCCCGACATTTTCCGATGATTTTTGTTAGGAAAAAAACGTCCGTCCTTAAAAGCAAAACCCTCGCTCACTTTTATTGTTATAACGAATTTTGAGCAATAATCTATGTGTCTAAACGGGGCTTTACGTTTTCACATTGTTTTCTCTGTAAACAATTTATTTACTATTCAAAAATACAGTGAAACAAAAACAATATTCAGCCCTGTACAGCTTTGTGAAGCCTCCAACTTTTCCTAGGGAGTCGGGCAGGCACTTCCAGATTGTTATCTTCCAGCATTCATTGCCGCATCAGTCTCAGAACATGAGATCTCACAAATCACTGTTAATTAATGCATATCGTTTTATTAGGGCTGTAAGTGGTAAATGGCTATGTTTTAATCAGAACACAAGACCTCACAATAACGTCCGAGACGGTTTGCTTTGCCAGAGGATGCTGACAGTTCATATTTCTGAAGTGCCTGTCTGACTTCCTGGGAAAAGTCACTAGATTCACAGAGCAGTCTGGGACTTTAACTTTTTTAAGGGATACCAATTAGTTCTAATTTTATTGGTGGGGTGGGGGTGGTCCATTTTCATCCAGAATACCACTATACCACGATTACTAAAATTATTCTTGGTCCTTCAGCTTTCGACAGCTTGGTATATCTCACACTAAACACACACAGACCATTCTCCTAAATATCTCACAAGCCTTCTGGCTACTGATTCACTGAAAAATCAACAAGATAAAAGAACAAAGGAATACATATTTCATTACAATTAATAGAATGCCATCACATTTATTAAACATTTTGCCTTGAGCAATCTGGGCAATGATTAACCACATAATTGGTATTTTCACTACTCTACTGTGCAAAGACAAAAGAATATGCTAATTTTCTTTAATATGATCTTCGAGAAGCAGTTCTGTTTCGGGATCTGAATACAATACTAAAACTTTACTTGAAATCAGATACATATTTGTCTGTTAGAAACTGTGGGGAGAGCGGATCTTGTCATTGATAATGGTTACGGGTCATCCCTGGAACATGCCTTTGTTCTTTGTATGCAATGAATACAAAACCGTGCATGGTTACAGCTCCTACCCAGATTTTAATTTGGTTCACAAAGGCGCAGATTGTCATTCTGGCTGGTACTGGAACTCAGAGCTCTGCTATGAATGGAAGCCAGAAAAAAATAAAAATAGAGAGAAACAAATCTGATGTCATGAGAGATTTAGTTGTTTTTTTGTTTGTTCTTGGTTTCATAGTTTTCCGGTCTTTTTTGCATCAGGACTTAATGCTGACATTTAAGAGATTACTTCAGCATGCATTTAATATGCATTTCTAAAATAAGAAACCATCCAGTTTACTTATATACAGTAAACCCTCACCAAAAGATCACAGTTGTTAAAAAGGCCACCACTTTCTCTAGACCACGGTCCCTCTGATTTTCAGTTCCATTGTATAATATGCACACTGGCAATCTTGCTTGAGACCTTCCCCTCTAAAAGACCATTTTTAATGCGATTTTGAGTAGTCTCAGAGTTTTCATCATTAATGTATTTAAAATACTGCTCATATATGTGTTTCTTATAATGTGTCCTCTGTATGGCATCAATAGGCTAACTGAATGGAATAAGACGGTGCAGGTCCCATGCACAAACTAGGTTAGGTTCCCTATTGAATGAAAATACTAAAATATTCTTTTAAATATTAATACTTTTACAGTAATTCTCTAAACTTTTTCGCACACCCTTGAATATAATTTTTTTAAGGGATATTCCCACCTAAGACATCTGTTGCAATCAGGATAAGAATGAATAGAGATGTGGCAATCAATGGCTCACAAGCACACTTCGCTGATTCTGTGACTAACAGAAGGGGAATGGAAAGAGTCATAGAAATAAATTCAACAAAACCATTTTGTCAGGTGCCTAGTTGTTATTAGCCTACTGTGCAATGTGGGGTCTATGGACCCCCGGGTGTTACTTTTGTATTATAGTGTTTTGTTAGCCAGAAAAGTGATGCTCATTGTAATTTCATTTGGTAGGTCAAGGAGACTAAAGGCACACTTACACGTAGCAATTATCGTGTGAATAGGTTTCATTGAATGAACAAAACTACCCAATTACTGTTTAATGTAAATGCATGGCTAGTGAATGTTATTTACGATCGCTACGTCACCGCTGGGTTGCATGCTCATTCCAATTTATCTTCCCGTGTAAAAGGGCCTTAAGAAGCTAATGGTTCTTTTGTATGTCCCAAATTCTTAGTTTTTTTTATAAACTTTTTAATTAGCATTTAAAAAAAAAAACATACATGAGTAGGTCATAGCATTTACAATAAACTATTGGTCACAAAATATACATTTCGGTTACAATATTACATATCCACTACCACTTTCCAGTTTAAATTATCCTGTGTATAAAATGTTACCTTGCCCATACATAAACCTTCCATATTTTATTTCTACCCTTTACCCCCCCCCCCCCCACCCTTTACCCCCCAACCATCTTAACACCCTATTATAAAATATGAAACATTTAGACTAAAACCTTTAAACTAGCCCCCAGAGATCCCTTCCCCCTCTGCAACCGCCTCCCCCTTAATCCTATCATGTAATTTTTAAGATTCCCAATTGATTTACGTCATCCTGACTATACTACCATGTTGTGTTAGTGAATTGAGTCATACACTCCTTGATTTCATTAGGATTAGAGATGAGCGAACGTGTTCTTCCGAGCTTGATATTCGTGCGAATATTAGGGTGTTCGGGATGTTCGTTATTCGTAACGAACACCATGCGGTGTTCTGGTTATTTTCACTTCCTTCCCTGAGACGTTAGCGCGCCTTTTTTGGCCAATTGAAAGACAGGGAAGGCATTACAACTTCCCCCTGTGACGTTCAAGCCCTATACCACCCCCCTGCTGTGAGTGGCTGGGAAGATCAGGTGTCACCCGAACATAAAAGTCGGCCCCTCCCGCGGTTCGGCTCAGATGCCGTGTGAGTTAGCTGAGGGACAGTGCTGTTTGTACCGGAGCTGCTGTAGGGAAAGAATTGGTAGTTAGTGTAGGCTTCAAGACCCCCCAAAGGTCCTTATTAGGGCCACTGATAGCTGTGTGTTGGCTGCTGTTAGCAGTGCCATTTTTTTTCTTCTCAAAATCGGCTCTGCAGAGCGTTGCACCCGGCATTAGGGACAGAAGTGCTGCATAGGCAGGGAGAGTGTTAGGAGTGAGTGTAGCCTTCAAGAACCTCAACGGTCCTTTCTAGGGCCATATTTATCCGTGTGCAGTACTGTCCAGGCTGCTGTTAGCTGTGCTGCATTTTTTTTTGCTTCTCAAAATCGCCTCTGCAGAGCATTCCACCCTCCATTGATACTGCAGGGAAAGAATTGTATAGGCAGGGCCACAACACAGTTATTATTCATAGAATATACGCAGTGCTGCCTTTTGCTTGTAAAACAAGTGAAAATAATTCTAATTTGTCCTGCCTCTGTCCGTCCTAACGCCGGTGGACACGTGTCGGCTGCGTGTGCAACCTGTAAAAATCATACGCACCCAGCTACGTTTTACTCCTGGCTTCGCCATTTGCTTTCCTTAATTGGGAAAAAAAATACCTGCTCTGCCACAGTTAATAACTCTGCTACCCTCACGTTCTGTGACACATTAGCAGGAAAACAGCACAGTTATTAAACTTAGATTATTCATTCACTAGAGGCAGTGGGGCCTTTCGTTTTCAAAAAAGGGAAAAAATTATATTTGGCCTGCAGTCTTGCGCCAATTTATTTCCTGCCTGTGAAATCAAATCACTGGTAATACAGCATGCTGAGGGGTAGGGGTAGGCCTAGAGGACGTGGACGCGGCCGAGGACGCGGAGGGCCAAGTCAGGGTGTGGGCACAGGCCAAGCTCCTGATCCAGGTGTGTCGCAGCCGACTGCTGCGCGATTAGGAGAGAGGCACGTTTCTGGCGTCCCCACATTCATCGCCCAATTAATGGGTCCACGCGGGAGACGGTTATTAGAAAATGAGCAGTGTGAGCAGGTCCTGTCCTGGATGGCAGAAAGTGCTTCGAGCAACCTATCGTCTACCCGCAGTTCTGCGCCGTCCACTGCTGCCAATCCGAATCCTCTGTCTGCTGCTCCTCCTTCCTCCCAGCCTCCTCACTCCACTACAATAACACCTGCTCAGGAGCGGGAACACTCCCAGGAACTGTTCTCGGGCCCCTGCTTAGATTGGGCAGCAGCGGTTCCTCTCCCACCAGAGGAGTTTATCGTCACTGATGCCCAACCATTCGAAAGTTCCCGGGGTCCGGGGGAAGAGGCTGGGGACTTCCGCCAACTGTCTCAACAACTTTCTGTGGGTGAGGAGGACGATGACGATCAGACACAGTTGTCTTGCAGTGAGGTAGTAGTAAGGGCAGTAAGTCCGAGGGAGCAGCGCACAGAGGATTCGGAGGAAGAGCAGCAGGACGATGAGGTGACTGACCCCACCTGGTGTGCAACGCTTACTCAGGAGGACAGGTCTTCAGAGGGGGAGTCAAGGGCATCAGCAGGGCAGGTTGCAAGAGGCAGTGCGGTGGCCAGGGGTAGAGGCAGGGCCAGACCGAATAATCCACCAAGTGTTTCCCAAAGCGCCCCCTCGCGCCATGCCACCCTGCAGAGGCCGAGGTGCTCTAAGGTCTGGCAGTTTTTCACAGAGACGCCTGACGACCGACGAACAGTGGTGTGCAACCTTTGTCGCGCAAAGCTCAGCCAGGGAGCCAACACCAACAGCCTCACCACCACCACCATGCGCAGACATATGATGGCCAAGCACCCCGCAAGGTGGGACGAAGGCCGTTCAGCGCCTCCGGTTTGCACCCCTGCCTCTCCCCCTGTGCCCCAACCTGCCACTGAGATGCAACCCCCCTCTCAGGACACAGGCACTACCGTCTCCTGGCCTGCACCCACACCCTCACCTCCGCTGTCCTCGGCCCCATCCAGCAGTGTAGTTCAGCGCACCGTCCAGCCGTCGCTTGCGCAACTGTTGGAGCGCAAGCGCAAGTACGCCGCCACGCACCCGCACGCTCAAACGTTAACTGTCCGCATAGCAAAATTTATCAGCCTTGAGATGCTGCCGTATAGGGTTGTGGAAACGGAGTCCTTCAAAAGTATCATGGAGGCGGCGGCCCCGCGCTACTCAGTTCCCAGTCGCCACTACTTTTCCCGATGTGCCGTCCCAGCCCCGCACGACCACGTCTCCCGCAACATTGTACGCGCCCTCACCAACGCGGTTACTGCCACGGTCCACTTAACTACGGACACGTGGACAAGCACAGGCGGGCAGGGCCACTACATCTCCCTGACGGCACATTGGGTGAATTTAGTGGAGGCTGGGACAGAGTCAGAGCCTGGGACCGCTCACGTCCTACCCACCCCCAGAATTGCGGGCCCCAGCTCGGTGGTGGTATCTGCGGAGGTGTATGCTTCCTCCACTAAAGCACCCTCCTCCTCCTCCTCCTCTGTCTCGCAATCAAGATGTGTTAGCAGCAGCATGTCGCCAGCAGTCGGCGTCGCGCGGTGTGGCAGCACAGCGGTGGGCAAGCGTCAGCAGGCCGTGCTGAAACTACTCAGCTTAGGCGATAAGAGGCACACGGCCCACGAACTGCTGCAGGGTCTGACACAGCAGACCGACCGCTGAGCCTCCAACCGGGCATGGTCGTGTGTGACAACGGCCGTAACCTGGTGGCGGCTCTGCAGCTCGGCAGCCTCACGCACGTGCCATGCCTGGCCCACGTCTTTAATTTGGTGGTTCAGCGCTTTCTGAAAAGCTACCCACGCTTGTCAGACCTGCTCGTAAAGGCGCGCCGGCTCTGTGCACATTTTCGCAAGTCCCACACGGACGCTGCCACCCTGCAACATCACTTTAAGCTGCCAGTGCACCGACTGCTGTGCGACGTGCCCACACGGTGGAACTCTACGCTCCACATGTTGGCCAGGCTCTATGAACAGCGTAGAGCTATAGTCGAATACCAACTCCAACATGGGCGGCGCAGTGGGAGTCAGCCTCCTCAATTCCTTTCAGAAGAGTGGGCCTGGTTGGCAGACATCTGCCATGTCCTTGGTAATTTTGAGGAGTCTACCCAGGTGGTGAGCGGCGATGCTACAATCATTAGCGTCACCATTCCTCTGCTATGCATCTTGAGAAATTCCCTTCAAACCATAAAGGCAGCTGCTTTGCGCTCGGAAACGGGGGCGGGGGAAGACAGTATGCCGCTGGATAGTCAGGGCACCCTCCTGTCTATTTCTCAGCGCGTACAGGAGGAGGAGGAGCATGAGGAGGATGAGGAGGAGGGGGAAGAGACAGCTTGGGCCGCTGCTGACGGTACACCGGCTGATTGCCTGTCATCCTTTCAGCGTGTATGGCCTGAGGAGGAGGAGGAGGAGGAGGAGGAGGAGGAGGAGGAGGATCCTGAAAGTGATCTTCCTAGTGAAGACAGCCATGTGTTGCGTACAGGTACCCTGGCACACATGGCTGACTTCATGTTAGGATGCCTTTCTCGTGACCCTCGCGTTGCACGCATTCTGGCCACGACGGATTACTGGGTGTACACACTGCTCGATCCACGGTATAAGGAGAACCTGCCCACTCTGATTCCCGAAGAGGAAAGGGGTTCGAGAGTGTTGCTATACCACAGGACCCTTGCGGACAAGCTGATGGTAAAATTCCTAGCCGACAGCGCTAGTGGCAGAAGGCGCAGTACCGAGGGCAAGGTAGCAGGGGATGTGCGTAGGTCGAGCAGCATGTACATCCCAGGCAGTGCAACAGTCTTTAAGGGCCTGGCCAGCTTTATGGCTCCCCACCAAGACTGTGTCACCGCTCCCCAGTCACGGCTGAGTCGGCGGGAGCACTGTAAAAGGATGGTGAGGGAGTACGTAGCGGATCGCACGACCATCCTTGGTGACGCCTCTGCCCCCTACAACTACTGGGTGTCGAAGCTGGACACGTGGCCTGAACTAGCGCTGTATGCCCTGGAGGTGCTTGCTTGTCCTGCGGCTAGCGTCTTGTCGGAGAGGGTGTTTAGTGCGGCTGGGGGAATCATGACAGATAAGCGTAGCCGCTTGTCAACCGACAGTGCCGACAGGCTAACACTCATCAAGATGAACAAAGGCTGGATTTCCTCAGACTTCTGTTCTCCACCAGCGGACAGCAGCGATACGTAAGCAATACGTAGGCTGCACCCGCGGATGGAAGCTACGTTCTCTCTCACCATCCAAAACGGGGACATTTCTGCTTCATCAATCTGTGTCTAATATTCCTCCTCCTCCTCCTCCTGCTCCTCCTCCTGAAACCTCACGTAATCACGCTGAACGGGCAATTTTTCTTAGGGCCACAAGGCTCACTCAAATAATTTTTCTGAACAATTTTTATAAGTTTCAATGCGCTTAAAAGCATTGGAACTTTAACTTGAACCAATTTTTCGTTACACTGGGCTGCCTCCAGGCCTAGTTACCACTTAAGCCACATTAACCAAAGCGATTAATGGGTTTCACCTGCCCTCTTGGCTGGCCATGGCCAATTTTTGGGATGTACATTAGTACTGTTGATACAGCAATTTTTGTGGGCCCTCGCCTATAGTGTAATCAAATTAATTTTTAGCCCACCTGCATTACAGCTGACGTTACCTCAGCTGTGTTGGGCAATGCAATGGGATATTTTTATGTACCGCCGGTGGGTTCCAGGGAGCCACCCATGCTGTAGGTGCACACGGAGTTTTTAATACATCTGTACACTTCTAAAGAACCCCAGTCTGACTGGGGCATGCAGTGTGGGCCGAAGCCCACCTGTATTACGCACGACATTACTACCTCAGCTGTGTTGGGCAATGCAATGGGATATTTCTATGTACCGCCGGTGGCTTCCTGGCACCCACCCAGGCAGTGGGTCCACAGGGAATTATAAATGCATCTGTTTCCACTTATAAAGAAACCCAGTCTGACTGGGGCATGCAGTGTGGGCCGAAACCCACCTGCATTAACCCTTTCCAGTCCACTGTGTGACCTGTGAAGACATTAGGGTTTAAGGCTGTACAGCTCCGTTGTTGGTAGACGTCCGTCGGGGTTCTCTTACTGTATATTGCCAGCCTCTCTGCTGTCGGAGCCTATCCTACGTGTCAGCTCATGCAGTACTGGCTTTAGCCAGCATATAGCGCCGTTGTATAACGGCAGAAAAAGAGTAAGCCCCCTAGGAAAACCATATACAAATTGGATTGGAAAGGGTTAAGCACAACATTACTACCTCAGCTGTGTTGGGCAATGCAATGGGATATTTCTATGTACCGCCGGTGGCTTCCTGGCACCCACCCATGCTGTAGGTGCACACGGAGTTTTTACTACATCTGTACACTTATAAAGAACCCCAGTCAGACTGGGGCATGCAGTGTGGGCCGAAGCCCACCTGCATTAAGCACGACATTACTACCTCAGCTGTGTTGGGCAATGCAATGGGATATTTCTGTGTACCGCCGGTGGGTTCCAGGGAGCCACCCATGCTGTGGGTCCACAGGGACTTCACAATAGGGAGTTGTACCTGCCTGTGTCTATGAATTAAAAAGCCCGGTCTGACTGGGGCATGCAGACACCTTGACAGAATGAATAGTGTGTGGCACATAGGTTCCCCATTGCTATGCCCACGTGTGCAGCTCCTGATGGCGGTGGCACAGGATTCTATTTCTCATTGCTTCTGTACAGCATTGTGGGCTATCACTCCGCCACTTTTAAAGAGGGTCGCTGCCTAGCCGTGCCAACCTCTGCAGTGTGTGCCTGCGGTCCCTCGTCATGGCAGACGCAATTCTAAATAGACATGAGCGTGGTGTGGCATGAAGGCAGCTGAAGGCTGCCCAGGGACACTTTGGTGTGCGCTGTGGGGGGGAGGGGGGGGCGGTTGGGCAGCATGTAACCCAGGAGAAGTGTCAGTGGAGTGTCATGCAGGCAGTGATTGTGCTTTGTTGGAGGTAGTGTGGTGCTTAGCAAAGGTATGCATTGCTAATGAGGGCTTTTCAGAAGTAAAAGTTGTTGGGAGGGGGGGGGGGGGCACTCTTGCCGGTATTGTGGCTTAATAGTGGGACCTGTGAACTTGAGATGCAGCCCAACATGTAGCCCCTCGCCTGCCCTATCCGTTGCTGTGTCGTTCCCATCACTTTGTTGAATTGCCCAGATTTTCACACATGAAAACCTTAGCGAGCATCGGCGAAATACAAAAATGCTCTGGTCGCCCATTGACTTCAATGGGGTTCGTTGTTCGAAACGAACCCTCGAGCATCGCGGGAAGTTCGTTCCGAATAACGAGCACCCGAACATTTTGGTGTTCGCTCATCTCTAATTAGGATTAAAAAAAATTTCTACAAATTCCCTCGACTTTTTGAAAAATTTTGGGGCCTGAGACTCCACTCGTCTCTCTATTTCCATTTTTAGAAGATGTTTTAATCGTTCTATTATGTCCTTTATGCTCGGGGGTTTAGCCAGAAGCCAACCATTCAAGAGGCACCTTTTGCTGATCAATAGAATCGTGTGAATCATTTTGGTCTTCCTCGTCTGATCAGGTAGTTGGTGGAAAATAAACACTTGTGGTGACAACTGCAGGAGCTGCCCCCTCCCATATCCTGAATCAGCTTTTGAACCCCCACCCAATAATTTTGGATCTTGGGGCAACGCCATATGCTGTGTAGAAAGTGAGATTTTGGACGGGAGCATCTGGGACAAGATTGTAACCTTGCTGGATCCACTAGGGTTCTGTGGTTTGTCAAACCCATGAATCATCTTAAAGTCCAAATTCTTTGTTTTATGTAACTAGTGCCAATTGACATAAATGTCAATTAGCACTTCTTTGATTTTCTTTTACATGGGCTGAGAATTAGCTAACGTTGATTTAGAGGAAGGGAAAAAACCCTAATGAGGTAGAAACCAATTTTCCTCATTTTAAGTGGAAAAAAAAACCCTTCCTGACTCCAAGTCTGGCAGTCAGAAAAATCCCTGGATCAAAAGCCTTTCTGAAGTAAATCGGTGACCATAACATGTAATATGGTTACATTCAAGAAAAGCATCCATGCCCCTATTGAAATCTTTTTTTGTGAGGTCACCATCACCACCACCACATCTGCAGTTGCATAGTCTCACTGCTCTTACAGTAAAGAACCTTCTTCTATGTTGTGTAGAAACTTACTTTCCTGTAGACAGAGTATGCCCCCTTGTTACAGGGAGATTACTGGGAGAGATCCCTGTACCGACCCCCGATAGATTTATACATAGCTATTAGGTCACCTCTCAGATGTCTCTTTTCTGAACTAAATAATCACGCTTTTGATCATGTCTGAGTATTGTAGTCTTCCCATTCCATTTATTAATTTAGTTGCCTGCCTTTGATCCCGCTTAAGCTCTGATAGTTTTTCCTTGAGTACTGGTGCCCAATCCTAATAATAATCCTTTTCATCCTTATAAGATCAAAATACTGTTTTTTTTTAAATATTTTATCTCGGAAGCCAATTATAAATATTGGATATCAGACAATGCTCTGAACTTTATAACTTAGACTTGTCAGTGTCAATTACAGCATTTGAGGGCTGTGCTCATGTGACCACTTATAGATTTCAACTCTGCAATGGAGCATCTATCTAATCCTTGGTGATCACAATTTAAAACCCAAATACAGGCGTTTAAATTAAATCTGCCATATTGTCAATATTTAACTGCTAATACATTAGTACTGTGCATTAGCCATGTAGGAAGATACTAACATCTGAAAACGTCTCCAAACATATGGGATGGAAAGGTTACACTGCTTGCTGAAGAGTCCTTCTCTACTCAGTTCAGATATTCTACAACAAGGCACTATATTGAATGTGTAGACAGAAATTCAAATTGAGGCAAGGCAAGGCAAAAAAAAAAACCTAAGGAGAGTGAACATCATGCTCATATTAGTACAGACACATTTTGATTGCAGTTGCCCACTGAAGGTGAAAAGAAAGATGAGAAAGCAAATTTCAGGTGATACCTTTATAATGAACTGCCGTGCCACAAGGACTCAAATTCTCTATTAATTCTCAAGGTTATACTTGGATTCCAAGAAAAATAAATAAATAAAAGTGTACAGCAAAAGAAAACCTGTCAACTTGTTAAATGATCAGAAATATGATCATACTGAAAGCCTGAACAGTATTAATTAGATCTTAATTTCCATTTCTATTTAAAGATTACTTGCTTTTCTTTATTGCCAAGTTCCATCAAGACGCCTTTCATGTGATCCTAGCTTTACTCTTTACCGTTGCTTGAAATATGAGAGATAAAAAACTTATCACAAAAAAAAAAAAAAAAAAGAAAAAAATCCCCATGCTGCGAATTGCCGTCCGTGAGCGGAGAATAGCAAAGATTCTCCGCTCGTGGACATGGGGCTGGCACTTTCCATAGCAACGCTATGGAAAGCTTTAGCGTGCGTGATACGCCGACGATTTACCGCCGGCGAATTCACGGTCATAGACAGGGGGCCTTAATCAGTTCTGAAGAACTACATACTGTTGCTTCAGACAGCTGTACGCATGTTGCTCTCAAGAATCTCAGGTGCAACATGCATTGGGCAGTAAACAGACTGACACCTGTCCATGTACTGTGACAAAAATTGGTCCTGCAACGTACATGTTCCATTTAGATCAGTGAAAATGGACGAGGACAGGACATGCAGTGTTTTGTTTTTTTTTAAATTAACATAGATCACTGTTCTGCTTAGACTATAATGAATCCATGTGCTGTTTGTGGAACGCATGGACAACACATGGACCAAAAATATGCCTATACTCCAGTTATGAAAAGTAGATATGAAGAGCCAGCAATACCCAGTTTCCTCACCCTCAAATAGGACAGCACACGCTACTTCTTCCAGCATGTCACAGGAGGCTGTTATCTGTCCTCAGTACCATGCTTGAGATAAAATACCAATGTAATATCCCATTTTTGTTGTGTCCTCTCACCACCTTTATTATTGCGGTTTGTAATATAATTATAATAAATTAACCCCCTTTCTACCCTACAACACCCAAAATCTGACACTACCTGGACAAGTTAGTGACATTAGCATAAAATATCTTTCCCACTTTTCTGTTGTCTAAAGCCTGGATGCATCCTATAATCAGCTATGTCTTTAACCAGAAAAATACAGTACTTACCTTTGTGCAATGATTGGGAGCTGCATTTATAGGCATTGGCAACTCCATTAAGAACTTTCAATATTGCGTAAACCCACGGGACAAATCAAGACCAGCAGTAGTGAGCAAAATAGAAATTCACATATTAAATATATTACAGACAGAAAGCACATTAATCTGGAGAGGAGGAAGTGCTGGAGACACTCGTGTAAGTAGTCCAGATGTAAGGAGGCAAGAGATCGCAAGAGGCAAGGAACTAGATCAATAAGTTCAGCAAAGGAGCTGTCCAGGATCACTAGTAGCTCAGTGAGGAGAGCTACTGCCTGGGACACAGGAATTTTTGGGATCTCATCTTATTGCACACACCATCCCAGCTAATCGAAAATGCTCTGCATAGTTGACTAGCTTAAAGCATGTGAAAAGGAAAAGGATTCATGATATTTAACAAACTGATTTACAAGATAAAAACATACGAAGTCATGTAGCACCCACAGGCAAAGTCACTCCAGTTTAAATACATTTTTCCATCCCTGCACCCCTCACCCGATTGCCTGTCACAATCATGACATCTATGTAGATTGCACCCTCTTCCATGCAGTGCAACCTCCTGTCGGATACTTATCAGGTACCACCTTGATCTTCATTGATTGCACTCTGCTTTTTCTTTCACTATTATGTGCTAGCAGTCCCATGATTCAGGAATATATTATGAAATTGCCCTAGGAATACTCCGGGCCATACAAACGTAATTCTAATTGCTAAAGGCAAAAAATACCCATAGGTCACAGACAAAGACAACATCGGATAATATTTAAAATAAAGGGGCAAATGGTGGTAGCAAATGAAATGTGACCAGCAGTCATCAGTTAGTATCATGTGTGTAATTGTGCATATACACACACTAAAACATAGGCCTGGATAGCCAACTTCCAGAAGTCTATGTAGAAATTAATAAGCCAGCACCACCAAAACCCTATTAAAATTTAATCTATAGCAACTCTGACATGTTTCGCCTTGCGGCATCCTCAGGGGGCACAAAAACCAGGGCTATAGTGACTAAGATATAATAAGTGCACAAATTTACCTGTCCCTTGAAAGTTCCTTTTTAAAAGGCATCCCCGCACACAGGCTTCACTGTCTGTGTCCCTATGACAACACATTTCTCACATTTGAATCACACACCAATGGGACTTTAATATAGATCTTCAGTAAATTCTCATTTAACCGTAGGGTTGTAAATGCACAATGTAGAAAACACAAAAGACACGTTAGCTAATCTAAACCCACTCTATGATTAATTGCGTCCACCCATTACTTTTGTCTATAATTATATGGAAAACAAAAATCTTTAGCTACTCTCATTTTGAAAAAGCTGTGTTAATTTTAAAGTATGTGTCAGGTGATAATGTATCCAAAGGAAAGTGAAAACAAAATTATACTACAGGAGATAAATGGAAAAGAAAATGCTACCACCCAGATTCCCCAGACTGCTATAGAACTAGAGGAAACCTCTAGATAAATATAACTTGTGCAATAGAACATAATCCTGCCCCGAGGCTTTACACTACTCTTTGCCATTATTAAATAACTTGATGTATTGGAACCACCTGCTCTAATGTGTGTATCTTACAAGAAATAGCCATGGCCTACACCAAAATATACTTTTAAAGACTACATGGTTAATTTGTTGTAAGGTAGCTTTCATAAATAACAAGAGGAACGCAGAATGTTATGTACACTGCTTGAAAATGTATGTTAAGAATGTGGATCCCAAGACTGTATGTGAGCAAATGGAATCCATAAAATAGTATATATTTTACTTGCTGATGACCTACCCAATGCTACAATTACAAAACAGGCAACATAAATTTAACCTACTCACAATTGGTACGTCACCCTAAATGACCTACTTGAGAACCCTCAATGCACTAAACAATAACGATTTTCTTGTTGCACTTTAAATATTTAATGTCAAAGTACTTGAATAAGCTCCGTGTGATTTCTTGTGTTTTCCATAAATATGACAAATGTAGCATATTAATGGTAGGACTGGGAATGCGGCAAGATGCAAGGTCGCTGTGGTAGGATATCGTTGGAGAACATAAAAACTACTTGACAAGACTGAGAAAAATAAATAAGGGCAAGTAAAAAGCTTTATCCTAAATGTAGTAGTTTCTAGCTTTAAATGTCATTTCTGCTCTGTAGGATTCTGTTACAGTAACTGGCAGCCAAGAAATGCGTTAGGTAAAAGAAGGCGAATTGAGCAAATTTTTCAGGCAGTTTCTTCTGATTTTACACTACTCTGGAAGAATCCTCTTTTCAGGGTGCATATTTGCAGCATACATTAATCATGAAGAAGCGCTCATTAGAAGGTTTGTTCACCTGATCATTACCCCTTGTAAAAAGAGCGACATCAGTCGGCAAACAAGCAAACATTCATTCGTCGAATGATCACGTCTTTTGTGTGGGCTGAAAAAAACAAATCAGTTCTTTGCGGCATGAAAGGGAGATGCACCGCAACAGAGGTGATGCTCTATAAAATTGTGTATAGGGTCTAAATTGACCTGTGTGAACGCAAGACAATCAAGCAACAATCTTAATGATTGGCACTCTTTACACGACTCCTATAAAGTCATGTAAATGGACCTTAAGACAGCATATTAAGTAATTTACATGACCAAATGCCATGTAAAAGATGCTTAACATTACATGCAATGGCTGTATTTGAGACTTCCTTCCACCACTAATTGCATCCAAACACATAGAAATGGTTAATAAGTCAAAAGTGGCAGATTTACTTCTCTTTAGAGCCTAATTTTCTATAAGGGGCCTGTAACTGCATTAACACATACCTTTTTAGAATTTGTAATGAGCTACTATATAGTTCAAAAACTTAAAAATATGGACACTGGGAACAATGTTCTCATTTTGTTCTTGGTTAAGTCATGTCGTGTTTATATAACCTCATTAAGTATGCGTGTTAAATTTAATATTGGCAAGTTCTGCATTTAATGTTACTAAAGTCTAAACTTTATTCCTACTTGACCTTTTTAACCAATTAAAAATTAAATTTTGGTGTAAAGAGAGCCCCAAACAAGTTATTAGGTTATACAGTCACAGCTACAAACCTTGTGCTCACTCCCATGCACTTCCTTTTGCTCCACAACACACCGTTGTCTCAGACAAGTTCTTAACTTTCATTATCTCTCCATTTAAAGAAATTATATTTCTGGCATTAACACAATGGGTTCTTTATTGTTCGCTCTGTAATGAAAGTATCAGATCTTTGCTGCCATATATATTCTTGCAATTTTCCTCATTTTGAGAAGTGACCTGTACTCATTAAAATACTTTAATTACATCTGATCAAAACAGTATTTTAATTTTAACTTGAACTCATTAGCACTTTTTATTCTTTAGATCAAAGGAGTGAAAATCGGTAACATTTATAAATTAAAGCCGTGATAACAGAAGGTCCAACCGATATGTGATACCATATTTATTGGATAATATCAGGCACTAAAAAGCTTTGTGAAAATTAAGTGGAATCATGCAAGACTCTTCACAAGGAGTTTCTGCCCATCTTTGGATCCCCCATTAACCGAGGCAGACAAAGTGGAGCCACGGTCCTTATAAGAAAGGGACAATGATTATCAACTGTCTTTCTGACATAATGAAAAATGCTCAACATCTTCCTGAACAAGACATGAATGTAATCTAAAGCTACACATACAGTAATTAGCCATGATGGCGGGTTTTTATGTGAATACAGGTATATGATTGTTCAACGAAAAGTTATGTAACCTCCTGATGTACTTTATTCTTCCATTTCTAACCATTTCTAAGAAGTTGGTGGATACGTGATATCAGAAATCAGAACCTGTTATCGCACATTGCACTGTTCAAGTAAGCATATTCCTGGGACAGTCATGGTGGATCACTGTTTGTTGATAGTAGATTACTAATCATGCTCAATTTCAGGGATAGAGGGTGGTTAAACCCCTGCCTTGGGTGCCAAGAGAATTTGCACCACCCCTAAAGCATAAGGTTGCTTTCACATACTTTGGAATATTCCACAATACACCTCAAAATATTCTGCACCCAAGTCTGCCTAACATGCAGATTTGTAAAGGCTTAAATCTATGAGCAATTCCATGCCAAAATCCATATTTATACATGTAAATTGTGGAGCAGGTTTTGATAGCGTAATATTCAGCAGTTTATTGTGCAATATCCCGCTGTGTGTAAGAGCACATAGGGGTGTTTTATTGACACCTACAAGCTCCAGATGTTCCTCTTCACAAGAAAAAAAAAATAGCTCAGGTTAGTTCTTTTCATCCAAAACTCTTGTTTCCAGTTAGCGGATAATTCTATCATTTCTCAAGCTATATTGCTAAAATTAGCATTGTACAGTGTTAGCCAGAAAAATGGGATGTTAAATACTCTTGTATAAAAAAAAAAGAAAAGCACTATAGAGGCAAAATAAATTTTCTGGTTAGCTAAAAAAGGGAATTGCAAGCTTCCAGAGCCCACAGGCCCCTTCATACATGTTATCTGCCCATCGAAAAGGCCTGTGTGCTCTAAAATCATGCAAATATAAATTTTCAGGTTACCAAAAAAGGTATCACATCTACAATCCTTTTTTTAAATACAAGAGTATTAAACATCACGTAGTTCTCTCAAGTGGAAAGTGTAATGGTAAGGCCAGACATTATGGTGCACCCCAAAACTGCACCAGTATGCAAGGCATGATTCTCCAATGCAGTTCTTGCAGGTAGAGCAGCACATTGTACATCCATTAGCTTCACAACTTGAAGTTACCAGTAATAAAAAGGTTTATGGCCAGCTTGTAGGCTATACTTACACATGATATTTTTGTTGGGAACTTTGCCACCACTTGCTGTAATGTTTCGTAAAAGGACAATATATTCCGGTCACTTAAAAAAAAGTCAACTGAAGCGGTGTAAAAAACTGCATGCTTGAATAGTCCAATATAGTAAAATAAAATAAAGGGGATATAAAAATTACATTATGTCAGCAACATGCAAGGCATTCTTCAATGCAGTCACCACACCACTAAATTGTGAAACTGGTATATATAAAAAAATAAATAAATAAAAATCTACCCATGGTGGGGTTTACAGTAGAAGAAAAAATCTAATTAAAAAGCAGTAGAAATATCTTCCCAACAAGTGCTATAAAAAGTTACAGATTAGTGTGTAAACATAACTCTCCGCTTTAAAGATGCCTCATTTACACAGAAATACAGCAGCACCCAGCTCCCTGAAGGAAACATAGGCAGTTTGTGTTGTTAATTGCAGCAATAAAGGCTGGGAACATAAATGATTTAATTTCCACATAGGAAGGTAAAGGCCAATGTTTGCTGCCCCAATTCACGAGGAAATAACCACACAATTAAGCAAATCTAGTTTATTACAGTTTTCACACTGTCTTACGCAAGCACAGGCTGCCAGACAGGCTGTTTGGATGGAAAGTCTTTTCGCCAGCAAAGTATTTGTGCTCATTTAACATATGCAACAATGAAGTATATTCTGCGTATCATGGGCACCGGGGAGAAGGCATGATTAAAAAAATGGTTAATGTAAAAGCTTGTTAGCACTTGAATAAGCAATGTTAAGCTCCCATTGTGTCCCCTTAGGTGGTCTTCTGCTGGTTTCAGATCCATGCTGATAGCTGCTAGTGAAGACAGGAGTACTATTATGTGAAGTGTACCATACAAACACAGAAGCAGGTGTGATACCTGAATACCAAAAAGCTTCTACCCATCTCTGCCATCCTAACACCATAGTAGCTGCCTCCAAACCCCTTCCAAATCTTCAATGTATCCCATCTATGGACAACTGGAATGTTGCACTATAACTAGTTGCTGGATACAGCAAATATAGGCAACAGGATTTCCATGTAAACACTGCCGCCAACCTGGTGAGGAGCGAAACGCATTCATTAGTCACTTGGCTTCAGTTCACTGGAAACTAGTTGCTGCTTGTTTCAACATTAGCCAATAACTTTGCAGGGTGTTGTGCCATTGTTCAGTGTGCGTCATTCACCAAAATGATGATTGGTCCCTGTCTATTCTGAACATTTTGCCCTTCCAGATAAAACTCATTGATTCCCAAAAACACAAATACACGCGATCGATCCTAGACTGCACAGTCCCTGCTGGTCTTTGAAACACCTGATGCTATGGCCTCTGGCTGGTTTTGGTCCAGCGACAGACTGTAGCAGCTAGTGTTCACTTGAAGACTCCATGCTTGTATTTAGTAATGTAAGGGAGAAGACAACCAATTAGCATGTGTGGCGGAGGAGTCAAAATTTCAAATACACGCCCATCAAAGAACCTCGCACCGCCTAGTCGGCAAACTATGTGCTTCTAACAATTTGTTCAGGAATTGAAAAATTAAACAAGTAAGGAACAACCACTGTGTTAAAACACCCAGAGCACAAATTCATATGGGTTAGACTATTTGGAGCGATTATTCAGACTATAAATGTCCTGTATAAAGCAAACCTTACATAGACGGCATAACTAAATAGTTACAAATTACATTTAATAAGTGTTGTGTACAGATAAACATGAGCATCACGTAGCAACATTATATAGTATAATAAAGCTGTTAGACATAGTGTGAAAGTAGTCCATAGAAAAATGACATGGTCATGAGATCGTCAGGTGCAGTTAAGAATAAGGGTCCTTTTAGACAAGCTGATTAACGTTAGAACAGGCAAGTGACATCACCGCTAGCTTGTTTGCTCTCGAGCAGCCTGTTTGAACAAGCCAACAATGTATCTGTTCAGTCTTTCACATTCTCAGTAGAAGGCTGCCTGCACACAAGCGGATTTGCATTGTGGTATACGTTGCAAGCATTCGCCTCCGGGTTCTGCAGCAAATACAGTCCATAGCATGCTATGATAAAGTGATTCTTCCTACCCACGAGCGGAAACCAATTGCGGTTTTTAGTAACAGAGGAAAAATCGCAGCATGCTCCATTTTTGCACAGATTCCATGCGGACGGCTCCCATTGAGGTCAATGGAAGTAGTCTGATCCGCGGCCCTTGCATAATTGACATTGCAGAAAGGTTGCGGATTCCGCGTCATAACCCCGTGACAATGCGGGAAAAGCAGAAGTTTAAAAAAAAAATCTGTACTGCGCAGTACAGATGAAGAGAAAAGAAAGCGGGCACATGTGGACGCCACTGCTGTCAGGGTCGGATTTCACATGCGAAATGATAGCAATAAGAATTAAGCTGCCCATACAAATAAAATTTTAATCGGCTGCAATGCAATTAAGTAATCATTCATACAAACAATCCCACCGGCAACATGCCAGGCTAAATTGGCTAACGAGGGACAAAAGTTTAAAAGAAACCCTAGTGGGATAGTGAAAAGTAGCAAATGATCAGCTGAACTTAGCCAATAATGTCATATATCACTGCGTTCAGTTGACCATGGACTAAAATCTGCTATTGGCAATTATGGGAAAAAAAATCAATTACATTTTTGTTTCTTTGCCAAACAATGGTTGGAAGAAATGGGCAAAAATTGGGTGATAAGTGTCTTATGAACAGCTCATGAATAAATGTAAGCAGAACATTCAGCCCTATACTTACACATTTACATTTCAATGCAATACTGCCATCCTTGTCCTAAAATAATTTTTTGGATGCTGGACACTTTTTTCTTTACATTTTCAATTTCTAGATGGACTAATTTTGCCAATATCCGTCTTATTTACTAATACAGTGCTACTTGAAAGTTTGTGAATCCAAATTTCTGCTTGTATTTGATCTACAACGAAATCCGATCTTTACACAAGTACTAAAAGGTGATAAAAAGCCTTTTGGCTTGTCCAGGTGATCCTTGGCAAACTGCTGATGGAAAGTAATATTGAATTTGGAGAACAGAAGCATTTATCTTGCAATACTACTTAAGCACACTATTGTTGTGCAGTGTCTCCCATGGTGGACTCATGAACGTTAATATTAATGTAAGAAAGGTTTTTAATTGCTTAGAGGGCATATCTTGGGTTTGTATGTGACCTCACCGACCTATGTACCTTGCTCTTGGCATGGTCTTTGTTGGTCGACCACTCTTGGGGAAGGTAATAATGGTTTTGAATTTCCTCCATTTGTATTGATTGGTTGAGCCTAAACCCTTTGGAAATACAGTGATACCTTGGGTTAAGAGCGCCTCAGCTTACAAGCTTTTTGACTTGAGAGCAGGCTCTCTTCCAAATTTTTGCTCTGATTTAAAGGGGTTGTCCCGAGGCAGCAAGTGGGTCTATACACTTCTGCATGGCCATAATAATGCACTTTGTAATGTACATTGTGCATTAATTATGAGCCATACAGAAGTTATAAAAAGTTTTATACTTACCTGCTCCGTTGCTGGCGTCCTCGTCTCCATGGTGCCGACTAATTTTCGCCCTCCGATGGCCAAATTAGCCGCGCTTGCGCAGTCCGGGTCTTCTCCTCTTCTCTATGGGGCTCCGTGTAGCTCCGTGTAGCTCCGCCCCGTCACGTGCCGATTCCAGCCAATCAGGAGGCTGGAATCGGCAATGGACCGCACAGAAGCCCTGCGGTCCATGAAGACAGAGGATCCCGGCGGCCATCTTCAGCAGGTGAGTATGAAGACGCCGGACCGCCGGGATTCAGGTAAGCGCTGTGCGGGTGGTTTTTTTAACCCCTGCATCGGGGTTGTCTCGCGCCGAACGGGGGGGGGGTTTAAAAAAAAAAAAAAACCCGTTTCGGCGCGGGACATCTCCTTTAAGAACAAAAACTTGGGTTAAGAGCCTTGCTCTCAATGGGGCCGCTGCTTCCAGTGGCCCCATTGAAAGCAATGGCCTGCTGGCAACCCCTGCAGTGATTTTCAGGGAAGGGCTTTAAACATAAGCCCTTGCCTGAAAATCTTCCCAGGTGTGTCTATCCGCCGCTTGTTCTCCCTGCATTTTTAATCCCCGCCTGCTGAAAAGCATCAGAGCAGTGCAGGGAGAACAAGCTGTGGCTAGACGAGCCTGAGCCCCGGCAGACAGGTGATTATATATTTTATTTTTTTACTTGATATAGGGATGATTTTCAGGGAAAGGCTTATATTTAAAGCCCTTCCCCGAAAATCACTGCGGGGGTGCCAGCATCCTATTGCTTTCAATGGGGAAATGCCATCCCCATTGAAATAAGTGGGAGAGCTTCGCAATCTGGAACAAATTAATGGCTTCTCCATTCATTTCAATGCGGAAAATTGATTTGACTTACGAGTGTTTTGGGTTAAGAGCTCCATCACAGAACAAATTAAACTCTTAACCCAAGGCACCACTGTAGTTTAGTAACCTTTACCAGCCTGACAAGATTCAACTCTTCTTCTGAGGTTCTCAGAAATCACCTTTGCTTGTGCCATGAAATACTTCAAATGTGTTGTGAGGATCGGATTTTGCTAAGTCTGTTTTCATTAAATAAAGCTGGTCACCCACTCACACTTGATTGTAATACCGTTGTTTGAAAACACCTGACTAATTTCACCTTCAAATTAAGGCCCATTTACATGGAACGATGATCACTCAAATTTCACCTAAACAGTTTGAGTGACAGTTTTCAGTGCTCATCTTTGCATAAACTCTAAGTAGCTAATTAGCTATTAAAGAGTTAATGCAGGCGGAGCGGGATACCGCCACGAGAGCTCAGAGAACAAAGCAGCTGTTTTGTATAAGCAAACAGCTGCATTGTTTTCGGAGCTTTCAGTTGGTGTCATGCTGAGAACTACCAGCTGAAAGAACACCATCTGCACCGCCCGCAGACAAAAACAGCACGCGGCACTGATCAGAGCCATCTGTGATTCCTAGCCTGCTAGAAATCACCGATGAACGAATAGACTGCTTTTGAGTGCCAATTGTTGTGTCTAAATGGGCCCTTATTTGCTAATCCTAAAGGTTCACATAATTTTGCCACTCACAAACACGTGATATTGTATCTTTTTCTCAATAATTGAATTACCAAGTTTAGTATTTTTGACTCGTTTGATTTGGTTCCCTTTGTCTACTTCTAAATCAAATGTAGTTTTAGGTCAAATATAAGCAGAAATATGGAAACTTCTGCAGGGTGCAGAAACTTTCAAGCATCACTGTATATGGCCATTTTAAAAAAAAGTATTTCCACACAAACCATAATACTGGTAACATATTACTACATCAGAAGTTGGTGCAGTAGCCAAAGTTTAGTACTTTTTTTAAAAGTTTTGTTACAGAAGTTATTTTTGATGACATATTGCCTGTCGTGCTTTATTTGGCTTCTTAGACAATGACTGAACTGTCATTTTCATGGTCTATCATAGCCTCTTGGAAATTGATGATAAAACTAACCAATAAATAGCATTTTAACCCTGTTGTGTCCATTTTATAGTGCTTTGCTTTCTTGTGACAAGCAGATACTGTCAGTTATTAGCCACACTTCAGCTTTTTATTTGTGCAAACACATCTGCCTTATGTGAACATACAGTACCTTAATACAAACGGACCATGAATCCTTTATCAGCATCTCTTAGGGAAAGGTAGATTGTAATAGGAGGACTATAACTTTTCTTTAAAACAAGTTCCTAATAAATTTGCAATCATTGGATAATCCCTTTTGATGGTCATTTAAATAATAATAGTAGCTGTGGGGGAAAAAAAATAAAATTCTGATACCCTTACAACGAAACTATAAATTTCTCTGTACAGCACACACACTTGACATACTATTGTGAAAATAAAGGTCTATATAATAAGGGTGTTTTTACACGGGACGACCTGCACAGATGCATGATCGTCCCAGAGATGTAATCATTCTTGTGCTTTAACGCAAGAATGAACATCACTAACAGAATGTAGACAGCAATCTGGGGATCGTTTCAGGCCACCCGCCTCCACTTATGAATGACTTCTTGTTTACTGTGAATGAATGACTACCTGTTTACACAGAACGATACGTTGTTCAGTTTTCTGCGTGCAGAAACCGAAGGACAAAATGAGAAGCGAACAAGTTCTTGTTGGTCATTCAGTTGCTGCATGCATTTACACTGAATGATCATCTCGCTGGATCGCAGGAATCCGAACGATTATCGTTCCACATAAAAGCATCTTGCCTTTAAAAGATGCCTTGTAAATGATAAACTCATACATATGCAGATCCAAATTTCTTTCAAGGCAGTTTCATTATACCTTCTATTGTTCATGAGGGGCGAATACACTTAAATCCTAATACACCTTTCTAATAAACCCGCCACACTTCATAAAGCCAGAGCACCTTTTTCACCTCAAATAATGGTGTCTAGTCATAAACAAAATGTACTGTGAGAAACCAAAGAATGGCATTTGTAAGTGCTTTGACTGTGCCTCCTCTCAGCGGTGGATCCCAGAGAACAGTAAGGCTGCACACCGCTCCACATTAATACCCCGCTGGGAATAGATACAGTCAAGACAATAGAAACTTCACTTCTACTTTATTAATCAAAGGCAAAATGTTGTTAGCTTTCTTAGTTGCTAATTAAAAGAGCAGTATAGAATACAGGTCACACGTTGCACAGATGTTCCCAAACGAAGTTAATTATAACTGGGGTTTTCTTGTGTGCAAATTTTATCTGACCTTAGAAGATCAATACTTTGCGTTCTGAATCAGTCACATGAAAGTAGAACATTAGAAAAATGAGCCGCGCCGTATAAGCAGGCAATAAAGCAACAGAAACAACATTGAAGATTAATTTCAATACAAGCTGTACGTTTCACTCATAAACCCACAATACTCAGTTGAACGTTGCAATTTCTGGTGTGGTCATTGAAGTGAATTGGGTGACAGCGCGCCTGGGGAACCTCTGCTCCAGTCATTTGGGAACTCACTGGACCCTTGTTTTCTGGATTGGTAGGGGTCCCAGTAGTCATATCCCTACTGATCCGGCTGGTCATCCCCTATCCTGTGGAAAGCGCATAAAGTCTTTCAACTAGGACACTCCTTTGATTCAAATTTATGCTATTGGGCTGCAGTTGACTAGCAGAACATCCAAACCAGCCCCTCAATAGAAAACAAGGTAAAGAAAATGTTTATTAAGGGATCTAGCAGGAAGCATGGCTGCATTCTCTCCATAAGCAGCGCTACGCCTGTCTACGGTTTGTGTCAAATCAACAGCTTTGTACATAAATACAGCACCAGAACCAAGATCAGTGCACAGAAAATAAAAGAAGCAAGCGCCTAACATAGAGTAGCAGAACTAAGAGGTTGTGTTGCAGGGGGTGTCAATGGGCTGACAACAGGGCCTCAAATCATCAGAGAAAAGAAAATAGAGGATGATTCATGCAGCTCCACAAGACTTTGCCACATGGAGGAAGATGATTATCTGGCTGATTATATGGCACTCAGCTTATAAACTGGAGGCAGGTGCCCTGTGTGCCCACATGGGTCGCTTACAACTAAGGTTGGCAATTAGGTTGAGTGCTGCAAATCAGCTCTGTTGAAGTCAATGGGGTTGAGATGCTGTACCACACGCATCCTGTTGAGAGGGTGTTTGGAAGAAAACCACCATATTTTTCTAATTCTGGACAATCCCTTTAGTATTTATCATTATGCCATGCCAAGTTACTTACTAGATATCAAATAAGTTGCAGACACAATTAAAGAAGAAATACTTGTAGCCGGTAAATGTGAAATTGCTTTGAAAATCTGATGGACTTACCTAAAAACCAAGTACAGACTATGAAATAACATTAACCAACCCATTAAAATCTCTCAGTATTAGTGAAAGAGCTCTGCACGATCCTTTTTATAAAACTGCTGGTTTGTTGCAGCCCCTATAGCTAAGCTATGCCACTAGTCTGGGTGCAGTAAACCATCTCTAGACAGTAAGCCATATACTATTAAGTGAATGAAGAATGTGGTCGCTGGGAATACATTACCTTTTAATAATACAAGTCCCAATATAACTGTAAATTTCAGTTTAATATTTTATAACAATGGTATCTGGCCACCCTGCAGCCATTGATGAGACAGGTCTACCAATGAGAACTGTAGAGTTACATCGGTAGTTCTCAGGCAGTTTGATGGCTGCCCTTTTAGCGCATCCTCCATCATTAAACAGTTTTTATGGCACTGCCAGTTCAGCGTGACCTTTAATTTATCACTATGTACCCTACATTGCACTACATTATATAGGAAACTGCTTGGGGCAAAGAATCTTTTGTCTGTGCGCTGACATAAATTCATAGCCTACTTATTCTAATGCTTTTAATAACAGAGAAACTGCCAAAAATATGATACACTTCAAAGGAGCTACAATAACTCACTATTTCCAACGATATTTTAGTTGCTTTATTGCAAGGCCGCATCTAGATAAACTGGCAGAGAGTCATTTCCGAAACCACAACTGTCATGTGACACTTGCTCCTTGACACTTGCTGTACACTTATAGTAGACAAACTGGACCAGCTAAGTGGCGTAGAACAAGAAAAGTCCTATATGCTGTTGCTTCCAGTCAATCAGCTGCAATTACAAAATTAACCCTTGATGAGAATCTTATAAATACTGCTGTTGAAAGTAAACCAGTATCCTGTGAAGTTTACTTTGAAGGACCAGTCGATCCTGCAGTTAAAGAGGTTATCCAGGGACAGACTTTAAAAAAAAACTTGCTCATCCAGCACTAGTAAAACAGAAGGCATACTCCCTTTCTCCTTCAGCTGCTGTTTCATCACTACTCTGTTCCTGCTGATCTTTACTTCGAGGAAGAGTGAAGATGACATGACACTTCTTTAAGCCAGTGAATAGCTGCAGTGGTCACATGGCCCTTTTGTTGGGGAGGTCATCACTGGCTACACGCAAGTGGAAGAGAGGATCAGCGGGTCTGGATGCTGGCAAAATGTTGACAGTGGAGCATGGGGTACTGTTGTATCTGGTCTCCACCAGAAGAATGGGTGGAGACAAGCTGCATGCCCACAAGCAACACCCACAACTCGAGTGGCTAGGCCAGAGAATGTGTGTTCATTATGTCCCCTCCCGACTCGTCATGCCTCTGACCCCACGGCCGCTCTCCCTTGTGCCCTTACCGGCTTCTGCATTAGACTGCGCCGGAGCAGGGACGGGATAAGAAGGCAGAGCGCCGGGGCCAGTGATACTTCGCCGTTCTCCCTTGTCTCCTTCCCGGCTCCTGCGCTGTCACATATTGCAAGCATTATGGGATGCCAGCGAGGAGACTGACAGCGGGTGACCAACTTCGCCAAAGCAGGGACGGGTGAAGGCAGCAGAGCGCCGGGGGCAGTGACATTCTTCTAGTGGAGACAGGATACAACAATCAATTCTTCTGGTGGAGACCAGATACAACAGTACCGGAGCATGGACGGTCAGTATTCCTTTTTGTTCTTTTACTCGCACAGGCTGAGCAAGTTTAAATAATAAAGTCTGTCCCTAAAAAAAACCCTTAAAAACGTAATATCTAGCATGTGTGTATCTCCTGTTATTTGCTCCCCTCAGGGATCCTCTAAAAAAGCTTCATTAGTTGTGGATATATGCATGAGATTTTCAAAATGTTATATTATGCACTAATATACTTTTGTATGTCAAGAAGTAAACAAGTATGTCAGGCGTCTGGCCTAAATGTAATATACCGTATATACCGGCGTATAAGGCGACGGGGCGTATAAGACGACCCCCCAACTGTCACCTTATACGCCGGTATTCAGTGGAGAAAAAAAAAAAATTTTATTACTCACCTCCCACGGCGTTCTGTCGCGCTCCGGCAGGATGTCGCTCGCTCCGGCAGGCTGTCGCTCGCTCCGGCAGGCTGTCGCTCGCTCCTCGTCCCCGGTGCAGCATAGCTTTCTGAATGTGGGGCTTGAAATCCCCGCTTCCAGAAAGCTAATACACACGCCGGCAGCCATGACATCATTGAATGGCTGTGATTGGCTAAAGCACACGTGGCTTCAGCCAATCACACTATTCAATGACATCATTGAATGGGTGTGATTGCTAACACGTGCGCCTTCAGCCAATCACAGCCATTCAATGCTGTCATGGCTGCCGGCGTGTGTATTAGCTTTCTGGAAGCGGGGATTTCAAGCCCCGCATTCAGAAAGCTATGCTGCGGCGGGGACGAGGAGCGAGCGACAGCCTGCCGGAGCGAGCGACATAACGCCGTGGGAGGTGAGTAATAAAATTTTTTTTTTTTACACTTTTTTTTTTTTTGTATTACCGGCGCATAAGACGACCCCCGACTGCAGAGCAGATTTTTCGGGGTTCAAAAGTCGTCTTATACGCCGGTATATACGGTAATAAGAACCTTTAGTACAACACATTCCAAAAGGCCCAGAATATAAGAAGTATTCACAGATCTCTTGTACATTCATTTACTTAAACAGGAGATTATGATCATCTTTTTATTTTCAATTATCAGCATCTGCCACACAGAAGAAAATACACTACAGGACAGATCATCAAAAAAATGAAGTTAGTAATAGCTAAATTTCCTTGGCTCACTTTATGACAGTCTTTATTCCGAATTAAAAAAAGAAAAATGTACTGTGCTTTTACATGTTCAAACAATCTGGAAATAGCTCAAAACTTAGGACTAGTTTAAGTGTATTTTTAATTTATCTTAATTTTTTTCTAACAGAACCTGAAATTGTTATAAGCAAAGAAAATGGTACTCTCCAACAGGATGTTAAAACGTCCACAAGATAAACACTACAGTAAAGCTAATCACAAACCGACCTTCTACTCTGGCTCTATGATTAAACAATATCTTCAATCACAAAATTGCATCTGTGGTACTTCCTGCGCTCGTTCCAAACAGAGGAGGAACAGAGACGTCACAGGTAAGAGTTTTATCAACGCAAACCTAGGTGAGCATGCAAGCTGAGTGAGTGTGCATGGCTGACACAACTGTACTCTGCTTTAAGTGTGATTTGGGATTAGTGGATTTGTATTTAGTGTCTTTGAAAGAGTCACTTAAATTTACTGTTTATCTGAATTTTTGCATAAACTACTTTCAACTAATTTAGCTGTACAATCCCCGTTTAGAATGGGCTCCATAATTGACAATGCCGTATAGTATACATCTTGTGCCATGTATGCGGTCCTTGAACATCCATTCGGGAGTTTTTTAGGGGAGCTACGAAAATACTAAGCTTAAGAAAGTTAAGTTCAATCAACTAATGCCCTTATCCTTATTGACTGGGACAAGGTCATAAAAAAAACAAGAGTACAAAACAATAAATAGGTAATGTTTAAAAACATCCTAATTACTAAGGCCGGCTACACACCAGATTTCTATCACAAAATCCACGATAGTCACCCGTGCAGATGATCCGCGGTATTTTGCACCCATTGAAAAAAATTAGAACATTCACATGTTCAGATAAGAGGCGAGCAATTGTGATTTCCGTAAGCGGATTTAAAATTACCGCATGTTCTATTTTTGTGTGGACTCCGCACAGACTGCTTCTATTCAAGTCAATGGAAGCCGTCCAACCCGCAGTCCATTCACAATTGACATCGTGGGTAGGCAGTGGGTACCTGCGTTATCGCCTAGTGACGACGTAGGAAAAACAAATATTTTAAAAAAAAAAACATGTACTGTGCATGACCGACTAAGAGTCACTGGTCATCCGCAATACAGAAAGCAAAAGTTACGCGGAGTCGCTGGCCAGAGTCAGAGTCTGATTCCACTGTGGGCTCTCGCATGCGGAATTCGGATCGCCTGTGTGCTTGGGGCCTCACTGTGAGAGGTTCATACCTTACAGGAATAAAAGGCTTAGTAATAGAAGAAAACCAATATGGCTTAATAAAGATGTAAAAGGGTCAATAAAAAGCAAAAAATAAAGCGTTTAAACTACTAAAACAAGAAGACTGCAAAGAAGCACTAAACATCTAAGGGAAAAAAATTATATAAAAATTATATAAAAGCAGTAAAGATAGGGAAAGACTTTTTAGCAAGGAGTAAAACTAAGCCTAAATGGTTCTTTAACTATATAAATAGTAAAAAGATTTATACTGAAAGGGTTTGCTCCTTAATAAATAAAACGTGGGAGAAATTGTAGAGGGCGATGAGGAGAAAACAAATGCATTAAATAGATTTTTCTCCAGTGTAAGAAAATAAAAATGTCAGCTGAGATGCAGTGTGATAATGTAAACTCTCCACTAAAGGTCACCAGTCTAACCTAGGAAGAAGCGCAGAGTCATGTTAAAAAGTTTAAAGGGAATTAAGTAATGTGATAAACAGAACCTTGTTTCTTATATTTAAGGTCTCTATAGTGATGGTGTCTGTTCCAGTGGATTGGTGCATAGCCAATGTGGTGCCGATTTTCAAAAGGGGGTCAAAACCGTGAACCTGGAAACTGCAGGCTGGTAAGTTTTACTTGTGGCTTTCAAGAGTTTCAAATGTTTGAAGGGTTTTCTAAGAGATGCCTCAAGGGGGAATAGCTATATTCCTCCGTATCAGCATGGGTTTATGAGAGATCACTCCTGTCAAACCAAACTGATCAGCTTCTTCAAGGAAGTTCTAGACTGGACCGGGAAGAGTAACTGGATCTTGTGTAACTGGATTTTCCAATGCGTTTAATACTGTGCCACATAAAAAGTTGGTACATATAATGAGAATGCTTTGTTTGGGCGGGAATGTGTATAAGTGGGTAAATAACTGGCTCAGTGATAGAAAGCAGAGAGTGGCTATTAATGGAACATACTCTGATTGGGTCACTGTTACTAGTGGGGTACAATGGGGTCATTTTTGGGCCCAATTATTTTTAATATATTTATTAATGACCTAGTAGAAATATTGCACAGTAAAATATTAATATTTGGAAATGACACAAAACTATGTAAAGAAATTATCAGAAGAGAGGACACAAGGCGGTTGCAAGAGGATCTGGATAAGTTGAGAGCTTAGGCAATTAAGTGGCAAATGAAGTTCAACACTGATAAATGTAAAGTTATGCACATAGACAGGGGAAATGCATGTCACCATTACACACTAAATGAGAAACCACTGGAAAACTCTGACATGAAGAAGGACTTTGGGATTTTAGTTAACTGTAAACTTAACTGGAGCAACCAGTGTCAGGCAGCTGCCGCCAAGGCAAATAGAACTATGGGCTACATCAAAAGAGGTCTAGCGGGGGGCGTGGCTTGGAGAGGCACCGGGACGGCAGCAACTTCCTAGGCTCCGCTCGGTAATAGGCACTTCCAGCAATAAAAAGCGATCACCGGAGAGGCAATTCTACACAATGCAGACATTGTATGTATGCAGGAGACTCATTTGTTAGAGATAGATAAAAACAGAATGCTTCATAGATTGTTTCCACAGGTTGTATTTGCATGTGCACCAAAAAAACAGGCAGGAGTAATGGTGGCATTCCGGGATAGGGTGGCATTCACAATTGACAAACAGATATGTGACCCATATTACTACTTAATTCTAGTTGGCTCCCTTAAAAACATAAAAATCACTATAGTTATTACATACGTACCAAACTCAAAACAAATTAATTTTCTCAACAAACTAAAAAAAAAAATTTATCAAGTAACAAAGGGCCTAATAATGATAAACGGTGACTTTAACTTAGTCCCTGACAGAGACCTTGACACCACAAATCCAAAAATCAAAAGAAACGCTACTCTGGGGGAATGGCTATATAGAAATGCGCTCTATGATGCTTTTCGGTGCTTCAATGCCTCCACAAAGGAATAATCATATTATTCACCTAGACATAGATCTTTCTCACGCATAGACTTATGCTTAGTCGAAAAAAAGCTTCTTGCGTCAGTATCAAAAGTGGAGGTTGGCACAGCCACCTGGTCTGACTATGCTCCAATCATTACAACGCTGAATATTGGAGGCCTTGAACAACCGACCAAATCTTGGAGGAATAACACCTATTTAATGAATCTACCAAAATACAGGGAAGAAATTCAAAATGCATTAAAAGAATACTTTAAATTCAACGCCACCCCACAAACAGACCCAGTAATTGTGTGGAACACCCACAAAGCATATATGAGGGGAATCCTAATAAAATTAGGCTCTAAATACAAAAAGGATAAAACAAAAAAAACAGATGACATCCTGGCCCAAATACACCTCAAAGAATCTTCACTCAAAAATTCTCCAGACCAAAACACACACACTGAACTACACAAACTGAGATTGGCTCTACGGAAAATACTATTAGGGGACTTTGACAAAGAGATTACTGCCCAACGAGCGAATAGCTATTCATTAATCAATAAGCCATCCAAATGGATGGCTAACTCGATTTAAAAAAAAAAAAACCATAAAAGCAAATATACCCTACATTTGGAACTATCAAGACAAAAAACAAAAAATATCGCATCCCAAACATATTGCAGATAATTTCTGCTCTTTCTACAGTAATCTGTACAACCTGAAGGATGACTCTCAAACAAACCAACCAGATAGCGAATCAATCAAAACATTTCTACAAAAGGTCAACTTGCCGACGTTAGAACCCTCACAAGCCGACCTTATAGATGCTCCGCTATCTACCTCTGAAATAATCGACACGGTATCATCCTTAAAAAACCAAAAAGGCCCAGACGGATATTCGGCAGAATACTATAAAGCTTTTATATAATTTCTTTCAACATATATAACTAACACGTTCAATATTATCAAAGAGAGAGGTAAATTTCCGCAGGAGATGCTGCAAGCAACGATTGTGGTACTGCCGAAACCTGGGAAGGAGCCAAATACACCAACAAACTTCCGACCCATATCCCTACTCAACACTGATGTTAAGATTTACGCTAAAACACTTGCCCGTAGAATGCTAGATATACTCCCAGACATAATACATTCCATGCGAAAAATCCTAAATCTAATACACTCAATAGAAACTTCTAAAATGCCATCAATTATGCTGGCCTTGGACGCCGAAAAGGCATTTGATAGAGTCCACTGGGAATATATTTTCGAGACAATGAAAAAATTTGGCTTTGGCGAAAAAACGATATGTGCCGTCCGGGCCCTATACTCATCCCCTACAGCTACAGTGCTGGTGGACGGCACTTTGTCAGACCCTTTGTTAATTTCTAACGGTACGAGACAGGGCTGCCCACTATCACCTATCTTGTATGTCTTGGCCATAGAACCACTAGCAGAACTAATCCGCACATCTCCAGAAATAAGGGGTATCTCAGTGAACCACAGACAATTTAAAATAGGACTATTTGCAGACGATGTAATCTTAACACTGTCCCGACCTCTGGAATCACTAAGAGCCGCATGCAAAATATTAAACCAATTCAGCAAAGTGTCACTATACAAACTGAACGTAGACAAGTCACTCATCCTTGGCCTGGGAGTATCCACAAACCTAGCAAACGGAATACGTGCGGAATTTCCCTTTGAGTGGAAAAAGAAAGGTATACCTTACTTAGGAATAACATTGACACCGTCTATCAAAAATATAGAGCAGGAAAACTACCCAAAATTACTTAATTCTACCCAAAAAGAAATTGACCACTTATCAAAAGTAAACCTATCATGGATTGGCAAAATTACGTCCTATAAGATGAAAATCCTCCCACTAATTCACTATCACTTCAGAGCTTTACCGTTACTCATATCCAAGTCTACAATCAGCAAACTTCAAAAGCAATTAAATAACTTTATATGGGGCGGGAAAAGACCACGACTAGCACTGTCAATACTGGCGCTTCACCGCAAAAACGGAGGGACTGGAGTTCCCAACCTAATGGCATATTATGAAGCCAATTTATTAAACCAAACCAGACAACTAATTACGAATGATAGCACAACAGGCTGGCCCAACATAGAAAAAAGCTACTTAAGAGAAATACCCGGACTGGCGCTAATGTTTGCAGTCTCTGTAGATTGCTTAATATTTCCAAAAAGCACAGACACCCAACTCAGAAATATCCCCCCTACTTTACAAGCCTCGATACATATCTGGAAAGAATTTAAAAAAAAACAAAACTTATCTGACAAGACAGACACCCCTCGGATGCCTATTGAGACACTAAACCTTTTTTTGCCAGATCTTGATATGCGAGTGTGGAGCGCCAGAGGCATGAGATATCTAAACGACCTAACATCCACAAGAGAAATCAAAAGCTTTGAAGAACTATGTTCCAGATAGACAAAGTAAAACTCCCTACTACAATCATTAGAAAAGTTACCACAAACCCACCGGGGGGTAAATCCGAGACAAGATCTTACTACGACATGCTAACTAATAATACAATATTGACAAAAAAATCATACATGTCGAGCTGGGATCTTGAACTCAAAGAGAAAATATCTCTAGAATTGTGGTCCAGTTCATTTACCCTAATGACAAAATCTACGATGGGACTTATTAACATATTAGAGGTTCAGACAAAAATTAACTTGAGATGGTATTACACTCCGTCACTCTTACACAATAGATCGAACCTAGGAGATGGTTTGTGTTGGAGGGAGTGCGGCCATAAAGGCACACTATCGCATATTTTTTGGTCATGTCCAAAACTAAAGCAATTTTGGGGAAAAATAATTAACCTCCTACAAACCCTGCTAAAATGTTACATACCCAATGATGCCAAATTGATTGTTTTACTAATAGGTATGGAAAACTTTCCTAAACAGACAAGATATATATTAACCCACTCCCTGACAGCCAAATCCATAATAGCAAAATACTGGAAAAACCCACTACCCCGAGATATAGGCGAATTTAGGAGGCGTATGGATGAACAATACATATTTGAAAAATGCTTGGCGTACAGAAACAAGAATACTAAACGATTTGGAGACTTGGGATTTATGGAAAGAATTCTCAAAAAAACAAGGTTAGAATTGTTCAGATACGTGGTGGCCATGTTAATGAGTTTGTTTAAATGTGGTAACGTTTTATCTAAGTTACTGTATGGAATACAGGCTATTCATAAAATTACAACGGATTACCGTTAGAATAGAAGTCAGACACTAGCACACGGATATAACATAATTAAAATATTTCTATTGTTAACAAAATTCAAGATTGTTATTATCCAAAGTATTAATGAATATATATCAAGCCACTTGGCTGGTTCTCAGTGCATAGATGTTTTACGTTGCTCTGCTTTTGAGGTCATGTAAATTTGTCAAAATATACATACAATAGCACGAAATGAACATTGAGCCATCTGACTGGCCTCTATTGTACAAATATCGTGTGTTGATCTGTTTTGACGTCATGTAAACCTGTCAAAATCAATAAAAATTTAATGAAGGAAAAAAAAAAAAAAAAAA
Organism: Eleutherodactylus coqui; assembly: GCF_035609145.1. Taxonomy (NCBI): domain Eukaryota; kingdom Metazoa; phylum Chordata; class Amphibia; order Anura; family Eleutherodactylidae; genus Eleutherodactylus; species Eleutherodactylus coqui. The sequence continues at coordinate 57,954,234 of NC_089839.1, forward strand.
AAGAGGTCTAGCGGCATATGATGAGAGCATTATTCTTCCTCTTTTTAAAAGTTACTGGTCAGACCACACATGGAATATTGTATACAGTTTTAGACACAGATACTCAAGAAGGGCATATCAAATCTTGAGCGGGTTCAAAGGTGGGCAACTAAAGTAATAAACGGAATGGATGAACTACAATACCCAGAGAGGTTATCAAAATTGGTATTATTTAGTTTAGAAAAAGAGACAGTTGGGGGGGGGGGCAACCTAATAACCATGTATGAATATATTAGGGGACAATACAGAGATCTCTCCCATGATCCGTTTAGACGTACAGTCACAGTCCTGGGTATAGAGGAAAGAAGGTTTCTACAACCAACATAGAAGGTTTATACACAGGACTGACTGTAACAAGAGGGTGTCCTCTAGCTCTAGAGGAAAGAGGGATTTCTCCACCAACATAGAAGGTTCTTTACTGTAAGAGCAGTGAGACTATGGAACCCGCAGCCTGAGGACGTGGTGATGACACATTCAATAAAAGAGTTCAAGAGGGGCCTGGACGTCTTTCTTAAGTGATACGATATTATATATTATAAACATTAATAACTTAAAAAAGGGTTGTTGGTCCAGGGATTATTCCGATTGCCACATTGGAGTCAAGAAGAAATTTTCTTTTCCTTAAAAAAGAAAAATTGACTTCTACATCATTGAGGATTTTTTTTGCCTTCCTCTAGATAAACATTGGGGGGTAATAGGCTGAACTGGATGGACATATGTCTTTTTTCGGCCTTACATACTATGTTACAATTCAAAATAAATATAACAGCAAAGTATATTACTAAATTAAACAAATGATTGTCATTATGACATATCAATTTACAGGGTTTCTTTCACTTGATCTATTCTGAGAATAGGTCAGCAATAGCTATTTCACAAGCAGATTGACAGGGTTCCTCCACTTGACTCCCCTGGGATCAGCTATTTTCTCAGGACAGTGCTGTGTGTGAGATGCAGTTTTTCTGTTGGAAGCAGAGAGCTCCATACAACGCCAAGTGTCCCAGGCTGATATTGCATGCAGAGTTGCATTTACTTAAATGGCACTCAGCCTGCAGTAACAACCTGGGAGTTACTGAAGCTGTGCCAGCTACAATGTATTCATGGGACACTGTGGGCAATCAGCATGTCCAGGGGCATATTTACTTATCCACCTGGCTCTGTAATCTTAGATTTGTAAGAAAACCAAGACAAGTGTACTTTTAATTTCCACGCCAGGCTACTCTGAGGACATAATTGCCTTTTGTTCATTGTTTTTAGTATGTTAATATATTAAAAAACAAAACTGTCCCAGCCTCATAAATACAGCCTGACAGCAAAGCAAAAATTACCGCCTCGCTTTGTGAAAGCAAAACAAATCAAATACATAATGTAACTAGAAAACTATTTGTCCTGAAAGTTTCTGATTATGACAAAGCACAAGAAAACACATGAGCCATTTTTCTCCAGACAAAGACCAAATTTGCATCCAATCTTCAATACTTCGGATAATAAACGAGGACTGATGTAATGGCTTTTCTCTGTCCATGGCGGAGCCCTGTAATCAATGTCCATTTGCAATTTCATTATGAAATAATACATTTGGGTAAGTTAATTGATTATTCTGGTATTGCTGCAATAAAGCAAATGTGTTATACCTACCGGTATTAATGCTGGGCCGTGATTTATGTAAATAAGAGTTTGTGAAGGACCTGGGGACAAATATTGATTTACAGATATGAATGTAGTGAAAAAGGAAAAACCCAGCTGCCATATCTGCCATGCACGGAAAGCCATGTTCATTGTATTGGTATTTAAGAAAAATTATGTATGTTTAAATTGAGTGTAATGTACTCTGTCACTTATAATAGATCACTTAACTTTCCAAAGCATTTATAAAACCCTTCAAAGTAAATATGTCACTGCAAGAGAAAGCAATGCGTGTGGAAAAAAAATAACACTCAAGTAAAAGATGCCAAACACACTTTGCGGAACTGCCCAAGAACTGTAAGTATAAGGCTGTCCTCACACAGTGCAAATTTAGCGCAATCTTGGCGCAACTGCTGCATGAGTTTTATTTAGTGAAAACTGGCACAGTATCAAAAAATATCTATGAATTCTGCTTTTGTTTCCTACCACTTGCACTGATTAATTCCAAAATAAAACTAGTGCAACACCCTTCTTCGCAGTCAACCAACAAAGATAAACTTTGCTAGACGACTCGGACTCATGAACCTCTTCTCCCATTTCTCTCCTGCCAAAACCCAATTGAAAATCCTCACTCTAACTTGCCAAACTCTTCACAATGCTGCCATGTCCTAACTTCCTTCTCTAATTTCAGATACCACCCTACACACAAGCTCTGCCAAAGACGCCTCTTTTTTTTTACCACTCTTACCTTCTTAACACTCTTGCACATAAAACTACTCTTAAGCACCCTCTCTCCGGAAATTCCTTTCCTCATAACCCCTGACATTGTCTAATCCAGTGATTTAATTGTGATCTCCTTCATTTATTGGTGAGAAATGGCTGTGAAGGCAATTTATGCTGCAAGGCCTTTCTATGGCTGCACCAATATCACACATTTAACCTTCTACTTTTTTCAGGAAATGAAGTTAAATTAAGAATTTCTAAATATTTCGCAAGAACAAACAGCAGTTGTGAGGCCCATGCATTACCATATTCTGGCCAGTAGAAAAAGACCAAGAAGCCCTATTCTAACGCTGCAAATGCCCTCCACTAAAGTCTTACTTCTTTCTATTGCTTGACAACCTAGCCTAGAGAGTCCTCGACCAATATTACAACACTGCTTCCACCTTAAGCTTTGCTCACATATTTTTTGGCTATGTCAGAAAAGTGTATGTTATAAGTACTTCGCTGAAAGTCTATTTAAGATACCCTTCCCGACTGGAGGATGCCTAAGCAATTAATCTTCTATTGTGCAAAGCTGCCAAAATGTTTGTCTGATATCCTGATTTTGATCAATACCCATCCTATTTGGCTTTTCCTCTCCAGACTCTTGCTAGCTTGTTGACCAAAGTTTTCTGTCTGCTGAGTACACCGAGCCCTCAGGTCTGCATCTCAACTTTGCAAGAAACCCATCAGTCCTGACCTTGGCTCCATTCCTCAACTATAAGTCTTTTGTCTACACCCTCCAGTACCGTACCGCATTTAAGGTTTTCAGTCAGACCTGACATCTTGTGTATTTTGACTATGCCTGTCTATACAATCCAGTACTGCATTAAGGTGTTTCTGACAAAGTTGCATCAGCTGCCTTTTAACAGACTATTTCTGGGGTTTCCCGCAGCAATGACCACATGCCAACTGGTGGGGTCAGAGGGCGAAAACAGTGGTTCCTCAGGTTCAGCTCTCAGACCTAGCCCTAATTAAATTGGTTTAGAGGCGCATGGCTCCACAACCCCAGCGGTTCTATTATCAGCAATATGGCTGACTTTGAAAGACAACACTGAGATACACTGACAATATGGAAAGGAGTTTGCTGCTCATTGATCAGGCACTTGCCGGGATAGATGTGGAGGTGGACGGTAGTATGGGATTGCAGGATGGAAAGGCAGCTAGAAAGGTGTCAGAAGGAGGGGTAGAGGGAAGAGTGCCAGAGAGAATAGTACTGAACTGGCATACCCCAACAAGCTTCCACAGTTGGCAGATAAGGGGAAATGCCATTACAGGAATATTGCTGCTGTAGCACGGCAATTTTAAAATCAGATTAAATACTTACTGTTCATACTGTACAGACATTTTCTCTAGCTATATCAGAAAACCAATGTGGCTCAATAAAGAGGTAAAGTAGGTAACAACAAAAAGAAAACCTTTAGAAATACTAAAACAAGAAGTCAGTGAAGAAGTGCTAAAAAGCTACAAGGAAAAAATGTATATATTTTTGTCATGCAACAATCAAATTGCATTGATTAAAGTTTTCTTCAGCTATATAAATAGTACAAATATTACAAAGTAAGGTGTTGGCCCTTTAAAAAGTAATAAGGGTGATTGGCGAGAAAACAGTTTAATAGATTTGCTTTCTCTTAGTGTATTCACTCACGAAAATGAAATGTCAAATGAAATGCAGAGTAATAAAGTAAATTCTACCATTAAATCTTACCAGTCTAAAAGCTTGTTCACACAAGCGTATTTGCGCGGTCTATTACGTGCACATTTTTTGCATGCATAGTATGCATTGAATAGAACCCATTGATTTTAATGGGTTCGTTCACATGTACATACTTTTTTCCACATGATGTTCGGTCACGTGAGAAACTATGAGCAGTGTTCTCTTTTGGAGAATATTGCTCACTGCAATAGGCAACTGAAGAGAATGGTCAGGCGCAAATACACATGAAACCTGTGTAGTCAGTGCGTATTTGAAAACCAAATACACGAAACTCTATGCATTTTTTTTGCGTGCGCAAAGACACATGATTTGTGTGCACAATAACTCACAAGTGTGGGCAATATATGTGGGCATAAGCAATTTTTGGTCACATAAATCTTCAGCATATTTACATGACTGAAATGCGCTTATGCCCATGTGAACGAGCCCTAAGCCAGGAAGAAATGCAGGGCAGTCTCAAAAAGACTAAAATAAACAAGTTGCCATCTCCCAATGGTATACACTCCCGAATTCTAAGAAATTAAGTTATGTGATTAATATCACTTGTTTCTTATATCTAATGACTCTATAATGACAGAGTATGTTCCACTAGTTTGGCGCACAGCAAATGTGGTGGCAATATTCAAAAAGTGAACCTGGAAACTATGGTCAGCAAGTCTAATTTCCATTGCAGGTAGAATGTTTAAAGGGTTTCTAAGAGATGCTATCCTGGAGTACCTCAAGGAAAACAGCTGTACAACTCCTTATCAGTATGGGTTTATGAGGGGCAGCTCCTGTCAAGCCAATCTGATCAGCTCCTATGAGGTGGCAAGTTCTAGACTCAACCGGGGAGAGTCATTGGATCTTGTATATTTTGATTTTTCCCTAACACATTTGATCTATATCGTCCCCTGATAATTTTTTACCTCTAAAATGAGGAAAATTGGCTTCCACCTCATGGGGGCTTTTTACGCCTTCCCCTGGATCAACAGGTTGAAAAGGATGGACATCTATTTTTTCAGCCTTACACACTATATGAGGCAATTCAGTTGGGGGAAAGAATTTAGCAAGTTATATATGCAGCAGTTATTCCTTGCTGGTATATGATGTACACAACGTGAATATGTAAAATCTATCTTTAGTGATGTCACTGCCAGCAACAAGGTCAGGTAAAAATTCCAATAAAACACTTCCCTGGCTTCGCAATCACTTGAAGAAAAGTGATAAAACTTGACAACCAAGACTAACCTATCTTTTAAAAAGTTTAATCACAATAGTACATTGCCTACTAAATTGATAAGTAATAGTCAAATTATTTTCAATCTACAGCAGAAAAAAGGGTGATTTTGAGCAAGAACCTGAAATAATCAAAATAAGCAACATTATTATTGAAATTTTTTTTTTATAATGAACAAAAATGAGAGGTAAATCTGTAAACTACTAAAGTTCTAAAAAATTCACAAGTACTAATTACATTTTTTGTTTTGATGCACGGAAAAGACTGACGGTAGGTTTCTTCCCATTTTAACTGTCAAATTTACATATCTGTTCAACCACTAATTATAATTTATTGCAAATCCTAAAGCAATTAATTCAACTTCAACATAAAACTTTTAAAGCAGAGTCTGTGCATTTGGTGATTATTTTCCAACTACAAAATACTGTGCTGCAGAAATGTTTTATGAAATGACATTAGGACGAGCAAGATAAAATCTTAATAACCTTGGTTTAACCTGTTAGTGACCACCCACTGTAAATGCAAGGTGGCGGTAGCAGGTGGAGAATAGAGCTGAACTAGCCCCATGCCCAGTAGGAGGAGCTGTTTGAGGCAGTTGACCCATGCCTGCAACAACTGTGATCAAGGCTAGGGGAGCTTATTGTTATGTTGTAGGCAAAACAGCATAAACTGTTATTGGACTGATCGATATTAACTTCTTTACCAGGTCCTGGGTTTTTGAATGATCTCTATATATACTGTGAACATACAAATACACAAAATCAGGTAAAGCAGCTAATAAAAATCTGTTTAATAAGAATTATGCTGCTTTGCCCACAGCTTTCTGGAGAGCCAAATACTACTACAAGTGCATATACCAGGTAAGGTAAATACATCCGGAAAGGCAGAGATTCTATACATACTGACTGCAAATCTGAGACCGTGCGAGTGCAGGGAAGCTGAACCTGTGAAGACCCTCCCCCTCACAGCTAAGCAGCTTTCCTAATCTCCCAGTAACTATAATATATATATATTTTTTTTATTCATCGCATTCAAAGACAAATGTCATTTTGGGGGTATTGTTGGGTATGAGGCGGGTGCATACCTGGTAAAGTGTCCGCTGTTTGAAACAGCCGACAATTGCCACAAAAAGCAGTGATTATTACTAGCACTGGCGAGTTCCTTCAAGAACAGTTGCATCTACTAATAGAAATCTAGAATATACTGAAGACTTTAGGGGCTTAAAAGTAAAGCTGCTCCGAAAATATTTTGTACGTCCGATTATCTAAAATTATACACAACAGATAAAACCACTGACACTTCTTTAATGAATTTCATGTTAAAACCTCAATACGTTTTGCAGTTCATTTTTTTATCCTGACAACAGATTTGTGAAAGGCTGGGAACTTGTATAAGAGCATACCAGTTATGTCAGGGAAAGGAATCAATAGATGTCGCTTTGCTTCCCTTGACTTAGAACATAAAATGGGAATTTTTCTAGTTCATTCTAAGTACAAATGTAAAACTACATAATGATAGATCTAGATTTTAAAACCATACTTGCCTATATGTGGACGATTAAATATTGAGGCCTTGTTCAAGAAAAGCCATAATAGCAAGAAAAATCTAACTCAAGAGACGCAAGAAGCCAGCTTATGGAAGAAACATTTTGCTTGTTTCTGGATATGATCTCAAGCAGTTATAGCGCTGATTAGAACACTCCAAAAATATTTAATAACAGCTTTGAGGCAGAGGTGCACACAACGCTTTGCTCTGTTACCCTTCAGGATGCAACAGAGTCAAATTTCTAATGTCTACAAAGAACCTTTAGAATTCGGTATAGCTGGGCTTCATTCTCCTGACAATTATACTCCCCCCTTTTCAAAGTTGCTTGCACATGCTTCTCCATTTTGCTCGTAAATCTCATGGATCTAAATTTACACAATGCAAATTTACATCAGATACAGTTACAATGACTATCTCTATAATACTCAGTTAATGGGCTGGAAAAAAAATGTATTTATTCATCGAATCTGACACAAAAGAGAACATTCAGAACCAATGTACTTGTAGAAACCTAGAAGAGGATTATGATTCATACAGAATATCTGTAGCACTAACAGTTGTGTCACAAAACACATTTATATTGCAACTTCCATATGATCACGAACCGGATCTTTCATGTTCTAGAATGTCAGTGTGAAGGGTTCAACTTTGATTCTGAACAATGGCTTTAGTCAGGCATGTGTGACGGTGTGCCTTTAGGCTGTTAATTAAATGTAAATCATAAGCAGGATCCACCATACCTATGTGAGTAATCCGTTTCATCAGGTGGACTAGAAATAACCCACAATGCATTGCTAAGCACTAAAGTTGCTTGAAGGCCAAAGACTTGAAACAAGCAAATGAGAATTATGTGTAGATTAAGGTGTTACACGGGATTACATAAACAAAGCTGCTTTCTATCAAAACAGTGCCACATCTGTCTATCTTTGGTGTGTGGTATTGCAGCTCAGCCCTATTATCCAGATTCAATACCAGACAACTTGTGTACAGACATGGTGGAATTTTCAAAATAAAGCAGCCATGCTTTTCAAAAGTTGGACTGCTCCTTTAAATGTTTAGCTCATGGGTGCAGTCATGAGAAGGGCATCTTTCTCCGCATTTTTGAGTCATGTAGGGTTCCAAAACCTGAAGGCTCCTGGAAACCTGATTATCAGGTAGGTATAATCCATTTTTTCCCCCAGTCGTCTCCACGACAGCACCAATTGAGACGTACCAACTAAAGTTTTCCTAGGGTGGTATTGCTGCCGAGAGGACTTTGCGGCCAAAGGCCATGTCCTCGTCCTGCTGCACTTTTACCCTATAGTGTTTAACAAACGTGTGGGGTTTCTTCCAGACTGCGGCTTTGCATATCTGCTCGACCGAAGCTGAGCTATGTTCGGCCCATGAGGATGCTACTGCTCTTGTAGAATGGGCTTTAAGAGCTAAAGGGATTTCCTTCCCGAGGGCCTTATAGGACTCTATGATGGCTAGGCGGATTCACCTGGCTATGGAGTTTTTTGCCGCTTTGTTCCCTTTATTTAGGCCACTGAACTGGATGAACAGGTTGTCGTCCCGCCTCCAGTGGCTTGTCACATCTATGTAGCCTAGGACTGCTCTCCTAACGTCCAGGCAGCTTAGGGTTTTTTCTTCCTCGTTTTTAGGTTTACTAAAAAATGAGGGGATTATTATGTCTTGGGACCTATGAAAATGTGATACTACTTTTGGCATGAAGGCAGGGTCCGTTTTAAATACTAATTTGGTGTCCGAGGTTTTCAGGAACGGGTGGCGAATGGACAAGGCCTGGAGCTCGCTAACCCGTCTTGCGGAGGTGATGGCTACTAAGAAAATGGTCTTGATAGTAAGCATTTTTATGGGTAGTGCTTCGATCGGCTCGAATGGTACCGCTGTCATGGCCCTTAGGGCCCAATTAAGGTTCCAGTCTGGAAAAAGATTTATGGGTCTAGGCCGTAATCTAGTTGCAGCTGCTAGGAACCTGTTGACACATCTGTTGTCTGCGAACTTTGTGTCACATATGGCGCTAAGGGCTGCGACCTGGACCTTCAGGGTGCTTGGAGAGAGGCCCATCTCTAGGCCCTCCTGCAAGAACTCTCAGATTAGAGGGATGTCCGGGATAGAATCCCCGCGATCCCTTCCCTGTCTCCATGAGGAAAACCTTTCTCCAAACTTTCTGGTAGATAAGGTGTCTAGTCTTTTCTGCTGGACATTAACGTTTCTACTACTCTCTCTGAGAATCCCTTCTCTTTTAGTGAGGATTCCTCAAGAGCCATGCTGTTAAGTGGAGCTTGTCTAGGCTCAGATGGCTCAGTGGCCACTGCGATAGAAGATCTGTCCAGGTAGGGAAGATGACTGGGTCCTGGACGCTCAATGCTGCTACGAGACCGAACCAGCTTCTTTTGGGCCAGAAGGGGGTCACCGGGATTAGTGTGCATACCTGGGTTCTGAAATGTTGTAAGACTCTGGGGATCAATGAGGAAAGGCGTACACCAACCCCTCTCCCCAGTCTTGGCCTAGGGCGTCTACTGCTGTCGGACGATCTCCTGGCCGGAGGGAGAAGAAATTGCTTACTTTGGCATTTTCCCTGGTTGCGTACAGGTGCAATTGTGGGGTCCCCTTCCTGGTTGATCAGGATTTTGAATGCTTTCAGGGAGAGAGACCATTCTCCTGGGTCTATTTGCCTCCTGCTGAGAAAGCCCGCTTTTTGGTTTAGCGTCCCCTTCAAATGGGTTGCCGTGATCGAGAGGATCCGGCCCTCTGCCCAGTGGAAAATTTTCTGTGCGATGTTTTGCAGAGCGGGAGATCTTGTGCCCCCTTGGTGTCGTATATGGGCGACCGCGGTGATATTGTCTGACGGTATCTTTATATGCTGGTCCCGTAGCGAGTTCCCTAACTGCTGTAGGACCTGCCACACGGCCTGTAGTTCCCTGTAATTTGAAGACTGTTCTTTTGTCCTTTGAGGCCATGGGCCCTGAAAGAACTGGTTCCCCACATGCGCTCCCCATCCCAAGGTGCTTGCATCTGTTGTGATGTGAGTGGCTGGGTTTTGTAGCCAATGAACCCCTCTCCTCAGGTTCTCTGGGGATATCCACCAACGCAGGGATGTTTTCACCATGCTTGGGATGTACATTCTTGTCCCTAGAGAGGACTGCCTTTTGTCCCACGTGGATAGGACTGAGGCTTGCAGGGCTCTGGTGTGAGCCTGGGCCCATGCCACTCCTGGAATGCATGACGTCAAGCTTCCCAGGAGAGACATGGCTTTCCAAATTGTGCATAATCGTCTCCGTAAAAAGGTTTTGACTAGCCGTCGGATTTTTTGTATTTTCTCCTCGGGTAGGCAGGAGCATTGCGATTTTGAGTCGAGCGTTATACCCAGAAACGTTTTCTGTTTGTCGGGATCTAGGCTGGATTTTTCCCAGTTTATGATCTGTCCTAAGGATTGGAGAAGTTCTAGCACTATCCCCAGGTGTTCCGTTAGGAGTTCTCTGGACTCTGCTATTATTAAAATATCGTCCAGGTAGGGTATTATTAGGACCGACTTCTTCCTCAGGTAGGCGGCTACCTCTGCCATAATTTTGGTGAAGATTCTGGGTGCTGAGGAGATCCTGAAGGGCAGGCATCTGAATTGGTGGTGCTCTATTCCTTTGCCCATATCCACTGCGAACCTTAGGTATTTCCGGAACCCCTCGTGGATCGGTACGTGGAAATAAGCATCCTTTAAATCGATGGATGCCATGTAGGCTCCTTTGTTAATCAACTTTATCGTTGAGGAGATGGACTCCATCTTGAATTTTCTGTATCTGATGCGGGTGTTCAGAGATTTCAGGTTCACTATCATCTGCTGTTTCCCGCAGGGTTTCCTTACTAGGAAGAGCCTGGAATAATGGCCCTGGGTTTCCTCGTTTTGCGGTACGGGGGATATTGCATTTAATTGTTGCAGGTCCTTAACGCTTTGCCTTAGTAGGTGTAACTGTTTGGAGCCTCCCGTGATAATGAATTTTCTTCTGGGGAGGGACACCAGCTCTATCCGGTATCCCTGCTGTAAGATCTTTGGTATCCAAGGAGGCGGCAGCATCAACGGTGTAGAGATTATAAAAAAAGGAGCAATAAAACCCTTTTTTTATAATCTCTACACCGTTGATGCTGCCGCCTCCTTGGATACCATTGCATTTATTTGGGGTTTGGTTCATGACCCCACAGGTGGCTTGGCATATACAGACTGGAACCTCTGCACTGAAGTGCATGTGTTAGGTGTGCTGCGGGACTTTCCTATTTCTGCTGTAAGATCTTTGGGATCCATGGGCCTTCGGAAATCGCGACCCCTTGATCCACAAAGCCCGCCAGCCTTGCCCCTACGGGGATGGCATCAGGGTCTCTGCTTTGGCTTCCCCTGGTGGGGGTTAAAGAGGATGTTCCTTCCTCTGCCCCCCTTGGGGTAACTCTAGCGGCCTGTCTTGCCCTTGCCTCGGTAGGCCTCTGGCTGTTGCCTTGGGGCCCGGAAGAAGGTCTTCCCTCTCTGTTGCTTTTCTTCCGGGAATCCATTCTTTTTGTCGGCCGCCTTCTCTAGAATTTTGTCAAGGTCCGGTCCGAACAAAAACTGGCCGTAGAACGGGAGGGCGCATAGCTTATTTTTTGAGGCTAGGTCGCCTGACCACGATTTCAGCCATAACACTCTTCTGGCTGAGTTAGACCGGGCTGTAGCTGTCGCTGAGAGTTTGACTGTTTCGGCCGCGGCGTCCGCTAGGAAATTTGTTGCCATACGCAGGATCGGAAGGGAATTTAGGATCTGTTCCCTCGGTGTCTTATTGGTTAGGTGTAGCTGTAGCTGTAGCTGTTCTAGCCATACCCCCAGGGTTCGCGCCACACAAGTGGCTGCGATCCCTGGCCTAAGTATGTTTGCCGCTGCCTCCCATGATTTCTTTAGAAGGCCCTCAGCTTTGCGATCCATGGGATCTTTTAACTGTGCGGCGTCCTCAAAGGGCAGGGTCGTTTTCCTGGCTACTTTGGCCACTGGGACGTCTACCTTAGGTACCTCCTCCCAGCTTGCGCAAACTTCCTCCTCGAATGGGTACCTTCTTTTTACCCCTCTAGTGGAGAAGGAGCTTGCGTCTGATTTCCTCCACTCTTTCTGGATTATTTTGGTGATATTCTTGTGGACAGGGAAGGTATGCTTGCGCCTCTCCCCTAGTCCCCCAAATATCTCATCTTGTAGGGTACGTGGTTCTCTGGGCTCTTCCATTTTTAGTGTAGCCCTGACTGAATCAATTCCATCAAGTCGTCCTGATGGAATAAGTATTTTTTGTAGTCCTCCTAATCTGAGGACTCCTCGGCCTCCTGTTCCTCTTGCTCCGACCCGATAGAACTCTCGGAGTCGGAAGGCTCGTCGGGAACATACGCCCTTTTCTGGCGTTTCGCTGGCGGTGCCAGCTGTGACGTTAGGGCTGATCTAACCTTCTTTCACCAACTTCCTAACGTCCTCCCGATTCCTCTTTAACTAGCCTAGCTACGCATGTCTTGCATAGAGGCCTCTGGTACGTAGCTGGCAGTTTTATCCCGCATTCCACGCATTTTCTGAGTTTTGTTCTGGGGGGGGGGGGGGGGGATGTCTTTTTTTAACCCCCTGACAAATAAAGCATTTTTGCAGGTAAATATGCAATTTTTCCATACACAATACACTGGATATTTGCATTGTATTTTTTGCGGGTAAATATGCAATTTTTCCATATACAATACACTGGATATTTGCATTGTATTTTTTGCGGGTAAATATGCAATTTTTCCATATACAATACATTGGATTTTGCATTTTGTATTTTTTGCCGCACTGGCTACTTACGGCCGCTGAGGCTGAGGTTTCAGCTGTCTCTGGGGCTGGAGCACTCATTACTATACCGATGCTGCAGACACCCTGCGACCTGTAGTGGTTTGTTCTGGCTTCTCTCAGGTTCCTATTTTCTTAAAATTTTCGCGCTCCTGCGCTAAGCCCCGCCCCCTCTGCTCCTGATGCAGACTCGATGACGTCATCGCACTGGACACGTGACGCGGCGCCCCGCCGAAGGGCTTCCTGGAGCACCGCGCTCTAACTTCTGCAGGGAGGACGAGGGGGACTGAGGCTCCAGCTTTGTACCCCCCCATGGGCCGCCGCGGGAGGAACCTGGCCCGGGGGTTACCACCCCATATGGCGTCCCGGGAGTCGTCTGGCTGGGAAGGGAGGACAGGCTGACCCACTGCCCTCCGATCCGCCCGTGAGTAGGCTTTCGGCTGGCTTCTCCACCAGCCCCTCTCAGAGATCCTGCCTCCTGGCAGGACAGGAAGACACTGAGGAAAGTGGGGAAGGGGGGGAGCTTTTAACCTCTCAGTGTGTTCCTGTCCTATCAGGAGTAGGCAATCTCAATTGGTGCTGTCGTGGAGACGACTGGGGGAAATTATGTTCTTAGAATCAGAAAGAATGGTTTCATTCCCTCAAGGATTTGCCCTCTGCTATCTTGCCGTAATACAATGTTTTTCATAGCTTATCTCCCACCTCCTTACCCCCATTTTCTTCTCTCTTTTCCCCCTCAGTTATTGGTTTACCCAGGGAGGCTATTTTCCTCTTACAAAGCAATAGTTATGGTTCTTGGGCAAGGCGGAGTTATCTACTGACAGGAAATATTTGCAGAGTGGATCGGGAATCTCTCAATGGTCGTAAATGCTGGTACTTGCATAAGGCACATATCCCCGCGGTATCCCATTTACCAACCAACTAATCTCACCTCATGGGGTTTACCATGTTTATTCCATTGTATGGCTTAGGTAGCCGGCTCAAGGTTGACTCAGCCTTCCATCCTTCCCATGTCTGTTAAAGACATGCTGGGGAGTAAAAGATGTGACATCACCCTAGGAGTCAGTCATGACCTCTTGTGTATCACAACAGTAATGTGAACTTATTATCATTTGTGTGTTATGGTTTGCTAATATCTCTTCACGAATTAACAGAGATACCATGAGGTTTTGAAAAATAAAAAATAAATAATTAAAAAAAAAAAAAAATAAAAAAAAAAAAAAGGGTATTCCATGGTTATTGCTCTTGCGAGCCACTAAATTGCTGAATATCAAGTTGGTAATCATAATGTAAATGCTTGAGTTCAACTAAAGTGGAACTGCAGGTAAAACAAATGACAAAAGCACCTACTGAAATTGACTGAAAATGACTAATTAATTTTATCCTTGGACTCCAACAATCCGAAAAAAAGATGAACATTGCTATCACCTTTTTAGCCTACATATTCCTACAGTGGTCTGTGACTGCAGATACTAGTAGCACAGAAAGAGAAAAATACATGTAAGGGAGTCTAACGATATTCCGATATTGATGACTTTTCCTCAGGAAAGGTCATCAACTTCAGAGCGGTGGTGTCTGCCATTTAAGACCCCTGCCGATTAGATATTTGAAGGAGCCATGGTGCTCAGGTGTATACAAAAAGGGCCTCAGGGTGTACACCGGGCTAATTAACAATAATTAAAACCAAAATTGCCTTAAGGGCAAGATACAACCTAGTTTAATACCCTCATTAAAATTAACTTTTATTTAACTAAATTAAAATACTATGAGGCATAGGAATTAAAAATACAAACATGAGCCTAGCAAACCTGGGAACGCTAAGCCACCTATATAATTCAATGCTGCTTTTATAGAGCTCTCCTAAATATCTAGTAGCTACATAAAGATAACAATGCTCAGGTGAGCGCTGCAGCTGCTTCAGTGTATACTGCCATACATTGTGTAGAAGCTGTACCTGGTATATCTTCATCATAAGCAACAAAAATTATATATATTGAGGAGTGTTGGGGTTTCCTATTCAGTCAATCACCTGTAGATTAGAATCACAGTCTAGGACTTCAGATTCCGGCACCATGGAGTGAGCAGCACAGGGCTCCAGCTCTGCTAACAAAACTCCAGAACTATCACCCTCAGAGCCGCTGAAGATCTGTGCCCCCCACAGCATCATCGCCACAGTGGCGGGACCCAGCAGTGTGCAGGGACGGAAAACTAAGTGGCGCTAACTGCTATAGTTATACAGCAGCGCTCACCTGACTGCCAATCGTAGTGAAGCGGCAGGGGACACTGCCATACCGGGGACTGCTTCAGACAAAGAGCCCGCTCCTCCTCCTTACAACAGGATCGGGTCGATGACAGAATAAAAGGAAAAGCAATGCTTGCGCTCGTGGGAACACAGAAACCAAAAACTAAATTGATTAAATTTATAAACAATTTATTTTAATACATAATACATACTGAGCTACGCGTTTCTGCGACTATTCCGTCGCCTTTTTCAAGCTCAAGTGACATAAGAAAATACAGACTATTTATACATGATTTTAAAAGGAATGGCTTACCAGTCCATGTGTAATAGACGGTGCACGCCGTTCTCTGAATGGATTGGGCGGGGATTCCGCTACCTAGGAGGATCAGGTTAACGTGATTACCTCACTCTGACTCCCTACATGCGTGTCAATTTTTTTCTCAAAACTTTATCTTTGCTTGTCAACAGTTTCAACAATAATTGCCTTTCACGATCTATTTGCTAGCAGAACGCTACCTGACATAGCAATTTATGTCCTTATATCATTATATTGTATATTACCACGATCTAGTTAGAATACATTATATAGATAAAAAATATATAATATTACATATGATTCTAATAAATAATCTAATAGTCTAATCAATAAAATGAGAAAAAAAAGTTAAAAACTTTTTAAAAACCTTTTAAAAAAAATTTCTATACACTATGTTCCGACAATTCATTCAAATTTTATGATAAAGCATCATAATTAATTTAATAATCAATGCCAAATAATCCAGTTATATCTTTTCCAGCATTTCATTTAGCCCTGCAGGGACAAGTGTATTCAGCCTATAGATCCAGAACATTTCCTTCTTTCTCAAGGATGAGATGGATCTGGAGTCTATGCTTTCCAATGGTATCACTGTCATTTGGGACGCGTCTCCGTTATGAATATCAAAGAAATGTCTAGATAAACTATGATTCCTAAAGTTTTTTTGAATGTTCTGGCGGTGGTTCCCAATCCTACTTTTTAATTTATTTATTGTTCTTCCCACGTATCTAAGTTTACACGGACATTCGATAAGATCGGATCGATGAGGTGCCACCGACAGGTGCTTGTCCCACTGTCAACAGGGGGAAGAGACCATACAGAGGGCGTGGAGGATTGCCTGCCTCTGGAACCAGCTCCCACGTGTCAGTGGCGTCCATCTTGAGAAGGGAGGGAGCCTCTGGATGCTGCCCACGGTGCAGGGCAGGAAGAAGAGAGTTGACTGAACAATCCCCACTAAATTTGCCACCAGTGACGAGGCATAGCCTCTAAAAAAAAAGAGCAAGTATACATATTGACCACCCACCTCTTAGAAAGCATACTGAGGGAGGGGAGCAGAAAAGAGAAGAGGAAAAAGAAAGGAGGAGTGGGGAGAGAGAAGAAGGGAAAAGAAAACAAAAAACTATAGGCTCTAATAAGTGACACCTCATGTGACCTTGCTCTATCTGCACTCTGTATATTGAAGAGGGAGATATACATTGATTTGCACTATATCAGCCCCTGGTGTTAAGACTGAGTTAACTCTGTTACACCAGGCAAAAAAAAATATACAGGATAAAGAGGGAGAAAATCCATGGAAGAGCTGTATTGATTATAAGATTCAATCACTGTAACAAACCCGGTGATACAGCTTCGTCCAGACCAGACAAACGTCAATGATTCAATATATTGCTGTAGCGAGAATTGAACTATCTACAATACATCACAAATCAAAGTTCTGTCCAAACTCCTTCTACAATGCAGTGTATAATATTATATATATATACACACACACACATATATATATATATATATATATATATATATATACATACATACATACACACACACACACACACACACACACACACACATATATACATACACATGTATAAGACTACGTTGCATGGAGGATTTTATTATCAAAATGGGTAGATCTAACAGCAAAGCATATGGACGTAATCCCCAAAACTACTCTGGATAAAAATCGCTACAACTAAGGAGGATCTCTCACTTGCTGCATACCCTTCTCCTTCTGCCGTATCACAACATGACAGCCTCTCAGAGAGTGAATCACCAGTAATGGATTATAAAAAGCTGGCAAAAGAGGTGGCAAAACTAGTCTCTTCTGGTATCCAAGAAACTTTTGCAACCCCCGTTGCGGGCTCTCTGCGCCAGCTCCAAGAAGTGGTGGCTGGACATGGCAGCCGTCTGGAGAACATAGAACACGAAATTGAGATTATGTCCGAGTATGGTTCCGCATCTAAGTCCATAGATAAACTGCTGACTGACAACAAGAAACTATGGGATCGACGAGAAGACTCAGAAAACAGATCTCGACTAAAAAACTTGCGCATCATAAGAGTACTGGAATCAAACGTACAAAAGGACTTACGCCAGCTATGCGAACACACAATTCCAAATGTACTAGGCATCAGGCATATCTGTTAAGTCAAATGTGCGCATCAAATCGGGGCCAGATGTCCGAACCTCAAGAGGTAATACAACCTCCACTACAAAGATGCGTCCCAGGCCAGTCATTGTGAAGTATCTGGACTATACTAATAAATCCTTGATCCTGCGAAACTTCAAAAGCCGCCAAAACCTATTGGAAATTGGGGGGAATGGGGAGGGGGGGGGGGTAGAATATCTTAATCTTTGCATTTTTTTCCTCAGAGGTTTAGCGCAAAAGGAAGACTTTTTCGCCAATTTGTTCCACACTATACAGGAAGCAAATGAAGTTTGCCCTTTCATGTCCAGCAATCCTGAAAGTATACCATGCAGATCGTTCATGTCTCACATTGCACGACTCAGAGCGCAGAGAAGGGGCTGCGGCTGACATCACCTCGAGCTTCACCAGACGGACGGGGAGATGCACCCCCTCGTGCAACATAGGATGGTGGGGATTGGCAGGGAGACATCCCAAGTTCTTCCACTGCACCAAAGGAGCAGAGGCGCAAGACAATACCATCATTGGCGCCAACCGCATGAAGTCGGAGAGGCGTGATGTAAGTAGGCCAAAGTAAATGGCAGGTTTACCTGAAACAAGGACTGTTACAGGACTCTAGTCGCAACACAGATGATGCTACAAACATAAAATATTCTGTTTTTGAGGTTTCGCCTTAAAAAAAATTTCTGGAATGGAGTTATTGATTTAAATCTAATGGCCGATTTTCCACTTCATTTGATTCCCTATGCGAAGTACATAGGAGCAAAGAAATAATGCGATTCCTACATTGTCGTAGCAGTGTTGCGATAGGTAGGTTTGCTCTTGAAGTTGCTTACAAAGTAGAAACGGTCAACTCATGCTTTCTCTTTTCAGGTTTATGCTAGGCATTCTTCCCTAAAAGAGACCACATTTTTGTTGTGATTCTCTGCACCGTGATTGACGCGGAGTGTGAGAAGCTAACTTTTTTGGCTTTTTTGTCTGTTTCAATTGTAACCAGGTGTATTTATTGGTGCTCTACAGTATATAAGTACTTTTATTATGCAAATTATCTCTGAGAATCCCCATTATGGAAAATAGCTAAAGCGGTCCTTAGAGGAAGGCTGATCTCATATGTAGTCTCACTAAAAAGGAATATCAAGGACAAAATAGATCATTTTTAGTACACTCTTGCGTGAGGCATATACTTTATTTCAATCGGGGCCAAGTCCGCATAGCAAACGGAAACCGGTAGAGATTAAGGAACTGTATAAAATATGGCAAACAAAAACGGGAACAGTTATCTCACTCACGTAAAGAGGCTCGGCTATTCAAATTTGGGAATAAGGCAGGTAAACTTATGGACAATTTGGCAAGAGGACCATTCAGTGCATCGAATATATAAGGTCTGAAAGATAAATTTACATATTTTCTTTGAATTCTACTTAAAATTACTCACACAACACTCAATACCTGCAGATACTTCTATTGGTATCCTGTTCGCCATAGCGTTGCCTTCTTTGTTTGAAGAGCAGTGCTGTCTTAAATTCTCCCTGATAAATACGGACTTAAAATGGATGGCAAAAAATTATGGCAGACCGCCTAGCCAACATAATGCCACAGTTGATTTCCCCTTGGCAATCTGGGTTTATCAAGGGCAAAGCTGCCATCACAAAATGTACAGAAAATTCTGACAATCCATGATGAAATTTAAATTAACCCATTAAATCACCCCTTTTCAGCACTCCTTACAATAGATACAGAAAAGGCATTTGATAGGGCAATGACGGATAAAATGGGATTTAAGGGCCCTTTTTGCTCTTATTTAAGGAATTTAATTTCGTCTCCGCAGGCGCAAATCTACGCTCCCGGTTTTCTGTCACAGAACATCCCCTTGCAGAAGGGTACTAAGCAGGGATGCCCCCTCTCTCCACTGCTCTTCAATATCACAACAGAACCACTGGCACATATGTTCAAAAGGAGCAGTGAGATAGAAGGAATCAAAATTCATAATATGGACGTTAAAACTATGTTGTTTGCAGATGATATTTTACTGGCTCTTCCACAACCGCATAGAGACTTGCCACAGGTTTTCAATTTACTTAAATAATTTGGGAGACAATCAGGCTTCAGGGTTAACACCTCAAAATATGAATTATTGGAGATTTCTTCCTGGGGTAAACAACCCTGACATTAAAAGAATCCCCGTCACCGTAGCTAAGACACATATAAAATATTTAGGCATAAACATAGGTAAGGGCCCTGAAAGTTTATATAAGTTGAATTATCTCCCAATATTACATACAATTACAAGTAAACTCAACAGATGAAAAAAAGTCGCGCCATCATTCCTAGGGCATTACCACCTGATTAAAATGAGGAGTTTCCTGAAACTTCTCTACCCTTTACAAACCATCCCACTTCTTGCTACAAGGACAAAGCTTTACTCTGCGTTTACTGTATTTATTTGACCTCACAAACGCCCATGTATTGCTTTGAAAAACCTTATGCTTTCTAAATATAGGGAGGGCTCAATTCCCCTGACATACGTGCTTACAACGTGGCTAGTCTTATTCGGCACTCTCCTGATTGAAAAGTGATTAGATCTCTGTAACTAAACTATAACTTGGAAACAAAACTGCTAAATCACTGGAGCCCAAATGCCCTTTTACACACAGGGTTTTCCAATCTCCCACCAGGGGTTAAACACTCTACTATGACAAAAGATGCCATCGCGGCTTCGATAACAGCCCGCAAATCATCCGGACTATCATTTAATTTGGCAAAACACGTGGACTTCTGGGGTCGGGATAACAAAATGATTGAACTATGGCGCAGCAGGGGCATTGAGACGGTCCAGCACCTCCTCCATCATGAAGAACCTAGATATAGATAATTTAAAGAGATGTGTGCTGTATATGATCTACCTGTGTCTCACTTTCCACCGTATACACAAATATGGAACGTCCTACGTACTAGGCTTGCTGATTTCTCTAAAGCAGCAATATGTAACCCTATTGATTTTCCTATGAGAAGTTCTTAATAGAGGAATTCGATTTCTGATCTTTACTCCGGATTTAGGCAGGGATGGGGGACACAGGAGAACTCGTTTGTTCAAGCGATCGATACGGAACTCAGGGACCTGGAGATACCTCAGGAAATAGTGGAAGGGTGGGCCAAACAAACAAATGAGAGATGGCGGGAAACACTTTAAAATTATGCATGGCGCAATATATGCTGTAGGCTGTCGCTCCCTCCTCCACACCGACAGAGCATTGCTTTCTGGATGCGGTGCTTGAATTCCCCACCTCCAGAAAGCTAATGCTCCGATTGGCTAATTCAGCTCGGCGTCAGCCAATGAAAGGATGCACTGGGTTAACCAATCACAGCCATTTAATTATGTCATTGAATGGCTGTGATTGGTTAACCCAGCGCCATCTTTCATTGGCTGACGCTGCACTGAGTGACAGCCTGCACCAGCGCTGTGGGAGGTGATTATTGATTTTTTTTTCTACAGCGTATTGCCGGCGTATAAGATGACCCCTGACTTTGGAGAAGATTTTTCTGGGTTAAAAAGTCGTCTTGTATGTTGGAAAATATGGTACATTATGTATACCCAAAAATGATGCCATTAAAAAATACAACTTGTCCTGAAAAAAACAAGCCCTTATATGGCTGTGTCAATGGAAAAATAAAAAATGTATGGCTCTTGGAACGCGACTGGAAAATCAGTTGAAAGAAAATGATTGGCCCATTTAAAAAATCTGCCCTGGTAGGTCTGACAGAGTGGTAAGAAACCCACCACAGAAGGCGTTAATGCACAGAAACCAGTACACAACATTGGATACAGAACATATGACTGCTTGAGGAAAGTTTTAGTCCTGTGTGTTGGGATCTGTATCTGGTTTGTGGTCAGTACATGTGCACAGATTTTGTAGCTCCTTACACTACGGGAATAACCTCTTTTTTGTTTGTCAGAGGGAATCAAATTCCTAATCACAAAAATTCTCAAATTTGCAAGTTGTCTGTAGCATAGCTGGAGAGGGTCTAGGAAAATCTATTTCAGACAGGTATCCTTTAGTATCACTAGCTGTGGATTGTAGGTCACTAGAGATAAATGATTGAATTGGAGCAGGTGATTCTTAGCGGCCCTGGTGATTTGATCATCAATTGGAAGTAGGCTTGTAGCTCGGATTCAAAAAATGTCCTTTTAAGGTGGTTTAAATGTTCACCCCTGTGTTGGACTGCAACAAATCCGATTATATCTGGTGGCCTGGCTGTGGACTATAGCTTGGTGGAAGCTATCTCATTTGAAGGTATGCGGGTATCAATTTACTACATTATTTTGTTTCCATTACTGAGTGTAATAATATTTTGTTCTATTGGCTAACATTGTACTAACCCTTTTTCATGTAACCATTAATCATGCCCAAAGATAGCGAAAAATAAGCCATCAATGTTATATAAACACTGCTACAGCACACCAAACAATGCACTTAAATGTCAAATAGATCACACCAATACCTATAACAAGCCTCAAGATTAAAAATAAACCTGATAGAATAACCCAAGCCTCGAGTAGGTCGACTTCAATGCTTACGTTCCTTAGATAAAACATTACTAATTGAGAAAGGTTTCAACTTTCAAAAAAAATGTGTACGCATCTCTCCCATTCATAAGAGTTTTTTCCCTTATAACGTGTAACTTACATAATGTAAGAATAACCTCAGTAAATGGAGACCAGAGGCATTGCTCATCTATGACAGGTTGATAAACACATTAGGAGACAATTAAATCCGTGTTAAGTAGAAGAGTGAAGAACTGTTTGAAAATTCCGTAGGTTTGTTTGAATAAAGACTTGGGAAATGATTAATGCTCAGAGCAGGAAAGATGAACTGGAGGCAGGAAGCCACACATTTACTGCGCATTGATTGCATTCCATTAAATTGTATATTAGGAAGCGGTAATTTATGTATTAAGAGGGATCGGCGATCCAGATTAGCATTTAAATAACATGCGGCAGGTTTTTCCCTCTATAGGCAGAAAGCATTTATATCAGTCATGTATAAATCTTAATAAAAATAGATCCGTTGATAAATCGCAGATCATAAATAAGTGCCCTTTTTAAGTAGTAGTACTACTGTTTGCTTGTACAACAACAGGGTCTAGTCATATCTGTAAACCTATTTATATAGAAAGCCACAACATTACGGATGGACCCCACTGGTCACTAACAGTCTCCCGACGCAGATATAAACAGAGCCTTACCAATTCCTCAAGTAATTAAAAGGGAAGCTGTCATCATGAAATATTCCACCAAACGACTATTATGTGAACAGCTGAGGAAACACAGATTATAAAAAATTATTATTACTGAACTCACTTTCGCTCCCCCACAGTAAGCCAGTAAACAGGCTATCCTCTGTGTTGAAATACCCCAAACTCCTCTAAATAGTACAACAGACTCCTAGATGCTTCATTTGCATATAGAGCACAGACTGTTTCCAAGCTTACTCATTAACATAAAAGTTGCATTCAGGGCAGGGGCGTTAATTGAAGCTCCTCTACCTTCCTTGAACCATTTATAATACAGATGTCATATTTGGTAGAGAGGCTTTTAGGCCTCCTCAGGAATTACAGTCCAGGTACGGCTCTTATCTCTAGAACCATGGTTCAGAGTGATACGACAGACAGCAACAGCACCGATTTCCCAAGACAAAGGCTCATGCAGGGAAAAAATCCAACATGTGAAATCTACAGTATCCAAACGGTCCATTAACTGAAAACCATAATGAAATCAATAAGCCAATTTACCCAAATAAAAGTCTGCCAACGAACCGGAAAGAGGACCCATAGTCCACTATAGAACACAGAATCCACCTGTACCATCTTGAGCTCTTTAATAACTAGCACAGATCCTATTCTCTTCACCAACGAAGCAACTACTTAAGAAAAGCTCTAAAAAAAGGGGTTGGAAGCAGGTCTACCAATAATGAAAAGGTTGTTTCAATAGCTGCAATTTTTAAAGGCAGATGGTCAAAAAAGGTTAAAGGCGCCAATCATGTCTGCAGCTAACAGCTCTTCATCAATGTAGAGAAATGCAAAACTATTTCATCTTTTCTTTGCTTCTGGAAGCTCCTGATCATAAGGGTTTTTTTAGGAACCGAAATACAGGATAGAAAAATGTATCTATACTTGTGGCTTGAAAGGAATCCATTGTTTGTTCCCAGAAATACTACAGCTACTAGGGCAGCGAACCGCTCACTTCAAACAGCTTGGGTTAAGAAAAGATGAAATAATTCAGGACCATTAGAGAAATGACACATGGCTGGGTTCACCTGTGAATACAATGCTATTTCAATGAGAAAATACAGAGGGAAAAAAGAGCAATGCAATACTAAACATGTTTTCTGAGAACATTCCTTCCTGAGCACTTCCATTACTAAATATTTGCAGTGGAAATAATGTAAAAGGGAAATGGCGAGAAAAAAAAAAAGACTGACTTTAATTCCTTGTTAAAACGCACTAACATTTTACTGATCCATAGCAGCATCCAGAGGTAGTGTCTTGTAATAAAGCAAAAGTGGAAGGACGACCCCCATACATTCCCCCCATGAACGATTTATAGTTAGGTGTCTTAGGCATAGCTGCGACTGCTATCACTGCCCCCCTACAGCTATATGTCCGGGAAAATCCCTTATAGATCTGTAGGATAGGCCATTAACAGCGGATCAGCAAGGGCCTACCACCAAGGATGACATCCGATCAGCTGTACCCCGGGGCTCAGTGTATTTGTGCTTTGAATGGATTTCTGCTATTCCCACTGCAGTGGCCCAACTTGGTCATACAAGCGAAGTTCCCACTGAAGTGAACGGGGAACACTGCCTATAAAACCTATCTGGGCTACTGTAGAGGGAACAGAAGCATCTACTTCCTGCAGAAATCAGCTCAGTGCATGAGCACACTGGCCCAGCCAACAGTTGCCTAAAAGGGATCCCGGGTGGTTAGCTCCCACCAATCTACTATTGATGGCATAGCCTAAAGATAGGCCATCAAAAGTTTGCAACAGGACAACCCTTTAAAATACAGGGGAAAATATATCACTCTACCCCAAGCTAAACCACAGGGGTATCTAATCATCGCTGGAACTTTTCTGCACTGGTAGACAGATCAAAGAATTTGATTCGCTAACATCAAAATATACAATATTGCATGCTGAAGTGCAAAAAATATAACAAAAATATATAAAAATAAAAAGTTCTAGCAAATGTAAAAATTCACCAAACTAACAGTCTCCAGAATATTGACTGTTAATAATAGGGTTTGGAGGAATAGGTTTTGTTTTTTCGTCTATGTTAACCCCTTAGTGACGAAGCCTGTTTGCGCCTTGTGACGGAGCCAAATTTTGGAAATCTGACATGCGTCGTTCAACGTGGCATAACTCCGTAAAGGCTTTACATATCCCAGTAATTCTGACATTGTTTTTTCGCCACATGTTGTACTTCATTTAGATTGTAAAAAGAGACCGATATAATTTGTGTATATTTATTAAAAGTACCAATATTGGAAAAATTTTGAAAAAATTGTCATTTTTTTCACATTTTCAACCGTAATATCTCAAATATGTCCAAACATACCGTACAAATTTTTGATAAGATATGTATTTCCATCTGTTTACTTTATTCTGAATGCACACTTGAAAAACTTGTGTTTTTTTTAACCATTTAGAGGACGTACAAATTTAACATTACTTTTCAGCATTTTGAGGAGCACTTTGTTTTCCTGCACCAAGCCAAGTTTGCAGAGGCTCATAAGTGTCAGAATAATAGATACACCCACAAATGACCCAATTTTAAAAAACTACACCCCTTAGTGTATTCACTGAGGGGTGTCATGAGTATTTTGACCCCACCAGTTCTTTTCAGGAATTAGTTCAATTTAGGGGACAAAAAATAAAATTTCATATTTTTGCAAATATGTCATTTTAAAGACATATTTTTTTCCTATAGAGCCCATGAAAATGAGGATTTACACACCAAAATGGATACCCCCGTTTCTCCCGTGTTCAGAAACATACCCATTGTGGCCCTAATCTTATGTCTGGATGCATAACGGGAGCCAAAATGAAAGGAGTAGTCGGTGTCTTTCAGAACATAAATTTTGCTTGAAGGCGTTTTAGGCCCCATAGCACTTTTGTAGAGCTCTTGAGTGACCAAAACCAAAGAGAACCCCCACAAGTGACCCCATTTTGAAAACTAGACCCCTTAACGAATCTAGGGGTGTACTGACCATTTTGACCCCACAGTTTTTGAATGAATTCAAGCCAAGCAAAAGGAAAAAATTGTGATTTTCATTTTTTTGTCAATTCTGTCATTTTAAAAACAGCTTTTTTTGTACAGCACACGCATGAATGAAGCCTTTCATCCCAAAATGGATACCCCTGTTTCTCCCGTGTTCAGAGACATACCCATTGTGGCCCTAATCTTATGTCTGGATGCACAATGGGGCCCAAAACGAAAGGAGTAGTCGGTGGCTTTAAGAACATAGATTTTCCTTGAAGGAGTTTTAGGCCCATAGCACTTTTGTAGAGCTCTTGAGCGGCCAAAATCAAAGAGAACCCCCACAAGTGACCCCATTTTGAAAACTAGACCCCTTAATGAATTTATCTAGGGGTGTACTGCCCATTTTGAGCCCACAGGTTTTGAATGAATTGAAGCAAAGCAAAAGGAAAAAATTGTGATTTTCGTTTTTTTGGCAATTCTGTCGTTTTAAAAACTGCTTTTTTGGTACAGCACACACATGAATGAAGACTTGCACCCCAAAGTGGATACCCCTGTTTGTCCCGTGTTCAGAGACATACCCATTGTGGCCCTAATCTTTTGTCTGGATGCACAACGGGGCCCAAAATGAAAGGAGTAGTCGGTGGCTTTCAGAACAGAAATTTAGCATGAAGGTGATTTAGACCCCATTGCACACTTGTAGAGCCCTTGAGCGGCCAAAACGACAGAGAACCCCCACAAATGATCCCATTTTGAAAACTAGACCCCCTAACGAATTTATCTAGGGATGTACTGTGTATTTTTACCCTACAATTTTTGAATAAATCTAAGCAAAGCAGTAGGAAAAAAATTACAATTTTCATTTTTTTGGCAGTTGTATCAATTTAAAAACTGTTTTTTTTGTACAGCACACATAGGGATGAAGACTTTCACCCCAAAATGGATACCCCTGTTTGTCCCGTGTTTAGAACCATACCCCTTGTGGCCCTAATCTACTTAAAGGACGCATGGCTAGGCCTATAATGGAAGGAGCACCCGTTGGATTTTAGGGTACAACGGAATAAATTCCAGGCCCCATTGCCCACTTATAGAGTCATTGAGCGTCCAAAACTATAAAGACCCCCACAAATATCCCCATTTTAAAAACTAGACCCCTTAACGAATTCATCTAGGGGTGTACTGCGTATTTTGACCACACAGTATTTGAATAAATTTCAGCAAAGCAGAAGAAAAAAATTACAATTTTCATTTTTTTGGCAATTTTGTCAATTTAAAAACTTTTTTTTTTGTACAGTTTACATAGGAATGAAGACGTTCACCCCCAAATGGATACCCCCGTTTGTCCCGTGTTCAAAAACATATCCATTGTGGCCCTAATCTACTTACAGGAAACATGGCAAGGCCTGTAATGGAGGGAACACCAGTTGGATTGCAGGGCACAACTGAATACATTCCAGGCCCCATTGCTCATTTGTACGGAATAAAAATTGACTCCCTAAAATCCCCCCCCCCTCCTCCACGCCCTTTTCGGCGTTCCCCAAATCTTAGATAAAAGTAATAATGTGAACTGTGTAGTATTTCCAAAGACGGGTAATTATGGAGGCTGGTTGGGATGGGTACATGGGGCAATAAAACCGGGTATCCCCCCTCCTCTCATGCTTTTTGGGAGTCATTTTTTGACCTCAGTGGCGGGGATGGGGTGTAAAAAGTGGCGCTCTGAGTCTCCGTAAGCTTGATGAGGTGCGGCGGTCTCACACAGAAGGCGCTCAACAAGCTGCTCCTGGAACTGCAGGAAGGCGAGCGTTCCCGGGGCTTCTTGTAAATTGCGTATTACAGGTAGCGGTCTGAATAACGCCGGGCTCACACAGCCGTAGGTGGATCCCGGCTGTGAGCCCGGCTGTGACCCTGCGTATGGCCGCGTAATGTACTGCGCATAACTGCGTACTTACACGGGCGGTCATGCGCAGTACACTTTTTTTTTTTTTGTTTGTATTTCCCGCACCGTCGCTTAGCGATGACGCGGGTACCCGCAGCCCGTATACAACGTAGTTGCGTATGGGCAGCGGGTATATCCACGACCATGGAGCACAATGGGCTCTATGTTGCGGATATCTGCGGTAAAATAGAACCTGCTGCGTTCTCTTTTCTGCGAGTGGATTACGCAATTCCAACCCGCTAATGTGAGCGGAATTGTGTAATCCAATGCGATTGATCTGCGTATTACCGCTAATCAAACGCATGCGGAATCCGTAATTCCTATCCGGTCATGTGAGACCGGCCTAAGGTAGATCGCTACCATTTTTTCACGTGACCGGGGACCGCTCAACGAGGCCCCCTGTCACTGCTCCAGGCTCTCGGTGACCGTTGGTAGCCGAGAGCAAGGAGATATTAAGTTTCCTGTGCTCCCCGACTCCTGCGCATGTGTGCGGTGTTTTGCCGGCGGTCGCATGCGCAGAATACGGGAAAGTTCACGGAAGAAGATTGCGTCGGGGTGCAAATATGGAGGCCTCCAGTAAAAAGTTTTATCTCCTCTCACCGATCGCATCGGTGAGGGGAGATGAAGCTTCACCTTTTTTTAACTTTTACGTGATCGCCATTATTCTTTGGATAACGGCGAACACGTGATCAGGAACCACTCACCGCGGCCCTCCGTGAAATCTCCAGGCTCTCGGCTAAGTTTTGTAGCCAGGAGCAGGGAGATTTTAAAAAACCACGGCTTTTGCGCATGCGCCTGCCACATTGGCGACGGGCGCGTGCGCAGAAGCTGGGTTGAGGTCCGCGGATAAATCCGCAGGCCTTAGGTACGTCATTTCATCCTCCCTCACGGATATGATCCGTGGGGGGAGATGAAACGCAAGCTTTTTTTTAACTTTTTGCACTTTTTTTTTTTACCTTTTACCCCTTTTTTATTTTATTTTTTTTACTTTTTGCACTTTTTTTTTTACTTTACATGATCACTGTCATCCATTGGATGACAGTGATCATGTCCCTGGTGACATCCCTCTGCTCTTGGCTACACATGGCAGCCAGGAGCAGAGCAATTTTGAATTTCCCGGGGCTCGAGCCCCGCTGTGCACGCGCCCGATGTCAATCATCGGGCGCGCATGCGCAGACGGGGATTTCGGGTCCCGGGACATCGGGACATCACAGAGGACCGGGGGTGAGTATCTTCACCTCCCCTCATGGATCCGATCCATGAGTGGAGGTGAAACTTTACTTTTGTTTTACTTTTTCTACTTTTTCGCGATCACCGCTATCGCAATGGATAGCGGTGATCGCGGGCCCGGGGACCGCTCACAGTGGTCCCCGGTAACACCTCCTGGTTCCCGGCTACCTTCAGGAGCCGGGAGCCAGGAGATTTTAAATTTGCCGGGGACACCCGGGCTTCTGCGCGTGCGCGTGACGTCATCGTCAGGCGCGCATGCGCAGAAGGCCGCCGGCGGGTCCGGGAGGGGGGACACCGCCGACAAGCCGTGTGAGTATTTTCAGCTGCCGTGATGGATCCGATCCATCAGAGCAGCTGAATTACTACTTTTTTACACTGTTTTATTTACTTTTTTGCGATCGGCGCTATTCATTTTATAGCGCCGATCGCAAAGCCGGGGGGGACTGCCCGCATCCTGGGATGACAGCTCCATGCTGTCGGCTACCTGCGGGCACCGACAGCATGGAGCTGTCACGTCCTCAATCCAAAGAGGATGCATAAAACTACGTCCTCTAGGATTAAGGCCCACTTTCTGAGGACGTAGTTTCCCGATGGGGCCGTCGTTAAGGGGTTAAAACACATTCTTCATTATGTATCTTCAGAGGGAAGACCTCATTATTTCTCAGGACTAGAACATTGATATGAGAAAGTAGCATCTGAGATTATATATATCATAAGCCCCCCATGTACAATCAATCATATGCAGATGAAAAAAAACAATGGGGTCCACCAACAACAATCTGATCTAACATCTTCGAATAAAGCAGAAAATGCAATCATTTTATAGTGAGCAGGTACAAAAGGCGGGCAACTACAGTAGTAAATGGAATGGGTGGACTACAATACCCAGAGAGGTTATCAAAATTAGGGTTTAGTTCAGAGAAAAGACAGCTGAGGGGCGACCTTATAAATTATATATTATAAGGGCTCAATACAGAGAACTCTCCCATTATCGATTTATACACAGGACTGACTGTAACAAGAGGGTGTCCTCTAGCTCTGGAGGAAAGAGGGTTTCTCCACCAACATAGAAGGGGGTTCTTTACTATAAGAGCAGTGAGACTATGGAACGCTCTGCCTGAGGACGTGGTGATCGCGAACTCACTAAGGCCCCCTGCACACGGGCGGAAATTGAGAGGTGGCCAGCACATCACAGACCCGAAGCCGCGGGAGCAGGTGAGACCCGCATTGGTCACTGCAGGGGCACGGGACCGATCCCGCTACGAGAATTCTCGCAGCGGGATCCGACCCGGCGGCCTGCAGGTGACCTAAGAGTTCAAGAGGGGCCTGGACACCTTTCTTGAGATTACATATAGTCACTAAAATACTACAGACTGGCTGTTAAACCAGGGATTTATTCTGATCGCCAGATTTGGTGATGGGAATTCATTTTTGCCCTAAGAGGAAAAAGACTGGCTTTTACCTAATGGTGGTTCTTGCCTTCCTCTGGATTAACATGGCAGGATAACAGACTGAACTAGAAAGACCTATATCTTTTTCAGCCATGCAAAGTATGTTACATAATGCTTCTACCTCTACAGTGTCTCTCATGTAATGGCAAACTACTATAAATACAACAGACATTCACAATTCACATTTCCTGGGAAATCTTATTATTACAACATAATAGAGCCGCCACTTTCCAGTTACCAAATGTTAAAGAAGCAGGAAAGCGATCCAAACATCAGTCATTTGGGGACTATTACAGGTTGCACATCTTATAAGCAGTTTTCTTGCTTCTAAAGTACACAAACACGTGAAGCAGGTAACATCGCAATGTTCAGTTGGCAGAATACACAGCTTGTAATAGCTTAGTCCTATTCTACTGAATGGGAAGAAGCTGTAATGAACTGTGATATCAGGCACAGCCAGTATTAACCCTTTCCAATCCACTGACATCTAAAAACATTCCGATTGAAGGCTGTACAGCTCTGATGTCGGAAGACGTCCGACAGGGTATTCTTACTGTATATTACTGGCCGCTCTGTTGTCGGGGAATTCTCCAGCATGTCACATACCGCAGTACTGGCTCTAGCCAGCACATGGCGCCATTGTATAATGGCAGAAAGAGAAAGCCCTCTAGGAAGCTTTGCATCCAAAATTGGTGTTAAAAGTGGGCAGCTAGCTGTGCCTGGTAAGACAAGGAAGGTAAGACAATGTCATTGGCTGGAACACTATGGACACCTCTAACAGCTGATCAGTGGGATAGATCATCCAAATAATGGATAAGCCCCCTTAAATCTGGCGCTTGCTGCAAAAATTAGGTGTGTATTGGCATTAACAAAAATACTTGCTAAAAGGACTCTCCACACCCAACCAGAAGAAAAAGA
Source organism: Eleutherodactylus coqui (assembly GCF_035609145.1). NCBI lineage: Eukaryota > Metazoa > Chordata > Amphibia > Anura > Eleutherodactylidae > Eleutherodactylus > Eleutherodactylus coqui. Next base: position 57,985,448 of record NC_089839.1, read on the forward strand.
CTGTACAAAACTAAAGTTGCTGCATCTCTAAAATAAAAAGATTGTATGTAATCAACAGTCTAAGATGGCACATATTTCATTGCTTTTCTGTAATGGAAAAAGTTCTAATACTATGAAAACCCTAAACTACAGCTTGGCACAAAGCTGCATTCATGCCAATTATAATAGGTAGCAGGTAATGGCATCGGTAGCAGAAATTGCCAAATGGCTTTCATTTTCCATCAACAATGTTGTTTATCACCGGATTTCCAATTCTTAATAACTGATAAAAGCTGCATAGAGAGATCCATATAGAAAAGGAGCTGGCAGCTTCCAGGCGAGGCAGAAAGCGGACTGCCATATTATATAAAGACATCATTTTACAACTTGGATACCCATTGTCCTTTAGTGATTCCTGTAGGGAAATAAAAATATTTGTACAAACTTTTGGATTTCTGTGCCTTTATACAAGGCAAAGAACATCAGATTAGAAGCGGATCTCATCATAGCCTGACAAAGTCACCAATCATTCTATTTTTTATATCTGGAGCCCAAAGTGGAACGTATGAAGCAAAGTAATGTAGGGCATGTCTGGGGGGCTGCTGATTGAAGAGGAGAAAAGGTTTTTTACATTGATGGTATAACATTTTCTACAAACCTCCGATTAAGAAAAGCACACGATGTACAGAGGGCTGCATCCACTCTTTCCTAACACACCTACTGTATTTGTTTCTGGTATTGAAAGAACTTTTTTCAAGGTTGTCCAACAAAAGCAAGTCATCCCCTACCCACAATACAAGAAAATAACTTGCTGATTGCAGGGGTCCAGCCGTGGGACCCCCACTGATCCAGAGAACTTGGGACCTGAGTGTTGCGATTAAGTGCCATCTTGGGCAGTCCCACTGAAATGGAGCGAGCAGCAGTATGGAAGTGTGACCGCCACTGCCTCCTTTGCAGGACGCTCCAGACCCCAGTTCTTAGGAAGTCCTAACAATTAATTACCCATTGAAAGGCACGATACCCCTGATTGATAACCCGTTTCAGACTCTTAGAGCAATTACTTTTAAAGAACATACAGAGGTTGACTATTACAAGTGTTGGTTACTCTTTTTTCTCTTCAGGTTCTCATTCCTGATCCCATAGAACAATTTGAGCTGTGGACTATAAAACAAGCTGTAACCCAAGATTAGAAAACTACCGTATATAATGACATGCACCCACAAAGGTATTGTTATATAAACTTTAAATTCGTATGTTAAGTCCTATTCACATCTTCGCAGAGGCCCCAGGTTATTTCCATTGTCCGGCTTCATCCTCGGGGCCAAACAACGTAAATGGCACAACTGTTGGATCTGGCACATGACATAGCCAAACAGCGCTGAACAGACCCCTATTGACTATAATGGGGTCCGCCTGGCTTCTGGAATTCCAACTGGAATTTCTGTCACATCTGCAGAATAGAAGAGTCTCAGAACAGAACATCTGATGCAGATGTCAATGGACCCTTAATCCTAAAATAGTCTTCAAGGATGGACATTACGTTAATGTAAACAAAAGTTTCAGTAGCATCACAAAGGGTTAACTCCATTTTTGTGATAGCCACGTATTTTGATGACGACAATTACTTTCCTTTATTATTTATATTTTATTGTCATTTTTTGAAAACTTTTGCAACTTTTTGTGACTAACACAACCACCACCACGTATAAAGGTTTTCGTGTGGAATTACTCATGTACCCTTGCCTAATATTGTGTACTATGTAGTTACGCAACCTCAAATACAGCGAGCTACAATGAAATGTGTTCTAAAACCTATCATAGCCAGCTCAAACTTTTACAGCAATCTCCGCTACAATAGCTCTTCTGTGGAATCAGAGCAGCCCCTAACCTTCATTACCAACATGCATCAATAAGCCTTGGGTGCTCCTCACCCTGTTACCAGTTCACTAGCTCTCTTTCCATACTAGGTGAATCCCACAAGACCTTCCATTTTGGAGATCCTCTGATCCAGTCATCCCAATTCGGTGCTTGTCAAAGTTGCTCAGATACTTATATTTCTCCATCTCCTGCTTCCAGCACATCAACATCAAGAACTGTCCATTCACTTGCTACCCAATATTCCCACCCCTTGACAGGTGTCATTGTGACAAGACAATCAACGTTATTCACTTTACCTGTCATTGGTTTCAATGTCATGGCTGCTCAGTGTATTTCATTACAGATTTCCTACTGGCCCCGAGTTAAAGCTGGTCTTATTGTCCAGATCTGCATTCTCATCCCTACTGGTTGATATTGGAAATAGAAAAGTGTTTGACAGACAATGTGAATCAGCTTGTCTGAGCTCCTATGTTCAAGTAATAAGACAAATGTCCAATAAAATCTCCGTATCCCTGGAGCAAAAGACAGAAGGATATTCATTTAACCTCAAAATATCATAAAACTGTCATAAAAGTTGCTCGGGTTGTAGGAGTAAATCTCCTGGATACTGTGTCCTTTGGTAACCTGAAGGCTTTTAGGACTCCTAAAATGTACTGGGACAGATAGCCTCCCACACATCATATTACTATGCAGTGTTCCGTGAACAGACAAAATTCCGGAAAGTAAAACATAGTACTACTGGAAGATCACAGCTCTGAAGACTATAGAATTGTGAATATATCCCAGGACTATAAAGAGCATACCCACAAATCAGTCAGAATTCCTGATATAGCAGGAATACTCTAAGGGTATGTTCATACGGGAAGGACTTTGAAACTTCTGTCCACAAACTGCAGAAAGAATCTACACAAAATCAGTGCGGAATTCAATTTGCGGAGCAGATTTAGAATTCACAGGATGTCAAATTTTAGCACCGGATACATTGCAGATTTTACACTGTAGATTTCAACCACCAGACGCAATTGTGGTGCAGATTTCTTGCAGATTTCAACAGTAGCTCAATATTAACCCCTTAATGACCAAGCCTGTTTGTGCCTTAATGACCGGGCCAAATTTTGAAAATCTGACATGTGTCACTTTAACATAGAATAGCTCCGTTAAGGTTTTGCATATCCAAGTGATTTGCCACATATCGTACTTCATTTGGGTGGTAAAAATAGACTGATAGAATTTGTGCATATTTATTAAAAGTGCCAAAATTGGGAACATTTAAAAAAAATGCTATTTTCAACTACAATATCTGAAATATGTGCAAACATACTGTACAAATTTTTGATGAGGCATATTTCCATCTGTTTACTTTATTCTGGACGCACATTTGAAAAACCTTAAATATTTTTTAACCATTTAGGAGACATACAAATTCAACATTAATTCTCAACAATTGCTTTCCTACACCATGCAAGATTGCAAAGGCTTAATGTATTCACTGAGAGGGGGTCAGGAGTATTTTGACCACACAGTTTTTTTTCAGGAGTTAATGCAGTTTAGGAGAAAAAAATAAAGTGTCATATTTTTGTAAATATGTACTTTTAAAGTCAGTTTTTTTCCCCCCTGTAGTGTACATGGAAATGATGATTTGCACCCCAAAATAGATACCCCTTTTTGTTCTGTGTTCAGAAACATACCCATTATGGCCCCATTATATCTGTATGCACAACGAGGCCCAAACCAAAAAGTAGTAGCCAGTGGTTTTCAGAACAGACATTTTTGCTTGAAGGGGTTTCAAGCCCCATTGCACACTTGTGGAGCCCTTGAGCGGCCAAAACATTGGAGAACCCCCAGAAATGACCCCATTTTGAAAACTAGACCCCTTATAGAATTCATCTAGAGGTGTACTGCATATTTTGACTCCACAGTTTTTGAATGAATCTAAGCAAAGCAGAAGGAAAAAATTATGATTTTTGTAGTTTTGGCAATTGCGTCATATTAAAAACAGTTTTTTGTACAGCACACACATGAATGAAGACCTTCACCCAAAAATGGATCCCCGTTTGTCCTGTGTTCAGAAACATACCTATTGTGGCCCTAATCTTCTGTCTGTATGCACAACTGGGCCCAAACCAAACGGAGCATCAAACTTCAACTGTCTGTTAACTTTTACGTGACCGCCATTATTCATTGGATAACGGCAATCGCGTGACCGAAGACAGCTCACCGCAGCCCTTGGTAAGTGCTCCAGGCTCTCTGCTACCTTTAGTAGCCAGGAGATTTTAAATTTCCTGGGCCTTCCCCAGCTTCTGTGCTTTTGTCAGACATTTTGGCAACGGTGCATGCGCTGCAGCTGGGGAAAGGTCTGTGGATAAAGATCCCATTGGGGGACATTGTTGGAGGCCTTGGGTAAGTAATTTTACCTCCCCTCACGGATCGGATCCATGACGGAAGGTGAAACTAACTTTTTACTTTTAAGTGATCACGGTTATCCATTGGTTAACGACAATCAAGTGACCAAGAACTGCAGACCCCTGTGAGGTCTCCAGGCTCTCAGCTATGTTTGACTGCCAAGAGATTTCAAATTACCCTGCGGCTTTTGCTCATGCTTTCCCCCATTTTGGCGACGTCTGCGTACGCAGAAGCCAGCATAAGGTCCGTGGATAAATCCGGGGGCTTTAGGTACTTAATTTCATCTCCCCTTATGGATTCTTTTTTTTACTTTTACATGATCGCCGTTATCCATCAGATAACAGCGATCATGTGACCGGTAACCGCATACAGCGGCTCCCGGTGACAGCTCCCTGCTTTCGGTTACCCATACTAGCCGGGAGCTTTTAAATTTCCCTGACCTCTGCGTATGACATAATGACGTCTGGCGCGCATGGGCAGAAGACTGGCATCATGTCCTGGAGGACCAGAACGCTGCAGGACATCGTGGAGGACGGGGGTGAGTATTCTCAAGCTCCCCTTACAGATTGCAGCCGAAACTTAAACTTGGTTTTACTTTGTATTTATTATTACACAATCGCCGGTACCCGGTAGATATCGTTAATTGCGCAACCGGGGGGGGGGGGGGGGGGGAGCTTCCCGCAGCCCCAATGACAGCTCCAGGTTGTCGGCTACCTCCAGTAACAGACAGCATGGAGCTGTCATGTCCACAGCCTGCAGGGCTTTAATCTCAAGAGGCAGCGTAATTTTACAGTCCCTGGTGATTAAAACCCAGCAAAGCAGGATGAAAAAAGTCTATAGGATGACCTAACTAAGGGGTTAAGGAGGCTTTGTGAGTGGCTGACTCAGTGTCCTCACATGTGTTTCTTGCTCCTTCGTTTAGCAGTCTGGCTCTCAGCTTGTTGGGGGTAAAACGTGGTATATAAGCCTGCCTTCTTGCATCAGCATATCAGTGATTATATGGCCGCTTTCTGTGACTTTTTTGTAGCTATGGATTTGGTGCATATTTTCTACAGCAGATTTTCTGCACAGAAAATATGCAAAGAATTTGCTTCAAAACCTCCACCAGTAGCCACAGAGCTGAAAAGCAGATTTTACCTGTGCAAATCCGCCCAGCGTAAATATATAGTCTAAGGCCTTATGTCCACGGGGAAAAGAACAATTAAAATCCGCAGCTGATCACCCGCATGCGGATCCGCGTCCCATAGGGATGCATTGACTGCCCGCGGGTAGATAAATACCAGCGGATGGTCAATAAAAGGGAATTAAAAATTTTCTGGAGCATTAAAAAAAATGGACATGCTCCATTTAGGTGCGGGTCTCCCACGAGGACGGCTCCCGCAGACTTCTATTGAAGCCTATGGAAGCCGGCCCGATCCGCAGGAGACCCGCGCCTGAATTAAACTCACCTGCTCCGGGCGATGCAGATCTTCCCTTTCTTCGGCCCGGCGCATGCGCCCGGCACGCAGCCGATGTGCCGAGCACATCCACCGGGCCGAAGAAAGAAGATCCGGCCGCGAAGAAGGGAAGACACGCACGGCCCGCAGCAGGTGAGTTTATTCTTATTTTCAGCCCTCATGTCCGCGGGGCAGGAGGGACCCGCTACGGATTCTCCATGGAGAATCCATAGCGGGCCTGATTTTCCCCGTGGACATGAGGCCTAGGGCCGGGTTCACACGTGTATTTACGACACGTAGTAAATAGAGCCGATCGATTTCAATGGGTTCATTTACATTTCTGTATTTTTCGCGTGCATTTTGTTTGCGCAAATAAAAAAAAACCCAAAAACAAACAATCCATTTTTGTGCGTATTTGCACATTATAGTATAGAAATCAATGAGGGGTGCACAAATGCATGTGCAATATGGAAGGAAATGCGTGAAACACTACCTGCACTATAAGAAAAACACATCTGGAACTAATTAGCCATTTCAATTGGCATCTTTTTGCCAGCCTAAGGGTAAGATGTAGCAGTCACGGTTTAACCAAAATGTGACCACAACACTCAATGAAATGCAGTTTTACCGTAAATGTATTTAATTTTGAAATGCTTGTTAATGTTTGCCCATTTTTTGCAGGTAAAATCAGTTAACCCTTTTCAATCCAGTGTCGGACCTAGTCAGACATTGAGATTTCTCTGCATAGCTCCCATGTTGGGGTGAGGTCTGACATATGTTTTTAACACTATGCAGAAGAGAGGCCCGTCAGTGTTCTCTTCTGCATATGTATATTACAGTATTTAATTACATCAAGTAACCAAAAAATACAATATCATATGATAGCATACCTGAAGTCTGGTGCCCCCAGCGCATGTTTCACTCTGCACTCTCTCAAGGGATTGAAAAAAGTTTAGAGTGAAACGTACTTCTGGGGCACCCAACTTCAGGTTTGCTTCATGTGTGGCATAAATTCTTACAAAGTGTCAGCTCTACATCTGAAAACAATGCTTTATTCTTTAAAACAGCAGGCATCAGGCTTGATCTGTAAAGAATAAAGCATTTTCACACGTAGAGCTGACGCTTAGTAAGAATTTAAGCCTAGTAGTGCCGTTTGGACTGTTGGCGTGTCTGGAGCTCCGTGGACTTATCCAATAGTGAATCTGGTTTCCCGTTGGAGAGGAGGTGAGCATTGATTCTTTTCACTGCATTGCTATTATATATGCGGTTATTTTATTTTTGGGTTACTTTTGCCATTTGTGTGAAACTTTATAGGCCACGTTTTCTCTCCTAGTACTGTTGCAATTACACTTTATTATTATTAGTATGAAAATGTTTTTACTAATTTCTATACATCTTTGGCTGCCTGCAGACGGGCGGAAATCCCGTGGCGGGATTTCCCGGGGGATTTTCGCCGCTGGAAGCCTGCATAGGATTCCGTTAACATACACAATCCTCTGCAGACGGCCGCAGTTTGGCCGCGCGAAATCTCACGCGGCAAGCAAACCGCGGCATGCTCTATTTCACAGAAACGTCACTCACCCACCGCCGGCTCCGGTCTGCGTAAGCTGCCCGGCAGCCAGCACATGAAAGAGCCGGGGCCGCGGGTGAGTACGCGCTGCTCTCTGCAGGTGCTCGGGTCGGCTCCCGCGGCAAGAATTCTTGCTGCCGGATCCGACCCAGCCGTCTGCAGGCGGCCTTTTGCTAGCATTTATCGATTTGCACTTTATTAATTTATGCGTACCTTTAGTCTGATTTTGTTATGCCTGTATACTATACCTTCCTGGTTATTTTTTTTTTAAATAATGTAGTAATAAAGATGGTCTTGTTATTTTATAATGATTGGCTGATTGTTTATATTGAAATCCAGCCCCTAATTCAAAACATTTTTTGGATTTAATTTTATTAAAAAACGTTTCTATCCCCACATATTTCAGGACTAATAGAAAACTGTAGCATTACCATCTGTTTATATAGAAGAGCCTTTCTGCGCCTGGTCGACCTCAGCAAAACGGTCACATCTGCTCATTTTGTGTTACTGCAGGAATGCTGTCTCACTCATCACTTGCTCAGCATCAACTCTGACATTAGAGAAGATGCAGCAACTTCAGAGGCAGCCACATAGTACAACAAGGATCCCTCCACATACCTAGTGCAGCAGAGAGGGAAGCAACAGTGAGCATGTCTGGCCACTTTTGCAAAATTACTGAGGTGGACACCGGATAGCGCCATTTGCTGTTTTCTATACAAACATTGATCCTAGGATTTCTGGGGATATAAATTACTAAGCCTTATATGTTGATAAGAAAGCAGTACTTCTTCAATATACATTCCATTAGCATGTGAAAAACACGTAAACTCAAAACTGAATTTAAACCATTATATCTACAGCGTGCTATACATGCCTACAGTGAGTAATTGTTAAAAGAAAACCTGTCACTACCATCTCATCTATAAAACGGACATCACTGGTCAGTAGAAGAAAAAAATCAATCACTTCTAATACTTTCTATTTTCCCAACAAGAACCTCTAATATTCTGTTTCAAAGTTATCTTGTGCCATATGTAAATCAAAGAAGAGTCATCTGGCCGAGAGGAGTCATGTGGATTCATGAGCTGCAAGCTAACTACACCCTTCCTTCTCATGATAAATAGTATTTCCTTTGGAACTGGGGTTTCAATAAGCGGTCTACTGAGAGAGAGTGTGGTTAGCTGAACAGCTCATGAATTAGCATGACTCTTCTCAGCTTATTTGCATGCAGCACGGAATAACTGATCATATAATTCATTTTGTAAAAATCTGATGTGAATTCCAAAAGAAAAAACGGACAACAATCTGTGCATGGATTTCCGTCAAGATTTGAACATTGGCTGTCTGGGATCTGTAGATGGATTAGCTTTATTTAATGGGCTAACATACACAGATTCCATATCAAGAAGTGACTTTTTTCCCCATATGTATTGCCTTTCAATTGAATGGGACACTTCAATGACACAAATTTGTTAATAATAATGTACATCAACCACATAAAAGCATACAAATTTGTCATTTAAAATTACGACCAATTCCTCAGAAATAAAGGTTTTTGTTGTTCTTCCCTTATGACGTCATGTTCACACAGGGCAGTTTGATGCAGATTTGTTGCTTTTTTTCCATTTTAACCCAAAGCCCGAAATAGATTCTAAAGAAAAGAAAATATTGGTTTACTTCCCCCTTTACCTCACATGCTCTTTGTATGTCTTTATTGTGAAGCAGGCATCAGCGCACTGCTCTGTAGGAAATACAAGCCAAGCATTGCTGCTGAAATGAGCTGTAAATCATTTTTAATTTATCGCAATAGTACCGTTCCCCTTCTAGTATATCTGAAATAACAGCAAATGACATTTTAATTTCATCCCCAGAATTGACTTGCTGTAAGTTGCTGAACATCATTTCAAGTGTATTAGTACACTGTGAACTACAATTTTTCATTGTCACAGACACAAGACATTACATAAACGCATCAGGCTCGACTCAAATGTCTGCTTCTTAAATGCTTTGCAACTACAAACTAGTGTTTACCAAGCCGTCAATGATGTGTGAAGAGATTAATACCTAACAAAACACATTACACTCTTTCACTTAGTCCATTGATTCTTATGAATAAATTTGGAAAAGTAAAAAGGAAGAGACATCAGTGTAGCAGATCGACAAACATGGGGAGTTTAAGTTAGAGATGAGCCACGTATTACTTAACACAACAAGACAAAGGAGAAAGCGCTAAGAAAGGAGATTGAGTTGTCCAAGTACAATCCATCAGACAAGTAATGAGAAGTATTAGGAGGATACTGAACCTTAACAGCCTATATAATATAGTGAAGGGGAAAGTCAGCTACACAATAATATATATAAAGATGTGCACAACTAAATATATACATGGCCTGAAAAAGCCATGGTAGATGGAGATACGTGTTAGGGCTTTGTTTTACCATGGAGCTTGACACATGACTGGCTCTTCATGCTAAAGGGTCATCTTAGTTTGGTGGGACTCCCAAAGTATTGCTTATTTTGCTATACTAACACCACCACCCTGTGCGAATTTATTTTGTACGTATTGTTGACCGACCTATTCTTATTTTCAGCGCTATAAGTGCAGGATCCATTTAGAATTTTAACAACATGGATTTAACACAACACATGGCAGATATCTGATGCCGAGCCTCTGAGTTCCGCCATGGATCTTTATGCAAATTTGGACATTGATTTAGCCAGTCAATGGGGCAAATCCAGATATGAGTGCCCAACACGGAAAATCCATCAGGAATGGACATGTCAACTCCTTTGTTCCATAAAAGTGAAATTAAAATCCACTTGCAGAAAAATCCACTCCATATTAACAATGTAGCATTCAATGTAATACTACATTGACGCAGATTTCAGCACAGAATCCGAGCAATAATTACACCGTGTGAATGGGGCCTATGGCTATGTTCTCATCACATTTGACAAGAAATGACACCAATTTTTTGTTCCCTATAAAATGACAACGTTACTCGACTAATTCCATTAAAAAGTCAATGGGGGCTATCGGATGCTATTGTGAGACAGATCCGTCACAGCTTGACTTATTCTGTCATAGGAGCAGAAGAACTAAAGGAATTCACAATGCAGATATGAACTCAACGTAATTGGTACACTAGGTTTCCAGACCCTTGGATGATTACGGGATTTACTTTCCCCTTTTTTTCCAGTCTTGAAAAAAATCAAAAGAAAACTTTTTTTAAATTAGCCATTTATTATGTATTTATGTGGTTACACTTACTCATTTACAGAGCTGATATTCTGTCTGTGGTTATATTCCCACACATTAGGCCACGAGGACTGGTTGTTCCCACATCATGGAGCAAACGTCTGTGTTTTTAAATGTACTGGGTTTTTGAAAGAGACTTCATTTATAATCTTAATTTGTTTTCATTTTCATACTTTCATAGACTTTAGTGTGTATTCTTACAGTTTGCCAAAATAAATTCAATATACTAAGGGGAAAACTTCTCTGGCACTGTCCAAATTTGAACCATTGAAAATCTAGCATACCGTAAAGAGCTTTCTATAATAAAAGCTCCTTTAAGTTCTGGGCCCCTAAAAATATATGTTTTTGTTAATACCCAAATTATTTATTGTGCTTTACTTTTATTTAAGCAGCACCATAGAATTGTATAGTACTTGATAACCAATAACATTTTTCTCAATTTCGTCTCCTAGTGAAATATGAGCACCACATTAAAAGCCAACAAAGTTATCCTCCCAGCTGATCTACCAAGTCAATCATTGATAGGCTGTGATCGGTTCATCAAGCGCTGGCTCTAAATGGCTTAGCATCACAGCGTTCAGCCAATCAGAGGCAGTGCTTCCAGGAGGCAGAGATTTTTCAATCCGCGGCCAGAGGAGATGATGAAGAACAGTGCCGGAGATCGTGAAAAAGATGCAACGGAGCTGAACAGCGCTTCTAAGGTGATGTATTCTTTTTTTCCCCCTCTCCGCAGCTAGGGCTTAATTTCGGGGTAGGGCAAATATTTCAAGCACCCCCACCCGCAAAAAATTCTTGCAAGTGGTGCTACAAAGTTGCGCGACTTTGTAGCACCACAAAATCACGGTATCGCCGCGAAAAAAAAAACGCGCTGCGATATCACATGGACCACCGATGCTTTCCTTACTTTTCATTCCTCCAGGCAGAGATAGTCCAATTCTTTTACCAAACACATTAATTGTGCATTTAGACTGAAAGATTAACATTCACTTTCGTTCATTCAAATGATTTTGTGACAGATAATAATTCAGTTTAAACGAGAGAGAACGAAGAAGAAGAATCGCGAGTTTCTCAATTGTCATCCAACATAAAATCCAGCATCGGCGCGTTCGCTTGTCGCACGCAAACCAGGACGTTCGTTCAGGCAAACGAGAATCAGGTCTAAAGGGTCCATAAGCAAATAGGCAAATGAAACCTAGGCAATAAGGGTCATTGCACTTTACAGCAATTAGGTTGGCCACAGATGAAGATTTGCATTTAACAAACACAAAAAGGTAATTCCCTTTACTCAAATCATTATGAACATTGTGGATATTATTCTTGAATGATCAAATAAATGTAATGATGGTAGTGTCTACAAGATAACAATTTCAACCACTGAGCATTTTCAGTATTGTAGCAGTAAAATCTTTCGGATCATTAAATTATAATTCTTGTGTCTAGGGTTCAGGTTATTTTTGACATTTCATAAACTATGGTAAATTTCATATAAAATTAAAACCGAATTCCATCTATAACCTGAAATTCTATGTTTCAGGTCAGTCTCTTCCTGTTCCCTTGCAAATATAACTAGTGGTAGAGGAAGTATAGATAAGGGGATTTTTAGCAGAGTTATAGCGGACATCTATGCCAGCTCGCAGCCGGTATAGTTTTTAGGGTTCAAAGGTAAGGGAAAAGAGGGTCTGGGGAGCGGTGTTTGATACTTACCAGACGCCCTGTTCCTGCAAAGCTACCCTGCACACACACAGTGACTTTCCAGTGTGCTTTAGGTGATTGCTCATTTATCTCTATAGGAGTACATGTGCACAGAGTGGGTCGAAAAGAGTCATTCCGTGTGCATGCAGCAACTTTGCAGTGACACAGTCCTGGACCGGGGTGCCCAGTGGAGCATCAAACACTGCTCCCCGGACCCCTGTTCCTTGACCTTTGGGCAACTTATTCTAGTTTCTGAGGCTCAAAAGGCCATGGCAGTTACCTTTAAGAGGTGTGTACCTCACAATAGATTTAGTGCAATTTACTTCCCATCAAATATGAGCCCTGGCACAACCAAAAATTAAAAAGTTATGGCCGGTCAGAAAATGGCAGCAGAAAATTGTTTTTTTCCATTAAAGATACTTCATATCTTAAAAGGGTTACAAAAAAAATTTACAAATGTATATAAATGTGGTATCCTAGTAATCATACTGACCCATAGAACGAAGGCATCTTGTCATTTTTGCTGCAATGTGTACACTGTACAACCACGACACCCCCCCCCCCCCAAGGTGACAGTATTTCTTTTTCTATTTCACATCACTTAGGATGTTTTAAAGATTTTCAGTACATTATATGGTACATTATATAGCACTATTGAAAAATACAACAATGAGTATCCAGTTCGGTGGGGGTAATAAATTACCTGAAAGGGCTGCGGAATAAGTTGGTGCTATACAAGCAACCAGATTTTTATTATTTTTTTAATTTCTGCTTTGTTGGGGGAGCAGCATTCCTGGCGAAATGGATCAACAGAACGTACCCCATTGACTATAACGGGTTCTGTTTGGTTTCAGTATTGCATTTTACAGGATGAAATAGGAGAAAATAGTGCAGCATGCAGCTCAGTTGTGTTTTTTTTAGCGAATTAAGCAATGGAGGCTCTGAATTGAACCTCCAATGCTGATGTGAACGGACCCAAAGGGGTTGTTCACACGGGTGTATGTGTACAACGTTGTGGGTCTCCTGCAGCGTCATACACATTACAGCCCACAGGCTGTGAATGGCACTACGCATGCCCACGAATGACGCATCCCAGACACGTGCAGTGTGATTCCCTTATCTGTTCAGAGCACGGATGTGTATCCAAAAAAGGCTCTCCATATGCAATGCCTGGGTATGAACAATGTTTCATATGCGACCCATACAAGGGCTGCGTATGTAATGTAGAGCAACAGAGCATGCTGCGATTTATTTCTGTTGCGTATCGATAGGCAGGACCCACACGCCGGTATGCATGGATCAATGAATGAAGTGTAATACGTGGTGAGAATACGCCTGTGTGAATGAGCCCTAACACACAGTATGCATACACAACATTACATACTTACCATTCTTGCAGGTGGCTGCATCCTGGACTTCCTTGTCTTCAAAGCAGGAGTTGGACAGCAGCAGAGGAGGCATATGGAAGGGAGGCACTACCTTACGCAGCAGAGCTGTAGCCACAGCCTCTCAGGTTTTACGGATTAATTAATTTTTTTCTAAGATAATTCGTAAAATTATCTGCCGCCATCTTCTGAACGCAATAACTTCCTGTAGTTTGTGTTGGTGCCATTTTGGAATACATACGACTTTTTGATTGCTTTTTATTGCATTCTTTTTTTGGAGACAGGGTGACCAAAAAAGCAAATTTCTGGTGGGGTTTTTCTGATGACATTCATCGCATGGGTTAAAGAATGCGATGCTTTGATCAGATTTTTACGGACGCAGCGATTCCAAATATCTATTTTTGTTTTATTAGTTAGATTCTTTTATTATAAATATGGCAAAAGTTTTTTTTGTTAAACTTATTACTTTTTCCAAATTTTTTTTTTAGTCCCCAGAGGGGCAACTTGCGATGCCTTGATCGCTCCTGCACATAGCATTACATCACACTGTGATGGGCAGGCACCATCAAGCCACCCCACGTTCGGGGGATTTAAATGCCGCTGTCAGAATAGACAGCGGCATTTAAAGGGTTAACATCCCCAAAGAGCCATGCAGCTTATCGGAGCTAGTGCCACCGGATCTCGACTGTAATTAACAGTGGGTGCCCACGTTGTATGAAGAGAGATCACCCCGCGATTTCTCTTCATATATACCCTGACACTGCAGCACGTAAAATGTACGCACTGCAGAGTTAAGAGTTTAAAATGTAATACTACTTTTTTGCATTTTGACGATAATAGTTTACTCCCCATTTAGAAATATGAAACACGATCCATCTTATGTGCTTTATATACAAGTAATTTTAAGTGCTCAAGCATTTGATCTAGGAGGGTTTATTACTTATGTCAAGCCCACATTACGGAAAATGCAGGACACCAGGGTAAATTGGCCCATTCCATAAGAGCTCCACCATTTAATGCATAACACATAATATATAGAAAGGTTAGATACCCATTAATATAAAATAATTTACCAGAGTAGTTATATATTATAAATATATGTAATATACATACTATATATACGCACACATATAATATATATATTATATACACACACACACACACACACACACACACACACACACACACACACACACACACACCAGATTTCCCCCTTCTCATTGAATTCAATTGAAGAAGTATGGAATTTGATGCAGATCCGCACCCAATCATCTACATGTGAACACAGCTTCATTGTTTGGACTTTTTCTCTCTTAGGCTTTTTAAATAAAACCGTTTTACATTTTGCTTTTGCATAAAAAGTATTTCACAGCATAGAAAGGGGTATTTTAGATTTCTAAATTTCAAAATGTCCAGATTAGATAATGTAGGGGAAAAGTTTAAAAAAATGGAATGATGTCTTGTTGTCAGGGAAACTATTGTGCTCCTATTACAATAGTACTACATCAAGGCTATACGGTGCATGTTTAATGTATACATTGACAACATTTTTTTTCTTTCCATATTGACTGAATATGTCCATAGGCTCCAATAGATCTGACACGTGCCAAATGAGTACGGTATTCTTGCATATGTCCAGGCTATATGTAGAATATAGTGTTAACAGAGGCTAACCACAAGAGCTGTAACTCATAAAACTCCAAAACTGAAGGTTAATATGTTGATCTTAATATGTAAATAAGTCAATATTAAATAGATTTCTTCCAAGAGAATATATGTTAACCCCCTAGGGACATGGCCTATTTTTGCCACAAAGACGCAACGATTTGGGGGGGTGGATTTTCATCTGCATTCTTCAAAAGCCATAACTATTTTTTCATCGACAATGCCATTTTGCATCTTGAGATGTAGTTTTCATTGCTGACATTTTCGGGTACATATAATGTATTGCATACAGTTTGAGTATTGGGAGGGGGGGGGAATAGAAATACTATACCAATTTTGCCATTGTGCAATTGATAAAACCCCTTTAAATGCAAGAGGCT
Organism: Eleutherodactylus coqui; assembly: GCF_035609145.1. Taxonomy (NCBI): domain Eukaryota; kingdom Metazoa; phylum Chordata; class Amphibia; order Anura; family Eleutherodactylidae; genus Eleutherodactylus; species Eleutherodactylus coqui. Next base: position 58,001,095 of record NC_089839.1, read on the forward strand.
GTTGAAGTTTTCAGCTGGCACTTTTCCATTTTATTCACTCTTAAACGAATATGTTTATCACATCAAAGTGTATATGTGAGCTAAATTTTTCATAGTTGACGATTTTTTTTTTGCAGACTTTTAATGAACATGGTTTTTAAACTTTGAAGCAAGCTTTCGTAATGAATCTTGTTTCTTTAAGAGAACACAGCTCCTCACAAGAAATACATACAAGAAATTGGCAGATCTTTGCTTTGACTTTTGATCTGCTAAATTTTAGTTTTGTTTTCGATTCCTTTCCCTTGACTTTTTGAAACCATCAGATATAGATATGAGGGGCTTCTGATAAGTCTTTGGCTTTGTATTTTTTTTTGTTTCTATAGTAATGAATGTTACATCACATGAAAGCCTTATGCGTCTAATATAGGTTTTCAAAATTTTGTGTTTGTAGCTTATGGCAACAGTGATTGAGGCCCGCGGGAAAACAAAATGGCGGAGTCTAAGGCGATATTCACAGCAAATGAGAGTAGAGGAGTGATAAAATTCTTGTTTCTGCAACGAAAGTCCACGAAGGATATTCCTGGTGATATGTCGCAGACATTGGGGGATCAATGCCCTTTATATTCTACAGTTAAGAACTGGGTTGCCAGATTTAAAGCGGGCCACTTCAGCACCAATGATAAGGAACGTCCTGGACGACCGAGAGAGGTGGTTGTTCCGGAGATCGTCAATGCTGTGCACAACCTCATACTGGAGAATTGGCGAATTTCAGCTAAAGGAATAGCAGACATCATGGGGATTTCTCGTGAATGCGTTTGTGTCATTATCCATGAACATTGGAACATGAAGAAGTGATCTGCAAAGTGGGTCCCCAAATGTTTGACGACAGATCAGAAAAGCATGCGAGTGAAAACTTCCCGGTCCATTTGCCAGCGTTTCCGGACTGATAAGAACTTCCTGGATCGACTGGTCACTATGGATGAGACCTGGATTTATTTGTATGACCCTGAAACCAAGGAGCAATCAAAAGAGTGGAGGCACAGTGGTTCTCCTCGCCCAAAGTTGTTCAGGGTGCAAAAATCAGCCACTAAGGTGATGGCGTCTGTGTTCTGGGATAAGTAGGGCGTGCTGCTTGTGGACTACCTTCAAAATGGTTCCACCAGCAATGCAAGATATTACATTGAGCTTTTGGACCAATTGAAGGCAGCTCTGAAGGCCTAAAGGCGCGGCAAGCTGCCCAAAGCAATCTTGTTCCTACAAGACAACGCCTTCGCTCACACTGCACAAGCGACCACGGCAAAACTGGTGGAGCTAGACTTCCAGCTGGTTGACCACCCACCTTATTCACCAGATCTAGCTCCCCCCGACTATCAGCTGTTTCCAAACCTGAACACACACCTCAAGGGTACCAAATTTCACACCATTTCTGATGCCATGGCTACTACGGATGACTGGTTTGAGGCACAACCGAAATCCTTCTTTTTGCAAGGCTTACAGAACTTGAAATACCGATGTAATTAGTATGTTGACATCAGTGGAGAGTATGTGAAATAAATGTAAAGTTTCATCTTCCTATCTCGTTTCTTTCTGAGTAAAGCCAAAGACTTATCAGCAGCCCCTCGTATATGGCTTCCTTCACAGGAGCGACAAAGTCAAGCGATTTTGTCACGTTGCTGTAATGCTACAAATCAAATGTATGTAAAGCCCATGTTTTCCTATGGGTTCTTTCACACGTTTTGTAGCATGCAACAACCAGACACAAAAACCTTGCGGTCCCATGATAGTCAATCACAGCCACCGCTTCCAGGAGGCGGGGATTTTTCAACCCCCAGCCAGAAGATATGACGAACACTTCTGCCGAGGACAGAAAAGAAGCTGCGGCGGAACCCAGGACAGCGCTTCGAGGTGATGTATTTATTTTTTTGCAGCTAAGGCATATATTTGGGGTAGGCCTTATATTTCAAGCCGGTCCCCATACCCCCCAGAAAATCCTTGCATGCGGTGCTACAAAGTTGCGCACCTTTGAAGCACCACATGCGACTTTGTAGCACTACAAAATCACGGTATCACCGCGAGAAATCGCAGTGATATCACATTGACTAGCGATGTGATATCGCTGCATTTTTCTCGCTATGGTGCAATTTCGCCCGTATGCAGGAGGCCTATATCTATAGTATATCTGTTATTACATCAAATTGTTAGGTTTTACTTACATTTCATTGCTGTACCTTGATATTTATTTAATCAAAGTACAGCTATGAAATTTAGGTAAAACATAACAATTTGATGTGATAAAAGCATTATTAGTCTAAAAGTAGATGAAAGAGGAAAAGCAAGAGACTTCTTAGCACCTTCTCGTATTTCACCAATTAGATTACATTAATTATATTATTCTAGGTGACTCACCATTCTGTGACATCGATACTGTAGTTTCAATAGCTTTTTGGGGAGGATTCTGATCAACAAACGTTGGCTATTGCTCATCAGTGTGAGGTCATAACAATCCTTCAGGGTAAGACCGGAACAGAGGTTGCTTGTACAAGACTAGTCTAAAGGGCCATTTAGACAATGATTATCACTCAAATTCGTTATAACGATCAAAAGTGAGCGATGGCTTTGCTTTTAAAGATGGACGTTTTAACTTAACGAAAACCACTGGAAAATCGACGTAGCGGCCGGGCATTTCAGTCGTTAGATTATCATTGTGTAGCGTTTGCATTAAATGAGAACACTGCTCAACAGCATTTTTGCATCTGGTGTGTGATATAACAATTCTCATGGATTTTGGTGTAGAATCCAAACTTCTCTTTAGAAATGATGTATCACCTAAGGTTTTTATGCAATTTAGATTTTTCCAGTTTTTTAAAAAAGGTTTTTGTGTTTGTGCTCATTCTCTGGTGATTTATTTATATGAAATCAAATCAGTGACTAAGCTAAACTCTTTTTGAATGTAATACACAGTGAATGAAGTTCTAAAAACGATCACTAGATGGCAGAACAATGCAGTTGAGCAGGAAGGTTACCGACATGAGCCTATCTGTACTGCTGTTTAGTGTTTGTTGTAATCTGCATGAAGCACTTCTCTTCATTCTTACCTCAGCATATTAGTATGTTTTGAGTTTGTTACCTCAGTTTCTGTTTATCTGTGTTTTGCGTTTTTCTGTGTGAGGTAGTGAAACATTCAGACACATCAGTGTTATAGTTAGTACCAAGGCAACTGGAAAACATTGTGTAAACCACCCCAATAACTTTTGTTATGTGCGTGGAACATTCACTCCAAAAAGCCAAAGTACCCCAATCACTGATTTAGTTAAGAAGGCTTATAAACTGTATTTTGATTGTGCTCTCGGAGATCAAATCACAGTGGTATAGAGATCTATATAAATTTAACTGAAACCCTTCACAGATATAGATTAAAATATAATGACATTTATTGAAAATTTCTAAAATTGTGGGCTCACATATAACACATAGACAATACGTAAAAAGAACAGGTAACATATAAGCAAACAATAGGCCCTTATGGATATATGTATGACAACGTATCTCTCGGATAGATTTTTAGAGATAGCTGTCGCTCATACAAATGAGAGAGGATAGAACTCCAGAAGGTGAAAGAGTGATATCCACGTCAAAGGATAATTTGTACTTAGATGTTGATATGGTACAGGAATTGGTACCTGTACTAGGGCACAGTATTCTTATGTGTACTCTTGTTGCTAGAACACTTTTTTAATGACTTCCCATTCCCTCTAAGAATACTGTGCCCTAGTACAGGTACCAATTCCTGTACCATATCAACATCTAAGTACAAATTATCCTTAGACGTGGATATCACTCTTTCACCTTCTGGAGTTCTATCCTCTCTCATTTGTATGAGCGGCAGCTATCTTTAAAAAGCTATCCGAGAGATACGTTGTCATACATATATCCATAAGGGCCTATTCTTTGCTTATATGTTACCTGTTCTTTTTACGTATTGTCTATAAGTGTTATATGTGAGCCCACAATTTTAGAAATTTTCAATAAATGCTCTCGGAGATCAGGATAAAAACGTTGCACCTTATATTGCTTGCATAACTTGCACACTAGCTCTAACAGAATGGATGAAAGGAAAGCGCCGAGCCATGCAGTTTTCTGTTCCAATGATTTGGTGTGAGCCAACTAATCATGCAGATTGTTATTTTTGCCTCACAAATATTGCATGGCATTTCAGTAGAACCAGGCGTAACATAAAATATCCAGAGGTGTTTTCAGTGCAAAAACCTCTGCCTCATGGGGAAGGCTTGCCTATTCCTATCCGTAACTTGCAAACCACTGCATCGGACCCATCAGAGGAAAGTGAATCAGAAGATGTTTGATTCGAAGAAGAGTACAACCCTGAATCTCATGACAGATCGCCTCACCTCATCGAACAGAAGGAACTAAACAATTTGGTCCGTGATTTACAACTTTCTAAACAGGGAACTGAACAATTGGGTTCTAGATCGAAACAATGGAACCTTCTAGCAGAAGGGACAAGGATTTCAACTTTTAGATCAAGAAGTAGCCGTTTATCTGAATATTTTGAAATGCAGAATTCAAATGTGTGTGTGTATACATGTGAATGGTTTGAGGATGGCGCTGGGTATTCAGCATAACCCACAGAAGTGGCGACCATTTATGGATTCCAGGAAAACCAGCTTAAAAGCAGTGCTATTGCGTAATGGCAACAAACTCCCATCACGGCCTTTGGCCTATGCATCGGACATGAGAGAATCATATGAAAGCATGGCTTTGATATTGGAGGTAATTAAATATAAAAATCACAAGGGGCAGATATGCTTTGATTTAAAAGTTGTGGTACTGCTTACAGGTTTACAGGGTGGGTTCACAAAATACTGCTGCTTTTTATGCCTATGGGACAGCCGAGACACCAATAACCACTACAAAATCAAGGAATGGCCTGTGAGGAAATCATCTATACCTGGAAAAGAAAACGTGAATCCATTGGTTGAGCCAAGTTATTTTGCTGCCGCTTCATATCAAGTTGGGCTTGATGAAGAACTTCGTAAAAGATTTTGATAAAGGTGGTCAGGCATTCAATCATTTGAAAGAAAGGTTTCCCAAATTGAGTGATGGAAAGCTAAAAAGAGGGCATATTTGTTGGGCCAAAGATCATAAAATTCCTGAAAGATCCAATCTTTGATACTAAACTCACAAATCTCGAATTAGTGGCTTGGTCCTCTTTCAAAGCGACTGTGCATGGCTTTTTGGGCAACAGAAAAGACAATAACTATGTACCCACAGTGAGTGATCTATTGCACAGCTACAAGAACATGGGGTGTAGATTGTCTCTAAAACTTCATTTTTTACATTTGCACCTTGATTTCTTCCTAGAAACTTTGGGTGCCTTCAGTGATGAACAAGGTGAATGCTTTCACCAAGACATCCTTAGTATGACGCATCGTTATCAAGGACACTGGAGCCCTTCGATGATTGGGAATTACTGCTGGTTTCTGGTTAGGGAGACTAATGAGACACCATATAAGAGAAAGGCTTCATCATTCCATTTTGAAAAACCAAATCAGTTTGAACGTTGCAATATGTAAATCCTAATGCTTTTGTTGGTCTCACATTCACAAATACATTACCTGAAAAACATTGAGTTCTGTGTGTTATTTTTTTTTGTATTTAAAACAAGACAATATTTTGCAGAACTGTATTATTGTCTATGTAATAGTGCTATGTATCTCAGAAATGTGATATGATAGATAGAATCTGATTCTTCCACTGAATTCAGCACCCCAAAATTAGTTGAATCAACTTGTTTCCAAACCAGACACAGAATTTTTTTTAGTTTGACCAGTGATTAAACGATAATTGAGCGATAGTTTGCTTGAAAGGCATGTGCATTTAGTGAAGGGAAAAAATGAGCTTCTTTGTATCGGCTCGTGAAAATCGTGGGTGCGCTTATCTGGTCTTTAAAAAAACCTAGCTGTTTAGCAGTGACAGAAAGAAACTAGATGTCTTTAATATAGACGTTAAAAAAACGCCTATTATAAGGCAACCTATGTTAAAGGGGTTGTCCCGCGGCAGCAAGTGGGTCTATACACTTCTGTATGGCCATAATAATGCACTTTGTAATGTACATTGTGCATTAATTATGAGCCATACAGAAGTTATAAAAAGTTTTATACTTACCTGCTCCGTTGCTAGCGTCCTCGTTCCCATGGAGCCGACTAATTTTCGCCCTCCGATGGCCAAATTAGCCGCGCTTGTGCAGTCCAGGTCTTCTCCTGTTCTCAATGGGGCTCCGTGTAGCTCCGCCCCGTCACGTGCCGATTCCAGCCAATCAGGAGGCTGGAATCGGCAATGGACCGCACAGAAGAGCTGCGGTCCACGGAGGTAGAGGATCCCGGCGGCCATCTTCACCGGTAAGTATAGAAGTCACCGTAGCGCGGGGATTAAGGTAAGCGCTCCGGTAAGCTTTCTTTAGGTCCCTGCATCAGGGTTGTCTCGCGCCGAACGGGGGGGGGGGGGGGGGTTTGAAAAAAAAAAAAACCCGTATCGGCGCGGGACAACCCCTTTAAGGAATTGCGAAAGTTATATGAAAAAAAACTAGGTGGTACAAACGATAGTATTTTTGTCATTGGAATGTAAATAATCTCTAGCTCAGAAATTGGTACGAGCCTAAATAAAAATAATTCGTGAATCCGCGACCGTGGCACGTGCGTTTAAAATGGTGAATTCATTTTTCAATGGTCTTGGTTGCTGCTTGCAGGGTCTGTCACAACGGCGCGTGCAATGGTTGAGCACTAGCCGACAGCCAATCGCTCAGCCTGTAGCCAGCTGAATACCGAACGATTAAGCACTCCCCTCAAATCGTTGAACGGCTGAACGAATGCCATTTAAACTAAATGAAAAGCGAACTGCCGAATTATGGATTTTAAGCGGACCGAGACAACGATGAACTAATAGGTAACGAAAAATGCAAGATGGGCGCGTGTTTCCTTACGATTAATCACTCAAAAGATGGCTTTTGGGCGAATCTTGAGAGTTAATAATTGTGTCTAAATGGGCCTTTAGGGCTCAAAGTTTTCCAAATGCTAATTGGATAATGTGGGGCTAGTCACTCTCCAACTCATTAATGGCTCACCGAAGGAAGAACACTCAATGGTGCACCAATTGTGAGACAAGACTACTACTTAGTATAGCTCTTTTAATAGACAGTGGAGAACATTATATTTTCTAAGGCTTCGATGAACTCCTTTGTCTGAAGGGCCCTTGTATGTACAGCTGCATAAGTTGCAAATATGTTACATCAGCCCCGATTCCTGTTCCAATATCCTTAATGAAAGAAGCAGAATGAATTGCGTAATACAGAACTTACGAGTATCATAAATGGTGGAGAAAGTCACTTGTATATAATTATTGGCACAATCTATTCGTTTATTGGTAAAAGTCTCAAGCTACAATTTAAGTATAATCTTCGTTCGACATGAAAGTGCTGCAATATCAGCATTTCTACAAGATACAAAAGAATTGACTGACCAAGATAAAATGCATCTAACTTCATTAAAAATGCATCGGAATTGATTCAAATAAAGCACAATTTTTCATGTGCACCGCAATTCCCAGGTTCACGTCTATTACACCTTAATGACAGAGACATTGCTGGTCAAGGAAGGATGCCTAAGGCGTGCTATGTTCTCATATTGCAAATTTACATACATTAAAATCCGATAGATTTTTAGATTCCCTCATTTGTGACTCCAAAGTGAAAGCTAATTGTCAAGCATCATTACATAATTTCCCAAGGCCAAAAAAACTAGGAGGAATGTAGTTTTGTAATATTACATTACTACAAGGTCAAATGAATCCAAATACTTGTATGCAAATCGCAGATTTAAAATATAGAATCATTTACTTTAAGGCTTGGACTATACAAATGAAATGTTGTAGTCACACTGTGCTTCAAAATTTTCTGTTTGGGAAAAAGTCAGTCAAAATTCAATTTTTTTCTTGGTGTGGAATCATAAGGGTCACAGGTAACAGAACTGCTGCAGAATGATGGCCGTGGATTTCACACTAAAATTCTACAGCAATATACAGTACAATTAAAGTGAGCAATAACTCTTATCAGCGCTGCATGCCAAGTTCTCAGCGGGATACCGCTGATAGTATTCTTTCAGCTGGTATCCCGCTTGGAGCTCTCGGTGGGATACCAGCTGATGGCTCTGAGAACAAAGCAGCTGGCAGAGCTCCTGCTGTTCTCTGAGCTATCAGAAGTATCCCGCTCCGCCTTCATTTACACAGTAATAACCTTTTAAGTAGCTAATTAGCTACTTAAGAGGCTGTGTAAAGTGATCACTCAAAACTGTCACCCAAATTGCTGTTTGAGCGAATTGTGAGCAATCATCGTTTCATGTAAATGGGCCTTTAGGCGGGACACCATGAAGCTCTATTCTGGGTAAGACTTTAAGGCCTCCCTCAGACAGGCGCTTTTTGACACGATTATTGCAGTGTTTTCAGCGCCGCACTGCACGTGGTAGAACGCTCCCATTGTTTTCAAAGGAGCCTCTCACACGGTCGCTCGACCTCAGCGCTTTCTAGCACCGCGATTTTTGAGCAGAGTCTGTTCTATTCTTCGGCGTTTATTGCACCTTATCAATTATGAGGTATGATAAAACCCAGCTGGGTTAGGAAGTGAAAATAAAATCGTGGCGCTTTGCCTAATTCCTGTGTGAGGGAGGCCTAAGGAGACGTTCAGTTGGTCAATTTGCAGCTTCACCCTTTCAATTGAACTGAAACGGTGTAATCTACTGCAGATCTGAACCAAAATCAGAGGTAAAATCTGCATCAAATCAGCAAAGTATGGATGAGCCTAAAGAGGCAACATTAGTTCTTTCTTGTCATTGCAGCTGACAGGCATTCTATTAAGCCATGCAGCAGGCATGGCTTGATAAGCATTTTATAGCCATGGGACCTTTCAGAAGACCCCGGCTGTCATGACACTTAATTTACACACCACTTCTGCCCTATTCATCAATTCCAGCAACCTGATTGGTTGTTTGGGTTGGCTGATTCACCGGCCCTTCACTGGGGGAGTCACCGGAGCGCGATCGGAAGCTCGGTAAGCTGGAGAGGGGCAGAGGTGGCGTGTGCATGGTGGTGTGCTAGCATCTGGTCATGTTTATGCAATGATCGCGCTCTGGTGACGGCCATTGACTGCTCGGCACGTGGTTCTCGTGCACATCTCTGTAACTCTATCCTCATGCACATCTAAAAAGGGGGCAGTAAAGGGGCGATGAATCAGCCAACCCAAAACAACCAATCAGGTTGCTGGAATTGCTGAATAGGGCAGAAGTGGTGTGAAAAAATGAATATGGGGGAAGGGGGGGGGGGGGGACGTACGGAACCCTGAAACATCAGTTGGGGGATTTAAATGCAGCTGTCGGCATTTAAAGGGTTAACAGCTCAGACGAGCAGCACGGTTATCTGAACTGTTGCAGGCAGGTGTTGGCTGAAAGAAGCAGCCTGTACCCACGTATCAAGTGAGATCGCCCCGGGATTTCCCTTCATACATACCACGAACGTGCAAGACTTAATAGTACATCCTATAGAGTTATGGGGTTTAAAAGAATACTGCTGTTTTAATTGTTTTTTACAGCATGCTTTACTTTTTGTCTTTAAAACTTAAAAAAACACAACATCTTCTGGTGGATTGTTAGTGAACAGTGGATATTCAAATATAAAATGCGCCACAAAGTTCACTTTGGGTGAATTTTTTCACTTTGGGTGAACTGCAAATTCAGGTGAGAAAACACTTACTTGTCAAAGTCCTTTTAGCTTTAATCCTACCTAAAAAGCAAGCAGTTATCGGCTTGTGTAAACAGGCAGTTGTTCATTGTTTGCAGTGAATGGAAGAAACCAGAAGAGTTCTCCGGCCAGTTCCACCTCGATTCTTGAATGACAATAGCTCAAGTCAAACTACTAATGACCATTTGTCAGTTAGTGCGTGAGTGCTTCTCATGCTCTGCTCCTGGTGACACCATCGCTCCGGCCCCAGGTGACGTAATCACAAGTCTTACAACATATATAAAATACAGAGCCTGACCGACAAGATACCACCACAGTTAGGGCTCTTGAAAAGGGGAGAACAAAAGTAACAAAATGAGAATACAACTAAGCCGTTATTATCTCAGACACAACTCAGCAGTCTTGACAGGAGACACCGATCAACCACCACAGAGATCTGGTGGGCTAAAAGACCTGCGGGGAAGTCACTGCTGTGGGAGGAGCCAAACTGTGTTTGCCTTGTGTGTGAATCAGGATGGATGTAGTAGAGCACTGTGTGATATGTGGGGATCACAATGGATGTACCATGTAGAAGAGCTGTGTGTGTGTGAATTACGATGGATGTAGTAGAGCTGCGTGTGTGATGTATGGGGATCATAATGGATGTACCATGTAGTACAGCTCTGTGTGTAATGTGTTGGGTCAGGATGGAAGTAGTAGAGCTGAATGTGTGGGGTCAGGATGGATGTAGCAGAGCTGTGTGTGTGTGTGTGTGTGTGTGTGTGTGTGTGTGTGTGTGTGTGTGTGTGTGTGTATGGGGATCATAATGGATGTACCATGTAGCACAGCTGTGTAGTGCATTGCGCCACCAGAAACACTGTTACTATAATTTCCTAATAATTACTAGTGTGTTACATACCCAACATTTGTCTCATGTAGAGGTACCTTAATCCCGGCATGGTAGTAACTAGAATTAGTAGAACAGCAGCTGCTGCAACAGGGATCACACAGGTAAAAAAAATAACAGCGCCACACATTACCCCTCAAATGCCACAATATTTTAGCAAGACGATAAAAACAACTAATCTAAGAGAAAAAAAGTCATAAATACAACTAATCTAGCTATTTCAGATGACCAGAATATTTAACATTTTTAGCACCAAAAGCAGCACAATATTTCAAAAATAAATTTTTCCAGTAAGTTGGAAGACTCATCACATTTTAGCATTTCTACTTTTTCTTCACAGGACAAAAAGTCAGTACTAAAAATGTTGGTCACATATCGGTTTAGGATTCCAAAAGCTGTAGATAGTAATCATTAGTGCAGTAGTAACACTGATGTCATGAAGTTTAAAAACTAAACTTTTATTATATCCTTAAAAGCATTTCATAGAAGCAGACGGAAAAGAGGAACACTTTTCACATGTTTCAAGCCTCACAAACAGGGATCTTTTTCATTAAGTCAGCTTCTATGAGGTTGTTTTTAAGGGTCCATTTACACGGGGACAAATGTCGGGCAAACTATGCCCGACACTCGTCCCTGTGTGTCCTCACTCCCGTGGTCCTGCACGTGAGCTAGCAGTGCTGGCTCGCTCAGAGCTGCCAACAAGAGGAGAGGCGGCTGCACGAGTTTTGTCTCCTCTCGCTCCCCCGCCCCTCTCTATTGACATAACACGGCGGCCGTTCAATACTGAATGAGCGCTATTTACACTGAACAATGAGCGATCAGCTCATCGTCCATAATTGATGCTGCATAATCGATGGACAATGAGCTGATCACTCATCATTCCGTGCAAATAGCCAGCCGTTCAATACTGAACAGCCACTATGTCATGTCAATGGAGAGGGGCGGGGGAGTGAGAAGAGAGACATCTCCTGCACCCTCTCTGCTGAGAGCTAATGGTACTAGCTCCTGTGCAGGTACGGGGACTAAGGGTTTGTCAGCGTTTGCCCATCAGTCAAGTCTAAAAGGGCCTTAAGGATACTACAATAAAAGTTTTGTTTTTAGTTTTATACAAGTGCTGGAAGAAATCTTGTGTTTTGAATTGGATCCATCCGTGGCTGAAGTGGCCTCCTTCTCTGCCTAATGCTTCTTAGATTGCAAGATAGTGTCCGATGTGCGTGAACTGGTTTCACTGATTATGTCATGAAGTGTACTAATTTCATGGTTAATTGTAAAACTTTTTTTTAGAGTGACAGAAGACATTGGTCCACATTTATCAGTAGTGTCTTACAGAGAGGTAACTTGCAGTTCCTAGACCCTAATGAAAAAACTATAACAGGCCCCCAACAAGAATGCTACATTCATAGTACTGGCCTTCTTTTATTGCAAGATAGACCTTATTGGCTCCAGGGCTCCGTTATGATCTCATTCTCTGCACCCACTCTAGTTATGCCCCTGGTATAATACTTTGCATCAGTAAACTTTCCGACATGCTGTTTTTGGGCTAAATTCTTGTTTTTGGTGCATGGCACTTCATAAGTCTGGTACACTTCATTATGCACCAAAATTGTCTTTACAGAAATTGTGCACTTTTCAGTCAACCCTAAGGTGGTTGAAGGATTGTCATTGGTGTTGTGGAGGTTAGAGCCAGATAAAGATCATGCAAGGAAACTGCTCTGGATATCTGCCAGGAGATAGGTCTGCAATATTTGCTGACTTTTCAAGAACCAGGTTCCCGCAGAAAACACAACGAGGTAAGCTGGAAAATTCAAACATATCACACCCATTAACAAGTGGCAACAACAGCAAAGACAGTGGGACCCTAAAATTGGCTCATCCAAATACTGAAGAGGATATTTATTGTAAGTAGTTCTAGGTATAAACAGGATAAAAAACAGACGTTGAAATTTTTAAAATCTCTCTCAAATGTGTGATGTCCTATTATTCGGTCACATGGCCTGAGAGCAGTTCAGTCCGATTCAAATGAATATCAGACAGCCACTATAAAATGTATAGCGCTGTGCCTGGTATGCAATGAAGCAGCGGTGGCACTCACATGAGTGACAAAGCCATTTCAAACAGCTGACCAGTTGGGGGCTTGAGTGGTGAATCCCCAAATCCTTAGGATAGCATCAATATCAGAATCTTGGAAACCCATGATATGTTCCCCCAGTGCCCGCCGCTGAAGTTTATGCTCTCTGTACATTTGTATAAGTGCGTACACGTGACTCTGAAAGTCATATTTTCAGCAGGCGCACTGTCTACAGGCGGGCACCACAGGAACAAGAAAAAGTGAGTATGGGAAATACATCAACCAGCTCCCTTTCACCTGCCCCAACAGCACTATAAGTTAGTTTATGGTGCTTTAGACAGGTTACAGGTTCCCTTTAAGATTATTTAATTATCCAAGTTTTTTGGAGAACTAATCATTTTTTCCCCCCTAATTTCACCAAATCATTGGAAATGCCCACTTTCATTAGAGAAAAAAAAAAACCAAAACAACTGTTGAGGCTGTCACACTTTCCAATTCCTTCTGGCGCAAATATATGATAAATATTTTGGATTAAAAATGCGACTACATTATGGAGCACTTTATTTAACAAATCTGGCGCAGCGGCATTGATAAATGAAGGCCTATGTTTACCCGCACTCTGCAAAACGTTATTCATCCTTCAAGCTAGCCCACAATGCAGCAAGGCCTTACCTATTTTCTTTTAGCAGTGGGGCTGTCATCTTCAATTTAGCTGATAGAAAAACACGTAGAATTCATTGGACTGGCTTGTAAGCTTGGGAATGACTTTATTTACATGGCAGCCAGAGTGATTTATGCTACTGTTTATGATGCTAAAAGCTTGATAGAAAAAAATGCAAGCAATAGTGAGCGAGTCAGGCAGCAAGGTCTCATGCAGTGCCAACAACTCCCTCTGGGGACTCCACCCTGCCAAAAATGCTGCTGTTTTCACAATATACAGTAAGTTTAGAAATTACAATGCACACCACAATATCCATAAACAATTAACTTCTATAACTTATTGCAATTGATCCTGCAGTAAAATTGCTTACTTCTGAACATTTTCTTGTTAGTGGGCAGCAGAACAATAATGCTTAAGCAAAGTTTGAATGGCCAGCACACATTTTGATGCGTTAAAAATTAAACATTCCCGAGGATATTTGGCCCACAGATCCAAAAATAGCACCTATTTCACAAACCGCACCGGTTTTTCCCCATTAGTTTTAGAGATACAGAATAGCTACATTACATACTACTGCAACCAATAGCCCCTAAAATTCAGCATCTTTAATGAAATTATTGCTCAACAAGTTTTTTTTGGAAAGCGATCTAAATGCCTATGAGGTGGTAGATCCTGATGCGCATACTGTAGCAAGATTTTTAAAATTGGAGAGCATGTCCTCTTCTAATTAGTGGTCTGACTTATCATTGCTTAAGATTTTGACAACTATATAAAGATCAGGAGCAAGACTCAACGTTGTCCACTGCATTTATGAATCATTAATGAATAGAGATGAGCGAGCGTACTCGCTAAGGCAAACTACTCGAGCGAGTAGTGCCTTATTCGAGTATCTGCCCGCTCGTCTCTAAAGATTCGGCTGCAGGCGGGGGGCAGGGAGCGGCGGGTGAGAGCGGGGAGATCTCTCTCTCACTCACACCCCCCCTCCTCCCTGCTCACTCCCGCAACTCACCGCTCACCCCGCACCAGCAGCTGAATTTTTAGAGACAAGCGAGCAGGTACTTGAATAAGGCACTACTCGCTTGAGTAGTTTGCCTTAGCGAGTACGCTCGCTCATCTCTATTAATGAACTGTAATCTGGATCTGGAGTATTCCCATGTTCTGTCTAGGGAATTTACTTGATATGTAATTAAAGCACAAACAGATTTTTGTTCAATGTTATATGAACCCTGTTCTTTTGAATGGGGTCACATACATGAGTAACGTTAACCCACACCACATTGCGGTGCAGGAAAAAAACTAAAAAAATTAAAATACACTGCATGTCCTATCTTTTCATGTTCCTTGGAATGCATCCCCAACCGTTTTCAATGAAACAGTAAAACACATTTAACAGCCTGTGACATGTATGCGATGGCCATGTAAGGTTTCTCATTGAAAACCATGCCAGAGGATTCCTACTTTACTGAAGTGATGGTAGACATTTTTGCCAGAAAAACGCCTTGCATAGGCTTGAAAACGCATGCCAGCGAGCGTGGTATAGGACAGACGTTCTCAGCCAGATACCCCGTTCGCCCGTGTGTAAGTAGTCTTACAATGTGCTAGATTTATCATTGTAAGACTGTCTAAAGGTATTTTCACACTTCCCCATTATCAGGCATGAACAGTCATAAGAACGTTTGTTCCTCCAATTAGATTTAGTAAGGGTCCGTTCACACGGCCGCATTCATACAATGCTGCGAATCTACCACGGTGTTTTACACATTACAGCCCAAACACTCAGCCAGCAGAGACCACATATGGACTGAGTACGGCACTGTGCATGCCCATGAATGACGCCTTCACGGGCATTCACAGTTAAATTTTATATATATTTTTTATTTCCTCGCTCTGTTTGGAATGGAGATGTGTATAGAAATGCTGCCCATATGCAATACATTGCGTATTACCAGCGTATTATACGTTGCTCATACTAGGGCTGCGTATGACATGTAGAGAAGCAGAGCATGCTGCGATTCATTCCTCCTGTGTTTCGATACGCAGTGCCTACACACAGGTGTGTATGGATCAACGCAAGTCAAATGACTCCATACCGTGTGCGTAATATGTGGTGACAATACGCCCCATGTAAATGAGCCCAAAAAGAAAGACCAATTAGCCAATGAGCATGTTCCTTCGGCGGCTAATCAGTGATTTTCAGCAAGCATAAAATGGTTTACCAATCTCCAATATATCTTTCCATGTGAACGGGAAGATGCAGCCAGCTTATGAAGACTGTTCAACAAAAAACCCTTAGGCTGCCTGTCCACGGGCGTTGCGGGAGCCACCGCCGGAGAGCGGGAGCTGGCAGACAAGTCTCCGCAGTGAGCCTGGCTCACCGCAGCAATTTGCAGCATGCTGTGATTTCCCGGCTGCGAGCGGAGAATCGCTATGATTTTTCGCTGGTGGACAGAGGGGTTGCGCTCTCCATAACAACGCTATGGAGATCGCTCACTGCATTCCCCGCGGCCGGATTATCGCCACAGGGAACGCAATGAAAAAAAAAAAAAAAATCGCCCGTGCACAGGAGCCCTTAGGCAAGGTGCACATTAGTGTATTTTCGGGCCATGTGCTGTCTGTCTAATTGCACAGACAGCACACGGACCCATTACAGCTTATAAGGCTATAAATATGAAAGTTTTTTTGCACATGGACGTCATTTAAAACACACTGAAATAGAATATGCCACAAAGTTTATGTATTTTTTTTTTTTTAAAGGATAAGAAATGGAACATGGTATCCATGTACTGTATGATGCGAGTTGCGCCCGAGTCTCTTGAGCTCAGCTCAGCTACGCTATTGTGTCACTAGCCTAAGTTTGCATTGTGTAACTATTAGACGGTATTAGTACAGCTGCCCTAATGTGTTCTACATAGATATCTCATGCTACTTCTCTGTTGTCTTCTATTTATAACCCACTGCATTAGCAGCTTTACATTTGGAGCAGAAGCGTGGAAACCGAACAGAAATAAGAAGAAAACAACAATCATTTTACCTTAAACAACTGGCAGGAGAAATATTAGCATGCTCATTTAAGCTAAAAGCCCTTCTCATTATGCAACAATCGCTTAATGGTCTTGAAGATATAGCGGATGTCTGGTTTAAAACTACTTTCCAGAAATTCTAAGAGCCTTACTCATTGTCACTTGGATTCTCAACGCATACACGTACTCAGGAAAAAAAAAAAAACAGATTCTGTAAGCATTCCAGGATTATTAAAGTGTACGACATGATTCCTTCAGAACATTTTCATTAGATTGAGAAATCATTCTCAACTGGAGTGCAATTTGCTTCTAACAGTCAGGGTTCTTGCATATTGGAAGATTGTCGCTACATGAATTTAGAGTAATGGACCGCCAAGTTACGGCTACAAGGAAATAATGTGTCTGAGGGGACTGGATGTCGGCAGCTGGAGACCTCCGGTGACTGAATAACATGCTACTATATGCCTCTGCTTAGCAGTTTCACAGACAAATTCACCACAATGAAATTCATCTGCTCAGGCAAACGATCCTTGTGCCTCCCTGTTATGGAGCAAACCTCTGCTCTCGGACTGACACGAATATTCATCTATTTAATATAGAGCGCATTACATTGTATGCAGCGCCTACATTCAGTAGTGTTATGATGGGGCTGCACATTCATTCTGACACTGTCACCTGAAGTTGTTTGCATTGTAGGTTATGCTAGGTTGATATATAATGATTTCCCCCAGCCAAAGCAACACCTCCCCTCAGTTTTCCTGATCAAGTTAAGATTATGTCCCCCTGCTTCCTCAGTGATATTGGGGAGGTTTATCAAGCTATCATAATGTAAAAACAGGCCTTTTTTTGTCCACTGCAACCAAACAGAGCTCAGCTTTTTATAATAAGCACTGGTAAAATAAAAGTTGAGCTCTGATTGGTTGCTATGGGCAACAAGACATTCTTACTATAACATCAAATTAAAATGTATCCAAATTTATCCAGCCTATTATAGGTAATGGTAAAGTCCCCTGGTGCAAGCACAGAGTCGTGACCGACTCCTAGGGTGACGTAACATCGTGACTTTTTGCAGGGTGGTTTGCCATTGCCTTCCCCAGTCATCTTTACCTCCCCCAGCAAGATTATAGGTACTCATTTTACCGGCCTCGGAAGAATGGAAGGCCGAGTCAACCTTGAGCCAGCTACCTGAACCATGCAGGAATTGAAGCCGCAACCTTCAGGTCATGAGCGAGAACATTCTGCTGCCCCAGCACTGCGCCACGCGAGGCTCTAATAGCCGTACAAATAACAGAGGTCAGAGTTTATGAAGCATCATTTACTTGCAAACAATCTGGACGGAG
This sequence comes from Eleutherodactylus coqui, assembly GCF_035609145.1. Lineage (NCBI taxonomy): Eukaryota > Metazoa > Chordata > Amphibia > Anura > Eleutherodactylidae > Eleutherodactylus > Eleutherodactylus coqui. The sequence goes on from NC_089839.1 coordinate 58,018,850, forward strand.
CAAACTAGCATCAACCTTTTGCATTGGATTGCTTGACGCCTATGTTCTGTTAAATATTCCTGTAAATATTACCAAGAACTGTGTGTTATCATGGGTATTCCTCAGAACGTTGTGCATCTCTCTGAAAAACTGGCTACACATTGCTTCCCTCTGGTCTTTGAGACAAGTGCACAACTGACTGGAGTATCCGAACATATCATAGTTGAGGTTTAGAACTTTCATCTTGCTCGGTGGACCTGGTTATTATGTTCAAGTTAGTGAGTCTTGTATTAGTCATAAAACAAGAGTACCTTCACTATCATGGTCTCCTGTATCGCGAAATAGGGGCCTTTGGGATGGTGTGCATGACAACAATGCCAGCTGCTGAGTATATGAAAGTTTCTCTTTAAAGAAGTGCTGAAAAAACCCTTCTTTCTATTATTCTACATGTATCGTGCCCAGATTCCATGGTCACGGACGATATCCTTTCTCCTTGGGGAGAGCACCTAGAAAGCGAGGAGACTGAACGCCATTCATGCTCCTCTGGCTAATATGCAAATAAGGGAGATGGAACAATACCTCTCCAGCACCGCCTATTGGAAGGCAGCATTCCTGCAAGTCAATATTAGACTCTCTATACATGCCTTGTAACAATGACTGGGAATTGAAAGCCAAGCCAGGATCCATACACAGACAGCTGTTTCAGGGTGTTTGCCTCTCAGTGTGCAGTAAGTTTCTGGCTTGGCTAGCGCAAGATTTATGATGTGGGTCAGGAACGCTCTTTTCTCTCTAAGGAGAATTCCAGGTGCACAGCAATTGCTGGGCTGCCTACAACACTATTCAACCAGTAGTGAATTTTAGCCATGAACATGGCAATCTCAATGATCCAAAATTTTGATTCATTTCTCCCAATTGTTAGTCACATAGAGAGTCTTACTGGAATAAATGGGAGTCTCGTCTCAAGATGAAAAGGGGTGTTCTTCATGATTTGCTTCCAACTTATCTTAACCCCTTAACGACCAGCCCATAGTGTTTTTACGTCCTCCCGAAGTGGGCTCTATTCTCTGAGGACGTAAAAACATGCTTCCTGCAGAGAATAGTGCCCCTCGGGCTGTGGACGTGACAGCTCCATGCTGCAGGTAGCTGACAGCATGGAGCTGTCATCCCGGGCTGTTCGGAGCCCCCCCCCGGCATTGCGATCGGCGCTATGCAATGGATAGCGCCGATCGCAAAAAAAGTAAATAAAAGTACATAAAAGTTAAAGATTCAGCTGCTCTGATGGATCGGATCCATCGGAGCAGCTGAAATTACTCACCGAGGTCTGGCACGCTGCTCCCCGCTCTCCTGCCGCTCCGGGGCCCGAAGCCGGTCTTCTGCGCATGCGCGCCAGGCGGCATTACGTCAGCCGCATGCGCAGAAGGCCCGGCGGCGCGGGAGATTTAAAATCTCCTGGCTCCCGGCTCCTGTAGGTAGCCGGGAGGCAGGAGATGTCAGCGGGGACTGCGGTGAGCGGTCCCCGGTACCGCGATCGCCGTTATCCAATGGTTAGCGGCGATCGCGAAAAAGTTAAAAAAAAGAAGTTTTAAAAAAGTCAGTTTCACCTCCCCTCATGGATCGGATCCATGAGGGGAGGTGAAAATACTCACCCCCAGTCCTCAGCGGTGTCCCGATGTCCCGGGACCCGAATCCCCGTCTGCGCATGCGCGCCCGATGATTGACATCGGGCGCGTGAACAGACGGGCTCGAGCCCCGGGAAATTTAAAATCCCTCTGCTTCTGGCTGCCATGTGTAGCTAGGAGCAGAGAGATTATACCAGGGACATGATCACTGTCATCCAATGGATGACAGTGATCATGTAAAGTGAGAAAAAAGTGTAAAAAAGTTTAAAAAAAAAAAACTAAAAAAAAGTTTTTAAAAGTTTAAAAAGCGTACGTTTCATCTCCCCTCATGGATCATATCCGTGAGGGAGGATGAAAGTACGTACCTAAGGCCCCCAGATTTATCCGCGGACCTTACCACAGCTTCTGCACACGCGCCCGTCGCCAAAATGGCGGGCGCATGCGCAAAAGCTGTGGATTGCCAGGATAATTTAAATTCTCCCTGCTCCTGGCTACAAAACGTAGCCAAGAGCATGGAGATTTAATGGGGGTCCGCGGTGAGCGGTTCCTGGTCACGTGTTCGCCATTATCCAATAATGGCGATCACATAAAAGTAAAAAAAAAAATTTGAAGTTTCATCTCCCCTCACTGATGCGATCGGTGAGAGGAGATGAATCTTTTTACCGGAGGCCTGCGTATTTGAATCCCGACGCGATCTTCCTCCGTGGACCTTCCAGGATTCTGCACATGCGATTGCCGGCGAAAAGCCGGACACATGCGCAGGAGTCAGGGAGCCCAGGAAATTTAAAATCTCCTTGCTCCCAGCGACCAACGGTCACAGAGAGCCTGGAGCAGTGACCAGGGGCCTCGTTGAGCGGTCCCCGGTCACGTGATAAAAAGGTAGCGATCTACCTTAGGCCGGTCTCACATGACCGGATAGGAATGACGGATTCCGCATGCGTCTGATCCGTGGTAATACGCAGATCAATCGCATTGGATTACACAATTCCGCTCACATTAGCGGGTCAGAATTGCGTAATCCACTCGCAGAAAAGAGAACGCAGCAGGTTCTATTTTACTGCGGATATCGGCAACATAGAGCCCATTGTGCTCCATGGTCGCGGATATACCCGCAGTCCATACGCAACTACATTGTATACCGGCTGCGGGTACCCGCGTCATCGCTAAGCGATGGTGCGGGAAATACAAACAAAGGTGTACTGTGCATGACCGCCTGTGTGAGTACGCAGTTATGCGCAGTACATTACGCAGCCGTACGCAGGGTCACAGCCGGGCTCACAGATGGGATCCGCTGTGGGCCTCCGCAAGCGGATTCCGCCTGCACCCGCGTGAGCCCGGCGTTATTCAGACCGCTACCTGTGATACGTATTTTACAAGAAGCCCCGGGAACGCTCGCTTTCCTGCAGTTCCAGGAGCACCTTGTTGAGCGCCTTCTGTGTGAGACCGCCGCACCTCATCAAGCTTACGGAGACTCACGGATTGCCACTTTTTACACCCCATACCCGCCACTGAGGTCATGAAATACCCCCAAAAAGAATGAGAGGAGGGGGGGGGGGGGGGGGATACCCGGTTTTATTGCCCCATGGGCCCATTCCAACCAGCCTCCGTAATTACCCCTGTCTTCGGAAATACTACACAGTTCACATTTTTACTTTTATCTAAGATTTGCGAACGCCAAAAAGGGCGCGGAGGGGGAGGGGGGGAATTTTTAGGGAGTCAATCTTTATTCTGTACAAATAAGCAATGGGGCCTGGAATTTATTCAGTTGTGCCCTAAAATCCAACAGGTGTTCCGTCCTTTATAGGCCTTGCCATGCGTCCTGTAAGTAGATTAGGGCCACAATGGGTATGTTTCTGAACTCGGGACAAACGGGGGTATCCATTTTGGGGTGAACGTCTTCATTCCTATGTGCACTGTACAAAAAAAACTGTTTTTAAATTGAAAAAATTGCCAAAAAAATTGAAAATCGTAACTTTTTCCTTCTGCTTTGCTTAGATTCATTCAAATACTGTGGGGTCAAAATACGCAGTACACCCCTAGATGAATTCGTTAAGGGGTCTAGTTTTCAAAATGGGGTCATTTGAGGGGGTTCTTTATAGTTTTGGCCGCTCAATGGCTCTATAAGTGGGCAATGGGGCCTGAAATTTATTCAGTGGTACCCTGAAATCCAACGGGTATTCCTTTCATTGTAGGCCTAGCCATGGGTCCTGTAAGTCTATTAGGGCCACAATGGGTATGTTTCTGAACACGGGACAAACAGGGGTATCCATTTTGGGGTGAAAGCCTTCATTTATATGTGTGCTGTACAAAAAAAACTGTTTTTAAATTGACACAATAGCCCAAAAAATGAAAATCCTATTTTTTTCCTTTTGCTTTGCTTAAATTTATTCAAAAACTGTGGGGTCAAAATATGCAGTACATCCCTAGATAAATTCGTTAAGGGGTCTAGTTTTCAAAATGGGGTCATTTGTGGGGGTTCTATATGGTTTTGGGCGCTCAAGAACTCTACAAGTGGGCAATGGGGCCTAAAAGGACTTCAAGCAAAATCTATGTTCTGAAAGCCACCGATTACTCCTTTTATTTTGGGCCCCGTTGTGCATGCGTAAATAAGATTAGGGCCACAATGGGTATATTTCTGAAAACAGCACAAACAGGGGTATCCATTTTGGGGTGTAAGTCTTCCTTCATATGTGTGCTGTACAAAAAAAGCTGTTTTTAAAATGTCAGAATTGCCAAAAAAACAAAAATCCAAATTTTTTCCTTTTGCTTTGCTTGAATTTATTCAAAAACTGTGGGGTCAAAATGCGCAGTACACCCCTAGATAAATTCGTTAAGGAGTCTAGTTTTCAAAATGGGGTCATTTGTGGGGGTTCTCTATGGTTTTGGGCGCTCAAGAACTCTACAAGTGGGCAATGGGGCCTAAAAGGACTTCAAGCAAAATTTGTGTTCCGAAAGCCACCGGTCGCTCCTTTCATTTTGGGCTCCGTTGTGTATCCAGACATAAGATTAGGGCCACAATGGGTATGTCTCTGAACACGGGACAAACAGGGGTATCCATTTTTGGGTGCAAGTCTTCCTTCATATGTGTGCTGTACAAAAAAAGCTGTTTTTAAAATGACAGAATTGCCGAAAAAACGAAAATCACAATTTTTTCCTTTTGCTTGGTTTGAATTCATTCAAAAACTGTGGGGTCAAAATATGCAGTACACCCCTAGATAAATTCCTTAAGGGGTCTAGTTTTCAAAATGGGGTCATTTGTGGGGGTTTTCTATGGTTTTGGGCGCTCAAGAACTCTACATGTGTGCTATGGGGCCTAAAAGGACTTCAAGCAAAATTTCTGTTTTGAAAGACACTGACTACTACTTTCATTTTGGGCCCCGTTGTGGACTCAGATATAACAATAGGGCCACAATGGGTATATTTCTGAACACGGGAGAAATAAGGGTATCCATTTTGGGGTGTAAATCCTGATTTTCATGTAAACTATAGGAAAAAAATATGTCTTTAAAATGACAGATTTGCAAAATATGAAATTTTACTTTTTCTCCTCTCAATTGAATTAATTCCTGAAAAAAAACTGTGGGGTCAAAATACTCATGACACCCCTCAGTGAATACATTAAGGGGTGTAGTTTTTAAAATGAGGTCATTTGGGGGGGTATCTATTATTCTGACACTCATGAGCCTTTCCAATCTCGGCTTGGTATAGGAAAACAAAGTGTTCCTCAAAATGCTAAAAAGTAATGTTAAATTTGTACGTCTCCTAAATAGTTAAAAAAAAACGAAAGTTTTTCCAATGTGCGCCCAAAATAAAGTAAACGGGTGGAAATATAAATCTTAGCAAAAATTTCTATATTATGTTTGCACATATTTAAGATATTGCAGTTGGAAATGTGAAAAAATGACGATTTTTTCAAAATTTTCCCAATTTTGGCGCTTTTAATAAATAAACACAATTTCTATCGGTCTATTTTTTCCGCCTAAATGAAGCACAACATGTGGCGAAAAAACAATGTCAGAATCGCTTGGATATGCAAAACCTTTCTGGTGTTTTTCCATGTTAAAGTGACACATGTCAGATTTGCAAAATTTGGCCTGGTCATTAAGGCGCAAACAGGCTTGGTCACTAAGGGGTTAAAGAATTCATGTGGAGAGACTGGTTCAGCAAAAACGCATTTAAACACTGCTTCTGCATATTGCAGAGCACTTTCCTGTTTATGCAGTATGATTAGGTTTGTGTTTGTTACGTTTATTTACCGACATAGTAAAAAAAAAAATATTGGCAGTTATATCCTAAGGGGACATGATCTTCATTATTTCATCTGTATTGACACTTGTTTCAAGTGAAGTTTATGTCCTAGAAAGATGATCTTCATTTAAAACCCCATCTCCTCCCCCCATTCTGTATACTTTCAGTTAGTGCTCTCTTCTTAATTGGACTACAATGACTTCCTTGTTATGTCCATCTTTGAGAAACAGATCATTTGTCCATATTTTCAGACAAATCCAATCCCCCTCTTAATTGCGTAGTTGACGCACAGCCCCCCGATTCAGTCAACTCCTCTTCTACAGATTGTGGACAGAATAAGGATATTCAGTGACTCACTGCGGACTGCCTCCATTGAAGTAAATGGAAGCCAACCAACCCACAGCCCAACTGCAACTGACATTACGGATGGACCGCCGGCACCCGCGTCATCGCTTAGCGACGGCACTGGAGAAAAATATATTTTTAAAAAAATCTGTACTGTGCATGACAGACAGCGAGCGTCCGTGGTCATCTACAGTACAAAAAAAAGCAGATACGTGGGGTCGCCGGCTAGGATCACAGATTATTCTGCATGCGGCTTTCTCTCCCCATAGAAAGGATGCTGCGGAAATAAGAAAAGAATTGATACGCTGTGGAATTGAATTCCGCGCCACATGTCAGTTTTCGTGCAGCTTGGCACGAAAAAAATCTCGTCCTCTTTGCTGGCTAATCCCGGGATTAGCGGCCGCGGACATAATTGCCGTGCGGACTTTCCGCATGGAAATTCCACCCAGTGTGAACCCAGCCTAAGATCTGTGGCTGAGCCACAAATATGGACTTGCATACTCATGCATCCGCATGTGCATTTAGCACTTTTCGATCAGCAAATCCTTGCGCGAATTCTGTACTGCATTGGCATTAAGCAGTAACAGGTCACGTGGATTTGACCTCAAGTGTGGAGAAAAATCTGTGACTACGTTGAGCGCAAATTTAGTGCAGATTCCAAGTCAAATAAGCAGCAATAAAAAAAATGCAGTGTGAATATCCTCTGGCGGGTGTGACCTGCACATCTGAACACTGCCTCCCATGTTCATCCGACTATTCTTTTCCTAACCTCCCCTTATGTTTGAAGTTCTAAATCATAAAAATTGTTAAAGCATTATTCCAAAGGATAGGTAATAAATGTAAGATTGCTGGGGGTGCAACAGCTGGGACACCGAGAGATCACAAGAATAGCACCCAAGTGGATTTGCGTGGATTTCTCTGTGATCGATTTTTACTCCAAGTGTGAATCCTCCGTAAACATGCCTTTACACCAAAAGTTGTCAGACGAAAGTTCATTCATAGGACAGCAGTTTTCCCATGGCCGCCCCATATACAAGAACCTTTAACTTGGCTGTACATTCATGTGTTTAGCGAGGCAAGCTGCAGCCAGACAAGTCAGGGGGCAGCAGTGTGCCTCTCGGGGATCAAACAGATCAGATGTTAAAATTCAACATCCCCAATCCTCCTTTCGCGCCAACATCATCTGCTAGGCAAAAACTGAGCCACCTCCATATACAACGCCCTACCGTTATCAGTAGGTTCAGACTACTAAACACTGAGTATGGGGCTCATAATACTCAAGTAGAACTGCATCTTGTGAGTCTCATCTAGGGTCATGAAAATGACAGAAACGCAGACTGGTGAAATCCATTCTTTACAACTTTCTCCGTTTATAATTATTGAACAGAAGACTTCATTATTTACTTCCAGAGAATGAAAATCTGTCCTGGTTATCAGCTGATCACACAGCCGGAGGTTTATCGACTGTTACAGTAAGTACAGTTATCAGAGCTCAGTTTTCTACCTATGTGATTATCAATGACCAGCAGATATTTCCATCCCCTGGATATAAACTGTGAATATTCACATTCAATTACTAAAAGCAGATATCTTGAAAAGTGTAAGAAATTAATGCACAAGAAAGGGATATTTTAGTTTTAGCAAATAAAGCCTTAATAATAAAATAACATTCTTGTTTATTTCTTAGGTCTTTATGATTCTTGTGTCTGCATTTCTAACGAGACTTTCATGATTTTACATTGAGAAGTTATTAGTCGTCTCTTGACCAGAAAAGTCCTGTTTCGATGAAAAAGGGCACTGATCTTTGGAGAAAATTTCTGGTGGATCAATAAGAGCGGCAAGTATACATATTTGGGAAATTTTATTATGGGCTGTGTGCCACAACTGTAAGTCAAACTATGACATTACACAGTTGTGCAATATTTTTTGACTTTTTACCCTTGTTAAAGGGGTTGTCCCGCGAAAGCAAGTGGGGTTATACACTTCTGTATGGCCATATTAATGCACTTTGTAATGTACTTCGTGCATTAATTATGAGCCATACAGAAGTTATTTACTTACCTGTTCCGTTGCTAGCGTCCCCGTCGCCATGGTGCCGTCTAATTTCAGCGTCTAATCGCCCGATTAGACGCGCTTGCGCAGTCCGGTCTTCTCCCTTCTGAATGGGGCCGCTCGTGCTGGAGAGCTGCTCCTCGTAGCTCCGCCCCGTCACGTGTGCCGATTCCAGCCAATCAGGAGGCTGGAATCGGCAATGGAACGCACAGAGCCCACGGTGCACCATGGGAGAAGACCTGCGGTCCACCGTGGGTGAAGATCCCGGCGGCCATCTTCGCAAGGTAAGTAAGAAGTCACCGGAGCGCGGGGATTCGGGTAAGTACTATCCGTTTTTTTTTTTTTAAACCCCTGCATCGGGTTTGTCTCACGCCGAACGGGGGGGCTATTGAAAAAAAAACAAAAAAACGTTTCGGCGCGGGACAACCCCTTTAAGCTCGTCTTACTAAGCTTTTTAACCCCCTAGCACCACAGGACGTATAGTTACGTCCTGAGTGTATTGGGTTTATATGGAGTGATCGTCGTCGTATAGCTACACTATACGTGTAGCTTGTCCAGCTATTCAAAGTGATTTCTAAATCAGTGCTTTTACATATATTCTCCGAAAACAGCAAATGTGAACTTAAGAGTGTGTGTAAAAAGAAAATGACCCACAACACAAAATCACTTTTTCGTGTTAAAAAATAAAAAAATTACCAAAAAAAGTCTTTAAAAGGTCTGTTTTACAGTCTCCATCTATATTTTTTTTAAAATCCCAAACTTCTGCATTTGTCACTGAATACAGAACCTAATACTAGTGTGATACTTCCTGATCTGTAGAGAAACCTTTGCAGAAGTCATCTCTTTAGTATTACAAGCTGGATTACGCTGAAAGGTTACCATCTATACGTAGAAAACACAGGATTCACTAAATGTGATAAGCTGTGATCATCTACTTAACCCCTTCCCGCTCCAGGACTTACATTCACGTTCTAGAACGTCGGGGTATGTATGAAGAGAGGTCGCAGGCTGACCAGTCTTCATACAGCGTGGGCGTCAGCTGTTTATTACAGCTGACACCCGCGGGCAATAGCGGCAATCGGCAATTCTGACAGCAGCATTTAAATCGGGGGTCCCGTAAGGCTTCCCTGCAGTGAGATCGGGGAAGCCGTGCAGGTGTCATGGCAGCTGGGGGCCTTCTAAAAAGCCCCAGGGCTGCCTGTCAAAAAGCAGTATGACGTAATGCTGTAGCATTACGTCATACTGCAGGGGCGATCAAAGCATGTAGTAGTCCCCCAGGGGGACTTAAAAGCAAGTAAAAAAAAGAATCAATAAAGTTTTGTTTATTGTTAAAAAAAAAAAAAAAAAGGAATAAAAAGTTTAAATCAGCCCTTTTGCCATACCTAGGATTTAAAAATCAAACTCATTAAATAAAAATACATATCGCTGCATCCATAAAAGTCCGGTCTATCAAAGTAGCCCATTATTTACCCTGTATGGTGAACGTCGTCCAAAAAAAAACAAAAAATGCCAGAAATGCACTTTTAGTCACAATCTCCCAGAAAAAATGCAATAAGTCGTATGTATTCCGAATTGGTACTAACAGAAACTACAAGACATCCCGCAAAAAATGAGCCCTTGCACAACTAAGTCGACGGAAAAATAAGTTAGTTATTGCGCGCACCAGATGACGGCAGAAAAGAATTGAAAAAAATTAAGTCATTGAAAAAAGAAAAATAGTACAGTAAACAAAAAACTATGTAAGTTTGGTATCGTTGTAATCGTACTGACCCATAGAATAAAGTTATCAGGTCATTTTTGTTGCAGTTTGTGCGCTGTAAAAACAAGACGCACTGAAAGATGGCAGAATGTTGTTTTTTTTTCCATTTTACTCCACTTAGATTTTTTTTAAAAGTTTTTCAGTACATTATATGGTACTTTAAATAGCACCATTGAAAACTACAACTCGTCCCGCAAACAACAAGCCTTCATACAGCGACATCAATGGATAAATAAAGGAGTTAAGATTTTTTTAAAGATGGGATGAAAAAACGAAAATGGAAAAAAAGGGGCCACATCATTAACCCCTTGAGTGGCACGCCCGGAAAATTTCCGGGGACGAGCTCCACTGCTCATAGCAACATAGCCCGGAAGATTTCCGGGCTATGTATCACTATGGGAGCTGCAGAGCACAATGCCACAAGCTGTGACAGTGTGCTCTGCCTGCACAGACCCACACAGAGCAGTGCAAGGGCTTTGAAAAACCAGCAGAAGATATTGCCGACATGTCGGCAATGTCCTGCTTTGTTTACAGGTTGCCATAGAGACCATCGGCTTGTCAGAAGCAAGCCGATGGTCTCTGTGGCAGTGAGAGCTGATGCTTGGCTGTCAGAGGACAGCTAGGTACCAGCTCTTACAGCAGAGATCAGAGAAAACCTCCGATCTCTGCTGTGTTAACCCTTTACATGCTGCAGTCTATGTGACTGCAGCATGTAAAGGGCTGTCACCGCAGCATGTAAAGGGCTGTCACCGCAGCATGTAAAGGGCTGTCACCGCAGCATGTAAAGGGCTGTCACCGCAGCATGTAAAGGGCTGTCACCGCAGCATGTAAAGGGCTGTCACCATCAGACCCCTGGAATGTGATCAGGGGTCCTGATGGGTCCCTGTGGAAGTCCCCTAAAGGGACAAAAAAAAAAAATTAAAAAAAAAAATTAAAAAAAAAAGGTAAAAAATTAAAAAAATAAAAAAAACACTTGTCTCCCTTTACTTTGTAAAAAATCAAAAATACAATCACACATGTGGTATCCATGTGCGTCGTAATGACCCAGAGAAGGAAGTTAATACATTATTTAACCCCTTAATGACATGGCCCCTTTTTTCTTTTTTCCCCATTTCTTTTTTTCCTCCCCCCTGTTTAAAAAATCACAACTTGTCCCGCAAAAAACAAGCCCTTATATGGCCATGTCAATGGAAAAATGAAAAAGTTATGGCTCTTGAGACGCAACTGCAAAACTAGTTGAAATTCAATGATTAGACCATTTTAAAAAACCTGCCCTGGTGGGTCTGACAGGGTGGTAGGAAACCCGCCACTCAAGGGGTTAAGGGGTTAAACTCCCTGCAATATGACCTATGTACAGAACAGTCTCCCATACAATTCAATGTGTCCTCTTCTGTCCATTGCTTGAATGGCCCATGAAGCTGCTGTAAGCATATCTCCAAATGCTGTTAAATGCAGCTTAGGAAAGATGGCAGCCCCCATAGTCAATTAAAAATTTTACAAATCAGAAAATAAAAACAGATTAGACAAAAGGAAAAGTATTCTCTATCTGCTTTTAATACAAACACATTTTGGCGATACAATCCCTTCATTGCCAAAGTCCAAAACTCAATATGCATTACCACTAGTGTCTGTTCCTTGTAAGTTTCCATTGCCTTAAAGGGGTTGTCCCGCGGCGAAAGTGAAAAATTTTTTTTTCCACTTACCCCCCGCATTCTGCCCTGTTAAAAAGAAAGCATGGGTTAGTTTTTAAAAAGCACATTGCGCTTACCTGCATCAGCATTCTGCAGCTTCTTCTTTTCTTCTTGTGAAGATGGCGCCGCTGGTCTTCTCCCACGGTGGAACGCAGGTCTTCTCCCATGGTGCACCATGGATTTTCTTCTCCTTCCTTGCGTTCCATTGCCGATTCCAGCCTCCTGATTGGCTGGAATCGGCACACGTGACGGGGCGGAGCTACGATGACGACGCGGTGACCAGCTCTCCGGCACGAGCGGCCCCATTCACCAGCCAGAAGACCGGACTGCGCAAGCGCGTCTAATCGGGCGATTAGACGCTGAAATTAGACGGCACCATGGCAACGGGGACGCTAGCAACTGAGCAGGTAAGTGAATAACTTCTGTATGGCTCATATTTAATGCACGATGTACATTACAAAGTGCATTAATATGGCCATACAGAAGTGTATAACCCCACTTGCTTTCGCGGGACAACCCCTTTAAGAGCACTTATGCCATAGCATTTGCTAGTCTTTCCTGTAGAAAGAACAAAACCAGGACGTGATACCTCAATGGGATGCATCAGAATTTGCTAGGATCCAGGACACAAGGGCTGAATTACAAAACACATCCATCATTGTTTTTTTTCCCCGTTAAGAACCTGCACATTTTTTTCTACACAGAAAAGGCAATTCTAAGCATTTTTCAATACGTTTAAAGGGGTTTTGTCATTACAACAAAACCCCATCCACCTGCTCAGCCTGGCCTAAATAGGGAGGGGGAGGGGGGGAGAAGGGCATACTAGCCTGTCCTGGAGCCCCGGGATGCAGCTGAGAGCTGCCGCTGATATCGGTGGCGACTTCCGGCACGGCGCAAGTCAGGTGTCATCTGCGGCCAATAAGAGGCCGCAGTGTCACCGCATATGTTTATCAGCAGCATGTACGGTGTCATATATACAGTAACACTGTCCTGGGGCTCCAGGACATGAGTATGCCCTCTTAATATAGGCCGGGCCGAGCAGGTGGATGGGGTTTTGTTGCAATGACAAAACCTCTTTAATTAACCTACTCTGTCCATTCTTCTTACAAAACTCATCTTCTGCTATGATGCTAGATGAAGCAGAGGCTAAAAAAAAACAAAAAACAATCTGTCTTCACCTCGCTAAACACACATAACTGTAGAAGGCGCTCCATCCAGATGTGTCTGCGCCCGTTCCCTATAAACCAGTGGAAGACAGAACTGTTCCCATATTATAGTTTATTAGTGTCTGTATTGCACATATTTTAAATGGTCCTGTGCCCCATGTCACCCACCACCTCTGGTGTGTTTTACTGCTCTTTTGGCTAATATGCTGCTATTCCCCAGCGGTGCACTGTTAAACAGAAGCCCTTCGGTTCTGCAGATTGCTTCTCTCCTCACAGCGCTCGCTTTCCGTTGGACCGCTTGCACTGAAAGGCGCTTAATTCATCAGATGTACACTACTACTTTATATGATGCAACACTATAAACTGAGCCCCTGTCAGTGCATTGGGTGCAGCGGGGAGAGAGCGCTGTGATAGGAGAAGCCATCTGCAGAATAGAAGAGCTCCTCTCTTTCAAAGTGCGCCGCTAGGGGATGGCAGCATATGAGCAGGTAGAGCAGTACAACACCACGGGCTGGTGGGACACAAAGTGCACACACACCTATTAAAAGACCTATTAAAAATAAATTATATATATAAAACATTAACAGTTGTGTCTGCAGCTGTTATAGCGAGAACAGGTGCAGACAGCTGGATGGAGTGTCCTCTACTGTTATACAGCCAAGTGAAGACAGATTTTACAGCACTGTCTTCATCTAGCTGCATAGCAGAAGGTTTTATTTTATTTTTTTAATAAAAAATTGTACAGAATAGGCTGATAAAACCTATTACAAAAACGCTTAGAATTACCTTTTCTGTACATTAAAAAAAAGTAAAAGGTACTCTAGGCTCTAGGAAATGAACTAACGTTCTTCTGAACAAATCTTTACATTTGTTTATGTGTGCTATTATATAGATGAAAATATTTTGATTTTTACTAATGGCTTGTTCGTAGAGATGAGCGAGCGTACTCGGATAAGCGGTACTCGCTCGAGTAATTGGCTTTATCCGAGTACCGCTGTGCTCGGGGCTAAAGATTCGGGTGCCGGCACGGAGCGGGGAGCTGCAGGGGAGAGCGAGGAGGAATGGAGGTAAGATCTTTCTCTCCTTCTCTCCCGCCCGCTCTCCCCTGCTCCCCGCTGCGACTCACCTGTCAGCCGCAGCGGCATCCGAATCTTTAGCCCCGAGCACGGCGATACTCGGATAAAGCCAATTACTCGAGCGAGTACCGCTTATCCGAGTACGCTCGCTCATCTCTACTTGTTCGCTTTATTAGATACATGCAGAGCAGCTATCATTCTGCAAGCTGCAAAATTTGACTGCACCAAATAAGGGCTCCTGCTCACTGGCGGATATTTGCTGCGGAATTCGGTCGATGTCCACACCATGACTCCGTTGCAAATACCGCCCATTACTTAGTATGGAGATCTGCTGCTTCCTCCACATGACCGGAAACAAATTGCAATTTCCGCTCACGGAGGAAAAATTGCAGCATGCTCTTTTTGTGCATATTTCGCATGGACAGCTTCCATTGAAGTAAATGGAAGCCATCCAAACCCACAGCCCGTCCGCGGACAGGTCACCGATTACATGTCGTCCCCTAGCGACGGTGCGGGGAAAAAAATAAAAATCGTGAATTATTCTTACCGTTAATTCCTTTTCTATGAGTCCATCATGACAGCACAAATGGAGGTTGCCCTTTGACCTCGTTGGGACAGGAAGGAGAGTTCTTAAGGCCGCCTCCCACCGCTATTCTCCAGTGACTTCAAAATTATCACTACGTTATGCGGCCAAAATCTTTTAGGGTTACTGAAAAACAGATGTACTGATAGATTACATACACAGTAAACACGTATCCAATAGGGTGGGAAAGTATGTGCCGTCATGATGGACTCATGGAAAAGGAATTAACGGTAAGAATTCCCGATTTCCCATTACGTCTATCCTGACAGCATACAGAGTCAACAACAAATTATTACAGGCACATCAGGGTGGGGGTGGGGTTGGGGATGCGGACGCACAACAGCCTGAAGGACCTTCCATCCAAAGGCCAGCTCCCTCTCAGAGTGAAGATCCAACCGATAGTGTTTGGTAAGAATGTAGATGCTAGACCTGCTAGCAGCCTTACATAATTGTTCGGTTGAGGCCTCCCTGCGTTGGGCCCAAAAAGAAGCGAGAGCCCTTGTGGAGTGGGTTTTTAGTCCTTCTGGAACCGCTACGTTTTTAGACTTGTATGTTTTCTGGATAGCTAATTTTAACCATCTAGTAATGGTATCCTTTGATGCTGCATTTCCTTTGTTTTCACTCTAAAAACAGAAGGAACAGATTATCAGAGTTTCTAAACCTTTGTGAAACTTGCAAATAGGCTAACACCACTCATCTAACATCTAAGTATGCGCATGCGCAGTTCTTTAATATTCTTAAAATTCTGACAGAATGAGGGCAGGACAATTTCCTGCTCCATGTGAAACTTGAATACTACTTTTGGAAGAAAAAAAAAGGGGTAAAGTTTTAAGATTAGTCTGTCATCTAAGATTTTTAAGTAAGGTTCTCTACAAGACAGGACTTGTAACTCACTAACTCTTCTGGCGGTCGTTATGGCTGTTAAGAAGGCTACTTTGAGTGATAAATTTGAGTGAAATAGATTCTATAGTCTTGAATGGATGCCCACAAGCTATTCAAGACCACATTAAGGTCCCAGTCAGGAATTCACTTCCTAATAAATTGTTTAAGCCCATTAGCCTCCTGCAAAAACCTATGTATCCATCTATTTTCACATATCTAGACATTAAAAACAGAGCTATGGGATGCAACCTAAACTTTCAGGGTTTTGGGATCAAGACCCATATCAAGACCATCCTGTAAAAGTTCCAGAATTTTTGTTAGGTTACGATCACCTGTGTCAGGACTATCTGGACTATACCATTGTGAAAACTTTCTCCAAAACTTGGAGCATATTTTTGAGGTAGATTCTTTAAGGCTTTTTAAGAGACTTTCTATTACCTTAGCCGGAAGTCCTTGATTCCTCAATCTGCGCCACTCAGGAGACAAGTCGTCAGTTTCAATTGATGAACCTCCTGACAGAAGACCGGACCTTGGGATAAAAGGTGAGGGGAAGTACAATAGGAGCATCTATCGCCAAAGGAGGTTAACAAGAGGGTACCAGGGTCTTTTTGGCCATGCTGGGGCTATGAGAACGATTCTGGTTTGACAGCTCTGGATTTTCTGAAGGACCTGAGTTATTAGTGGAAAAGGGGAAAATGCATATGCCAGATCAATATCCCAGTTTTGGGACACAGCGTCCAATACTAGCAGATTGTCCTTGATGTTCAGGGAAAAGAATTTCCGACACTTTGTATTTGTTTTTTTCCGCAAATAGATCCACCTGAGTAGAACCCCATTGAACTGTTAAGGACTGGAACATCCATATTTAAGGACCAATATCCAGAGTTAAATTGCTTCCAACTTAGGTAATTTGCGACTGTATTCTGGGAGCCTTTTAAGTGCACTGCTAACAGCGATCTTATGTTGTCTTCGCCCAGTAAAATATTCTCTTTGACAAGTGTTGTAGACAAGAGTGCCTGGTTCTGCCCTGGTAGCGAATAAAAGACTGCTGTCATGTTGTCAGATAGGACTTTTACATGATTTCCGTGCACTGTATCAATTGCCTGAATTAATGTCTCCAATATTGCCCCAAGTTCCCTATAATTGGATGATTGGGAACTAATGTAAGCTGACCAAGAACCCTACAAGTTCTTATCTGCTATCCTTGCTCCCCAACCTGATTCACTAGCGTTAGTACATATAATGGATGGGGACAGAGAACACTGTACCCTTTTTTTTAAGGTTGTACGGTGATAACCACCAATTTAAAAGATCTTTTAACGCCACTGACAATCTAAACTTTACATCTAGAGAGGATTGTCTCCTATCCCAGGCTGCCAACATCTCCTGTTTTAGAAAACTGGAATGCAACTTGGACCAGGGGACCATGGGAAAACAGGCTGACATCTGCCCAAGAATCCTCATGGCTTCCCTTACAGGGACCCAGTCTTTCCTCTGAAATTTGCTAACGGAAAGGATTAATCCTTTCTTTTGTTGGAGGGTAGAAAGGAACAATTCTTGTGAGAGTCCAATGGCACTCCAAGGAAAACTTCCTAGTATTCGACTCTAGGCTTGATTCCTAAAATTTATCAGCCATCCTAGATCAGTGAAGATGCTAAGCGTCTTCTCCCCCTAGTATTTTTCCATGGTATAAGAATTTTCTCAGATTATTAATAAATCATCCAAATAAGGAACTATATTAATTCCCCGATTCCTAAGCAATCCAATTGGTTCAATCACAATTTTTGAAAAAAATTCTTGGAGTGGTTGAGATGCCAAACGGCAGGCATATAAATTGAAGATGAAGGATTTTAGAACCTATTTTGACTGCGAATCTAAGATTTTTTTATAGGATTTATGATTAGATACGTGAAAGTATGCATCTTTTAGGTCTACCATACACATGGCATTTCACTGCCTAATTAAAAGGATCGTGGAGTTAACCGTCTCCATTTTAAACCAACGATTAGATATATAATTATTCAGAGATTTTACATTAATAAGAGTCCTAAAAGAACAAATTGGTTTTGGCACCAAGAACAATAGCGGATAAAATCCAAAACCACGCTCCAAGAAGGGAACCGGAAGAACTGCACCCATCTGCAAAAGGTTTTTCACCCCCTATTCCAATCTGGCTTGGAGAAAAGGTGTCTGGTCTGGGGTAACCAAAAACTTCCTAGGGGGAAGGAAACAAAACTCAATTCTATACCCTGAAAAAAATAATCTCCAGAATCCAGGGATTTCCAGAAACCTGGGACAATCTCCCTGCAAACTGGGATAATCTACGCCCTACCGGACTTGCGGATTTATCTACGATTGGACCTTGGGGTTCCAGAGGGGGAAGGGCTTACCCTTGCCTCCTTTTGGGTAGGACCATCTGTCTGTCTTCTCTTTACCTCTTTGGTTCTTGGCGTGACATTCCTGCCTGAAGAAACCAGCGCTGCTTCTAGAGGAGTAATCCATCGGAATACCCCTCTCGTCTCCTGCCTTTTCCAGGATTTTGTCCAAGAAAGGATCAAAGAGATTTTCCCCCTGGAAAGGATTGAGTAGAGTTTATTTTTAGATGCAGTATCGCTTGGCCAGGCCCGAGCCATAACGCACACCTCGCGGCATTGCCTAATTCTGCATACTTGGCAGCAAAGCGGACAGACCCCCCCCCCCCCCCCCCAAAGCATCGTCCAAAAACCATGTAGCCTTTTTAAGTAAGGGATAGACAGTGCCAAATACTCACTAGAGGTTTTCTGCATCAAATGTGACAGCCAAATATGCATAGAAAGTGCGACTGACGTGGCCACTATGTTGTCATTTATTAGGCTTGCTGTAGTTTTCCATGCTCTTTTAAGGAGACAGTACTCCTTTCTATCCATTGGCTCCTTAAGTTGCGAAGCATCTTTAAAAGGGAAAAGAGTTTTTTAAAATTTATTTTGAGACTTTAATGTCCACCTTCGGGACTTCATTCTAGAATTTGCTGTCTTCAGAAGTGAACAAGAGTCTATCTTTAAACTCTCTAGATATTGACAATCATTTCTCAGCCTTCCCCATTCCTCTTATAGCAGACTTAGCATCTAATTTACAGGAAAACACGTTCACTTTCTTGATCTCAATCCGCCTAATATTTCATGCTGGATGGACCTAGGCTGTTGAACGTCCACCACCTCCATTGTATTGCGAACCGCCATTAGCTCTTCTCCGCACCGGTCCTAGGCACCGGCCCCACTGCAGGGATGCCCGGCATTTGCAGAGCGACAAAATTCTTAACGACAGCCTCTGTTCCTCAGGAGAAGGGATCCAGACTGAGCAGAGGATCCATGGAGGCTCAGTCCAGGCCCTTTACTGCAGGGATGCCGCAGCACTTGCGGGGGGCAGCGATCTGCCGACAGCCTGGATCCTGGCGAGAATCTTCCTCCATCCTCTGGCACACATGGAGACTCTCCCTGTGTCCCGTTGGGACAGGGAGAACACTGAATAATGGCAGTGGGAGGCGGCCTTAAGAACTCTTCTCTTCCTATCCCAGCGAGGTCAAAGGGCAAGCTCCATGTGTGCTGTCAGGATGGACGTAATGGGAAAAATTATATATATAAAAAAACCCCCAAAAAACACAAACTGTACTGCGTGTGCGACGGGCAAGCTGCCGGGTCCATTCACAGTACAGATTCTCTGGTGACAGCAGGTACGCGCAGACAGCACTGCTGGCAGAGTCGAATTCCGCAGTGTGCAGTAGGCCTAAATCAAGGATATTATTGTTATAGCTAAGAAAACCTAACTCACTCCTTGTCCTGCACGCTTATGAAACATTTCCCCAAATCATTGTGTGAAGCAAAGCTTCACACAAACTTCTGCAAAAGGAACCTTCAAAGGAACGATAAAGATGGACTGTGACTTGGATAAAGACTGCCAGTGAGGACATTAGACTGCTGTGTAATAAAGCTAGTAAACAAAGCTTACAAGTTTTGCATTTGATATGTAATCTTCAGTAAGCAGCTTTGTAACCACAAAATACAAAATATTTGAATGTTAAATTTCTGCAAATTCCACCTCAAACTGAAACTGTAATATAAGTCTGAGATGTTAGCTATATGACAGTATGATACAATAAGAATACAACTATTCTCCCGCCACACACCCCACACCAGAATGAATCTCATGTTTGAGCTACTAGAAAGGAACATACGTTCCCTAACAATGGGAAATGTCGCTGCATTGTAAAAAAAAAAAAAAAAGCGGGTATGGGTTTCCTCAACCATCACCATTTAAAAATGACATATATTGTGCTCTATACCCTCATTAGTGCCCCCCATCTATTACCCTGAAGTCATTTTCTGCTGGCTGAATATTCAAGTCACTTTGATCTTTCTTACATTACTGTCTCACAGACCACATTAATATTGCTTAGATATATAGATTTTTGTTTCAAACTATCACTTATTAGAGGAGTTTGAAATATGTCCATTAATTTTAGAAGCTGGTGAAAATTACTAGTCTTATGTTATACCTATACTGATATTGATCCAGAGTAAAACATAAGCCCCAATCTAGGTCTGACTGACAAGGGAAAATACAATCTGCCCGCATTTAACTTACATTAGATATCCCTTGAAATCAATTCCTACTACTATTTACCAGGATTTATGGATGGGTGTTCAGGTTAGGTCTACATATGGAAAGAATTGTGCGGAAGTAAAAATCTAACTAAAATCCCAAAGAAGGGAGGTCTTTATGTTCAAAACAGATTTAAAGCTCCCATACGTAGACAAGAGTCATCCAAACCTGTCATTTTTGCTCTGAGCGACCAAATGTCATATGTATGGGGGCCTCCTAAAGTTCCCATGACAAAAATCAGGGGAAAGAAGGGTCAAGCGTATTGAATTTTAACGCATGATCCTTTTGTTCACCAAGGAAATCTGGTGCTACCAGAGGGGTCTGGCTGTGGCTTTCTCCGCTGTCCCCATGAAAAACACGCAAGCTTTTGGCCGAACCCACCGTTCGTGTATTCAGGGGAGCTGAATGGCTGTTGGCCAAACAAACCTTTATGTGTATAGGAGAGCCAGGAGAAATGGCTGTCGGCCCAACAAGTGTTCAACAGCTACTGAAGAACCTATTTACTATTGGCAGTACATTTTCTTTTGAGTTTCGTGTAATGCTATATGTCCTCGAGTTCTCCAGCGCTTTATCAGTAAATTAAAAACCGTAAAACCTTCTAAAACATACAAAGTCACAAAATATTCCATGATTGCCGATAACACAGACTGAGCCGTATGAATAGGTTATGTTTATGCAGACTTTCATACCCATACAAATTTGTCTGAGGATATTTAGACTTACGTTGGCAGCCGATGTTTAGATCCCGTCTTTGGGACTACTTTGAAAAAACGCATTCATTAGAAAGTTTTGCTCTTACATAAACTAAAACGAATGCTTTTCATTGTTCAGCCCCAGAAGACCCCTTAAGATTTAGCATTAACAAAACTTACCAATTGTGCAAAACCCTAGGGTATAAAATAGTAAAACAAATACAAATAAGACATGAGTAAGCAAAAATATAAATAAATTACACTTTCTGGCTAGATAAACCGATGTATTTCTCATACAAACAAGGAAAGTTATTAAATGTACACTGTACGAAGAATTGTTGTACTTTTGGAAAGTTTCAGTAGCAATCTTTTAAGTCACACCACGTAATGCCTGTGCAGCTAACCACAGCACACAAAGCTAAATTACTCTTAAATTGATTTCTTTCAAGATATCTTCAGGAGAAAATTGGATAGAATTGCCAATCAAAGTTCATTAATTAAACAATCACTTTACACTGTTTTACCTTGCGGGTGAGAACAATGTAGAAGTGCTGACATGGACTAATCAGTCAATTCAACCACTTTTTATGCAGGTAAAGCATATGGAAATAAAATTTCTTCGGCTCAGGAATTCTCATTACTTTTGCTGAGTCTTTCTTGGTTTTCTACCTGTTATTACTCAAACAATACAGGATACGAAGCATTGTGGTCTTTGTGAAGGTGTAATTCCTTACGACAATGGGACAACACTTGCCTGCTTGAAAGTCATTGAATGAACTTTGATTAAAGAATCAGTGAAAGGATTGAAATAAAATCATTTTGTCGGTAATATATTTGCCGGATACCAAATGGAAATGCTTTTTCCATTATGAGACACTATTTTCATCCTTGATTGCCAAATCAATGCTCTTCTGTGTATTCCAAGCATGGTCCAGTAGAGGGACTTGGAGCTCTATATTCCAATAGGGCATGGCTGACCAGCTCACTTTCACCAATGTGGTTGCCTTCAAAAGGCCGGTTGTAATACGGTGTAGTAAGGGGTCGTTCATATGAGTGTATTTGAGCAGCACATTATATGTGCAATTTTTTTCGCATATGATACACAGTGAACAGAATCCATTGATCTCAAAGGGTTCATTCACATAAGCGTATTTTGTTTCCCCCAATGTGTGATCATATGAAAAAAAAAAGTAAAAATACACGGCATGACCTATTTTGGTGCGTATTATATAGGCCATTGAAATGAATGGGCCAGCGAAAATACGCTGAAAATCGGTGTATTTAATGCGTATTCAAATGGTGCACATAGTATTCTTACTAGTAATAGCGACCTCCCTACTGACTTCTGGTTGGCGAACATCCCTACAGGCTTTCTACTAATCTCAGCCTGTAGCTCAGGTCCGGCGGAAGTAGCCGCTGCAGAGTCTAACCACTGACCTCTCCCCTCGGGCATCTGCGCTGCATACAAGACAGTGCACACAGACACCGGGTGGAAACGTCAGTAGTCAGAGGCTGCACTGCCGAACCAAAGATGCAGGCTGGATGAGTAGATTTACTACACTATTGGGGGGCCACATAAAATGAGGTGGGAGGCCAGATTCAGCCCATAGGCCCTGTGTTTGACAGGTGTGCACTAGACCTAGGGTACAAAGCTGGATGCAACATTGGTTAAGGATTGCTACACTATAACTTGATGATCATGAAGTTCCCAGCAGTCAAAATCCAACCTTTCACTAGATTTCGGTCCTAGCAGTTGAACCTCCAAGATCAGGAGGTTCCGTCCAGCAGTGGTCGAAGCAGTGGCGGAAGCTGGACCTTTGTCAGCTTCTGAACTACGATAGAAAGGCTGCTGGGGGGACATTAGTTGAGCAGCAGGTTCCTGGTGAACGGCCTGGTAAGGCACAGGTGAGTAGATTTCTTTTTATTTTGCTGACAGAACCCCTTTAAGTAGTTTTGTCAAGTGTACTATTGTTTCCTAGATCAATGAGACTTTCTTAAACAAAACCTGAATATTGGCACTGGTGACAATTCACACAGGTCAATCAAGTGCCAACAAGACTGGATTTACCTACTGGCACAGGAATCCTGTGCCTTAAGGCCAACCAAAAGAAGGGCACCTGCAGGAGGTAACCCCTACATATGGATGAAAAATCAGACTTTCTTAGTGCTGTGGGAATGAGAGGAAGACACCCACAGAGAGATAAGGCAGTGGCTGCAAAGAGTAAAAAATTTGAAATACACACACTAATACTTTGTAAAGCCTTTATTATTTTGTAATAAAAGGCAATTTAAAGATAGATAATTAAAGGGAACCAGTCATCTTTCTAAAGAACCATAATTAACTTACGATGCCATTAGGCAAGGTAACAGGGAGTGTATAGGGTGCTGTATTTTTCATACTCTTCAACTTCCCAGATCCTGTCACTGAAATGGGAGTCTATGGGAAAGCACGCACATGGGACTCAAAAAAAAAGTGTCAAATTTTCATCTGGGACATTGACTTCAGTGGCAGGAATCAGAAAAGTATACAAAAATACAGCACCTGCCACCTTACCTAACAGCACCATAAATTACTTAATGGGGCTTTAGGTAGATGACAGGTTTCGTTTAACAGTACAACATGCCTCAATGGTGGACCGGTGTCTTTGGATATACATATCAAAATTATTTAATCTTGAGAAAAGCAAAAAATTATTTTTATGTCCCCACTCCTTAAGGTCTATTTACACGGGACGAATGTCGGGCAAACTATGCCAGACACTCGTCCCTAAGTTTCCTCGCTCCCATGCTCCTATACAGGAGCTAGCAGGGCTGGCTCGCTCACGCAGCGGCCAGCAGGGAGGCGGGGCCCCTCTCCATTGACATAACACCGCGGCCGTTTAGTACTGAACGGCCGCTGTTTAAACTAAACGATAAGCTCATCACTAATCGCTTAAGCAGCCTAAAAAGGTCAGCGATGAAGCTCATCGTTCAGTTTAAACAGTGGCCATTCAGTAGTGAAAGGCCGCTGTGTTATCTCAAAGGAGGGGGGCGGAGGAGCGAGGAGAGAAATCTCCTGCAGTGCCCCGCCCCCCTGTTGGCCGCTCCCTAAGCGAGACAGCTCTGCAGGAACACGGGAGCCAGTAAACACAGGGACGAGTGTCGAGCATAGTTTGCCCAACATTGCTCCTGTGTAAATGGACCTTTAGAGCCAGGGTCCCCAACTCCAGTCCTCAGGGACCACCAACAGGTCATCCTATGCTAAAAACACCTGTGGCAATGTGTGAGGCACTGGTGATAATTACATCACCTGTGCAACACTGAGGAAATCCTGAAAACATCACCTGTTGGCGGTCCCTGAGGACTGGAGTTGGGGGAACACTGCTTTAGAGTATTCAGCAACATTATACTGGTGCCTAAGGAGTCTTAATTGCCCTTGTGCTAGATAAGAGGACAGTGTTATAAATGGCATGATTGGTGGAGGACCGGGTCATAGAGTCTGCATTGTCGTTCAGGTAACACAAGAGGGTAATAGCTATTGAGTTGTGGTGGCAGAAATTCAGTCCAGTACTCCACACATATACATTTATATATACATAGTAGATACAGAAGTTACTAATAATTACAAAGCCCGAAAATTGGCTCTTGTTTGCTTATCCTTCCCTTTTAGGAGGATCAGGTGACCTATGAAGGCTCAAATGATTATTTTTATGACAGTTGACACTTTCTTAGACCACAGCCTCACCTTCCTTATTCTTCGACCAACTAAGTCATATATTCTTCATGAAAAGTGTTAAATAATGATTTGCAGTTTACAAAATCTCACCTTCCTGAGAACTGTGCCAAGATTACAATACAGAAAAAGCATGCCAAGAAAACGTATCTTCAGCAACACACAAATCACTTAATAAGCCGTAGGCTGTCCAGAAGACCAGGCTCTATGTGAAAACTAGGAAGGGGCAGAAGAAGAAAAAAGTTTATAAAACTATACTATTTGCCCTGAGAGGATTAAAAAAGAAAAAAGAAAACCATCTCAAAAATTGATCGCATGGCCTGCTGTTACGGAAGAGCTTGTCAATGTGCTCCGAGTGTGGTTGCTATGTATGAGCTGAACATTCTTCTAAAACGGTAGGTGGAAAAAATAAACGTTGCTTTTTAACAAAAGATGACAAGACTGATGGCTGGGTTACATAAAGAAAACGTCTCTACAACCCCCATGATTGTAAGCAACATGACAGTTCCCATTCCAGCTTGCTGGATTCCACCCACGTACGTTGGCTGTGAAAAATGGATGCACCAGATTTGAACACCATTTAGTGCTAAGTGCATACATTTTGATCAATTTACCTGTTAGAACAATTGCCTGCAAGAATTAAGTTGCCGGAATGAGCTTGCCACTCATGAATCCTAATACGGCAGGCAGCATGCCGAGCCTGTCTAATAAAACGTCAAAAACATTTAGCATCTGTAAAACAAAACATTATATAAGGCTGACTCGTCACTTCAGGCTGTCATTTACCATCTAACGCTCACCACTCTCTGGGTTTTTGATGGAGCAGGTCATGAAAGAGTTCCAGATCTGTCTAGACCACACAGTACGTAGCGTGCTTCCACTTAGCAGCAATACTTGGGAATGTGGTTTCTGTCGATTGTCGCCATTGTGAATTTGTATCACGTAAATTACAGTGGGCCAACAGGTGGCAAGGCAACCTGCTGTGCATAGTATATGACTGGTGTATCGTGATAACTCAGTTTACAGCACTTTACTGCACTGTAGTTATTACACGTTTAATATCAGGTAAACATATGCTACATTTCTATAGATTTTTTTTCCCTCCAGATATAGCGCATCTATATTCTGCAGCGATGTACAGAGATTGCATATGTTACATGTGAAGTGTGAAACACTGGCATTGTTTAGAATGCGTCATTTACAAAATGCCCAACATGTTATAGACAAAGCGTGAAATGTCATTTTGACATTATGTTTCTCTTTCAGACTAAGCAAATCAGATTTTTGAAGCAGTGGCGGCCGGGAAAGGCGAGCTGGATGGGTCCCGACTCCTGCCCTAAAAAGAGCCCGGCGGTGCCACAAGTGTCCGTGTTGGCAGACAGATGGCAGCGCATATGGAACGGAGTAAAAATGAGCTGAAGATTACCCACAACTCGGCACAATGCAAGCAGCAGCGTCCCACTGACAGAGCCAGACTTGTCCAGCCGTCGCATGCAGCCAGGCGTTGTGGACACTGGAGTCTGGACTGTGTTAGCATCAGTGCAATGGGAAAACCAAGAAAGCAGGGGCCTGTGGGAAAGTAATAGTGCACCTTGGGAGGAGGATGAGGAATGGATTGTGGGAGTTTCGAATAAAATGGGGGTTGGATTGTGGGACATTGTGTCATAACAGTACTTTTTTGGCAGGTTACAAAAAAACCAAAAAAAAACAAAAACACATTTCCACCCAGTTCAGCTTACTTTCCTGCAATGCTGATCCAGAGGAAGGCAAAAATACCCCAGTACTGCGCCCTTGTTAAAGTCACAGTCCTGGGTATAAAAAGTATCATAGGAGAGATCTCTGTACTGTACCTCGGTAAACCTAGTATTTCAGAAACTACTACTTTGGAAGTCTTTGCTCTAAGCTTGCAGCTTAGCTCCCAAAAATAATTTTTATGCTTAAACTGCTTTATTGGTATTCGTTAACAGTTATACAACATATAGTACAAAGATTTATCTCTGCTGCCCACGAATACAATGCCCGTATTTCACAGCACACTGGGTATCCATATATGATGAAATATCAGTCAAGTAATTTTGAGCCGTTTAAGACAGAAAAAAATAGGAGGAAGCCCTTAAGGATCCCCCGGTTGCTCATATAACAATATAACAAAAACAAAACACAAATATTGTATCCATAGCAACCGCAATCTTATGTTTGTCAGTATAGCATAAGAAAATATAACCTTTTACAAACATTTGGTAATCTCTTAATAAAAGGAAAAATGCAAGAGATAAGAGAGTCAAAGAGAGAAAAGAAAAGGGTGAAAGAAAAAGAAAGAGAAGGGGAGAGAGGGAAGATGGAGGTTAGAGGTTTCAGGGGCCAAAATAGTTTTTAAGGACCTTCCGCGTACTTCTAAATTTGTTATTGTGCATCATGACCATTGTGTCCAACAGCCCCTCTGAGTTATCTGTCAACCCGATCAGTCATCCTCGATCTTAAGGAAGATAACACACTGTTTGACTATCCTGGTGAGAGATCACCCTGTCTATACTCCTAATGATTGAGGGCCCTACTATGAAGACCCATCTCGCCTGCCCTGCACTCCTATTCCCCTTGGAAAAAGATGATGGAATTTGTGCAAAGGGTGGGATCATATCTTTTAGTGTATGGAAAAAAGTGAGCCGCTTGGTGGAAGGGGAGGGGGGCCTAGCCCGCTGCTGGCAGAAGTATTTTCTGCTTTGCTGCTTTCCTTTTGGCATTGTATAGAATGCTAGGAAATGTGTGAAATATTAATTTCATATTTTGAAGTCCCAATTTTGACATTCTATAAATTGTTTAGGCATTCTATACAATGCTTCATTCTTCATGTTGCCTGTAACATATTTATACTTTGTAGCCTTCTCCCTCTTAGCAACCACATTCTCACCGGAGGCTTCTACAACAGTAGTTACGCCCCTTATTGCATTTAGTCTTGTGTAGAAATAAACACCAGGCTGTCTTTAAAGCATAAATTTGCCTGTACATGCACCATTGAGGCCCGTATAGGCATCATTGCGACCTCACTGATGTCATCTTCTGAAGCAGGTGAAATTTGCACAAAATTACTTTAAAAGTTTTGATTTGCAAGACTTTTTAAACTAAAGGAAAGGGAATTAGGTGAAGAAAATCAAAGAGGAATACATTTAAAGATCCAGTTCAATATACACAGATTCACAATGTATAGATTCCTTCTGGCAGTGTTTGACTGACTTCTTAAGACGATACCTTGTTAACACACTGAACTAGAGAGAGACGTGTCCTAATTATGAGACCCTACAGGACAGCTTTTGCTCTAGCCTAGCCTCTGTTGGATACTTATTTATTTCAATGGTGGCTCTGTAATTTTATGCCACAGCAGCAAAGAAACAATTACATGGATAAGAGGGTAACAGGTGTACACAGAGGCTCCCACCCAGTGAGATGCGGTCAATGAATCCATACGAATCTCAGGTAGAAGGGACAAAGCCTTTAGAAATACCTTGGATTTTTGTACTTATCCCAAATAATTCAAGGAAAATAGTTTTTACAGAATTTTTAATTAACTTTTTAGGCCATTGTTATATTGTGTTTTGTCTGCCTTTACAAGCTTGCTGAATGGCAGCGCAGTAATTACCGTTTGTACTGCCCTAGGCCACTGTAAATGAATGAATAAATAATTGTACATCCTAAACTCTAATTTACACACTACTCTCAGATAGATAGATGGATGGATGCCTCACTCTCACCAGCAAGCAAAACACAAAAGGGAACTAGAAAGCAAAAGTTAGGAAAATGCGTATCCATTTAACTACGTTGCATCTTGAAATACGGTTTCTGCTCATTTTGCTGTGCCTCACTGCGACGCTGATATCACACAACGCTTCCCCCGCCTCGCTCTCTCTGGGCCGCTGCCAGATTACAGCTCTGTCCCCCGCTGATCACTCCGCAGGTACGGTGCTCCTCACTGCGACACTGCTGTGACAGAAAGCTTCCCCCACCGCGCTCTGGCTCGGCCGCTGCTTGCTGGGTTTGCGGGTGTCTTCCTGGCTGGCTGCACCTCACATAGCTGTCAATCTGCTCCTGGGGGCGTGAAGGGGCTTCAAAATCAGCCAATCCGCTCTTGGGGGCATGAACAGCCTATCAAACTACCTGTATCGTGTCGCCACCCAGACTTCTGGTGGCGTCAAGATACACCAGTACCTTAATATAATAGTGGCAATGGGCTTAAAACATAAAAACAAACAAATGTTCCTATACACTTAATGATTTTAACCATTCCCCTGTCACCACATTCAAGGTCTTCCTCAGCTAATCTGTTTACACTACAGTACCAGTAACCTATACGCCTTCCATAAGGAAGTAATATCAAGTGACATTTCTTTAAATAGAGGAGGTGTGAGGGGACCCAATCATCAGAAGAGAGAATAAGTAGTTTGATTGCTATGGGCAACCAAGGTAGTTTTCCTATTGGGCAATTTTGATAAATGAGATTCTGTGTGCCTACCTTGGTTTATCCTCCTATGGGTCACAAAAATTGAAAAAGCCCCCTCAAAATGTAATTTATTATATATTGTTAATTTAGGTCTCAAGAAATATAGTTGGCGCATAACTCAGCTGCCTTAAAGGGATTTTCCCCATTACTTAAAATTGCTTCACTACCACTCTGTCCTTCCTGCTTGCTGCTGACCAGGAGATGTGGCTGCTGCAGCGAATCACTGATTACAGCAGTGACCTTCTAAAGCCAGTGATTGGCTACAGAAGTCACACGACCAGGTCAGTGGCAACCAAGGAGGACAGAGTGGTTTTGAAGCTATTTAAAATGATGGGCAGACCCCATTAAGTACATTAGAAGCTCCTTAGAAATCTAAACAATTTTAGTTTATGAGTTGCCATTAGTAGTAGGCATGAGTATGTGCAATAGATTACTCCAGCACAACTATATCTTTAACCCAATTCATGCATTCTTCCTCTAGATTTTACAATACTACACTATCTGCATACCTTACCTCTCTCATTTGTTATTTTATGTTCTGCTGGGTGGCTAACACCCAGTGGTTATTTAATTGGTGTTGAGATAACTGGTACTTTAACCCACTAAGGACCAAGTGCTGTAAATATAGAGTGCTTAGACCAAGGGTTTAGAAAACGACCCCCTGCTGACGTCAATCTAAATCTTTGCCATACCCACTCTGTAATCACAGTCTATACAAATTCTATATCTATAATTCTGAAACCAAATGAGAAACCCATAATTTATTTTAGGGTAATATAATAACTTAACAAAACGATAAATTTTTAGATTTTTATTCATAACAAATAGAAAACAAAAAATAAAAAATCAGTAAAAAAAAAATAGCCCTGTATAGCCCAATAAAAAATGTACAGAGAAAAAAAGTCTTTGACTACCACATGAGTAAAAGCTTTAAAAAGTCTCTGGTCCTTTAAGACTGTAAAACCCTAGTTCTTTAAGTTGTTACAGGGGGACCGGTCACTTCGACTGAATTATAAGCAATCCACTTATGTTGCATATTGTGTGTGCTTCTCATTGGCCAATGCAGATATCCTGAATTTGGAGATCCTGTGAAAGACTCCAGCTTAAGGGCTCCTGTCCACGGACGATTTTGCATTGCGTTACTTGCGGCGATAATCCAGCCTCGAGTAACGCAATGAACACTTTCCCTAGAGTTGCTATGGAAAGCGCAGCCTCCTGTCCACGAGCAGAGAATCATAGCGATTCTCCGCTTGCGGGACTCAAACTGCAGCATGCTGCGATTGGCCGCGATTCTCCACGGTGAGTCTGTCAGATAAGCTCACTGCAGAGAACTGTAAGTTCTCCCCTCTGCTCCCCGGCGGCGGCATATCGCTAGCGATATTCCGCCTCGCCCGTGGAAAGGGGGCCTTAGTCCAATTGAGGCTTCACCCAAAAACCGACTCCAACACTATGGATATATTTGCTGAATGCGCCAGCAGCTTTCCTAGTGTATATGCCAAATTGAAAAAGTAAAACGAAGGAAAAATGTTGGCCTTAAGCATGAGCGTTACTATTCACTAAGGGCAAGCCGAGATGGTGAGCAGTACAAAGTAGATAAAAAAAAGTTTAACATGTTTTTAACATCCAACGATAAAATTCTCTCAGCATAAAAATTGGAAAACTATTTTATTTGTATGTATGCTGAACAACAGAAAAAGAAAAGGAAGTAAAGAATCCAAGAATTCTATTTCTGCAATCTATGTAACGTTTGTGTAAATGTCATTTTGACAACACATCAATTCTATTGCTCTTCTTTTCAGCACATCAACAAAATATAGCAAAGATGAGAAGAATAAACTGTAATGATTATTCACGGCTTCATATCAAGTCAGCAAACAAGGTTATCTCCTCACACATCAACTGTTGTACAAAAAATGCACAAGTTCGACAATAACTGCTCCCAGAGGTAATTCTGCTCTGAACAGTTAATATTTCATAAACAGCATGCATAGCAAAGCTTCAGCTGCCTGCACTCTGCATTATAGCATTACATGGAAATGTAACTTAGTTTGAGGACAAAGTATATTTTACAGAACTTGTTTAGTGCGTTATAAAAATAATACTGTTGGAGTAGAGCGTAGAAAAGAAAAACAGTTTTTATGTAGGAGTGTATGGGCCATGGTTGGCATCCTTGCATAATTTAGTCATCTTACTAATTAACCCTTTAATGCCACGGGACGTCAATGTACGTCCTAGCTGCGGGGTACTTAACGTAACAGGATGTACACTTACTCCCTGGGAATAGCGCAAAATTAGAAGAGATCCCGCCCTATCCGGCAGTGGGAACCAGCTGTCACCGATAGCCGGCCTTCTGCTGCAACAGTGGGGGTGCATCGGGACAGCGACCCCTGCTGTTAACCCTTTACATGCCGCAATCTATGTAAATCGCTGCATGTAAAGGGTTCGTTTTAATCATACTGATCCGCAGAAACAAATCTATTGTGTCATGTATGTTGCCTGATTGACATTGTAAAAAAAAAACAAAGGCAAAATGTGTTCTCTCCCTGCTAGCATAAAAAAAGGTATTCAAAAGTTTTACAATATGGTCTATGTATTCAAAAACGGCACCTATAAAAAAAAACAAAAAAAAAAACTACAGTTCACCACGCAAAAAACAAGCCCTCATATGGCAATGTCAACGGAAAAATAAAAAACGTTATGGATTTTGAAAGGTGAACATGAAAATCCCTCCAAAATAGTTGCGTTTTTATGTCTAAAATAGGCCATGTCATTAAGGAGTTAAAGGGGTATTCCTGAGGTTATAATATTAAAGCATATTACCTCTGGGTCCATGGCGGATCCCGAAAATCCTGCTTACCTGCTGTGCAGATAAATAGAGAGAGATGTGTTGCAGTTAGGTTCCACGCACGGGGTTTTGTTTTTTTGTGCTGGTAACAATTCAGGCTAATATATTGATATTTAATTAAGACAGCAGCAATATATATTTTTCATATTTTCAATACATGTGCTAAATGAAAGCCATCAAGAAAAACACTGGACTTTTCAGTCTGTAAACAATTTTAGATGCAGAGGCCTCAACGTATTTTCTGAGCACTTCAATGAAGTACATATATAAAACATCAAAGTACTATTGTACTGAAATATCCTCATAGCTCTCTGACTAAACAGTTCGTATCTTCCAACACACACAGTCTCTTCCTTGGTGTTGCTCAAAGTGCTCTACCTGGACCTATACTGTTCATCTACACCTTTGGGCTAAGACACTCAGAGTAAGGGTAGTACTGAAAACCTTGGGATTCTGACGACACTCAATTCTACCCCAGACAGTCTTACAAAAAAAGAAAGAAGAGAATATGCCTAATGCAACACTAAGAAAACTCGACATATATTTTCCCATCTTACTCAACACCCCTACTACACCCATTAGTCACAGCTAATGGTTTCATAAATTCCTCTGTCACAAAAGTTCACGGTCTCCAGTTAGCCTTTGATAATCCTATATCCTTCAAAATGTACATACAAGCCAACTCCTGCCTTCTCCAACTCAGAAACATACTGGTGCATGCCCTCATCTCCCACCTAGATTACTACAACATTCTTCTGTCCCCCTTCCCATCCAACCTCAGCTCTGCTGCCCAGCTATGGTAATTCATCTTTTTTGCAATTCTGCAACTACCCGTTATCCAGAAACTTCAGTTTAAAATATGACATACAAGTCTTTCCACAACCTGTCCCCGTCATACATCTCTGACCTAACCTCCCGATACCTCCCCACATGTAATCTCCAGTACTCACAAGACCACCTCTGCTGTTCCTCCTGTCTCCTCACAAAATCAGCTTCCAGACTACTTCTTTGAGCCTAGAACTTGCTAAGCCAACACATCAGATTTTCCTAGCATTGGCAGAACTGGGGACATTAGTTAGGTGGCATAGCAGCTATGTCATGGAGGAGCCACGGCTATGGAGTGACAGAGGGAACTCCTTTTTTTGTCAAACTAAGTAAATGCTACTGTCAATAATGATTGTACCATCTAAGGGATTAAACTGCGGTGATTAGAATTTAAGGGGTTTTCCAGGAATACACTATTGATGATCTATCTAAAGCAAAGATCAATAGTTGATTTGCGGTGGCTGCCACTCAAAACCCCCCAAAAAGCTAACTTAAGTGACGACTGTGGAAGGGCGAGTGCTGTTGTCACTTCAGTTCATACCAAACACAGCCCCTGTTCCTGGTATTGTAGCTCCATTCCATTCACTTTAATGGGACCAAGCTGGTCTCAGTCTATGTGATGCCACAGGCCTGAGAAGGGGCCACAATGCTCAACCAAGCATCATGGACTCTTCAGTAAGCCAGTTGGTGGAGATTCTAAGCGGTGGACCCCGGTCAATAAACTACTCATGATCTACCCGAGGATAGGTCTTCCATAGTTTAATCGTGGAAAACTCCAAACTCCCTAGATCAGCTGATTCTAACCGGGCTGTAAGTATATGTTACAGGAGTTAAATGTACACATCTATAGGGGCTATAGCAAGTAAAACTACAATATTAATAAAGATGTAATATTGCTGTTAATTTAATTCACAATCTGTACACATACAGGGGCCAATATACAACACAAAAATCAGACCACCAAATGTGTAGTCATTCTATTTCAATATCCTATGCAAGTCAGCAAAATTTACACACTACAAAAGGTACAACAGATAATGGTGAAAAATAACCCCTCGACATTCCTGTGTCTGAAATCTACTATTTAATCTGAAGCCATGCTGTGCATAGAATTTCATGAATTGTTTCTAGTCCTCTCCACGTTGGCTGCCGACAGAACCCTTATGCCTTATTAGGCCTTTCATGGCTTATTATAAGCTTTAGGATCCTCTCTAACAAATATCTCTCTCCCCATTCAGTCATGTGGAAGAGGGCCCTCTATAATTATTCTGTGCTCAACGAGAAATGGATTCTTTTCTGCTTTGGAAACGAGCACTTGGTGGCTTTCCATTAGGTTCCTGTTTTGAAAAGCAGGTTAAATTGCTGCGGTGAAAACAATGAAAGCCAATCCCCACTGCGGAGAGTTCAGGCCTGTGTTTATCCACTATGAGAAAGAGTGGAGTTCCCAGACCTGCGGGCTCATCCCTGCAAACTTGTGATTTTATTTGAGTGACAGAATGTTGGTAATGTGGTTCAATGACAAAAGACAAATAAATCCACATTTCCTTAGGCTGCATTTATAAAGCCTTTCACCTCATGGAACCTTTTTATAGAGTTCAACATGGAGCTACAGAATGTAGAAACTCCAGGAAGGTTTTTTTTTAAAAGAAATGGGTCCAAAAAGCCGCCAAAACCACCAGTTTTTACAAAAAAAATTTAATGCGGCAAGGAGAGCTTTGTGAATGGCTATCATACTGAAAATCGTCCAATATCGAAAGTAATATGGTTTATATGGCTACTCTTCCTGAAAAAGCTTTTGTTCACCCGATTCCGCATGACACTGAACAAAGCTTTTTTTCCCTGCCCAATTGTGTTGTTGAATCTGAAACCACTTCAAAGTTTTTTTGTTTTGTTTTTTTAAAGGAAGGGGGGGGGGGGGGGGGAGGGGTTGGGGGCCCTGCATTAATACTAATAAAAGATATCCAGATTTCAACTAAGATATACTGAATGCCTGTCACAGAAAGGACATGCAATGTTTTTTTCCTCACCCAACATACAAAGTAATTCATCCCTTACTTTATCCAGCAAGCTATGAATATAGAAGACCAGGCTAGTCTTCTGACATTTCAGAATGTGACATTATTGATATGCTACGAATACTAGACAGACACTTTTAACTTACCTATACATTTTTAACAAATGTTGAACAAACAATCTCAAGTCCAACAGCTCCATCAGATCCCCAAAACTGAGCTCCAGATGGCGACCATGGTGGCCAATGAGACCAAGAATTTGCAGGTGGAGACAGAACTCTTCCATTTTGTTGCAATCTGCGCCCACCCCTGCTACGGTTGCCCTCCGTTAGGGCGTCATACAGGAAAAAAAACACTGTACATTTATCAATGTGCTTATTGCCCTGCCCCCGACACCCGCTGCCTCCATCTGATGTCCCTGCTCCTGACTGTAGTACTGGCACGTCCAGCAGCTCTGCCGTCTCGTCAGGATACAAGTACTGTATGTAATATAAGCTGTGCTGAGAACAGCTCCTATGTTATTTCTTATGGGGAGGTGAATGGGAGGTAAGGGAACCTCTGTATGTTTGATTGTATTTGTGGGGAACCTAATGATGTGATTATATTTGAGGGAATGGCAAACCTGTCCACGTAATTGTGCCTGGGTGGAGGTGAAGTCTTAAGATGTCACTGTACCTGGCGGACAGACTCAACATCCTCAATGCTTCCTCTATTCCCTCCCACCATCCAGACATCTGTTGGGGAAAGTTAAAGGGGTTGTCCCGCGAAAGCAAGTGGGGTTAAGCACTTCTGTATGGCCATATTAATGCACTTTGTAATATACATCGTGCATTAAATATGAGCCATACAGAAGTTATTCACTTACCTGTTCCATTGCTGGCGTCCCCGTCTCCATGGTGCCGTCTAATTTCAGCATCTAATCGCCCGATTAGACTCACTTGCGCAGAAGGATCTTCTCCCTTCTGGTCGGTCCGGGCACGAGCAGCGTTATGGCTCTGCCCCCTTCTACGCGTCATCGCGTAGCTCCGCCCCATCACGTGTGTCGATTCCAGCCAATCAGGAGGCTGGACTCGGCAATGGACCACACAGAGCCCACGGTGCACCATGGGAGAAGACCCACGGTGCATCGTGGGTAAAGATCCCAGCGGACATCTTGGAGGAAAAGAAGGAAGAAGTTGCAGAGAGGGGATTCGGGTAAGTAAAATTTTTAAAAAAAATTTCAACACATCCCTTGGGTTTGTCCTGCGCTGAACGGGGGGCCTATGCAAAAAAACCAAACAAAAACACCGTTTCGGCGCGGGACAACCCCTTTAAGTTACCCCTATACACAATAGAGCGTTATACAGCCCTGCTGTTATCAGCAAGTTTAGATGACTGAACTGGTAACTTAACACGAAATTCTCATGTACTAACATTTATGAGGTACCCTCAAGATAAGCTATTAATGCTTGTAGGGTTTTAGCCAGAAAAATTTGGGAGCCACCGCAAATGCAATAGTGCCACATGCCATTCCTTGTTTACATAGGTAAAGCAGCTCACTCCATTCAATGATATAGCCCTGAGAACCCCTACGAAGACTACTTCCATCTAACTGGCTGCTCACATCAGGTTTTAGCCATCTGTTGAACATATAGGTTTTGATGCAAAGGAAACTATGAAAATATATTGCATGATGGACCCATGGGCTATAAGTGGTCAAACTTCGTTAAAAAGTGCAAACTTTTGACTACATTTGACCTTCCTTACATTTGTGTAGCTTTTTTGTAGGACAACAAAGCATGAAATACTTACACTTTTCTGTCCCACAAAAAACTAAATGCTAGACGTATTGACCCACAGCTGACATCTGGCCATGGTGGTTTTTATGGCATTTTCCTAAAAACACAGTGTGCAATCTCCCACACACTTTTTTTATATACTTTAACAATTATCATAATCAACCTAAACACATTGTGAAGACACCAAACACATTGTAGCTGTCACTACAAAGAAAAGAAAATTATTGTTCTAGTAAAAGATTTCCCTGCTGCACCCCAATGAACCAACGCAGCTCAAGGTCTTCCTGACGGTCATTCAAAAGCAGTCAGGCTGCATCCGCACGGGCTACGAAATCTCGCTACAAAACATCGCTACAATGTGAAGCCCATGGTTTCCAGTGGGTCCTTTCACATCAGCTTCACATTGTAGCAAGATTTTGTAGCCCGCGCGGATACAGCCTTTAGTCTCATGCATACTCAAGACTTTAGCTCTTTCCTGCATTATTAGTAGTCTCTCTCATCCCTAGTCCATTCCTTTGATTTAACCCTTTCCAATCCAATTTGTATCTGGGTTTTCCTAGGGGGCTTACTCTTTTTCTGCCATTATACAACGGCGCTATCTGCTGGCTAAAGCCAGTACTGCATGAGGTGACACGTTGGATAGGCTCCAACAGCGGAGAGGCTGGCAATATACAGTAAGAGAACCCTGACGGACATCCTCCAACATCAGAGCTGTACAGTCTTAAATCATAATGTCTTTAGAGGTCAGACAGTGGATTGGAAAGGGTTAAATCAGATAGTTCACTGTCTTACATCCCCAGCTTCTTTCTTGGCTTCATGTCTGGAACTTCCGTTAGCAACAGTAGCTGAACAACACTCCAAACTATAGACAGAGTTATTTCCTGCCATTTACCATGAAGGGGGGACCATAATTTTTTTTTAAGTGCTACAGGTCCTCCACAATGGTTATTGATGACCTATTCACAGGATAGGCGATGAGCGATCTCTGGGACTCCCACCTACCAATGGAACAGTGGTTTTGAGTCCCCCCTATCTCTTTACTTCACAGATGCAGTAAAGAGAAGCTTAAAGGAGATGTCCCGAGGCAGCAAGTGGGTCTATACACTTCTGTATGGCCATAATAATGCACTTTGTAATGTACATTGTGCATTAATTATGAGCCATACAGAAGTTATAAAAAGTTTTATACTTACCTGCTCCGTTGCTGGCGTCCTCGTCTCCATGGAGCCGACTAATTTTTGGCCTCCGATGGCCAAATTAGCCGCGCTTGCGCAGTCCGGGTCTTCTGCTGTTCTCTATGGGGCTCCGTGTAGCTCCATGTAGCTCCGCCCCGTCACGTGCCGATTCCAGCCAATCAGGAGGCTGGAATCGGCAGTGGACCGCACAGAAGAGCTGCGGTCCACGAAGGTAGAAGATCCCGGCGGCCATCTTCAGCAGGTGAGTATGAAGACGCCGGACCGCCGGGATTCAGGTAAGCGCTGTGCGGGTGGTTTTTTTAACCCCTGCATCGGGGTTGTCTCGCGCCGAACGGGGGGGGGGGGTTAAAAAAAAAAAAAACCCGTTTCGGCGCGGGACATCTCCTTTAAATAGAGTAGCCCTGACACTCCTTACCAAGTCTATGGAATTGATGAAGCAACCTAGTATAGAGCTCCACAGGATACATGATAAACCTCCATTGACTTGCTGCTGTAAAGGCAATAACATTTCATATAAACTCAAACAAAAACTGTACAGTACATATTGGAGAAGTAAAAAAGTGACAATGATTTCTCAAGTTGTTGATTTGGGAATTAAAACAAAAAAAAAGTCTTAGTAGTGTCACATAAAAATTAAATTTTGAATGAATTACATTAACTTAGCTGTATGTATACAAACACTCCTATTGTAAAAATTTGCAACCTCCCAGAGTTACAAACCACAAAAAAATTGCTAATTAAATGAGAAAAAAAACAACAAACACAAACAAACCCTAATTAGCAGCATTTTCAACATAATGAAACTATGTGATGGGTCGGGTTGACAGTGTCAATTCCCTCTCCAGACTCTCACAGTTTATTAAAAATTGTACTATGAGGCAAGGGTTGTGACCTGTCATAATTCTGATTTCATCGCTACCATCTGCGAGGAGGTCACCTCATCATCCATTATTGATGGCCACACTGGGAAGAAGCAGGACAGAGGTGTAATGCAGTTCAGAGCACATTAAGCGCAAAGTCATTCTTATGATAAAAATGGTAAAATCCGTAATCAAATCACCAGGAAAAATGACCACCGCTGATATCAGGTTCATTATAGCAATAAAAGAAGATAAAGCTAAATACATCCATAGGAAATGCATCCTCGCTCTACTACATAAAAAAACAACTACCTGCAAAAAACACCGGGTCAAAACTCAAAACCATAGTGTTTCATGCTAAAAATGCATGACTTTTTTTGGTCAGACATCAACCATAAGATGTGACTTTACTCTTAAAAGGGGATCTTCCAGGCAAATCATTAATTGTATGGCCTTTCATTATGAGAAAAACAAAACAGCAATATCTCAAGTTAAAATGACCTTGGAACACTATTTATAACATACAATTGACTTTCTCAGGCTGTTGTAACTTGAAAGCAGACTCAACAATGTCATGGGTAGTCCGTATCTTCAACACATGCACTTTGCTGGAAAATGTAATCAATTGGCATGGAGAGTTCACTGTAAAAACATCTGCATTACTGAAGTGCATGCTTTGATTCGTGGTCTAGTTGCTCCCCTCTGTAGTAGTGTGGCACTATATGTTCTGTATAGAGATGAGCGACTATACTCGCTAAAGGCAATTGCTCGAGCGAGCATTGCCTTTAGCGAGTATCTCCCCCGCTCGAGACTGCAGGTTCGGGTGCCGGCGCGGAGGAGCAGTGAGTAGCGGCTGTCAGCAGGAGGGAGCGGGGGGGAGACAGAGGAAGAGAGAGATCTCCCCTCCGTTCCGCCCCGCTCTCCCCCGCAGCTCCGTGCCCGCTGCCGGCACCCGAACCTGCAGTCTCGAGCGGGGGAGATACTCATTAAAGGCAATGCTCGCTCGAGCAATTGCCTTTAGCGAGTATACTCACTCATTTATAGTTCTGTACGATCTTTAAATGACAGCAGTTTTGAGGAGGCTCCTGTCATTTTCTGGTACACTACGTTTTCTGTACAGGCCCTGAAGACCTTCCTCACCTCAATATACAAAGTGGATCTACCGCTTCCAGCAGCTCTTCCTGACTTATCTGTAAGGATTGGCTTTATCTGTATTAGTTATCTGCTTGGTCTTCTTTAAACTGAATTTTCTATTACTTTGGGATTATATTTTAGGGCTTCAAAACCAATTACCAGTTTCCATAGAGTTATGGTTACAACTTACAATATTTTTCAACATACAATTGTAGTCCCAGAGGAAATTATTATTGCATCTTGAGGGATCACTATATACTTTCTATATTAGATTAATGGGATTTCCCGGGAATTTATTCTTTTTCACTATTCTACTGTGGAAAAAAAAATAAAAATCACCGACTCCAAAAGCCAATAACAGACTTCAGCAGCCATGGAAGAATGACCTGATGCCTGTGAATCGATAAGCGGTCACATGTACAATGAAGAAAGCATGACTGCAGCAGACTTCTTCCAGGTTTTGAGCAGTGGAAATTGGGGTTTCAGCGCTATCGGTGGCTATCATGTGGTTAAGTGCTATGGATTGTGGAAAGACCTTGTGACCCACCCTGTACAACCTTCACCATGAAATTATGGATCAGAATCAAGATGCTTCAAATATTTAGCTCGACTCCCCTGGGGTGAACAGCATCAATAACACTATCGGGGAAGAGTCGAGGAGAACCTGAGGTAGTCAGGACAATTGAGAAGACGTGAGAGAAGGAAGGAAACCTGCAAGGGAGTCCAACTGCTGATATAGTCCATGGTGGAAAGAGTCACCTGAGCTGCAAAAAACAGTATACCATTGGAACATGAAAGAGATGAGCATTGGAAAGCTGGACATCATCAAAAGAGAAATGCAAAGATCTAATGGGAGTCAGTGAAGCGCATAGGACTGGAATTGGAACTGTTTACAGTGGGAGTTGGCCAAATGCAGCTACCCTCCAAATTGCTGATAAAAGCAGAGAGAGGCTAAGGCAAGGCTGGACAAGGCGACTCAATGCCAAATTCTAAAGAGAAGCCAGGAAAGACCAGAACAACTTCCCGAATGCCCAATGCATGAGCCTTGAATTAGCCAAAAAAGGGGAGGGGGGGGGGGTCACACTAGGGAATTATTTGTCACTGTAAAACCGATTAGGAAGCCTTTCTCCACCCACCAAGCAGCCATTAAGGTCCATGATCACCCAGAGGAACACGGGGGCCAAGAGGATTTGGAACCATACTTGATGAAAAGTGAAGTCGGCAATGAGGTAGCTACCAAACAGCAAAGCACCTGGCATTGATTGAATACTTTCAGAGCGGATCAAACTAGTCCCAAGAACTTTACTGACAACACTATGCCAAACAGACAGTGTGGAGGACCTGCACATGGCCAAAAGATTGGAAGAGATCAGTTTTCATTCCATTGCAAAAGAAGGGTGATGTCAAGGACTGTGCAAACTATAGATCACTCCGATTCTGCACGCCAACAAGGTTACTTCTGAAAATGATCCAGAAGCGCTTGGGCAATATCCTTGACCAGCGACTTCCTGATGTTCAAGTTGAATTCTGCAGGGGCAGAGTGACCTGTGATCACATTGCAAACCAGAGGTGGATCATAGAAAAAAGCAATAGTATCAAAAGAAGTTCTACCTGTGTTTCATTGATTACACCAAGACTTTTGACTGTGTTGAGCAGGATAAGGTGTGGAAAGCACTGAAGGAGATAGGAGTACCGGTGCACCTGATCACATTGATAAATTCACTCTACATGAATCAAGAAGCTGCAGTGAGAACCAAGTATGGGGATAAAGAATGGTTTCAGATCAAAAAGGGCACAAGACAAGAATGTATCCGCTTTCCTTTTCTTTTCAATCTCTGTGCGGAAGTGATCATAAGGCGGCTGGACTTAAATGATTAGGGTATTGGGTTGAAAACAGGTGGAAGAACCATCTGTATTTTAAGATACGCAGACGATATGACCCTGGTAGCTGAGACTGTGAAGCATCTGAAAACGCTGATCCTGAATCTAAAGAAGAAGAAAGTAAGAAACTCCACTTGAACATCAAGACAACAATCATGACCACTTCTAACAAGGAAGTCCACATATAAGGTCAACAACAAGGAAATCAATGTGGTTAACAGTTTTGAATTCCTTGGGTCCCATGCTGATCATAGTGGCAGCTCAACAGGTGAGATAAAGCACGGAGGCATACGGCCATGGTGAGCACTAACCCGATATTAAAGTGCAAGCATGTCTAAGTCACCATCAAATGAAGATTAATCACAGCCATAGTCTTCCCGATTGCAACATATGGCTGTGAGATGTAGACATTGAGGATAGCAGACAGAGGAAAATTTGACACTTAAGTCATGGTGTTGGAGAAAATGCCTACGAATCCTCTTGAAGCTAGGGTCTTCAGCAAAGCAGTCATGGATCGTATCAACCCAAAGGTGTCCCTAGAAGGCAAGATCATGAGACAAGAGACTGACTGACTTTGGACATGTGATGAGAGCAAATTCTCTGGAAAAAGAGAAGCTACTTGGAATGGTCAGTAGTAAAAAGAAAAGAGGGAAGAAAAAAAAGACACTTTAGCACCATCAAAAAAATCTCGAGAATGGACATTAGGCAATTGAAAAGCAGTCGATTGTAGAGAAGAATGGAGAGGACTGGCCTACAGAGTATCCAAAAGTCAGACATGACTAAATGGATAGAATTGTAATTTAGTATGGAAATTCATTATTGATTTCTAGCTATTAAAAATCTGTCCTAGTCTGTATTCAAACTGTGTTGTCAAAACCATACAGGGAAAACTACTTTTTTTGCAGTGTTTTCCAAGGAGGTCATGATAAAAGAACCAAACATCTCAAAATCACACAGATTTCTGATGTGGTTGCTGCTTTTATTGTCACCATATTGGAAACTACTGCAAGAAGCGTTACAGCTTTTCCAGTAAGGTTTTTGCTGTGGTTTTGGCTACACCTTAACCATACAGTATGCATACAGCCCTAGTTTTGTGATGGACACACAAGTGTGTTTAATTTTAAGATAGTGTAAAGCTCCGATACACATTCTGAGACAAGTTATTCCTGTAAATGTGCATCCAGGCCAATTTTGTCCATGTCCTATCACCTGGCTATGCCTTTTTTCTAACAGATGCTGACTCAAGGCGGATTTGTGTTTTCTTGGTCATATGCAGTCATGGACATAACTGGCAAGTCTCTTTAAGGTCTGCCAATCCTAGCAAGATCAGACGACTATTTATGCTTATAGGGGCGTGGTAACTCTCCTCGGATATAGATGCTATGAGAAAAAAGGATTAGACATGTTGCATTTCTGTCCCTGTTGTAAACACGCGTTAAACCGAAATAATCATGCATATGACGTGCCAAAACTCATGGGATAGCAGTATACAAATGGATTATGAATTAACATTGCCTCAGTTGATGGCTTGGGACAGCTTGCAAACGCCCAGATCTGCATAAATTGTGAGCCGTTATATTGTGAATGAGGCTGAGCATTGGCAAGCAACATGAATCAGAGTTCGAACTAGGAATGATAGTGGGTGCCAAACGGATGGGAAGTTCCACTTCTGAAGGGGCATAAATATTTAACATTCCTTGATTCACAGTGACACGTGTGTACCTGAAATATATGCTTATTTTTTT
Organism: Eleutherodactylus coqui; assembly: GCF_035609145.1. Classification (NCBI taxonomy): domain Eukaryota; kingdom Metazoa; phylum Chordata; class Amphibia; order Anura; family Eleutherodactylidae; genus Eleutherodactylus; species Eleutherodactylus coqui. The sequence goes on from NC_089839.1 coordinate 58,062,060, forward strand.
TTTCATTTTGCCTCCCCCCACCCCAAAAAAACAATTAAAAAAGTGATCAAAAAAGCTGTATGTACCCCAAAATGGTACTCCTAAAAACTAAATTACAGCTCATTACTCAAAAACTAAGCCATCACAGAACTCAGTCCATGAAAAAAATAAAAAAAGTTATAGGATTTTGAATATAAAGATTTAGAAAAACAAATAACTTCCCCAAAAAATGGTTTTTATTGCAGAAACATGGAAAAACCTAAAAAAAAAATGTTCGTATCTTTGTAATCGTACTGACCCGCAGAAAGAGATGTATTGTGTCATTTATTGTGCATGATTAACTCTCTAAAAAAAAAAAAACACAAAAGGCAATGGCAGAATTGATGTGTTTTCTCTCCCTGTGATTATAAAAAAAAAATTAAGAAAAAGTTCTACAATCTAGTCTATGCACCCAAAAATGGCACCAATAAAAACTACAGTTCGCCACACAAGACACAAGCCCTCATACAGCCAAGTCAACAGAAAAAAAAAAAGTTATGGCTTTTGAAAAGTGGAGATGAAAATCCCCCAAAAAATCGTTGCGTCCTCAGCGCCAAAATCAGTCAGGTCCTTTAGGGGTTAAACAGAAATGATACAAAATCACCCTTTTGCTTGGTGTTTTAGATTCTTGGCTTTTTTTACACTTCACATCTGGCAGAAATATTACTTTGAATACTAACAGCTCTTTAAGTACAGTTTGCAATCCGTTATATTAAATATTTAGAAATATAGGTTATGGTGTGTTGGATAGAGATGCCTGCGAGGTATTAGAATGGCTTGTTTGTGCTCACAGAATAGGATTGGTATTTTACTTCTTCCTGCTTTGTAAAGCAAGTAAAAGTGTTCCCTTCAGCCGTAACCATATCAATCTCCTTGGATTTGTAATGAAAGCGATGTTTGACCATTTTATATACATAGTTGTCAAGGTACAACAATCAAATGTGTTATATCTGAGCTTTATGGAACAAATCAACTGAAACATTTTTCATGGAATAAATATAATTTGACGGCTCTAAAATCTATGAGGCGATTACTTTCCAATGAAGGATGCATGCCAGCCCCTGAAACCCGTGCATTACTTCCAGACACCCTTTCTAGATTACAGAAGAGTGGCACAGGGGCCGCACAATTGAAAAGTCACATCTTCTCTCTTTCTGGCCCAACACAAACCTAATCAGATCAAGACAAAATCTGTTTAGTACCATAATAGGATTATCAATAGAACAAAGAATAGTCAAGTCTAATCTCAGTCTTAGCCATTGGCTAAAGAAGATTATTTTAGCATTACTTTATCATTTAATTTTCTTCCAAAAATAGCTGGTTCCTTCAAATTAGGGTCTCATTTAATTTACGAAGAAGATGAAATTGCAAATAGCTATAACAATCTTTTATATATGTAATCAAATATTGAAACTCAGTGCTTTAGGCTCATTGCGCCTTAAAAGTAGCTGTGTTGACTTTAAGGAGAACCTGTCTAAAGAGCTGTACACTAATTGAGGGTGCTGTTAGGCGAGGAGTCTATGGGAGAGTGCGTGCAGCAGCTCCGGAAAGAGTCAGAACTGCCCTTATATGTTTGGATAGGAATGTTGGTCATTTACAATTTGCATTCAGATCCGACTGACCTGCATTCATACAAAAACAAATTGTATTCAGATTTGATAGAACTACAAAACTGATTTTGCTACAATACTAACATTCCTGTTTGCAAAAATGTATGTTGAGTCAAGCTTAAAGCACAAGTGAAAAACAAGATCAAATGATGCACAGAGGAGGTGCACTTACAAACAATGTAGTCTGTGGCAAAGGTTATAAAGCAATTAATGAAAAATAGATGTAGGAGTTGAAGTGCAGAAGCATTCCTCTACTAACCAGCTCATTTACTCCAGCTTCACCCCTACAATCCCATTACATTTGCAGCACTGCGAATAGAGCCGTGCCTCATGTCTGGCAGAATCATTACCTTAGCTGGGAAGATGGAAAGGGTCATCTGCCAAGTTTCTGCTAGATGGGGTGTATGTCAGTATATAGTACATACATTTACATCCATCACATAAAGAACACTAGAGGAAGAGACTGTTTGGCCTGAACCAATGCGAAGAAAGAGGTTTCCACTTTATTGCCTCTTATTGAAGAAACTGCACCTCAGTATGGAAGGTTGGCGGTCTGTGGATTACTTTGCTCAGAAAGTCTGAAACTTGGAACACCACTCTTCAAGAAAAAGGAAGATAAATCACTTGCAACTGTGATGCACACAAAGAAAAGAGGAGAGAGACGGCAGAGGTTGCACTGACTGGGATGCCAATAGCGTGGTGTTATTAACTGGGCACCCTGGTTATTTTTATTTCAAGCTCGAAGATCTTTCTACAAAACATTGTAAAGTCTATGGATTATGTTGGTAAAAGAAAAGACTATTACATGAAAAAAAAGCCATTTACACAGTATGATTATTGCGCAAAGTTCGTACAAACGAACGAAAATGTGCGGTAATAGTCTCAATGCAAAACCATTGAGCGCTATTCGTTTAAATTTTCGCTTGTCGCTCACTTTCAACCAGCATAAAAGTCACCGCTGGTTCGTTCACTTCTCGCTGCACCCGTTTTGCTCCCACCCAGGGCTTCACATAGAATGTAGAGATGAGCGATGCTCCGTGATGATCTGCCTGTGTAAACGCTCAGCACCAGCGCTAACTAGCAACAAGGTCACCCGCTCCTGCAGATTGTAAGCCAACAGTAGTCCCGTATAAAAAGGGGCACAAGGCAGATATTGGTATAAACATTCAGATAATACTCATAGGATATCTAAAATTTATACCCATAAGTCCAAACGACAGCACGTACATAATGACCTATAGATAAAATGCTAAATCTGCAATTTCAGTGAATGAAGCGCCGCGGGATATGTTGACACTATATAAATATATTACTACTTTATTTAACAAAGCAGTAGTGTCATTTGTAATACACAGCAAATCTGCATAGTGCGTTGACAACTATATTCTTTATGAGTTTTAATTAACCTCTTTATTGGAAATAGGCATACAACATCGATCATATAGGAAGATGGTTTATAACCAACTTAATTTTTACCGAGATTTACCACACTTCATGAATGCATTGTATTATGTTGCGCACATATACTAGTTATTTTTACAGTAACTCATTTTATTCACAGTGATGTTAAATGTTAGTTGATGTGTGCTTTGTAATACATATATTCTAACATTAAAATAAAAACAGTGTATTGTGTACATCTACCGAGGGAGTTGTGAAATAAAACATACCAACCATAGAAGCCATTTGCTAATAAAATCTCCATGCTGCTTCATTACATGACAATTACATGGCTGCAGGTAAAGAAAACAGTAAAGTCATGCATAAACCTTGAGCTTATGGCAGCATGTACTTGTCCATAGGCCAAGGCTGAGTGAGCGTCATGGGGATGAGGTTTAGTCTAAATACTGCAATTGTTTTATAAAATGCCATTGGTGGGCAAAAATGACAAAAGCATTTATATTGTGCCAGAGTGAAAGGTTATGGCCACGGTGGCTAGTCTGCACCCACCCGGCTACACTACAGTGAAATATGGGGGTTGATAGTGAGGTGCTGGGTCTCTACTCCCAGTGGAACAGGGTTCCCCAAGTGGAAGAGAGTGCAGGTTGACAAGTAGAGATGAGCGAGCACCCAAACGCTCGGGTCCTCGTTATTCGAGTCAAGGTTTTCGTAAAATTCGAGAGCTCTACTCGAGTAACGGACGCCATTGACAACAATGGGAGACAAGCATTTTTGTATGTGGGCCGCCCGTCTCTCTCGGGGTCGGTCTCTCTCTCTCTCTCTCCCCGCATTGAACGAAAATTAAACGATAATTGACCGATAGTTTGTTTGAAAGGCGTGTGCATTATTGAAGGCAAAAAAAAGAGCTTCTTTGTATTGGCTTGTGAAAATTGTGGGTGCGCTTATCTGGTCTTTAAGCTTAGCTGTTTAGCAGTGACAAAAAGCTAAATGTATTTAATATAAAAGAAAAAAAAACCCTATTGTAGGTGATCTATGTTAAGGAATCGCGAAAGTTATATATGAAAAAAAAGCTAGGTGGTACAAACGATAGTATTTTTGTCACTAGAATGTAAATCTCTTGGTCATCCGTGTCAAAAATACGTGTAGTTTTGTGTATTCACCTCCCGACAGCCAATCGCTCTGCCTTTAGCCGACTGAATGTACGCCCCGCCAAATGATTAAACTGTTAAGAATTGTAGATCAATGTATCAGTTAATTGTTTTTGCTATTAGATTGTAGACTAGGAAGATATAGCATGCTGCTAGTATAAGTAGTGAAGGGGTGAAACGAAACCTTTTCTGTATACCAGTGAATGGTACGGGATAAAGACAGACAGAAGATAAGACAGTCTCTCAGACCACCTCCCTTGCATAGCTTCTCATTGACATAATAACGGTTTCTTTGTATGTTATAGTTACACCTTAAAAGGTGTAACTTATGTTAAACATTTTAGTTGTACCCCATCATGTATTCTTATTAATCTTGAAGGTATGTACCTTTCCTGTGATGTCATTTACGGTATATAAACCACATACAACTTTGAATACAATAGAAATCATTTTATACCGCAAGAAAGGTAGGATTTGTATTTCTCCTATGGGCCCAGACTTCTACACGAGATCTGGGATAGTCTTCTCCTTGGTAAACACATAAATTCTCCTTACATAACACTCCTCTCAAATCACTGAATGACTGAACGAATGTCATTCATTTAACCAAACGAGAAGCGAACTGCAGAACGATTGATTTTAAGCGGACTGAAAGACAATGATGAGCGAATCGTTAACGAAAACTGCACGACGGGCGCCCGTTTAGACAACGATCATCGCTCAAACGATGGCTTTTGAGCGACAATCTGTGTGTCTAAATGGGGCTTAATTGAGCACTTACAGTTAAAATAGCATTCAGATTATCACAATCTAGGTTCCAAATCCAGTGCTGAAGGTGATGGCTGGAAGTGCTGCTGACTATCTCTTCCATGCTGATGATCTGGATTTTCACCAGAGCCATGGAATATATGCAACCTTCACACTAAGCATTTTTTATCCTCCAGGCATCATAACCAGGAATGGATGTTCAGGAACTGCTCCCTCCTTCCAGCTTGGTAGAGGACTAAACTATACTGCTTTCTATTCTCCTCACCTCTTAACCTGAAACTTCCAGAACATTACATGAACTCTAACTTTGGTTCCTCCTCCTCGTCTATGTACCCAGAAATGGCTCATTAGCTAAGAGTTGGGAGGCTAGAAAGAGCTGAGTCACACTGCTATTCTATCCTTTAAATAGAATATACTGTACTCAAACCACCAGCTTCAATTTTCAATATCAACACATTATATAACAATTAAAAACACATACATGCATTTTATAAACATTCATCTGAGTCCCAGAAATGCCCTGCACAAGAATGTGTGATTCCTCATGCGAAATCTAACCCAGAGGAATCGGCTCTGACCTCGGCCGGCGACCCTACATACCTGGCGGTCTTTTTTCATTACTGCGGATGGTCTGGATGGCTTGCTATCGGACATGCGCAATACAGATTTTACCGCAACATCACTAGGCAACATCTACCCCAGCGACATCCACCCCAGCAGGCAAAAGTCTGGACCTGGACGGGTTCTCTTACAGAAAATTTACGGAGCAGCTAACTCCCTTACTCACCAAAGTCTTTAACTCCATTTCACCACTCTCTCCACAGTCATCACTGTAATTCCAAAACTGGGTAAGAACCCCCCCTCACAATGAGCTAGTTACAGGCCCATCTCTCTGATCAACATAGATCTCAAACTATACTCCAACAGTTTAGCAAACAAACTTAATCTTATCCTACCATTGATAATAAAACATGACCAGGCGGGTTTTGTTGGGGGTCGGGAGGCCAGGGGCAACACTAACAAAACCCTACTCCTGATAAAAAGGTAAAAAACTAAAAACACCCTTTCTGTTTAATATCAGTAGATGCAGATAAAGCCTTTGACCATGTTCACTGGGGTTTCCTATGGGCATCACTCACACAGATGGGCATAGGGTAGAGATTCATAGACCAAGTTCTCTCCCTCTATGACAGACCATCGGCGCAGGTCAGAACAAATGGAATACTCTCAACTCCATTCTCCATTAATAACTGCACCCAGACTGGGCTGCCCTCTATCTCAGTTACTCTTTACACTGGTCATGGAACATCTTGCTATAGCCTTGCGGAAGAACCCCAGTGTACATGGTCTCACCATTGGGTCCCAGTAAAAGGCCCCATTATATTATGATGATTTGCTTCTATACGTTAGCCAGCCACAAATTTCCCTCCCATGAATTTTAGTAGATGTGCAAAGAGATGGAAAACTCTAACTTTACAATAAATATCACCAAATCAGAAGCGCTAACCATGACAGAAAACTCTCTCTCCTGGTTTGGCTGAATAAACGTGCTAAAGATGGACGTCGTCCCTTGCTTCCTGTACTTATTTAAGACTCTGCCTATCCAGCCCCAAATGAACTTCTTTAAACGCTTTCAATCTGCCTTCACGCAATTTATATGGGGAGGAAGACACAGTCCCATTAGCTACCAAACCCTCTCAAAACCTAAATTTGCAGGAGGGGCAAGGCTTTACCACACATCCTTTGTCCTTATACTGTTCGACTGGCACTTCCAAAGGAAGTCTAAACAATGGATTAAACTAGTAACGGACATTGTTGGAACTTCTGAAAAATCACTGCCTTGGATTTCACCCTCAGCCAGACCCCATACCAAGTTAAATGTTCCCTCTTCACCCCTGATCTCCTCACCACATGTGATAAGATCAGTTAAAAAACATCTTATCCAGAAAGAAAGACTGTCTAACTCCCATCTTCCATAATTCTGATTTCCCCCCAGGTCTTGCAACTAAGGGATCCAGGGGGTGGTCCGAGTCGGACAACACTAAAATCCACCAAAATTTGAACAGAAATTGTATCCGCATTCGGATAAATTCAACTTCTAAGTTAACAATACTAAACTTCACACAATCAGAACGAACGCCTTAACCAATTTCCTAAATACTTGGCAACCCTGGATTGACTACTTAGAAGTCCCAGGTCTACGGTGCAATATAGCATCTCCCAAACCATCCCATCTATAACTAACATCTGTTAGTTGTAAGGCAAAAAAATAAATAAAATCAAAATTTTATATGGATCCTTGACAACCTGCAGTTTTGTTTCATTGGTTACCCCTTCTCTGTACTCAATATATTGGAGTACAATGTTCGTTTAAAAAAAATGGGGGTATTTGAAACAAGTAGTAATAAGCCCCCTGCTCGGTTAAAGGGGTTGTCTCGCGGCAGCAAGTGGGGTTATACACTTCTGTATGGCCATATTAATGCACATCGTGCATTAAATATGAGCCATACAGAAGTTATTCACTTACCTGCTCCGTTGCTAGCGTCCCCGTCTCCATGGATCCGTCTAATTCTGATGTCTTCTTGCTTTGTTAGACGCGCTTGCGCTGTGCGGTCTTCTCCCCTTCTGCTCGGTCCGGCACGAGCGGCGTTCTGGCTCCGCCCCTTCTACGCATCATCGCGTAGCTCCGCCCTGTCACGTGTGCCGATTCCAGCCAATCAGGAGGCTGGAATTGGCAATGGACCGCACAGAGCCCACGGTGCACCATGGGAAAGGACCCGCGGTGCATCGTGGGTGAAGATCCCGGCGGCCATCTTGGTGAAGGAAGAAGAAGGAAGACGTCGCAGAGCGGGGATTCGGGTAAGTAATATGGTTTTTTTTGGGTTTTTTTTTTTTTAACACATCCCTTGGGGTTGTCCTGCGCCAAACGGGGGGGCCTATGGAAAAAAAAAAACGCGTTTCGGCGCGAGACAACCCCTTTAAATGAGAATGTTGTATACCAGTACCATTTTTGTGAAATTCTTGATAAAAATCTGTTGAAACTAACAATACAAAGTTACTTAGAGTTCGATATAGTTATGGTAAAATCTGGAATCAAGATGGTACCTCCTTTTAGGATGTTAACATGGTTGCTTAGTCATCTCTCTAATTCTAAAAACTACAGTAGAAACGATCCATAGATCAAGCAATATGAAAGTTAAACTTGTTGATTTCATAAGTTCTGGGGGATTTCCTTGCCCTGTAACAATATAATGTAAAAATTAATCAAAAAGGAGAAACGTATAAAGTAGGTTTTGAAATTACATAAGAAAATATGTTAAGGTTACCGTTTACATACATTTAGGGTGCATACCCCCTAGCGATATTTTTTCTTGCGATGCAAGAGCGTGTGAAATGCAAGCTTCGCAGCGCTAAGAAAACTCTGCGCTATTGCTCATTGTCCATAAATGGGGTCGGCAGTGCCAGCCCCACTGAAAACATAGGGAGTACATTGCAGACTTCTGTCACAGCTGTGACAGCTATGGCAGGGAATTCCTTCATCCCCGCGGGAACCACTAAAAGCAGTGGGTTGCAGGCAACCCCCACCGCGATGATTTTCGGGGAAGGGCTTGAAATATAAGCCCTTCCCTGAAAAGTATTCCTAGCTGAAAGGAAACAAACAAAGAAAAGGAAATTTACTCACCTAGAAGAGCCTTTCGGCACTTCTCTCCAGCCCCAGCAGTTGTCTTTGGTCTTCTGGAGGCGGGGAATTGAAAAATTCATGGCCCCAGAGAGCGCTGGTCTGATTGGCTGAGCACTCAGCCCATCACAGCCAGCGCTCAGCCATTGAATGACAGCTGAGCACTGTCTGTGATTGGTCACTGCACTTAGCCAATCACAGGCAGCGCTCAGCCATTCCTTGAATTATGAATGAGTGTAAAAAGGAGTCCATTGAAAATCATTGGTTTCATTATCATGCGTTTTCACTCGCATCGCAAGAAAACACATCGCTAGTGGGTAGGCGTCCTAATATGGTCCTGCGAGACCTCTGTGCTATTGTTTCTTTTATAATATTCCCAAAACTTTAATAAAAACTGATTAAAATAGAATAAGAAGCATCCATACTTTGACCCCCACCAACTTTTCTCAATAGTACAAGCGGCACATGGATTTTAATAGGAGCAGAATCAAAAGAAGGACTGGTTAGAAATGAAATTGTGCAGCATACACTTTGATAAAGAAACTAATATTACAGGCTGAAGAGGGAAACAATTGTCAATTTCCTTGTTCATATAAAAGTCCATCTCAGAAAAGAGTTAGCATGACAGAACAGAAAGTATGATGAATGGAGACTGGAGATATTAATCTGAAACAAGTGTGCACAAAAGCCCATGTCTTGACTCTATGAACAGCCAAAAAAAGACAAGGACTGCTTAAAAGACTGTTCAATATATGGTAACTGAGATGAACAATGAAAGTATATATCGAGAGACGTAAAAAAAAAAGTCTAACCCGTAAGCAAAATGTTTAGTTAGTTTTGCCTCCCAAAAAATGCAATTAAAGTGATCAAATAAGCTGTATGTTCCCAAAATGGTACTAATAAGAACTACAGCTTGCTCAGCAAAGAACAAGCTCTTAACCCCTTCCCGCCCCACGACGTACGGGTACGTCATGGCAGGGTGGTACTTCCCGCAAAATGACGCACCCTAACGTCATAGGAATAGCACGGAATCATGACTGATCTCGTGCTATCCCACAGCGGCAGCCGGCTGTCAGTGATAGCCGCCCGCTGGCTGCAGCAGCAGGGGTGCATCGGAGATTGTGGCATGGGAAGGGTTTACGGAGGGAGCGTGCTCCCTCTGTGAAGTTGCCAGGCTCTCGCGATATAATCGCAGAGAGCCCAGCCTGTCGCCATGGCAACAGGACGCCAGATACTGGCGTCCTGTGTTGCCAGAGCCTATGATCGCTGTATAAGGAATGCCAGGGCAGTAGCCCTGCCATGCCTTATCACAGCGATCATCAGTACAGTGTTGTAAGTCCCTTAGAGGGACACAAGTAGTGTAAAAAAAAACCAAAAAACCAAAACCTTTTTTGTGCTTTTTCTATTAGCATAAAAAAAGTAAATAAAAATTAAAATGGCACATTTGTTATTGACGCGTCCGTAATGACATGTACAAAAAGTCGGACAGGCTTTTTATTTTGTACGGCAAAAAAAGTGTAAAAAAAACTAAAAAACAGAGGCAAAATGCTAATTTTTTGCATTTTGCCTCCCAAAAAAATGCTATAAAAGTGATCAAAAAAGACGTATATTCCCCAAAATGGTACTACAGCTCGTCTCGCAAAAAATAAGCCCTCATAGATGTCCGTACATAAAAAAAATAAAAAAGTTACAGGACTTTGAATGCAACGATATAGAAAACTTTTTTTTTTTTCAAAAAAAAGGGGTTTTATTGCAAAAAAGTGGAAAACCTAAAAAAAAAAAAAAAGTATTTTGGTATTGTTGTAATCGTACTGACCGCAGAAAATATGTATTGTGTTATTTATGCTGCATGATTAATGCTGTAAAAAAAAAAAAAAAAAGAAGTCTATGGCAGAATTGAAGTGTTTTCTCTCCCTGTTATCAAAAAAAAATTAGTTTTACAATATAGTCTTTGTACCCAGAAATGGCACCATCAAAAACTACAGTTCACCACGCAAAAAACACGCCCTTATACGGCTGCGTCGATGGAAAAATAAAGTGATGGCTTTTGAAAAATGGAGATGAAAATCCGCCAAAAATCGTTGCGTCCCTAAGCCCAAAATAGGCCATGTCATTAAGGGGTTAAAGAGCTCTGTCCATTAAAAAAGTCAGTACGCAATGTCATTGCATACGTATATCTCATGGCTGTAAAAACCACAATTAATTCTTCTTTAGCATTTTTTGTATAGCATTACAGTAATGTGGCTGTGACACAATAAGACACTGTAGCCTTGTTTCACGGCCATATGGAACCATACGTAGCATCATATGATCCCTATGATGTAGGTTACAGATGTCATCAATGTAACCAAAGACTGAATGCCACTGACACCACTTCATATTAAGAGTCAATATGAGACAGATGCATTGAGCATTATTTTCCACAATTGGGGCTATAAAAGCATACATTTTCTAGTACAAAGAAGTTTAGTGATTTATTTTCAGTTACGGGTAATGTAGAAGCCCCAGGGGATTAGTGCTACAGAAGAGACAAAAATGATCATTGATCAGTAGAGGGTGCATATAATGATTTAGAATCATGTAAAGTGAAAGGAGCAGTTCATGTTCTTTGGTAATTACATGTTAAGAACTGTACAAATTCATCTTTTATGGCCAAGAGAATAGATCCGTGTATATGGATGGCAGCTTTTGTGTGGTCTACAAGACCTCGCATCATGGCATAAAAAATTCAGAACATCCGCTATAAAAATTAAAAAATACCAGTGCAGATAGGTTAGGATTGTTTTTCACTTGTTGAAAGATCCATACTCACATCCAGTTTGTTATAATTTATGAGCCTAACAGTCCGTATTTCAATCAACTTTACTAAACGGGGTGCTTCATTAATTTGGTTTCACAGTGGCAACCAGCTGATCGCAGGAAGTCTGACTTTTCCAGCCAGTTGTTACAGCAGAAACATAGTACAGCAACCATAAGGCCCCCTGTCCATGGCTGTTGCAGAATATCGCCAGCGATATTCCACTGCGGGGGAAGGGGGAGGCGCTGTCAGTTCTCAGCGGTGAGCCTATCTAACATGCTGCGATTTAGATCCCGCAGGCAGAGATTTGGATTTCCACTCGTGGACGCCGCGGCTGTGCTTTCCATAGCAACGCGATAATCTGGCCGTGGGTAACGGCCTAAAGATGACATGCCTTCCAAGTAGTATCTCACAAAGGGTTTCTTTATTCTGGCCTACAGAGGCTCATCCCCATATGCTGTAACAGAGCATATAGGCAGGAACTGTTTTCTTGAGACAACCCAGTGAAATGAAAAGCGCACACACCAAAAATACTAGAACGTTTTTAGATTGATTAACCCCTTATGGATGCGGCCCTCCCACCCCCTCCTTTTCAAAACTCATAACATTTATTTAACCATTGACGTAGATGTATGAGGGCTTGTTTTTTGTGACGAGTTGTATTTTTCAAATGGAACTATTAAATATACCATATTATGGAATGAAAAACGATTAAAAAAAATTCTGAGTGGAGTGAAATGGAAAAAAAACCCTGAAACTCTGCCATTTTTGCATGCATCTTTTTTCTACGGCGTACACACTGAAATTTAAAAAAAATGTGACGTGACAGCTTTATTCTATGGGTACGATTACTCTTTTTGCGGTACTATTTGTTAAGAAAAGATATTTTCTGCCATCTTCTGACAGCCATAACTGGAGAACATACGACCTTTTGATCACTTTTTACGACATTTTTGTTACATTTTTTCTTGAAGACATGACCACAAAAGCACAATTCTGGCGTTTATTTTTATTTTTTTGACAACGCTCACCATGCGGGGCAATTAATGCATTACTTTGACAGATCAGAATTTTACAGACGCAGCGGTAACATGTGTTTTTTTGTTTTATAGCTTATTATAAATGGGCAAAAGGCTTTTTTTTTTAGCTTACTACCTTTTTCTTAATAAAACTTTTTAAAACTAATTTTTACAGTTTTAGTCGCTTCTGCAGTATGATGCAATGCCATAGAATTACATTATACTGGGATCTGACAGGCAATGCATGATAGGCAATAGGTATTCTGCAATGACCGCAATGGGGCCTTTCAGAAGGCGACTGACTGCCATGGCAACCTGAAATCTTATTGCAAGGCGCAGTGCGAGACCCCCGATCAGTTGGGGCATTTAAATGCCACTGTCAGATTTGACGGCAGCATTGAAAGGGTTAACAGCTCCACTGAGCGGTGCGGCTTATCAGAGCTGTTGCGGGTGGGTGTCTGCTAAAAAAAAACAGCCAGCATCCTCACTGGATCAGATGTTTGAGGGGCCTGCTGTTAGAGTCAGAAGCAGACAGCTCTGTCCATATTGCAGTGGCCCAGGTTGGTATTGCAGGCATGGCTCCCATGTAATTCAGTGGGAGCTGTGCCTGCTATATCAACCCAAGCCACTGCAATGTTCACAGCGCTGTCTCACCAAGAGCAGGTCTGGAAAATAACTTATCTATCCTGGGGACAAGTCATTAATAGAGAGTTTTTCAAGAATTTAAAATTCCTTTTTTTAACACAACTCTTCAGAAAATATACAGTCGCATTCACTTATTAAGTCCCTATAAGACTACTCCTTCATCCAGTCAACAAAATGGCTGCCCTTTTGGAGCTATAGTCTACAAGAAAGTACTAATAAATAATACAATATTGCGATTGTGGACACCAAAATAGAAATGTTGCAGCAATAAAAATACACTTTATCTAAAAGCAATGTAGCATAACTTATTTTATAGAAGTATTTCCCATTCCAGCACCTGCTGACAGATTTATTATGATAAGAAAAATAACCAGTGCATCATTTATTTGCATGACTTTTCTTCCCCATTCAGGGTGCCAACTGATTTTACTGCACTGATAAAAGAGATGCTTGGCAAACCTCAGAGAAACAATGCAAGGACATAAAACAGTGAACATAAACATTAATAACCATAAAAAGTGATTGAATATTAGCACAACCTCAACGCATTAACCAAGGAGCCCTGAAGCAACAATCTGGCAGAAGCCGTGTTAAGCGTAGACTAAGCAAAACCTGAAATGCATCAACACAATCATACGTATCCTAAAAGCACCACATATACATTACCAGAATGTTTATTACAATTAACATTACCATGCAAAAAAGCAGAAGTGTTTATGAAATGAAGCCTACAGAGGAACGGCGGAGATAGAAAAAGAGCAATATTTACCATCGGAACAAAAAAGCTCACATTCAGAAGAACTCCTAAGTGAAGCCATCGCTCATATTTACGACTATTGGCATTACCAACATATTGACCATTCCCTAAATTAATGAAACATGTTCTGCCACACCAGACCCCCCACTTTCCAGAAGTTTCTCATGATTTAGTCTAAGTCATAGCTGTTTAAACTAAATTAACTTTGATTTTCTATAACCCAATCACATTTCAGCGTATTTTTGCCAAAATGTCACTTTTTTGGTATTTTGACCCAGTGGCATTTTTTTCCTGTTAAAAACTGCTGACTCCAGATGCTTGCAGTGAATCAATAGTAAAATATGAGATTGCTTACAAAGAGTATGGCCGCCTGCACACGGGCGGAAATCCCGCGGCGGTATTTCCCGCGGGATTTCCGCCACTGAAAGTTTGCATAGGAGTGCATTACAATACGCACTCCTATGCAGACGGTCGCGGTTTGGCCGCGGCATGTCCTATTTTTGTGCGGGGCACGCACTCACCCAGCCGGCGGCTCCGGTCTGCGCCGGCTGCGCCGTAGCCGGCACATGAAAGAGCCGGGGCCGCCAGGCGCGGGTGAGTACGCGCTCCTCCCTGCAGGCTCTCGGGTCGGGTCCCGCGGCGAGAATTCTCGCTGCCGGATCCGACCCGCTCGTCTGCAGGCGGCCTATGGGGTTTTTTGTACTTGGTTTTAAAACTGCTGCAGTTTTTTGGGGGTCTTTTTTTGTAAATCACATCATGACCAGCATTTTTCTGGCAGTTTACCTAAAGCATATCTATATGGGGAAGAAAAACTGCCCAAGAAAAAACACATGATTACAATATGCCACCAATGAAATGCCAGTAAAATAAAAACAAGCAGCAGAAAATCAGTATTTCCCACTCTATACCTTTTTATTGGTCAAAAAAAAGAACGTGAGGCGAATTGTCCAAAAATATACAAAATACCTGCAAATGATTGAAATAACAATGGTAAATGCCTGCACAGATGGTTCAGATTTCCATCTTTTACGCCTGACTGTTTATAAGGGAGTTTTCCAATCCACCACATCACAAATTATGCCAAGAAGGTGGAACGGGGTGTGATTATCAATTATCATTAAAAAAGTCACAGTTAAAGAAAGTGTCACCAGAATACATCCAATAGATCACTGCCAACAGCAGATTAGCACTATGACAATGTTCAAGATCTCGTATTTGAGCTGTAATTGAAGCTATATGATAGGCAGTCTACTGCTCGGTCCTCCTCAGGCCACCCTCTTGCCTACTGATTGAGCTGTAGATGTCAATCATTAGAGAAGGAAAGGGGCTGAGGAGGGCTGAGCTATTGACAGGCAGGACCAGACAGGCCTGCAAGACTGACCATCGTACAGATTGCAACACATTTACATGGAACACATGAAACCGGTAAAAAGGACATATCTCCCAATGACTGACCGCGCTCTCAATAAAAGCAAGAGGTAAGACTACCAATTCATAAACCACCATTGGCAGAAATTTATGGGCTGCATCCTGGTGGCATGACTTTCTTTAAAGAGGTTATCCTGTTTTTAATTTAAAAAAAAACAAAAAAACGGATAGTCCATCCATCAGATAGGCCATCAATATTAAATTGGCGAGTTCCAACTATCAGAATCCTCACCGATCAACTGACTGAAGGGGTCAGGCACAGCTCCATACTTTTCCTAGTGGATTTGACTGGTATTACAGCTCAGTCCCATTCACTTGAATACAACAAAGCTGTACTAAATTGTAATAAGAGTCAGCGTCACCTCAACTATTATGGAGCCTTGCCTGGTTAAGAATAAAAGGGACACGACAAAGACAGCTGATCATAAGGAGTGTAGAGTCAGAACCCCAACACTCTAATATTGATAACCTATTCAGATAACCCCATTTATGTCTATGATTAGCTTTTATCACATTCAATAAAATGGCATGGTATAAAATAACACCATCATTGCACTGCCCTAAAGTACATTGCTGTATTCATGACTGAAATAAAAGCTCATGAGGGGTGAACCTATATTTGTACAATAAGTTAGAAAACCTAATATAAAGCAATTCCTTTTCATAAATCTTTTATCAAAATCACTCCGCTTATGAGCGATCATATACAATACATGAGGTTAACAGTGAGGGAGTCAAATTCTCTGCGTCTTTCAGCAAACATATACATTGACTGCTGCACCGTAAGCGGAGTGACGGCTGCCGACTGATTTACAGAGCAATAGCGTAAAATCTGATTTCCTCAAAAAAGGGAGTCATTCCAATATCCGTGTTCTATTAGAGAATTGCCGTGTAGGCAATTGTGTACTATATAAGGTAAACATACATTTACTATAGATGGGAATGCATAGCACATTGCCTGAGGTTAGACAGAATGCCGATTAATAGCGGATGTCTGTGTAATAACAAACATTACGGCAGCAAAGAAAAGAATCGCGTCCAAAAAACAAAACATTTTCAGGATGAATTCTCATTATTTCTTGGATTGTAGGCGATGTGATACATCTCCAACATGCGGCTGTTTGTATTAGGGATCAGCACATTTGTCAAACAAGCTTAAATAATACATTCGTTTATGCCAAATATCAGCCAAAAACAACAAAAGACTATGGATTTCATCACTGGCAACCAGGTGAAGCAGCACTGGCGTGGCGCGGTTCTGACAGCGGGCCTTGTATAAACACGAAATAATTAATGGTCTATAGTGAGCAGCGGTCGCCTAGAAATGAAAGTCATTCATGTCCGATTTGTATACACTACACATCTCGTCTGTGCGGCCTTATGTACCAAATCAAGGCCGGGTGCACACGACTGGATTTGCATTCCAGAGTCCGAAGTGGGTGTCCACCACCGGATTGTACAGCACATACCTTCTATAGTACGCTATGGAAAAGCGCTTTTTCCTGCACACTGCGATTTTCTGCTCGCGGAGGAAAAATCACTGCATGCTTTATTTTTGAGCGGACTCCATGTGCACGGCTTCCATTGAAGTCAATGAAAGCCTTTGACCCGTGGCCCTTCTGCAATTAACATTGCGGACAGGTCGCAAATTTTGCATCATTGATAGGCGATGACACAGGAAAATCAGGGGTTAAATAAATAAAAATCTGCAGTGCACATGTCCGATGGTGAGCCATGCGGACCTTCCACAGTACAGAAGAGGTGGCTGAAATGACAAGTACGTGCGGATGCCAACCAGGCAAAGGGTCGGATTCCGCTGAGGGCTACCGTATGCAGATCTGACCCGGTCGTGTGCAGTCGGCCTTAAGAGAAAAAGTAGCTTTGTTGCTCGTAACAATACATTCCTGGTATTGGATGTTTGTCTTTGGCTCAGTACCTGCCTGATCAAATCACGACTGTGCAACACAAACACTTCATAATGATCCTGGTGTTGATAATGGGAAGGGGAGGTTTTGGGGGGGAGGTTAGATCAGTAGATCAGTTATTCAGTTAAAGAGATTGACTGGATAGGAAACCATGTGAAATGGAGAACAAAGGGGTCTCTCACACTGAGCACAAAAGTTATGTTCCCATTTCTATCCCTAAGCAGTGTTCTTCATAAAATACAGAAACCAGAGATGGAGGAGGCAGTGGAGGTGAAAGGGAAGTCTGAAAAGAGCCCAAATCACTTAAAAAAAATAAATACGCATAAGCGTGACCTCTTTAATGAATCCTGTGCTATTCGTGCTGCTTCAGAGCAATGTCTGACCACAGCAGAAATGGGAATATACTATTAACCCCTTAGTGACCACCCCATTGGCTTTTTACGTCCTGCTTTGCTGGGCTTTAATCCCCAGGGACTTAAAAACATGCTTCCTCTGGGGATTAAAACCCTGCTGGCTGTGGACTTGACAGCTCCATGCTGTCGGTTACTGGAGGTAGCCAACAATTTGTAGGGAGTATATATTTTTTCTGCACAAGTGACCAATTGGGCCTGAAATTTATTCAGTTGTGTTCTGAAATCCAATGGGTGTTTCCTCCATTACAGACCTAGCCATGTGTCCAGTAAGTACATTAGGGCCACAATGGGTATGTTTCTGAACACAGCACCAGCGGGAATATACACTTTAGGGTGCAAAAAAAAAAAAAAAAAATGTTTTCAAATTGACAACAGCCGAAAAAATGAAAAGCGTAATTTTCCTTCTGCTTTGCTTAGGTTAATTCAAAAACTGTGTGGTCAAAACACACAGTACACCACTAGATGAATTCATTTATTCCCATAGCAAAAAGTACAGCGACGTTTCGACCAGCGGTTTGGTCTTACTCTTTACCAAGCTTAATAAAGCTTCGAAACATCGCTGTACTTTTTGCTATGAGAAAATAAATACATTTGAAACTGTTTTGCACCAATTGATGCTGCCACCTCATCTTTATTATTGAAGCTTTTGGGACTGGATCCACGTCCTGGTGGCTGCTGCATCCCAAGCTTGTCCAACCCTTATGGGGATACTTTAAAGTGCTGCTGGTGAGATATACTTTCTGCTTTAGATGAATTCATTAAGGGGTCTAGTTTTCAAAATGGGGTCAATCGTGCGGGTTCTCTATCATTTTGGCCACTTAAGGGCTCTACAAGTGGGCAATGGGGCCTAAAATGCCTTCAAGCAAAATTTCTGTTTTGAAAAACATCGGCTGTTCTTTTCGTTGCTATGGAAAGTGCAGCCCCCCTGTCCACGAGCGGAGAATCATAGCGATTCTCCGCTCGCGGGCGGCAAATCGCAGCATGCTGCGAATTGCCACAATTCTCCACGGTCAGCCTATTTGTCAGATAGATCCATCAGCTGGCTCCTGTTCCTTGGCAGTGGCTCCCGGGGCGGAGATCCGCTTATGGACAGGTAGCCTTACATAGAAAATAATCAGTTGATCGACCATGCATATTTATAGCAATAGAGGAATTCGAATCTCAGATTGCTGTCGTGTCCTGTCAATTAATGCCCAAAGGCCTCTATCAACCTTACATTCTACAAATGGTCTAATTGTACCATTTTCTCCAGTTAATAGCTGCCCCCTGTCATGGTATTTAATATTCCTTTTCACTTGCAAGGATATTAAAAAGCAAACATTATTTTCTTAAAGAAAAAAAAACTATAAACTTTCTTATTTTTGCGAACAAAAGGATATTTTACTTCCATTTTTTGCAGCAACTCCTGAAAATGACAAAATAGGCGCAGTTATTACTGGTTTCAGTCAGACATGCAACGGAAGGAACTAACAAATGGTTTAAAATGTCCTGTCCCCCATGAAGTAGTAAACACAGCTTTCCTGGTAGGTGGGGTAGAAAGAAGCTTTATAGGCTTATATTTTCTCAGCATGATAAAAGTAGGGCATGCCTTATGCTTTGCAAATTGACACCGTCTCCTCTTGTATGAAAAACACTTTTTACGGTACTGCCAGGATACTTAATCAAAACCTTTGTGTGACTTGAGTGCTCCGATACACGGGGACAAATACCAAGAGAGACAATCTGAGAAGGAAACAGCAAGAGCAAGGGCTTAATACAGTCATTAGGAAGAAAGAACAAATAAAACGCTTCGCATGCTCTTGCTTTAAACAGGCTGCAGTTGCCAGCCTCAATTTTTCTCCTTGTCTTTCAGCCATAGGTGCAGCAGCAGTTAGTGCTGCTGATAACAACTCTGTTTAATGAGAAGGGCAAACGCTGTGACTATTTTCATTGATATATGCCCAACAGGAGACAAGAAATGATAATGGAAGGAAACAAAAAAAAACACAACAAAATGAGCGGACTGAGCAGAACATAGAAAGTAAAAAGCAGTGTAAGAGTGTGGGGCGGTTCCACTGGCTAATTTCTAAACTTCAAAATTTGAGAAAATTATAAGTATGGTTTTCATAAAAGCTTTTAAATAACATAGAAACATAACCAAGACATTGTTTATAAGCAAGTAGCTAAAGAAATAAAATGCCAATTTTATCAGAGTAACCTGCACAATGTAGGTGTTTGGCTAGGGTCCCATGTTAAACTTTGAGCAACAGTATCAAACTGGACATTCATTCATTTCCCATGATTTGCTACCAAAAAGAAAGCTTCAAAACATGTAATGATACACAATGGATACATAACAGTGCAGCTTTATTCAACAGTTAGGCCTTATGCACGTGGCCGTGACGGGCTCCGCAAGCGGAATACTGCAGCGGTGTCAGTCGCGGCGTCCCCCCAAAGACCCCATACTAACTTCCAGATCCGCCGTGCGATGTCCCACATGATCTGCCGGCAGCGTCATATGACGTGCTCGGCAGTGGGCGGGGCGCGTATTCACGCTATACTTCCGCTGTGCTACAGCAGAAGTATAGCATGACGGGCGGCTTCCATTGACAGCAATGGAAGCCGTCCGTGCGTATACACGCAGCAAATAGGACATGCTGCGGGTAATTTCATGCTGCGGAATTCCGCATCATGTACACTGAGCTATTAGGTTGAATAGAACCCAATAGCTGCAGTGAACGCTGCGGATTTACGGCTGTGGGCATTAGGCCAACCATAGCCAGCTAAATTATAAAAAAATACCTATAAAGAGTTCACAAGCCCATAATCTCTTATAATGTAGCTTTGTTAGGATCACTCGTTAGGACAGAAAAGCTAATGTCTTTCAAGGCTAAGGAAACCTTTGTGCATGAAAGCTCAAGACACACATCTTAGCAAGTCCCTGCAGAAAGAAAATAATGCACTTATCTGTTTTTTTTGCATTGAGTTTTACTTTTCATGTATTTAGAAAGCCTCATATGTGAATTATAGGCTCTACTATATTAACCCCTTAGTGACGAAGCCTGTTTGCGTCTTAGGGCTCCTGTCAACAGGCGAGTTTTCACTGCATTCCCCGCGGCGATAATCCGCCCACGGAGAATCATAGCGATTCTCTGCTCGCGGCCGGCAAATCGCAGCATGCAGATTTTGGAAATCCAACATGTGTCTCTAACATAGAAAAACGTAGTAAAGGTTTAGCATATCCTAGTGATTCTGACATTGTTTTTTCGTCACATATTGTACTTCATTTAGGTTATAAAAATAGACCGATAAAATGTGATTAATAAAAAAGTACCAAAGTTGGGTAAATTTTGGAAAAAAAGTTCTCAAATATGTGCAAACACACTACACGTTTTTGCTACGATATATATTTCTATCTGTTTACTTTATTCTGGCGCACATTTGAAAAACTTTGTTTTTTTAACCATGTAGGAGACGTAAAAATTTAGCATTATTTATCAACATTTTGAGGAACACCTTGTTTTCTTACACCAAGCAAAGATTGCAAAGGCTCATAGGAGTCAGAATGATAGATACCCCCCCCCCACACACAAATGACCACATTTTAAAAACTATACCTCTAAATATATTCACTGAGGGGGGTCAAAAGTATTTTGACCCCACTGTTTTTTTTCAGGAATTCATGCAATTTATAGGAGAAAAAATTAAATTTGATATTTTTGCAAATGTAACTTCAAAGTCATTTTTTCTCTGATAATTTACACCCGAAAATGGATACCCCCCCCCCCCCCCGTTTGTCCTGTGTTCAGAAATATACCCATTGTGGCCCCAATCTTCTGTCTGGCTGCACAATAGGGCCCAAACCAAAAGGAGTATTGAAGTTCAACTGTTTTTAACTTTTATGTAATCGCCGTAATCCGTTGGATAACTGCAATCACGTGACCTGATCGTGATCTGATTTTACCAGGACTACGGCAGAGTAACGGCGCTGGATCCTCGTGACAGAGCATGCCAAGTACTGCCCTTTTCGTTATTTTGAGGTACTTTGAGCTATAGCAAGAAAGATGTCCAATATTGGGACAACCCCTTTAATTCTGCATCAAAATTCATATTTGGGCATGCGGATTTTAGTGCAGATTTCGCTGCATGTTACGGAAATATTACGTCCAGTGGAAAAGGTCCCTTAAATCTCCAGCAATGAATATAATTATTGATGGACTTACTGTGCAACCAGCATTAAAATTAATCATAACAGTACATATAAGTAAGCCACAAATCAAGGTGGTCTGCACTCCAGTACTCTACCAAAAAACACGAGAACCAAAACCTTTTACACAACAAATTTATGCATTGGGCTCGCTAAAATGTTGTAACAGCGATTATATTGCATTCAGCAACGCCATACTTGCTTCCAGAAACACTTGAAACCCAAACGAACCCAACCATTAACAAATCGCGTTAGTCAAGAGTCGGTTTCTGTTCCAATTTTTTACTAGCTGGTAGTTAAGATCGGTTGGGTCATTTAGACGTGGCTCTGAAGTTTTAAAGGAGCATTTTAGAAAATATTGGTACACATTAACCCCTTAGTGACCGCAATGCAGCTTTTCACTCATCTCACTACTGGGCTTTAAACCTGTACATACATTGTTTCGGGGTGGTGGTTTAGTGGACTACTGACAGCCAGACTCCTGCTTTAACAGCCAGGAGCATGGAAATGTTAGATCCTCGCAGTTTAACCCCCTTACATACCACAATCAATAGCATTTGCAGCATGTAAGCAGATGACAGGAGGAGAGGCCTCCTGCATGTTTTTACAACAGGGAGAGCTGCTGTCAAACACCTCATAGATGGTGGGTGGATCTCCTCCACTGAAATCAGCAGGATTGGTCGTCATTCATCTAATGTGTACAGTCAATCCAACTTTAGGCATTGTCTTATCACCTACTATTCAAGGAAAAAAAAAATTTTGACAAAGAAAATTGATTACTCAAGATAGTCATCCATTACAGGTACCATGTAGTTTCTGCTGCATGTACTGAAATCATGTATCACTGCAGTTTTCACAGGGACACAATTCTATTCCTTTTCTAGTATGTCCTGATTGAAACCTTGACATCTTTGTGAGCCCCGCTTCTTGGAGTGAAGATAAATTAACATTGATTTTATGGCATCCTATCAAAGCAAGAGAACAGCAAGCAAATAGATACATACTACCCAGATGACCTTAAAGTGGTCAGCAAGGGGTCACATAGCTAGGACAGTGCAGTGGGTGATAAAAAGGTGCACTGTGAGGCTCCAAAAAAGTCCTGGTCTTATCTGCTGTTACAGCTAATGTGATAAACACAGATCAAGCACATCATTACCACCAGGTATTATTAAACAAGTCTTGCTACTAATGGGCACAGATTGGAAGAACAAACAAAATCCCTGAGCTCATCAATAGATGAAATGGTCTAGAAATTCTGCACGCAAGATAAGCAATCTTTACCATTCAATCCAAACCTGGCACAAGGCTACAATGTTTCTCTGGGGAACCAAGCAATGTTGCAAGCTGAGGAACTAAAAGGAAAAGTTGGAGAAAGTGTTGACATTTGATATTTTGAGCACTTTTTAATTCTATTTTTTGGGTGGTGAGATGAACAAAAAAAAAAACCTGTGCAATTATGGATTTTCTTTTGCTTAAAACCATTGTTCACCCCACGGAATACATGGCGTGTTAACTTTATTCTGCAGGTTCATATAACTACGGAGACACCAAATTTACATAGCGTAGGGGAAAAAAAAAAAAAACTTGATTCAAATTTAAGCTAAGGTGACCAAATTTCCCCAGGGTCCGAGTGGGACAAAGGGGTGTGGCTCATCACAGTGTATGATTTTACCTCCGTTGTTATAAAAAGTACAGGGTCATTTCAAAAAATGACAGGGAGCAAATTCCGCAGCATTGCTTCATCCAAAAAAAAAAAAAAAAAAAAAAAAAAGACAATCTGTGGCACCAAGGCATCCTGCTGTAAGTGCTCCCCGGTATATGGTTCCCAGTGGCCTGTGGTGGCCCCAGCTGATCAGGCCTCTAGGAACTGGAAGTGCTGACTGCAAGAAGCTTTCAGAGGTGGTGGAGGGAGCGCCACATAGCATGAAATTGCCTGCTAATACGCAGGTGATTTCCATTCATAATCCGAACCAATGGTACAGGTTTTGACTGTTTCTTGGATGCCAAATTTGAAGTGGAAATTTCTACTGTTGACATTCTGCAGCATTTCTGCCACGTGTAAACATTCTAAATCAGCTTGAGGTATGCCGCCATGTGCAGTGTGGCCTCAGTAGTAATAGTGTCCCCTATATCAGACCCACTAGTAATAGTGACCCCACTAAAGTGGTCTCACCAATAGTGTCCCCCATATTGGTTACACCGCATTCCAAAAGTGGGGAAAAAGAGGGACAGGCGTCCCGAAAGTAGGACACAAGGAGGTCCGGCTTGGGACCTCAGGGAAAGCGGGACACAGAGCCCCAAAATGGGACTATCCCGTTTAAATCGGGACATCTGGTCACCTTAGTTAAGTTATACAGCCAATTGTGTATCTCACAAAAGAAATTCTACCCACTGCAATAATGATAGATGGTAAGCAAATGTTGGCTCGGGTGCAAATAACTACAAGGTGGTACAATACATGTATAGTCCCGCTTATGAAAACACTGTTTAGGCCCATTTACACGGAGCGATGATTGCTCAAAAAAAAAAAAAATCACTAAAAAGCGATCGTTTGAGCGATAATCAAGCATTCATGAAGGCAGACGCTCTCTCACGGAGTTTCGGTTCGCTGGAAAGGGAGACAGTGGCTCCCGAGAATATCCTGGCACCTGGGGTGGTGGTGGCAGCCGTATAATCTGATTTCGTTCCTCAGCTACAAAATTGTCAGCAAGACGCTCCCTAGGGGGTGCCGGGGGGCAGATGGTTTGTGCCAGAGACCTTGCGTCTTCGAGTCATTAAAGAGTCTCCTTCATCTGTTCTCGCAGGCCATCCGGGTGTTCAGGGGACTCTGGATCTTCGTACTAGACACTACTGGTGGCCAGGCATGTCTCGGGAGATCCGCGACTTTGTTAGGGGATGCTCTGTCTGTGCATGCTGTAAAAGTCGGCGACAGCATCCAGAGGGGCCTCTGAGACCGCTACCGGTGCCTTCTCGTTCGTGGTCGCATTTATCTGTACATTTTATCACCGATCTACCCAAGTCTCAGAAGTTCACCACTATCCTAGTTGCTGTAGACCGTTTCTCAAAAATGGCACATTTCGTGGCGTTAAAAAAGCTACCTTCTGCTATAGAATTTTCCAAGATTTTTGTAAAAGAAATCATTCGCGTACATGGGGTTCCCGAGAACATTGTATCTTATCGTGGGGTTTAGTTTGTTGCGCAATTTTGGCGAGCTTTCTGTAGAAACCTGGGAACGTCGCTTTCTTTCTCGTCAGCATTCCACCTGCAAACTAATGGTCAGACGGAGCGGAAGCACCAAGATTTAGTGCAATATTTACGGTTGTTTGCTAGGCTCATCAGTTGGCATAATTCCTGCTGTTGGCAGAGATTGCACTAAACAACCATACTTGTTCTTCCACTGGGGTATCTCCATTCCTGTGCGTAAATGGTCAGCATCCTCGCTTCCTTACAGCTATTTCTACTCAGTCTACCTGCCCTGCAGCTGATGTCGCCACAGATGCGCTGCAGGGGGTATGGAAACAAGTACTGAAGAACATGGAAGCAACGGGGGTAAATCCGCTTGCTTATGAACTTGATTTGCCAGCTACATGGAGGGTTCATAGGGTTTTTCATAAATCATTATTGAAACCTTTTGTCCCTGCCTGCTTGCCAGGAGTGGAGGCAAGCAGACAGGGACAGGGGTTGTGGGTGAGATCTAGGGCACCCGGGCTGGCGTATCACGGGTAGAATACTGTAACAGGTTTAAATTGACCGTGTGGGAAAAATTAATTAAAATTCAATTTTTGCTCGAAAGACAGACATCAAACCCCACCTCAGTAGGCACACAGTAGTTACTGGGTTCCAACTGTTCCAGAGATTCATAAGAGTCTTCATATGGGTAGCATTACAATGGCTGCACGTACAGGTCCAGACCAGCTGTCATGAGCTACCCACCCAAGAATCTTAACAGAAAGGAACGCTTTAAAGTAATGGTTGCTGAGCCTTGAGACTGGAAAGGGTTTTTTATAAAATGCACTAGAATAACTAAGCAACCACACTCTTTAAATTATACCACTATTTGGATAGGCCACAATGGCACATGCCCACTACCTAAATATATGCCACAAAGCAGGCAAGCATGCGGTTCAGTTTTTTCACAAAAAGTGAAACCCGTGATCAGAGCCATCCACACTGGATATTTGAGGCACAGCTGAATATAATAAGGAGCATACCAGAATGCTCACTACTTTCAGTAAACTTCGTTAAATACAAAAGTACTAAATGTTCATTCCCTGAACTCAAAGAAATTGTATTCAATTACGAACATAAATACTAACAAATTAGCGCTGCAGGAGCGGCTTCCGATTTTGAAATAAACTATACCAAAAGCAGAGCAATAAGGGACCTGCATTTATCTGGAATATAACAGCTGGTTGGGAAGTTAAACAACAGCCAAGAGCCTCTCTAAAATATAGGTTTGTGACTTTTATTAAAAAGTGTAAATATTTCCAAAAAATGAACACTGTATGCAGCTGCTGCTTATGCAATACTTCAAATATACAACTCCGATTAAAAAGGCTTTCCAGATCTAATAATTACCTATGCTCAGGATAGGTTATCAAGATCTGATCAGTGCGGGGCCGCTACTTGGGACCCTCACCGATCAGCTCTGAAGTAGCCATGGCACTTAGTTGAGCACTACAGCCACTTTTCAGAGAATATGCCTTGTACAGCAGCTCAATCCCATTCACTTGAATGGAACTGAGCTGCTGTTGAGCCATGTAACCGATGAACATGACAGCAAGCTTCTGTGAGTAGGCTGTGGCGCTTACCGTGGTTTCTTTACTTAGTTGACTGGCAGTAGTGGAAAACCAGAACTATCCTGAGAATAATCAATATCTTAATCCCAGAAAAACCTTCTAAAGAGGTAATCTAGGGCCAGTTTTTTTTTTCTTTTCAAGAGCTGCTCACCATGCTGTAACATAAAAGACAACCTCCCACACTTTTTTCACCATTGCTTGGTTCCCCAGCTGGTGTGCAGGGAGCCAGTGCTGATCTTGGCAAAATCAGGGCGATATGACCACTGCATCTACTTTAGCAGATCATTAGCTGCAACAATCATGTGTTTTTGCGTCAGCAGGTCATCGCTCCGCACTTGGAAATGAAGACCAGCGGGGAATCTGGCACCAATGAAACGGGGATGGCAGTAGAGGATAGTGTATAGTTTTTTTATGCTAATATACCAGATTGAGCAGCCATTCCAAAAATGGTCTCTCTTAATCTACTCAATTGTCACATATTAACAGATGTGTTTTTTCTTAAGTCTTCAATCAACTTAGAAGTTATTTAAGATTGTGTGCTTTGCTTTTTAACTGTCCATTTTGCTCTAAAAGCTTTTACTTCAAATTAAGACAATACTCCAAAACTGAAGGATACAGAAAAACAGGACAATCCAGCAGTAATTTATCCAGTTCAGACATCTGCCCTTTGCTGTACTACAGAATCACGATGTCCAATGTGGACACAGTCACCCATTTAAATGCCATGGCACAGTACCAGACACTAGAGAGTCCCATCCACAAGATAGTCCATCATCACCAGCACAGAATTTTATTATTATTTTTTTTTAATCTAGTATTTACTACTCTCAGCCAACTTTGGTGAAGATTTGGAGCAATTTTGTTGCTAACCGACCAATGAAGTTGACAACACAAGATACTGGGAATGGTGCCTAATGACTGACAACTGCCAATTAACAGTGACAATGATAGCTTTCTATTAGCTGCAAAATACCCATCCAGGAATTGTTAGTTTTATTTCTTTTTCTTTTTTTTTTTTTAAAGACATACAAGAGAATGATAGTCTTACATACCAACCCTGTTTGGTATAAAACATGGGAAAGGTGTGATGAGGTTAAAGCAGACAAATCTAATAGTCCTCCAATATAACAAAAGCCTAGACATTTATTAAAACTATAATGGCAATGGGATACATGCGGGCTTCTAAATAATGAATATCTGTCACAAAGATTTACAATCATGATCAATATTTTCTGTCAATTTGCTCAGGAACTTCGACTTATAAAAAAAATAGGTTATTGTCATTTATTTGTACAATTCTTTATTAAACCTTAACCCTTTAAAGAACAGCATATTTTGTGCCTTAAAGACCAAGTGACTCATCATCCTCACATTGAAAGAGCCTCGTTGACATTGCCGCATGAAGGCTTGTTGTTAAGGCTAGTTGTTGATGGGATAAGGTGTATTTTGTTGAATGACACCCCTCTGGTGTACATGTAAATGTGTTGTATAGCATTTATTACTTTTTTTTTGGGGGGGGGGGGGGGGGGGGTCAGGGGTTGCGACGTAGAGAAAAACATGCAGACATTCCACCAGGTTTTGCTTTTACAGCATTCACCATTCAGGAAACTTGATAATTGTCTTTTTTTTTACTGGATTTTTTCTCTTTAAGATTAAAAACTTAATAGAATCTTTTGATAAAATTTTTTTGGTCCCTGAATGGGACTTGAAGATACAATATAATTTGATTGCTAAAATAGTACACTGCCTTACTTATGTAGTGCAGTCAACTAAGCCTTTTCAGCAGCCTATTAGACTCTGCAAGAGGCAGGGCCTATTAGGCAGAGCTACATGGCAGATATGGAGGCCTTTGTCAAGCCTACGGCTGCCATGGGAACCCATTGGTACTTTGCAATTGCACTCCAGGGTGCTTATGGATGCCAGAAAGAGCCCATCACCTGCTTAATGCTGCAGTTGCAATTAATTGTGGCATGTGACAGGTTAAAATGCCAAGATATAAGATTCCTCTACTACTGACTGTTTAAACAGGAACCTGGCTGTCAGTCAGCCAAGCCACCACCCTAACAAGATGTATGTGCAGATTTAAAGCCCATTAGCAAGGTTAGTAAAAAGGCATATTGGTCTTTAAACAGGTTAAAAGGGGTTATCAAACTTAGTAAAACGGTTGGCATATCCTTAGGATAGACTGTCAATATTAGCTCGATGGGGGTCCATTGCTTGAGATCCCTGCTGATCAGCTGATTAAATGGACTGCTATGATTACTGAGTACTACAGGCATGTCCTTCTGAAGTAAATGGATTCAAGGTTGGACAACTCCTTTAATTATATGTATTTTCAGAAGACCGGCTAAAAGGACTTTTGATTGTTCTCTATAGCCCGATTTTGAGCTGTCCTAGTCTGTTGCTGTGAATGTCATCTTAAACTGGACTCGTACCCTAGCAAAACCTTACACTTCATTCTTGGCACTTTCCATTCTCCACTCTTGGTCGACATTTGCTTTGTCTGTCTCTGCTGTGATCAAGACCTACTATTACTCTAGTAGGCAAACTCCGTTTCCTTGTAGGGGTCACCACTGAACTCAAGTTTTTGCCAGTACCAATTTTAGGTGGTCCCCATTTAGTATGTGACAGTATGTTTATTCATGTTCCATTGCTATAGTAATACATTTTATTGGAAAAAAACTAAATCTAATTGAACAATCCCAAATCTGAAAGGGAGGCAACTACATTTTGACAGTATATAATATCGGTTTCCCTAAAAATCTCCAAAATTTATTTTTAAAAAATCTATACACTTTAAAGCTCCTAGAAGAATGCTGGATGGTTTAAGAGAGAAAAGAGGAGCTAACCTTGTACACATAGTAAATTCAAAATGTGAATGCTTTTTGGGGCAGGAAGGCAGAAACTTGCAGACCTATGAGTGATGAAGCAGCCGTGTATTCCACAATTCGTTAAAATGACCATTAAAAGCATGTTGCTTTCGGACTTATTTTGAAGACGTGGTTATGTGCCTAGTGCTGCCTATACTCAGAGATCAAGGCCCTCTATTTATGAATCTGTTTGTCTTACTGTGAAAGATTAAAAAAAGGTTGCATTTCTAAACTTCAAGTGGTGCAAGCAGACAAAACACTGAAATGTGTAGCACTGGACCGGTCAATTAAACAAATCAAAAAGTTATAGGCTGGGATCCCACGGGACGGAAGTCTCGCTGGAATGTGTGCAGCGGGACCACACAGGAATTCCCCGAGATTCCAGCAGTGGACGGAAAGGCTGCTTTAAAACCACCTTGGCTTGAAGTGGCTTTTCAGGGTGTATTCCACTGTGGAAATCTTTCCATAGAGAGGAAAGAACCAGCAGTGGAAACTATACCAAAATTAATATATTGCGGATTTGAACTCTGTGCCTGCATATCAGTTTCCGCCCGGCTTGTCTGCAGCGGACCGTCGGTAACGGGTTAACGAGATTTTTACAAAAAACTTGTCCACTTTGCTGCTTAGGCTGCCTGTCCATGGGCAATAGTTCATTGCGTTACCTGCAGTGATAATCCGGCCGCGGCTAACACAGTAAACGCTTTCCATAGCGTTGCAAAGGAAAGCGCAGCCCCCTGTCCACAAGCTGAGAATCATAGCGATTCTTTGCGGTAAAGCCTGCCAAATAGGCTCCCCACAAGAGATGAGCTGACAGCTCTCCCCCCTGCTCCCTCACAGCGGACTATCACTAGCAATAATCCATCACGGCCGTGGACAGGGGGCCTTAGTCTCAGGTTTACAAATGCGTGCGGAAAGTCTGCACATAAATTCTGGCCCATGTGAACCCAGCCAAACACTGAACATTTTTAAACCCTCTAGCTTGCTAATCTGCATGTAACCTTGTTTTTTAAACCGCTCCACAGCAAACTACTGAGCTCCAATCTGGCATCCTCCAATAATGCAAAATGTTCACCAATTTGGTGTAGTGGGTACTTTCAGAATATTGTACAATTTGCAGCTTTCTTAATTAGCACACCACCACTCAATGGTTCACCCCTTCATTTACTTCAATGAAGCTCTGCTCAACTATTGGCATGACTTCCGTTTGTAACAGAAGCCGGAACCCTCTAAACGATTTGTCTTACGATGTGTGACAAACCTAAATGACAGAGTTGACTTAGACTGCCAGCGGATACTCAGACGGTATGGATAGAGTCTTACAAAAACTAGCTAGTTCCTACTCACTATATCAAACATTTTTTTTACATTTAGCCTCTGATGGAACATGACAAAAAAATAAAACTATAAAAAAAAAAAAGGTGCTGGCCTCTTGCAAGTAAGAATGTACTTCATAATCCATTGCCACCTACGCCAAAGTTGGGGCAAATGCTGCCAAGATGTGAGGTTTACAGTACTTTTAATTATAATGGTAACTGCACTGCCAGAACAAAAAGAAATAGGAGCCTTCATCCTTTTTTTAACGACATTTTCAGTAGCTCTGTAACACTGCAATATTGTATAATTCTGTTTTTTGTTTCAGCAGTAAACTTAAATCCTGCCGCTATTTTTATGACCCAAAACACGCATATGTTCTGTTAACATAAAAGTAAAACCCAAGCTCTTGATATTCAGTGGTTTATATTACTGATGCAATGTAAGGCAATTGCTTTCCCGACTGTGGATTGATGCCTTTTTCAGGCTGTTTGTCACCTACCTTCTCCCTAGCCTTATGTCTCCGTGCAGTAGGACTGAAATTTTAAAGTAATCAATACCATATGTTTCATGCTTGGCTCAGAGAGCAAACAGGATTTGAGGGATTTCTCATGTTAAAATAAGCAAACAATCCCCGCGTACCTCATAGATGTATTACCAGGCTTTGGACACGGTGCAGTAATAATGAAATCTATCAATATGTGCTCAAAGAAACCAAAGAAAATTACTCAGTGGTATTTGCCTTTTTCCCCCTAGTCCTTTTGCATTTTATACTTCTATCACGCACAGAAATATTAAACTATTGACCTGTGGGATGAACCACTATTATTTTTAACTTAATCAAAAGTATTTCGGTCCTAAATGACGAGACACTTTTTAGCGACTTTGCACACATGTTGGTTTACAAAACCTTAAATTTTTTTATTAAAATGTGGCTACCAAAATTTTGCAGCACTTTGTTTCATGAGCGTTTTTTTTTCCCCTTTCGCAGAACTAAAATAGGGGGGGAAAGTACAGTAGTTTTGTATTAGAGCTAGTATCTAATGAAATGTTATTTTGTTAATCCCATAACACCGCAGGATGTATTAGTGGGTGAGAGTTTATATGAAGTGGGATGGCAAGCAAATTCCGCTCCATACAAGGTGGGTGCCCCTCTGCCTGTGATAAACATCTGCCCGCAAAAGTCTCGATCAGAGCTGATGTCGATCATGGCCGTTAACCCTCGAAATGATAGTTTCAATTCTAACAGCGGCATTTAAAGGCCTTAATCATTGTTCGGGGGTCCCAAATGCCCTCCTGTTGATTACAGGGTGACGTGCAGTTCCCATGGCAGCTTGAGCCTTCTGAAAGCTCCAAGGGCTGCCATGACTTGATTATACTCTACAAGCAATCAGATGAAGTTTCGAGTTCACTATGGGGCCAAAAATTAAAATGTAATAAGTAAAAAAAAATAAAATAATAATAAGGTTTTTTTAACCTATTTTCAAAACATTACTAAAACCAAAAATTGTCCCATATTAATAAACAAATAAAAGCATGTTTGGCATCGCCACATCCGTAGAAGTCGGCTCTGTCAAAGTTATACATTTATACATTAGTTATTCCTCACATTGAACGTCAAAAAACAAGCTATAATTGCTCTTTGGTCACCCCATTTCCAAGAAAATAAATTAATAAATAAACAATCAAAGAGTAACATGAACTCCATTAGAAACTTCAAGACGTTCTGCAAAAAATGAGCCCTCACACAAATATAGAAGAGCAAAAATATACGTATACATAAACACAAAACCACCACCCTAATGATTGAGGGATTGCAATTTATTTATTTTTTTAACTCCATTTAGAAATTTAAAAAAATTAAAATTTCAGTACACTAAATGGTACCATTTAAAAATACAACTCATTCCACAAAAGGCAAGCCCTAAAACAGTTTTGTCAAATCGGAAAATAAATGTTATTAATGGAAAAACCATAAATGGGGAAAAAAATTGCTGTGCCCTTAAGAAGTTAACTGTTTTGAGACATAACCTGTAGAAAACTTGGATGAAAAGGGAGATATGACAATGGCTACAAGTCATTTCTATTTCCTCCTTAGGGTCATAGATAGTTGGACACCCAATCTCCTGCTAGATTGTAGGAGCTGTAAACTCACATTGTATATTATTAATAGCAGAGGTTTAAAGAGTTTGTCCCACTTCTGGCTGCTTTGCTGCAAAAAACCCGACAGCTCCTCACATTACACAGTGGCCAGGGTTGGTATTGCAGGCTAAATCCTACTGAATGAGATTCAGTTTGCAGTACTAAACCGTACCACTGAATGGAGTGGTCTACATGCTGCAGAAAAAACAGCTAGAAGTGGGACAACCCCTTTAACCCCTTCCCTCTCCATGACGTATAGGTACGTCATGGAGCGGCGGGGTATGTATGAAGAGAGGTTGCGCGGCAACCTCTCTTCATACAGTGCGAGCGTCAGCTGTTTGTTACAGCTGACACCCGCAGGCAATAGCCGCTGTCGGCCGTTCGGCCAATCGCGGCTATTAACCATTTAAATGCCGCTGTCAATTCTGACAGCAGCATTTAAATCCCCCGAACGATGTTTGGGGGTCCCGCACGGCCCGCCCACGGTGAGATCGGGGGAGCCGTGCAGGTGTCATGGCAGCCAGGGGCCTTCTGAAAGGCTCCAGGGCTGCCTTACCAGACTGCCTATCAAGTATTTTTAATTGTTAAAAAAAAAAATTTATAAAATGTTTAAATCACCCCCCTTTTGCCATATAGATTAAAAAATCTAAATCATAAGATAAAAATATGTATTTGGTATCGCCGCGTCCGTAAAAGTCAGAGCTATCAAAGTAGTGCATTATTTTTCCTGCAAGGTGAAAGTCGTTAAAAAAATAAATAAATAAAGAACGCCATTTTTTTGTTACCCTGTCTCCCAGAAAAAACGCAAGAAAAAGCGATCAAAAAGTCGAATGCATTCCAAATTGGTACTATCAAAAACTACAGGTCATCACGCAAAAAATGAGCCCTTGCTCAACTAAGTCGACGGAAAAATAAAAACAGTTATTGTGCGCACAAAATGACCGCAGAAAATTGAAAAAAATTAAAGGTCTTTGAAAAAAAGTAGTAAAGTAAAAAAAAACTATACAAGTTTGGTATCGTAGTAATCGTACCAACCCATAGAATAAAGTTATCGCGTCGCTTTTGTTGCAGTTTGTGCACCGTAGAAACAAGACAGACTGAAAGGGGCGAAATGTCATTTTTTTCATTTTACTCCACTTAGAATTTTTTACAAGTTTTTCAGTACATCATATGGTACTTCAAATAGCACCATTAAAAAATACAACTCGTCCCGCAAAAAACAAGCCCTCATACAGCGACGTCGATGAATAAATAAAGGAGTTACGGTTTTTTTGAAGGGAGGAAAAAACGAAAATGAAAAAAGAAAATGGGGCCGCGTCATTAAGGGGTTAAAGCCAAAGGCTACGCACCATACATCTATGGCACTCGGTCTTAAGAAAGTTTACTTTGTATTTACTACAAAGCCTATTTTGAAGATGCAAGTGGTGTACAGTGCAGCGAATCATTGGGCTCTGTCCAAGAGCGTAGATAAAACTGCATGCATTGAGTACGCAAAATTGCATGTTCTGTCAGAAACCTTGGATCTCATGTGTTGAGGCAGCATAAGGCCTCCTTCCCACGAGCGTGACGGGCTCCGCAGCGTAATATTCCGCTGCGAAGCCCGTCACGGCGCCCCCCAGAGCCCCTATACTTACCTGCGGGAGATAGCGTGAAATCGCTTCCCCGCCCACCGCCGCGCGTCACCGCCCACCGCCCTCGCGTCACCAGCCGTGTCACGTGCACGGCCGGCCGTGTCACGTGACGCGGCCGGACCGCGTCATTTGGCGTCATATGACGCTCGGCGGTGGGCGGGAAAGCGTTTTTTCACGCTATCTCCCGCTGGTTACAGCGGGAGATAGCGTGAATGGACGGCTTCCATTGACTGCAATGGAAGCCGTCAGTGCGTACAGCCCGTCCTCACCCGCAGAAAATAGAGCATGCTGCGGGTGAGGACGGGAGAAATCGCGGTGCGTAATTCCGCGGTGGAATTACGCATCGTGAGCATTGTGCTATTAGGTTCAATAGAACCTAATAGCTGCGGGCAACGCAGCGGATTTTCGCCGCGAATTACGCGGCGGAAATCCGTTCGTGGGAAGGAGGCCTAACAGGTCAGCTGTTAAATTGGGTGTCCTGCAGCACTGGGACCATGCTTATGATCCCAACCATGTGCAACACCTGCAAGTAGTTTTTCATAGGGTTTCCATCGAGAACCCTGCTGTCCTTCCGCACTACCTAACGAATGTTAATTGGAGCGCTACGAAATTTGATGTTTCGTATAAAAGCCAAGTGTGCTATACATGCAAGAGATAAGAGATATTAAAGCAATCCGCACATGTTAGACATTTACAGCATAACCTGTGAACATCACAAATGTCTTTGGTCACAATACCCTTTTATTTAGAGGAGATTTAGATATAGGTACATTAAATAGATGCATAATTAAAATGTATGCCTTTTATTCAAAGTTATGAAACCCTCAAGCAGATTAAGAATCAATGAATAATTTTTGCTACATTTACTAAGACATTAATTAAAAACCTTCTACTTTCCATGTGCACAGGTTTCATAGAGTAGAAAAGGCTTCTAAGCAATCTGTCAAAAGCCATCCTGGGGTTTAGATTGCATAGAATCCATTCACAGTATTACAGTATTGTAATACATTACAGACTCTCAACACCTAAAATGCATTTTACACCCCAGGGCTTAGTGGTAAAAGTCTTGATTGCAACTATTAAACCGTAACTCCAGTTGACTGCCAAATAAAGAATAATTTCACTAATCCCTCATCTATCCAAGAATAAAGTATGCGGTTACTATTAACTAGAAAAAAAAAAAAAGACAAAACTTAACTACTGGGTAGAATTTGAACCCATTAGGAGTAGAGTCTTTTATCTTCTTGTAAACAATGTTATCTCAGTGCCATAAAATTCCTGCTCTGATTCATCCACATGGAGGTTCTGCTGGTCACATATACCAGCATTTGTCAACTATATGACAGCTGTTATCTCAGCACAGAATGTGACAACATGATGGTAACATCAACACTGTGTGTAGACAGACACCTTATCTCCAATACATGGGTTCTTCAGCAAAGCATTGTAAATCACTGTCTTCTAGATCCCACCTAAAGAATTGAATTTTCTAAGATAGGTTCTACCATTAAAAAGTGAATAAAAGAGGGAAATTCAAATCATATAGATAAAGTATTACTCTTACTGAACGCCAATATATTCTGCAGCGCTTAATAATTTAGAGGGTATATGTAGAGAAAATCAGACACTGCAGATTAATTCAAATAATAGGAGTGAGGACCCTGTCCACAAGAGAGTAGAGGAGACGAGCTGTAAAGTGTGCTTATTTTGTACAATGGTCCAGCCATCGCTCTTGGAAGTACACAGAGGTGGGTGAGCTAGTGGCTAGCAAGTATTGGTATTATTGTATCTTGTCACCACCAGGAAGTAGGGGTGGAAACAGGATTGACGGGTGGTGACGCCCCCTGTTCCTGAGTGGCCGACGGCTGCCTCCCCTTCCTCGGCCTCACAGGTCCTGCCAGTCACTGAGAATGTTGTCCGGGCGGTCGTCAGGGAAGACACTTGGGCGGGGAAGCTACTCAGCTCCCCCCCATCTGCCTCTCAGCAACGGCGGCGGTGACAGGTGCTGAAGGTAGAGGGAGCAGAGTAGCAGTACCAGACACCGGGCTCCCATCTCCCCTTTACTGACCCTGCTGTCACTCTGCCCGGCGGCTGTAGTCTCCCACCTCTGCTTCCCTTACTGGCCCCAGTGTCACTCTCCCTGGCGTGAAGGGAGGTGATTGGCCACCCAGCTCCTGAAGCTGTGGGGCTGCTTCTATTGGCATAAACAGGTGGGGGCGGAGGAAGAAGCATGCAGGGAGGCTTCAGTGAAGGGGAGTAGCTGAGCTCTGCTGCATCACCACTCCCCTGTCACAGCAGAAAGACACTCAGAAGCCACGATAGACAGCTGTGGCTGCCAGGAGATGTAAGGGGGACGGCTGCTCTGGGGACACAGATAGCAGCAGCAGCGCCTGTAGTGATTTTTGCCTGGGCTGGAGGGTTAGGGGTTACAGCTGTAACATGGAAGTATTTACCGAAAATAATCTACGCCTAACAGGAAAACGAACCCCTAACTCTCCAGCCCAGGCAAAAATTACTGCAGCTGCTGCTACGACCTTCAGGAATTCAGCAAACCGGGAACTAGGGGTGTGACAGGGGCGTTTCTCCATGCAAGCTTCACCAAACTCCTAGCTTCCTGGTGGTGACAAAATACAATAAAACCACAAGTATCTGTGTATACACAGATGTGAAGTGCATTAGCGTACAAGGATTGTGGGAGACAGAAGGGAACAGGTTATGAGGAATAAAGGAAAGTAGTCAAGGTAGAGAATATGGTAGTTTTGCATACAAGGCTGTGTTTATTAGGGCACTATGTGATTGTTTTCAGTAAGAGGAACCAAGTAATCTTGTAGATATGATACCTTTAAATGGCTAACAAAAATACATGAGGATATAGAAAGCTTTCAGATCCTCTCAGAATCCTTCCTTGGGCAGAGGATACGAAAACATGCTATATCATGTATTTTTGTTAGGCATTAAAAGTTATATCTACAAGATTACTTGGTTTCTCTTACTAAAAAAAAAAACACAAAATATTTTGCTCTGCTGGCTAACACGGTACCAAACCTTTTTTTTGTTTTAACTATTAGGGCACAGAAACTGTGGATGTTGGAAATGTATCCGATTGTCTAGAGTAGTGCATTCCAGAGAACTAGAGCAGCAAAAGAAAATTCTTCTCGACAGGCATTAGATGTTCATATCATGGAGGATATCAGTCTCAGGCTAAATTCCTATGGGCATTGTGGCAAGCTAGATATCACGCTTGCCAACATGCGTTTTTCCACATGGATGAGAGTTTTTTCCATTCAAAAACGCCTTGCTTCTGCGAAATTGCAATCCTCGTGTACGCGTTTCACGTGCGGCAGATGATCGCAAGCGTTTCCTATTGATTTCATTGAGAAAAATCATATCATGCTCACATGCACATCGCATGCGAGTGCCATACAAGGTCTTTAAAAGGTTCCATTGAAAACAACGGGCAAAGCATTTCAAGGAAATGCCTAAAGATAGAACATACTAGAATTAAATCCATTCAAACGAACAGAATTCATATTTGCATGAGATTCTCGCCCCTGTGAATGTAACCACAGATTGACAGAGCACAAGAAGAGTGGTGGAAGGAAATATAGGGCGGTGCAGTACTGTGAAAGCTCTGTGAGCGAGTGCAATAAGAGTGCAATTAATCATCAATTAATTGTTGGATTGTGCATGACGTGTAGTACATATATGAACAACTGCCTGTGTATTCTGAATGGAGGCAGGCGGTTGGAAGAGATCTCCAGCACACACTGCCTCCATTCAGTAAGCAATTATTACTGCCATGTGAAAGCAGAGAGGCAATAATCTTTGGGAAAGCTGTCCGATGTAAAACCACCCCTAAAGGTGCATTCACACAGGCGTATGAGTATTTCGATCCGTGAATCCGCAACATATTCATGGGCTGAGATAGGCTATACCCTTGTGTTTTCTGCATACCAGCAGTCTTTACTAGCGTCAATATGCAGTGTATTTACACGTGCTTAAAAAAATTAAAAAAAATTAATTCAGGTTTCATGCATATTCAGCGCATATTTATGCATGCCACTTGATATCAATGGGCTTCTATGGTGCGGAATATGCACCAAGACAGGACATTCTACTTATTTTTTCACACGATTGAACATCACATGAAACAATTCCAACAAATACAAATCCATTGTAATTCGTTCCGTGCACTGTGTATTTACGCCCATGTGAATGAGCCCTAAACATGAATTGCTTTCCTAAGTGAAGGGGAAACCAGTGCAGACACTGGCATAGGGTAGAATCATCAGTGCAGCAGTTGGCCAAAATTAAGTTGCATTATATAACAATTCTGTCATTGTGATGAGGTCAGATGCTGAATCATTGACAATGCAGCCATGTTCACAATTGTATACAGTATGTACTAGGTGACTGCCGATGGGTCACCGATCCACAGATTTAGGCTAACTTCACACTGTCGAGCGCAATATGAGGCCATGGATCATGGCCCCATATCATACTCCCTAACATGTGAATTACCGGCGGATGTGAGGCGTTTTCACGTCAAAATAGCCTTGCATCACTTTGAGAATGTAGCAATCAGCTGTGGCGGATGACTGCAGAGTTTCTCCCATTGTTTTCAATGGGAGACCTTGCATTGTGTGCACCTAGCACATCGTGCGATCCTTCGCCAACCCCATTGAAAACAATGGGCGATGCAAGAGCACGCAGGAAGATAGAACATACAGCGATTTGTTTCCTGCATAGCATTGTGTTGTGTTGCCATGCAGGAAAATGTCGCTCATGTGCATGGCCCTTATTCAAACGATTTTCTCGCCCGTGCGAAGGCAGTCTTGGTCTGATGCTGCATTGGGAGTGGGAAACCAAGTTTTCCTCTACTGCTTCATAGTTTTTGTTTTGCCTTTCTCTGAATCAACACTGTAGAATAAAAGGTCGAACTAGATGGAGACATCTTTTTTCCTAACCTGCATGGATGTGACATCACAAGGATCTCAGATCAAGTCGTATTAAGAGTCACAACTAGGGATTGAGCAATAAACCAATGGCAGAAAAAAAGTGGAGTTAAAATTTGAGAGACTATTTTATTGCCTCCAAGTAGTCTGTTTCATAACTGTCTGCCTGCACAGTATCCTCAAATCTGAAGAAACGCACACATGCCGAAACAGCCACAAGCACACAATTATGGAAAGACTTCAACCCAACTTCCATCATTCTCCTTTTCAGCAAATTTTACTAAAAATAAAAGCTAAAAGTAGCCCCCATAGCTACCAAAGGCCGCATGTAGTCTTAATACAATGGCAGGTACAGCGTGATTGTTATTAGTGTAATAAAGATAAAAGCCCATTTATGGTATAGTTACACAAATTCCGCTTCATCTTGCCAGCGGTGTGGGGGAATAGGGTGCCGTGACAGAGTAAAGGTTTCGAACGGGAGAGCTGTATCTTTGGATACGAAGCTGATTATGAGTGAAAACCCACACCAAGTGGATTTTGACTGTTTTGGATGCGGAAATGCTGTGGAATTTTCAGCTGCGGACATTCTGCAGCTTTTTCATTATGTGTAAATGTACCTTAATGCAGGCCCATAATCATTAATGAGCGTTCATTAGAATGCTTGATCAGCCCATCATTCTCCTGTGTAAACAGGACAACAATCAGCCAATGAAAGAGCAATTAAGTTGTTTATCCCGCTGGAAAAAAAAAATCTCTCAACATCTCTATATGAAAAGGTCATGTGCTGCTGACAATGATACTGCTTTCTGGATGAAAAAGATTCTGGTTTTACAGGACTTACTGGAAAAAAGTTAAAGGGCTTAAAATCAAATTATACCCCATCCACTGGATACAAGATAACTCTGGTCCATGAGGGTCTGACTGAAAGGACCCTACTTATCCCGAGAGTGCAGCATTGGCCGGCCCTGAAATGTGGGCAACAGAGGACATGCATGCATATGCCTCCACTTCTTTCACTTCAATGGTACCACCGGAGGTAGTTGAGCTCTTTAACTCTGCTGTCTCCCATAGTCCCACTGAATTCAATGAAGAAGATGCGCACGTATGTCTTCTGCTGCCCACACTTTTCAACATGCCAGGGCTATGCTTTCAGTGATTGGAACCTCATCAATCAGCACATCATTACTTGTTGTGGTGAGAATACCCCTTTCATATGATAGTTGGTCCTCAAAACAGTATCAATGTTGGCAGCACATGACCTGTTCATAGGTGGAATTATGTAAAGACATTAAAGAGATTCTGTCATCGGGTTCATGCTGCCCGATCCATGGAAAGCATGAAGCCAGGGCAAGGATGAATGTTGCCAAGTTAGTGTTTTATTCTGAAACACTGCAGTGTTTCAGAATAAATACACTTTGAAGTTTGACTCTGAGTTCAGTTCTGAGTCAGAGGGGGTGGGCCATGCTCGTCTCTCCCGACCTACTGCATGAAGGCCAACAGCTTTCTTCCCAGTAGTGTAGGGGTAGAACAGCAGGTAGAGAGAGGCCAGCGCAGCCCACCCACACGACTCGGAGCTTAGCTCCAAATCAAACTTCAATGTTCATTTACTGGGAAACGCTGCAAGGTTTCAAACTAAAACACTCTCAGGCATCCCTGTGCTAGGTTCTGCTGCATGTAGTTTGGACAGCATAAACTGGATGTCGAAATCCCTTTAAATGGGTACTCATTGATCAGCAATCTTAAAAATCAACCATTTGTTGGTCCAGGTCAGTAGACATTTTACCACCACAAGCAGGTGCATCTACAGTTTCCGTGGGGTATACAATTTAGGTATTATTGTATCTTGTCATCACCAGGAAGCTAGGGGTTTTGACAGGACTTGGATGCAGGAACGCCCCTGTCACACCCCTAGCTCCTGATTGGTGACTTCTGAAAAGGTCCTAGCAGCGCAGTGTGTAGTGATCTTAGCCTTGGCTGGACGGTTAGGGATTAGTGTAGCTGTTACGCTTACATTATTAGAACAAAATCTAAACTCCGCACCAAAACATTGCCGCCCATCTCACCTAATGTCACCTTGAGGCTGTAAAGTGTTCCGGCCCACATACTCACAGCTGGCAGCAGGGACAGCAGATTCTCCCAACGCCACAGCGTGCTCATCAGAAGGAAGCCCACAGCGGCGGGGGACACACATTCACAGACGGCGGCCGCAGACTATGGCAGGAGGAAAGCAGGCACAGCAGTACGCCGGAGGGACAGTAAGTTCCTGCCAGTGGCCACACGGAGGACGACGACACCAGGGAGCACACAACGCAGCAGGACAGTGAGTGAGCGCCACACGCAACTTCCACTGCCAACGGCCGCACAGTGAAGCAGCAGGACACCAGGGCTGGCCAATTTACACAGAGGCCAGGAAGGAGAGTCAGAGGGATGGCAAAAATCCATCCTAGGACCTTTAATCATTACACCAATCGGGAGCTAGGGGTGTGACAGGAGTTTTCCTCTATGGAGGCCCTGTCAAACCCCTAGCTTCCGGTGGTGAGTTTTGTTATGCAGCTCTTGCCAGTTGCCAACTATAAACGTAGCAGCAGTCAAGAGAAGCAATATGGCTTGACTCTGAAGATAAAAGATAACTTAATCGCAGAGGGGGGGGGGGGGGGGGGGAATTATAATATAACCATAAAGCAAATTTTGTTAAAACGTCTGCATCTGACATTGATACATAATAGGGAAACCGCACAAAGGGAAAGAACAGTAAAACTAAATGGATCCATCAACTGGCATTTTATATCTGAGCTCGAAGTTTGCTTTGTGCCGGAAACCACTAACATTGGGATGACAAGCAGACAATTGTCATTCACTGGAGCCTGCGTGGTGTTTGTTTTGTTAGATGCTTTTTTATCTTGCCAGCAGCCATTTTTAAACTCCCACATTGTCTAAAATCAAATATGAAAAAATAAGTGCAGAAATTTTATTGTTATGACACAGCATGGGCCACATGCCTCATGGAGACAGACGAGGAACAGCTCTCGCTCCAACTGCAGTAGTAGAAGAAGGATTGTGCTAAAAAGATGACACTGATCAGGACATTGTCTCCTCACGTCTAGAAAGACCATTGTGACTGTCTGTTCTAGAATAGGCTTCCTATGGGGATGCCACGAGTGCTCATCTTTTAGTACAGTGGAAATATTATGTTTGCCCATTTCTTATCATGACATCATTTCCCAGTTTCCAGCCAAGGAGCTAATCACTGTCAAGCAGTGAGAACGGGAACAAAACTTGCATATAATAATCCACTTTTATGTAATATAGCTCACAGAAGAGCAACATAGAAATTAGATAGCATGCTAGTCACTCTTATTAGCACCATCTTTTCTGCTTTACTCAATACATAAAGCTAAATAAAGCCCACGTCTATACAGAAGGGCACTTTCACTGCGTATATTAGAAAGCCAGACATTTCTTTACTAATTGTAAAAAATTGATATATAGAATAAGTCAAACTACTGGCAAGATTTACCAAGCTAAATATGCTACAATTCGTACTGAACTGGCATACATGCTTTGCGACAAATGTATTTTAGATGATTTACCAGCAGACCTATAAGAAAGTGGCGCACACTATAATATAGAAAAAAATAAATCCTCTATTACAAAAATGGGTACAAAAACACAGAAAAAAAAAAGAGGTTAAAGTCATTCAAAAGCTAAATGCAGAAAACAACTTAAGTCCACATTATATTGGAATTTAGTAAGGCAGACATACAGTACAGGAAGTACAGTGCAAATCATAGGATGTCATCTGGAAGTATTCATACAATAGACATACAGTCATGACAAAGCCTAAGGGTGCATTCACACGAGCGTGTGCGTACATAGGTGCGCACAAAACTGCGTACCTACGTACGTGCACAAACACGCGTGAATGCATGTCAGTGCAGCACTGCTATCAATGGGGGCAGCGGCTGCTGCTGGCAGCCCCACTAAAAGCAATGTTTTGCCGGTAACCCCAGCAGTGATTTTTAGGGAAGGGCTTTAAAATCTCCGCCTGCTGAAAGGGCTGCGTCTGATTGGCTGAGCGCTCAGCAAATCACAGGCAGCGCTCAGCCATTCATGAAATTCATTACTGGCAGCCCCACTGAAAGCAATGTTCTGCCGGCAACCCCTGCAGTGATTTTTCAGGGAAGGGCTTTAACTATAAGCCCTTCCCTGAAAAATCATTCCCATCTGGGGGAAAAATATAAATACTCACCTCTCCAGTGCTGCTGTGGCTTAGGCACATCTAGCCGCTTGAGACCTTTGACTGTAATGAAGCTCTTTCAGTAGGCGGGGATTTAAAATCCCTGCCTACTAAAAGGGCTGAGTCTGATTGGCTGAGCGCTCAGCCAATCACAGGCAGTGCTCAGCCATTCGTTGAATTCAATGAATGGTCAAGTGCTGCCTGTGATTAGCTGAGCGCTGTGA
Organism: Eleutherodactylus coqui; assembly: GCF_035609145.1. Lineage (NCBI taxonomy): Eukaryota > Metazoa > Chordata > Amphibia > Anura > Eleutherodactylidae > Eleutherodactylus > Eleutherodactylus coqui. The sequence goes on from NC_089839.1 coordinate 58,106,023, forward strand.
CCAATCACAGGCAGTGCTCAGATGTCATTCAATGAATGGCTGAGTGCTGCCTGTGATTGGCTGAGCGTTCAGCCAATCAGATACAGTCCTTTCAGCTGGCAAGAATTTTAAATTCCCACCTGCTGAAACAACCTCACAGCAGTTCAGGGAGAACCAGCGGGAGGATGCGCCTGAGCCCCGGCAGCAGCGGACAGGTAAGTATATGTTTGTATTGTTTTACTAAAGTTAGGGATGATTTTTAGGGAAGGGTTTATATTTAAAGTCCTTTCCTGAAAATCAATGCAGGGGTTATCGACACCCCACTTAAGGCAACGGGAGAGCGACCCCACTTAAGGCAACGGGAGAGCGACCCCACTTAAGGCAACGGGAGAGCGACCCCACTTAAAGGGGTTGTCCCGAGGCAGCAAGTGGGTCTATACACTTCTGTATGGCCATAATAATGCACTTTGTAATATACATTGTGCATTAATTATGAGCCATACAGAAGTTATAAAAAGTTTTTTACTTACCTGCTCCGTTGCTGGCGTCCTCGTCTCCATGGTGCCGACTAATTTTTGGCCTCCGATGGCCAAATTAGCCGCGCTTGCGCAGTCCGGGTCTTCAGCAGTCTTCTATGGAGCCGCTCGTGCCAGAGAGCGGCTCCGTGTAGCTCCGCCCCGTCACGTGCCGATTCCAGCCAATCAGGAGGCTGGAATCGGCAGTGGACCGCACAGAAGAGCTGCGGTCCACGAAGACAGAGGATCCCGGCGGCCATCTTCAGCGGTAAGTATTGAAGTCACCGGAGCGCGGGGATTCAGGTAAGCGCTCCGGTAAACTTTCTTTACTTCCCTGCATCGGGGTTGTCTCGCGCCGAACGGGGGGGGGGGGGGGGGGGTGTTGAAAAAAAAAAATAACCCGTTTCGGCGCGGGACAACCCCTTTAAGGCAACGGGAGAGCGACCCCACTTAAGGCAACGGGAGAGCGACCCCACTTAAGGCAACGGGAGAGCGACCCCACTTAAGGCAACGGGAGAGCGACCCCACTTAAGGCAACGGGAGAGCGACCCCACTTAAGGCAACGGGAGAGCGACCCCACTTAAGGCAACGGGAGAGCGACCCCACTTAAGGCAACGGGAGAGCGACCCCACTTAAGGCAACGGGAGAGCGACCCCACTTAAGGCAACGGGAGAGCGACCCCACTTAAGGCAACGGGAGAGCGACCCCACTTAAGGCAACGGGAGAGCGACCCCACTTAAGGCAACGGGAGAGCGACCCCACTTAAGGCAACGGGAGAGCGACCCCACTTAAGGCAACGGGAGAGCGACCCCACTTAAGGCAACGGGAGAGCGACCCCACTTAAGGCAACGGGAGAGCGACCCCACTTAAGGCAACGGGAGAGCGACCCCACTTAAGGCAACGGGAGAGCGACCCCACTTAAGGCAACGGGAGAGCGACCCCACTTAAGGCAACGGGAGAGCGACCCCACTTAAGGCAACGGGAGAGCGACCCCACTTAAGGCAACGGGAGAGCGACCCCACTTAAGGCAACGGGAGAGCGACCCCACTTAAGGCAACGGGAGAGCGACCCCACTTAAGGCAACGGGAGAGCGACCCCACTTAAGGCAACGGGAGAGCGACCCCACTTAAGGCAACGGGAGAGCGACCCCACTTAAGGCAACGGGAGAGCGACCCCACTTAAGGCAACGGGAGAGCGACCCCACTTAAGGCAACGGGAGAGCGACCCCACTTAAGGCAACGGGAGAGCGACCCCACTTAAGGCAACGGGAGAGCGACCCCACTTAAGGCAACGGGAGAGCGACCCCACTTAAGGCAACGGGAGAGCGACCCCACTTAAGGCAACGGGAGAGCGACCCCACTTAAGGCAACGGGAGAGCGACCCCACTTAAGGCAACGGGAGAGCGACCCCACTTAAGGCAACGGGAGAGCGACCCCACTTAAGGCAACGGGAGAGCGACCCCACTTAAGGCAACGGGAGAGCGACCCCACTTAAGGCAACGGGAGAGCGACCCCACTTAAGGCAACGGGAGAGCGACCCCACTTAAGGCAACGGGAGAGCGACCCCACTTAAGGCAACGGGAGAGCGACCCCACTTAAGGCAACGGGAGAGCGACCCCACTTAAGGCAACGGGAGAGCGACCCCACTTAAGGCAACGGGAGAGCGACCCCACTTAAGGCAACGGGAGAGCGACCCCACTTAAGGCAACGGGAGAGCGACCCCACTTAAGGCAACGGGAGAGCGACCCCACTTAAGGCAACGGGAGAGCGACCCCACTTAAGGCAACGGGAGAGCGACCCCACTTAAGGCAACGGGAGAGCGACCCCACTTAAGGCAACGGGAGAGCGACCCCACTTAAGGCAACGGGAGAGCGACCCCACTTAAGGCAACGGGAGAGCGACCCCACTTAAGGCAACGGGAGAGCGACCCCACTTAAGGCAACGGGAGAGCGACCCCACTTAAGGCAACGGGAGAGCGACCCCACTTAAGGCAACGGGAGAGCGACCCCACTTAAGGCAACGGGAGAGCGACCCCACTTAAGGCAACGGGAGAGCGACCCCACTTAAGGCAACGGGAGAGCGACCCCACTTAAGGCAACGGGAGAGCGACCCCACTTAAGGCAACGGGAGAGCGACCCCACTTAAGGCAACGGGAGAGCGACCCCACTTAAGGCAACGGGAGAGCGACCCCACTTAAGGCAACGGGAGAGCGACCCCACTTAAGGCAACGGGAGAGCGACCCCACTTAAGGCAACGGGAGAGCGACCCCACTTAAGGCAACGGGAGAGCGACCCCACTTAAGGCAACGGGAGAGCGACCCCACTTAAGGCAACGGGAGAGCGACCCCACTTAAGGCAACGGGAGAGCGACCCCACTTAAGGCAACGGGAGAGCGACCCCACTTAAGGCAACGGGAGAGCGACCCCACTTAAGGCAACGGGAGAGCGACCCCACTTAAGGCAACGGGAGAGCGACCCCACTTAAGGCAACGGGAGAGCGACCCCACTTAAGGCAACGGGAGAGCGACCCCACTTAAGGCAACGGGAGAGCGACCCCACTTAAGGCAACGGGAGAGCGACCCCACTTAAGGCAACGGGAGAGCGACCCCACTTAAGGCAACGGGAGAGCGACCCCACTTAAGGCAACGGGAGAGCGACCCCACTTAAGGCAACGGGAGAGCGACCCCACTTAAGGCAACGGGAGAGCGACCCCACTTAAGGCAACGGGAGAGCGACCCCACTTAAGGCAACGGGAGAGCGACCCCACTTAAGGCAACGGGAGAGCGACCCCACTTAAGGCAACGGGAGAGCGACCCCACTTAAGGCAACGGGAGAGCGACCCCACTTAAGGCAACGGGAGAGCGACCCCACTTAAGGCAACGGGAGAGCGACCCCACTTAAGGCAACGGGAGAGCGACCCCACTTAAGGCAACGGGAGAGCGACCCCACTTAAGGCAACGGGAGAGCGACCCCACTTAAGGCAACGGGAGAGCGACCCCACTTAAGGCAACGGGAGAGCGACCCCACTTAAGGCAACGGGAGAGCGACCCCACTTAAGGCAACGGGAGAGCGACCCCACTTAAGGCAACGGGAGAGCGACCCCACTTAAGGCAACGGGAGAGCGACCCCACTTAAGGCAACGGGAGAGCGACCCCACTTAAGGCAACGGGAGAGCGACCCCACTTAAGGCAACGGGAGAGCGACCCCACTTAAGGCAACGGGAGAGCGACCCCACTTAAGGCAACGGGAGAGCGACCCCACTTAAGGCAACGGGAGAGCGACCCCACTTAAGGCAACGGGAGAGCGACCCCACTTAAGGCAACGGGAGAGCGACCCCACTTAAGGCAACGGGAGAGCGACCCCACTTAAGGCAACGGGAGAGCGACCCCACTTAAGGCAACGGGAGAGCGACCCCACTTAAGGCAACGGGAGAGCGACCCCACTTAAGGCAACGGGAGAGCGACCCCACTTAAGGCAACGGGAGAGCGACCCCACTTAAGGCAACGGGAGAGCGACCCCACTTAAGGCAACGGGAGAGCGACCCCACTTAAGGCAACGGGAGAGCGACCCCACTTAAGGCAACGGGAGAGCGACCCCACTTAAGGCAACGGGAGAGCGACCCCACTTAAGGCAACGGGAGAGCGACCCCACTTAAGGCAACGGGAGAGCGACCCCACTTAAGGCAACGGGAGAGCGACCCCACTTAAGGCAACGGGAGAGCGACCCCACTTAAGGCAACGGGAGAGCGACCCCACTTAAGGCAACGGGAGAGCGACCCCACTTAAGGCAACGGGAGAGCGACCCCACTTAAGGCAACGGGAGAGCGACCCCACTTAAGGCAACGGGAGAGCGACCCCACTTAAGGCAACGGGAGAGCGACCCCACTTAAGGCAACGGGAGAGCGACCCCACTTAAGGCAACGGGAGAGCGACCCCACTTAAGGCAACGGGAGAGCGACCCCACTTAAGGCAACGGGAGAGCGACCCCACTTAAGGCAACGGGAGAGCGACCCCACTTAAGGCAACGGGAGAGCGACCCCACTTAAGGCAACGGGAGAGCGACCCCACTTAAGGCAACGGGAGAGCGACCCCACTTAAGGCAACGGGAGAGCGACCCCACTTAAGGCAACGGGAGAGCGACCCCACTTAAGGCAACGGGAGAGCGACCCCACTTAAGGCAACGGGAGAGCGACCCCACTTAAGGCAACGGGAGAGCGACCCCACTTAAGGCAACGGGAGAGCGACCCCACTTAAGGCAACGGGAGAGCGACCCCACTTAAGGCAACGGGAGAGCGACCCCACTTAAGGCAACGGGAGAGCGACCCCACTTAAGGCAACGGGAGAGCGACCCCACTTAAGGCAACGGGAGAGCGACCCCACTTAAGGCAACGGGAGAGCGACCCCACTTAAGGCAACGGGAGAGCGACCCCACTTAAGGCAACGGGAGAGCGACCCCACTTAAGGCAACGGGAGAGCGACCCCACTTAAGGCAACGGGAGAGCGACCCCACTTAAGGCAACGGGAGAGCGACCCCACTTAAGGCAACGGGAGAGCGACCCCACTTAAGGCAACGGGAGAGCGACCCCACTTAAGGCAACGGGAGAGCGACCCCACTTAAGGCAACGGGAGAGCGACCCCACTTAAGGCAACGGGAGAGCGACCCCACTTAAGGCAACGGGAGAGCGACCCCACTTAAGGCAACGGGAGAGCGACCCCACTTAAGGCAACGGGAGAGCGACCCCACTTAAGGCAACGGGAGAGCGACCCCACTTAAGGCAACGGGAGAGCGACCCCACTTAAGGCAACGGGAGAGCGACCCCACTTTAGGCAACGGGAGAGCGACCCCACTTTAGGCAACGGGAGAGCGACCCCACTTTAGGCAACGGGAGAGCGACCCCACTTTAGGCAACGGGAGAGCGACCCCACTTTAGGCAACGGGAGAGCATCGTGATCCTCTGCCACAGCTGTGACAGCTGTGGAGGGAATTCTTTACTTCCAGTAGGGAGTCCCCTTGTCACTGTAAAACTGTAACAGTGCTGTCACAGTATACAGTAATGAGGGGACTCCCCTGGGGAATATTAACATGCACCACAGACCTATGGTGCACGCATGTCCTGTGTTTTGCAGGTACGTGTCTTTGCACGTCTGTAAAACATGGTCATGTGAACACACCATGGGGAACCAATGGTTCTAATAGACGTGTGGTTTTGTGCACACCTATGTACGTACCCTAATGCTGGAAGGACCATAGAAATGAATATAGAAGCAAAGACCAAACACATGAAAGACTTATAAGAAAAACACTCTGCTGTTCGTGAATACAATACAACAATCTGATAGTAAAAGAAACTCCAGTAAATGAAAATATCAAGAGACTGTTTTGAAATCTAAATTTAGGTTGCTCACACAGGCTTATGTAAAATCGCAGTGTTTTATAGAGTTTTTAAATGCATTGAATAGCGTTTTTTTTAACGCACCCCATCATTACAATAGGCAATTAGGGCAATGTAGTGGGTGCATTAAGTCTGGAATGAGGAGGAGTAGGAGAGGGGGTTGGGCACAGGAATCTTGGTCCTTAGGATCAGTAGGGGTCTAAGTTATGGACTGGAAATCTATGTCTATCTTAAGCCCCATTTACACAGGACGAGTGTCGGGCAAACGATGCCTGACACTCGTCCCTGTGTCTCTGCGCTCCTGCACGGGCAGGAGCACAGAGACACAGGGACGAGTGTCAGGCATCGTTTGCCCGACACTCGTTTTGTGTAAAGGGATCTTTAGTACAACCCCTTAAATAAACTTGCTTCACTATGTTTAAATTTTATCACAACAGGACGTGTATGAGCTGCTAATTTGTTCAGATCACAGAGGATTGTCGAGACGAAGGGTGACTGTAACAAACTCTCAGCTGTGAACAGAACTAGGTCTGTACAGCTTCCTGGCCTATGGACATCACCAAGAAGGTTTCAAAAACAAAGATCTAGAGAGCAGGAAGGATTTAACGTCATTCACTATGTGTTTCAAGTAACGTATTGGGCTCCGTTTTTGTGACTGGCAGCACCTACTTTTCACAAATTGTCATATACTGGGAAGGTTTTGACAAATCTGAAAACTATGGAATTTTCACTGAGCGAGAAGAGATATTTTAAAATAATGTAAAGCACAAGTTCCAATAAAGTTATTTATCCTCTTATATGCATATTCTAAATCAGGGATAATCTTATAATAACCTTAGTTTCCTCCTACCCAAATAAGGAAAGGTAAAAAAAAAGCTCTGAATCATTCATCTCTGATAAGAGCTCTTTTCGGCTCTGTGAACACTGCTGGGCAGCGTGGGCAAGGAGTGGCAAGTTTTAATTAAACGCTGTTCATAATAAACCTTTGAGCCTTGTACTGATGTCTTGTAGATCCCAATAATGCTGTGGCTGGCAGCGTGACAATGCTTGACAACATACTACTCTTCAGCCGAGTTTGGGTTCCCTGCTAACAAGCCAAAAACGTTCATTCATTCACATGAGTGCACCAGAAGCATAGTGTAACACACAAAGAAAATAACATGGGAATTTAGTCTGTCTCCCAGGTGATAGGGAAACAATGTGAGGAAGAAAAAAATCCCATGCAGTCACTAGGCAGCAAGGAAAGTAAGCCGCGTGCCTGGTCTCCAGCTATGTGACTCTAAATCTTGCCCATTACTGGTGTGACAGCACACCCTACTGACTGCTATGAGCCACAGCTTGGAAAAAATATATTCTCTCAGCAATTTACCCATTGGAATAAGCCCATCCCTACACAAAGCCGGATTCTTTGTATGATAAAAATGGTCACCTACAGTAGCAGTCTTCTGTCACAGTTCTCCAAGGCTACACATTAAAGGGAACCCGTCACCGGGTTTATGCTGCCCGTACTTGGGACACACACACACAGTGCTCCCATATAAGTATTGTAGTATTTTTAATCCCACCGAATGAAACTCGCTCAACGTTGAATTTTATATAAAACTAGCCATTTGCCTGGGCTCACACAAACATCTTTTCTTTTAATTGTCACTAACGTGTCAACAAACATGTGCTTATCTGATAGCCAATGTGATAAAGCAGCAAAATTGAAAATCACTTTAATTTACCCAAAATATCTTTGGACAAAAAATACATAAAATCGATCACTTTAAAAAGTTGTATCCAATAGGGATCTCCCTCCTTTCTAACTAAAGCCTCAAGTCCACGGGGAAAATCAGGCCCGCCGTGGATTCATCATGTAGAATTCGTAGCGGGTCCCTACTGTCCCGTGGACATGAGGCCTAAAAAGAATAAACTCACCTGCTCCGGACGATGCGGTTCTTCCCTTCTTCGGCCCGGCGGATGTGTTCGGCACGCCGGCAGCGCGCTGCGCGTATGCGCCGGGCACATCTGCCGGGCCGAAGAAAGAAGGTCCGGCCGCGAAAAAGGAGCAGGTGAGTTTTAATTCTGGTACGGGTCTCCTGCGGATCCGGACGGCTTCCATAGACTTCAATAGAAGCCTGCAGGAGACCCGCACTAAAATGTAGCATGTCCGGATATTTTCCTGCACGCGGATCCGCGCCCGACGGGAAAAATGACATCCGCAGGTATTTAACTACCTGCAGGTGTCCAATGCATCCCTATGGGGCGCGGATCCGCGTGCGGGAGAAACGCTGCGGATTTTAACCCCGTGGACATGAGGCCTTACTGTCTACCTGTTAAGTTAAACTCAGACAACTAGTGGGCAGGATGGAAGAGGATGGGGTCACATGCTGCCCAGAGAAGTCTATGGAGGGGAGGAGTAGGGAGCTGCTAGAAGGAGGCAGAAGAGGCACTCACACAGATGCTGGTGCCAATGGTGTTCACTGTGTCACAGTTACACTGCTCAGTACTGTTGTATAATGACCTCAATGCTGTTACTTATGAGGTTATGCTACAAAGAATTATGGGAGAAGGATATCTTCCCAGTGTGCAGTGTAAAAAAATACACAACAGCAGCTAGTCTATATCAGCCAGTTCAGAGAAAACTGAGAACTAGAGATATAGAGAAATACAGCTTACAAAAGGTGTTTTACCACTAATTACCTTTATCATCAACAAAGTGGGAGAAAAAAGTCTAGTTGTAGGAAGTCCGACTGCCGAGACGCACCCACGATACCAACATCTGGACACAATGAGTTCCCTATGAGAATGGAGTGGTGGTATTACTTACGTGACCACTGCTCCATTCTTTTCCATAGGATAGAGGAAGATTACTAACAAATTAAGCAGTATTAAGCTTTATTCACATGGGGAACTCAGAATACTCCAAGTAATGATGTGCAATATGTATAATTTGTCTACTTTGTTACATCAGTTTTTTCAGCATGCACAGGATGTAAAAGTTGTTGATCTTCTTGGATACTTAAAAAAAAAACCAACATTTTGCATCTCCTAGTTTATGGACTCTGCTAATGCATTGGATTCCGTATGAATCCTTCCTTAGATTTCATTCCATCATATCATCATGTTTAATTTGTCTGTGTGTATGGTTTTGATATCCACTTGCATTAAGGATACTTGTAGAGCAAGCCTTCCTTGGGCCGTAAACCTGCTGATTTAAACAGATTAGAAGGTTGTTTTGACATTGGTAAGGTTTAAAGATCAAACCCGTGGTCAATGGCCATACTGGCTGTGCATTTGTTTCAGTCTTTTAATACATTGTACTGACAGCAGGTAAAAAGCTTTAAAATGTTCCAGTCTAGAAAAGTGACAGAATAGCATGCTGGTTTTTGTAGCATTTTAAAACGGTCTAGTACCGAAATGAATTGTGTAATATCTTTACAAGTAAAATTACTATAGTCAATTATGCTTTATTTCAATGTACATAAAAGAAAGCCACTTTTTGGCTGTCCTGTTGTATCATCCATTGAAATATACTTAAATGTGTATTCCCATTAAATCACCAAGATCTGCCTTAATTAGCGTTTAGCAAACTGAACCAGTAGAACCCTGCTTCAGTACGAACTTTGCTAAAAGTGTAACACTATCTAAGAGCCATAAAACCCCTGTACAGCATACTCGGGAGTGTTATACAGTGTGTTTATTGCTCTTAGACAGTGTTATTCATTAGTTTTCGGCGTTTTGGTGAACTTCTAGTTCGGTTCCAACTACTTCAAGCTGAATGTAACTTTCTGCACGAGTTTGGTGAATCGGCACTGCTGAACTTTTCAAAGTTCTCTCATCGTCACTAGGCAAAACATTAAAATCTGTCAAAACCAAACTTCTGGGACGTCTGCTAATGCTAAAAAGGAAGAACACAGTTTTTTCCACCTGCACAGTGGCAATCGCATCCACCCACCATGCATGGAACTGAAAATAAGCTCTAAAAACAGGTCTAGCATGTGGATGGGTGGATGGTAGCTCTGCTGTGCAAGGAACACTGAAGGTACCACAGTCCTCAACTAATGAGGTCACCTCTTAGGTCCCAGGATTTGGGCACCTCAGGCTCTCAAACTGCAGATGGGGCATTACTGGTTAAATACTCCTTGCTGTCTGATACGTACTGTGTATATGTGTTACATATCTTGACTGTAGTTGCTATGAATTCCAGTGGAGGCATGTATACTGCTTTATATTTTTATCTGCATTTTTTAAAAATTACCTTTTCAAAAATGCTCCATTAGTTGCGGTGTATCATACTGTACAATTACCGTAACTACAGTACAGTGATGAAATATACCATACAGTGTGCGAAAGGCTGAGTTTGCACACAGATTTTGGTCTACAATCAAAGTAATATCAAATTAAAATGTACATCCAGAGTTAAGGCTCATTCACACGGGCGTATTGTCACTTCGTATTATGCATGCCTATATCCTGTGCGTAACACACAGTAACACATTCAGACCTGCATTGAAGCTGCGAGGGGACATCTACATTAAAACGCAGGAGGGGAAAAAAAACAAACAAAAAAAAAAACAAACGCAGCATGCTCTATTTCATTGCGTTTCATACAGAACCCTTGAAGGGCTGCGTGTTAAAACACTGCCCCCTTGCAATGCCCGCGAGAGGACAGCGTTTACTATGTAGCCCCGCTCTGCACAGAACGGGGGATTTGAGTAATAAAGGCACTGAGCGTGCCGAGAATTGTGACGCCATGGACATGTGCAGTGTGACCATCGCAGCCCTACGCGATCTGACGGCTCCTCTGTTGGCAGAGCGTAGGGGCTGCGATGAGTGCAACGCTGCAAGACTCGCAGCATTGTACTCATATGCCCATGTGAACGAGCCCTTAACCCGATCAACCACAAAAGTATCAAAATTCGGTAAGATGAAGCTCCTTCCCAAATGTAATACCGGTCAAAACTAAATTCAGGGCAAAAGTTCTCATCCACATTAGAATGAAAAAAGAAAAAATCTGCCAGCATTTTTTAATCAGGATGTCATTTAATATTGTGCTGTATATTATTCAACTCCATATGCAAATAATAGGCCCTAAAGTGTAAAGTAAGTAAGACGCTGGGTATTACAATGCCTCAGGGAAAAGAATGGCCTTATTTAGTTTTCACTTTCTAAAAATGGCACTGAGGCATCAAATTAGTTAAAGTTTAATTTTTTTGAGGCCCATGTACTAATTACATATTACGGACGTAACTGTTATCTGTTGTAAAGGAGAACACCTTGTCCTATCAGTGATAGATTTGATACTCGTAACCCATATGCCAACTATGCAGGCGCTTTATCTTGTACACAACAGGACACATTGAGCCTGGTGCCACTTTAAGATGTGTCTACATTAATGTTGCAGAAGGATTGTTTAAAAAAAAAAAAAAAAAGAGAGAAGGGGGAAACAAAAAAAAAAAAAACAACCTAAATTATGCATGCATGTTAACACTGCAATTAGCATTTATGCCAGAGGCAGCCAGCGCTCTAGGCAAGTTGCACTGCAAAGCAAAACACTGACTTGGCCATACCTGCTCTGGTGTAGACTTACTATAGATTAGAGAAGGAAAAGCTATGTTCTGCCAAGTAAAGAACCTTTACGTTTAAGTCAACAGTTCTATTCTGAATATATGGAGACATGAGGGCAGCCACAATTAAAAGTGGTTCTGCACAGTTTTAGTTCTGTAGCTTGCACAGGTATTATTGTATCTTGACGCCACCAAGAAGCTAGAGGGTTTGACAGGGCTTGGATGCAGCAAGGCCCCTGTCACAGCTCTAGCTCCCGATAGGCTGTCTTGTCTAAGGTCCTAGCAGCAGTGTGTGTAGTGTTTTTTGCCTGCCGTGGATGGTTAGGGTTAGGCATAATTGTCCTGTTAGGCTTACATTACTACTAGTAAATGCTTCCATGTTAGACCAGCAACCTGGAAGCATTTACAGTTAGTAACGCAAGTCTAACAGCAGAGCAATCCTTAAGCCTAACCGTCCACGGCAGGCAAAAATCACTACACAGCATGCAGCAATGTATTTGCCACTAGTAGCCGGCACCTTCCATCTCCCCTGGCCAAGAGGTCAGTCTGGACAGAAGGGACAGTGACAGCGGGTAGGAGCAGCTGCGGTGGGGAAGGACCGGACTCCACTGTCGTGCCACCGCGAAGGACCGCGAAGGAGGACAGAAGCCACACGGACAGCGGCAATGAGTCTGGGGAGAGAATGACTGCGGCGTTCCACAGCAGCAGCGGGGAAGGCGAGAGAAGAGAGACGACCGGGGAACACAGAACTGCAGCACGGGGAGCCAGGGAGACTTACTGCAGCAGCGGGGAGGAAAGCAGCAGGCGGCCGGGGATATTCATACTGCCCTTCCAGGACCTGCAGGGCACCCATCTCAGCAGCCAATCAGGTTCAGGGGGCATCACCGGGCTGTCACTGCTGTCTCCAGCTGTACTAGATGGTGGCGTCAAGGTACAATAATACCGCTTGCACAAATATTGTTTTTTTTGGGCTGCCACAGTTATGGGACTGGTACACTGCCTGTGGATCCAGGCCACAGTGCCCAACACATATGTTGGCACTAATTAGACCTCAACTTGTGAAGGTTTTGCATACTTTACCAGCTTTGATACGAGTATCAAAATATTTCATCTTGTCCTACCACTAACAGTTTATAGAGTGACCTGCCAGCCAGTGTATCAGATAGAGGACATATTAAAAATCTCACAACTACAAGTACAGTGGATCTAAAAAGTATACACACACCTGTTAAAATGCCTTTTCTACGGCTTCATATCCATGGCGCATACGGATTTCTGCAGTGGAAAACTGAGTCAGTGCAGAAATGATTTTTTTTATTTTTCCATGTGGATGCACTGAGGATCGCCCGCGCAGAAAAAAAAGATTTAAAAAATTGCAAGTTCGAAGTGATTGCCTTCCCCTCTCCTCCCTGCTTGGTCTCCAAGCAACCAGAAAGGCATTTGCCTACAAATCCGCAATTGATTTGCGGATCGTTCGCTTCCATAGAGTTCATTGGAGCCCCTCCACATGGAATCCACGGTAAAATGGTGCATGCTGCGATTTATTTTCCGCACCAGAAATACGCAAAACAAATCCACATGTGTGCATGGAGGTGCGGACGCTCCAAGCTTTCCGAAGGGCAGTTTGAACTGTGGATCTTCCGAGCAGGTGCTGATCGTAGATTCCGCAAATAAAGTGCGCCGGTGGACATGAGGCTTAACGACAGAAGCCTTTTTAACAAAAATATGCAAACCCGACTAGGTTTTGCAAATACCTACATTAAGTCTACCAAAAAGTACGTAGGAGAACTTGTTATGGTCTGAGACCAAGGTTGAACGTTCTGGCCTAGACTCCAAAAGGCATATTTGGTGCAAAGCCAACCCTGCTTATGACCAAAAGAACACCATACCTGCAGTGAAGCATGCTGGAACTGGGGCTTTAGTCAAGGTGGAGGGAATTATGAACAGTTCCAAATATCAGCCTATTTTGGCAGAACACCTTCAGGCCAGCATGACAACCCAAAGCCTATCAATCAACAAAAGAATGGCTTTGCTAGAAGAATGGCCTAGCCAGATGCCAGACCCGTGGAGTGACCTAAGGAGGGCGCTACACGCGACATGCCCTCACAATCTGACAGATTGAGTGTTTTTGCAAGGAAGAGTGGGCCAAGATTGGCAAGTCAAGATGTGCTATACTGATAGACACCTACCCCAAAACACTGAATGCTGTCAAAGTCAAAGGGTACATCAAAGTATTAGCTTAAAAAGCAGCGACTTCAATCGCGATGCTTTGCTGTGATTTTACTTTCGCTTTTATTTGCAGATCCTTGCAGCCAACAGCGTTTTAGCACACCCCATCATTGTGATGGCTAATAAGATGCGCTAAACGGCCCGAGAGAGCAGATTGCACTTGAAAATCGTGGCGCTAGAAAGCGCTGCGATCGAACACATGTCTGCACAGCCCGATTGATTTCAAAAGGAGCGTTATACCGCGATTAACACGGTGTTCAAAACGCTGCATTAATCGTAGTATAAAGAACCTGTGTGAGAGGCCTCAGGGTGTATATATTTATGCAACCACACTTTTTTCCACCTTAACAGATTTGTTTCTTCAATGGAATTGTACAGATAAAAAAGGTCACATTTAAGTTGGAAATAAATCTGAAATGATTAATCATTGTTGGAATTTTCTAACATGATAAAAACATGGCATTTTAACAGTAATGTGTAGACTTTTTATATCCTCGGTAAGTCACTAGTTTGTTAGAGAATAGGACAGTCACTTGCTCTGCTCCTGAGCTCCAGGACCTATTCGGACCCTCATGATGGCCCCGGCCTAAACAAAGCAACATAGCGACTGCAAACCACATACACCTAGATTATAAGAAGGTTTAGATGTATTGTTCAGGAGGAAAAAGCATTAAGACATTTTTTATTTACTCACTAAAGTTGACTTTAGGAACAAGCAGCATTTTTTAGGCCACATTTTTTATAGTGTCTTTAAAAATAATTACACAACATATATACATTAAGCATAAGTAGTAGTCCAGCACTCCATACTGATCACTTGTTCTGTAGCTTTTTGTAATAGAGAATTAAAACCAGCCTATTACAAGAAGCTTACTGGTTTCAAATCAAAGTTCTTTTCATAATGCGAACAACTGAAAGTGGATCGGCTCACCTGGGCATGCAAGGACATCCTGTGCATGGAGAAAATCTCAAAGCAAGAGTCGGCTCAAAACTATATACAAGCAAAACTCCAGCACTGGAAACCATCAATAAGGACATGAAGTCTGAAACACGTAGACCAATTAATTAGTGATGGTCTGCTCCAAGTATGGATATTGCAACTTTATTCTTCCAATAAAGCAGTGTTATCAAATGACAAGGTTTGCAGTACTGAAGCTCTACTTCTGCTTGTGTGAAGCTCTTATTCATAGGCCGAATATGGTTATTAATAAGAACTGTAGTTCAAAATGCACAAACATCTTTTAGGAGGATGGTTTTAATCCACTTTTCAATATGGTAAAGCTGCCTAAGAACTAATCTACATGGAGTGCTGGACTAGGTCTTTTGCTTCTTGTGAAGTCTTTTAGTGTCCTCATGCTGCTGTCAACCCATTTGGACAGGGGGGGGGGGGGGGGTTACCAAGTTGGGCGAGTTGGCTATTCAGGTGTATTGTAGTAATTATGTTAAACAGTATCCCTTCGTTTGATGAACTTGACCTAGTTCAATACACTGCTGGAGCTCTGAAAGCCTTGGAGACTGTATCCAAATTCTCCTTGTCAACAGAGAAGGTAGTTCCAAGTATAAATCAGGCATCAACAAGCATTACTTTTCGGGCATTCAATGTGTAGAAATATCTGACCGCTTTAAAATAAATGAAGGATTAAAAGGACTACCCAAACAACCTGCTAGACAACGAACGATCCTTGAAGTGGTAGGAGTTTTCTGAATAGTCTTCAGAGTCTCTTGTTGGAAATTTGTACCTAAGTTTTGTGAGAACCATTAATTAAAAGTACACTTTTCTAAATGACACTGTGAATCTCAAGATGGCAAAGTTCAAAAGAAAGTGTTTCCATTCATAATGCAGCGCACTTGTCTTGTTTCCAAGTCCGTATGTAACTGTGATCTGAGGTCCTTCAGTAATTAGCCCCAGAAACTAAACAAAGGAGGGGTGAAAGATCTGAGTACAAATGGCTTAAGGGCAATTATTCACATTAAAAATAGTCTGTTATTAGGAAGAATCTCGCCACTCAGGCTCGTCTCCTAAACTAGAATTCAGAGGTCTACGCGAGGTAAAGTAGAAAGAAGGCGATGTTAATCCAGTCATGCTTGCATTGTTAAGAATTATTGACTGTACATCGATGGGGAGACCTCGCTGTAACAGTAATGAGTTTTCCTTTAAGGCGGCTTGCCAGTCCTACATGCAAACAGATCCTTCACTTTTATTTCTACCCTGATCTATCAAAATTTCTCTTTACTCTGTGCAGTTCATATGCTAAATGCTGTAGAAGTTTAACAGGATACTGCATCTTCTTCTATACCTTTGCACTAAATATAAAAAGTTAGCTGAATTGACACTTGGATCAGGGTCATTTGATACCATCTTTTTTTTTTTCTTTTTACTTCCTCCAGAACAGGGGTCCAGTGTCCCCCTCGGTTGTCACTGTTGGAGCAGCTTCTCCTCCTGTAGAGACATCAGAATAAAGGAGAGCTGGCAAACATGCGTCATTGTGCTCCTTTCATTTCAGTCTTGCTGATGGAAATACCCCAGCACTTGCCACTCTGCTATCTAGACAGTCCCATTGAAACTGAATAGAAGATCAGTACTCCGTTAAGTCATTCAGTTCCCTCTTCATTGTGGGGTGTGCAATAGTCCTGCAGTGAGGTTCAACCATGGATTACACACTTTTAGCCCTAAATTTCCCTTGTCAATTCTGACCTCCTAATTTAGATTTCAGTCTGCAGGTGGTTAGCAATCTACATATTGCAAAGGAATTCACTTGGGATGGTCTTTGCTGGAGTCAAAGGACATGTTTTTCTGTCACCATCCACAAAGTCAGGAATAGGTTTTAAACTGACACTTTTATTGGGATGGCTGCAGGTTGAAAAAAAAAAAAAAGCAGGAATAAAAGAAAAGCCTTGCCTAGAACCGATACGGAGCATATTTCCTGCCAGCTCACAAAAAAAGCTTCTTTTAACAACATTCATATTTTATATGAGACTCTCACAGAGCAGCTTTCTGTGTCCCCAGGCAGAACAGCAATATTCTTCTTTCTATACTTTAAATCCCTACGCACTGGATTAATTACCCAGCGGGTGATAATCTTCCTGCTACTCCAGATGTCAGAAATGTAAGGGAAATATACCTTACCCCTTCACAACTACGCCCACCTACCTGTCACGACATGTGCATTCTGAATGGGAGATACAGAAATTGTTAAGCGTTTTAGACAAATGCAAGATCGCTCTCAAACAGTTCACTGTACTCTAGCAGCAAATTAGATAAAATAGTCCATTGCAGAAAGTCCACAGATAAGCGTTACATATTAAAATGAGGAACAAGACACCCATGTCTGCTCCTATATTATACATGACCTCCTGACCCTTGCTGTTTCATCCTCAAATACAGGTGTATGAACTTTCTCGTGATATTACTTCTGCTGGGCTGATACGTGGACATCTATTTAAATGGACTAATTTATAGAGCGTCTCAAGCCACATGAGGCTAAGGTCATTGGGCTAAGTAGTGCAGATCGACTGTACTCTGAGCTTTTCATCTGATCATAGCAAAAGGTTATCATTGGACATCTATATTCTCTCCTCTGCCAGCAAATAGAAGACAGAGGCACTTTCTTCCTGCCAGAAGAGGGCATAGCAGCGCATAGCTCGGTTGTTATCCTGTGGGGTACACTGTAGCGGATGCTGTAAAATTTGCACCCAATGCAGAGACCTGCAATGAAAATCCACATTAAACTCATGAACATTTCAATGCAGATTGGACTATAGATTTCATGCTTGCTAATTCCAAGGCTAAAATATACAGCAAAATAGGCTGTGGATTTGTAAATGGTCAGCAGGCCTTAAAATCTGCTAGATGTGAATGCGGTTTTGAATCCACACAGAAAATCCTCAGAAGAACCACTTCTGAACTGAGCACCTACAGAGTATCTGGCTGCCTCAGCCAAGTCTCTAAAGATATATAAACCTGTTTATAAGGTGCTAGGGCTCATTTACAGGACTGTGATTTTGGTGTGTATTATGCATGCCCATGTGATATTCGGTGAATGGAGTCAAAGTACATGGACTTTCATTGATCTGTTAACATTAGCAGCATGTAAAACACTGCATGTAGAAATGTGTGTGAAAGATCGGAGCATGCTCTATTTCACCACGTATCCCACAGTGAGAAACCTATTCTTTTCAAAGGGGAGCGTATGCAACGCTGTCCATACGCAATATAAAAGATAAATGTCACACTGCGCATGACAGCGTGCATGAGATACTGTCATTCGGTGCCATACATGGTGATTGCCAGCTCTGATGGCTCACACAGACCGGTAAAACCCTGCGTGACCCACGCAGTGTTTTATGCATACGGTCTTGTGAATGAGCCCTTAATGTTCTATGCATATTTTAACTAAAACAAACATCTAGGCACATAAAAGATAAACATGTAGAGACATCCCAGGCAGACAAGTATGGACTACTATAGAAGTCATACATGTGTGCTCATGCCCATACCCACCCATCTCTGGGTTAATGGGATATGTAAACCTCTGATGGTCAGTGGCTGTATTTCAGTTCCCTGTAATATGGTAGGTAGACTACCATAGTTTGAGATGAATCTTATCCTATTTAGGACTTTTATAAGAACTATGCAATGCTAATTCAACATCAGTGTCTGAGGTACTGTTCCGAATTCAGTTATCAAACAGGATGAAAGAGGGCAGCAAGCTGTGCTATTTAATTCTGTAAAACGCTTGTTTAGCGTGGGTTTTGAAGAGGCTTGTTTGTCTGTATTCCACTGCGGCGATCTCTCCCCATATAGAGGGGAGAGAGCCAGCAGCAGAAATGGCGATACAATTGACATGCTGCGGATTTCAATTCAATATACTTACTATTGTTTCACAACCACTATGGCCTTCCTGGTTGCTTTCTGACCAGGACATGTGACTGCTGCAGCCAATCACTGGCTGTAAATGGCCACTTCAAAGACCAGTGATTGGCTGCAGCAGTCACATGTCCTGGTCAGCAGCAACCAGGAACAGCAGAGTGGCTATGAAGCATTTTTAAAGTGGTGGGAAAACACTTTAACCTTTGAAACTGGGATGTTAAAGTCTTATATGTGAATAAGCCCTTATAGCTTATAAATAAACGCAAGTCATTGGAGGTATTGCAGTTTATACTTTCCCAACACTGAATAGGTTATATAATGTGCTTTTGCTTTTACAATACGCTCTACATTATTGTGCCTCATATAGAACGACACACAGCCAAGTGGCTTATCCGATCATTAGTGGTTTGGTAAAGAATGCTAGGATCACTTGCTGAAACACACAAATGATGTCATTCATCTGATTTATCAACTCAGACATCTGCTTGCGAAATTGTAAAATTTTAAAAAAAAGTGTCCAGCAAGAATGTCAATTTACAGGTTTGAAAATAAAAAAAACCTAACCAAAAAAACAAAAAAAACCCCCTTAAATTAACTTGTACGAGATAATTGCTCGTAAGCTTAATTATTGTAATTTATGATATTTAAAAGTCAAATAACATCTAGAGCATATTACTGTGTAGTAATTATTAAAAGGATAAAAGCTACTTAGAGAATTGAAGGATGTAATATTTAATGCGAATCGACTATATTTAAATTGTAATAGTCTCAGTGAAATTTTCATAATGATTTCCTTTACTTAAAGGGAACCTGTCACTAGCTTCACGGGCAGCATGAAGTCTGGACAAGTGCCCACATTACAGAGATGGGCATTTTATTCTGAAAAGTTGTAGCATTTCAGAGAAGAATACAAAATATCAAAATAGTTCCAATCAAAGCAGTGAGCCCTTTCGTGGACCAATAAGGTCTTATGGAATCAAGCCCTGGGAGTCCTCACAAAACCTTTTTACTTTGTTATTTAACTCCAGTTAGACACACTAAAATGAACAAGTCCCTGCCTGAAATTTTGTGGGAGTGGATGGGGTTCAATAGGAACAAACTTACAATTGTGAACTCCTTTGTCCAGTTATTCAGGGTTTTTGAAATTGAATTTTTGATTTCATGTACTTTGTGACTCCTCACTTCACACCTTCTAAGTCAGCGTTAGCCCTTTGCCTTCTTCACACTAACTGACCCAAGTTTTCAGTGGCTATATCTCAAAGAACAACCACGGTGCAGCCAGAAGAAACTCCGCAATGACAGTAACAGAGCATGCCAAGTTTAAAGGATGCAAGCATTACCGGATTCAGACCACTGTTATTAAAGACGATCCTGCATTTTACACCAAATCTGTACTTCAATACATTGCGTGAAGTAGTCTATTCATATGGGAAGTTTCAGTAAATGTCAAAAGCACATCATTTCAGTATTGCAAAAACTGTAGGGTGCACTTAAATTTTTACAAGTGTATGAAATGTTTTACGAGGGGATCGGTTAGAAAATCACACCACTTTTGTTTCCCCCAAGTACATCACATTAGAGTTGGGGGATTAAGAATAAAATATAACTTAAGCCTTGAAGATTGAGTTATGTTTGGAAACAGCTAGTGACCTTTACGAACTCTCCTTTAGCTGTACTCGAAGAAAAGCCATTTCGACAAGACCCAGGTGCTATAGATGAGCTAATGGACATTAATGCAGTTACAAATACCGGTGGTATTATCGAGACGTGTTCAGATCATCCCACAGACGCTCTAGAGAGCCTCTTGTTAGATTAGAGCTGGTAAAGTAGGGAACCAGGCGTGACAGGTGCAAGTAGCATTGATCTGTGAAGACAGAATACAATTCTGCACCTTCATGATACATTTTTATCTATTCACAGAAACATTTTATGTACCATTTTAGTTTCCTCTAAGTCCATTGGTGGAAATACTTAGCAAAAGTGTCTATGCCTGTCCACATTCCTTCTAGATGCCTCCAATTAGTAGAATTCCTAAATTGTACATAATTTTCAAGTTGGTAACCTGACATAAGAGCTTTCAATATACAGCTTATCATTTGAACGAGCAAATGATGGTCAGAATTACCTCGGGCAGCTTGTTTATACAGGAAGAAACATCGCTGGATCATTCAAATGAGAAATCATTCAGTCATTGACATTCACTGTGTAAGTGAATGAACGTCTGAACAAATCGCTAATTAAACCTAACAATTAGTAAACGAGCAAACGATTATGCCTGCAGAAAATGAATGAAAAGCAAAGGTCTCATTAGCCATTCGATTGCTGGCTGCGTTTACACTGAACGATTGTTCATTTTCGCTCGTTTGAAAGATTTTCTTGAAGAATAATAGTTTCATCTATAAAGGGCCTCTATCCCCTTCTGCCACAGGACGTATGGTTATGTTATGGCAGGGTGCTACTAAGGCAACATGACGTAACCTTATGTTATGTGGATCTTGCAGGATCTTTAGACAACCCGCACTATCCGGCAGAGGGAGACCGCTGTTACCGATATCCAGCCTCCGGCTGCAGCATCGGGAAAAGCGACCCCCACTGTTAACCCCTTACAGATTACTATGATCGCTGGTAATTTCACACAAGCTAGCAATCAGGTGAACGAATATTCAATCCAGAGCATCTGTCCACGTAAAAAGCCACACTATATGCCTAACAAATTTATAATCAGACGTGACAGTTTGACAGCAATGACCTCATACCATTCACCATCTCAGGGCTTAGTCACACGGGCGCATCGGCGCCCGTGTTACTGCAGGTAGAAGACGGATGCACTTCAGGACGGACGTCTCTCTGCAGCGCCGGAAGAACGAACATGTGACCGGCTTCATTGCCGGTCATGGGTTCTTTCTTCAGCGCTGCGGGGAGTCGTCCGTCCTGAAGTACGGCCGTCTTCCTGCAGTAAGGGCTCAGTCACACAGGCGCATCGGCGCCCGTGTGACTAAGCCCTCAGACTGAAGTATTAAATTTTTTTCTAGCAAAACCTGATTAAAGAACTTTGTTGTCAGCTGCATTTTCTCCGGAAACATTTCTAAGGGGTTATGTGCCTTACAAAAGTTGGTTTTCAATAAGAATCACCATCTACTCTAAAACGTAAGGCCCTTCAGAAAATATCCAGTGTGTTCAGCTTCAAATGTGTTATAAATGTTTGTTCGTTTTAAGTTAGCATTAGGCGATCTTACTTTTGTTTCCCCCAATGGAAAGTCTTCGATTTAATAGAGAAGATAGATAAAAAGACATAGTATCACTCTGTTCCCATGTGAAATGCAAATGTCATACTTGAATTACAGCTAATCCCTTCAACGCTTACAAGCCTGGCAGAGCATGAAGGTGTTATTAGATGTCACCGTTTCATTCGGATTGGTGGCTGCAGCAGTGCAATATTAGTTCAGCCATTCAAAGCAACAAAGCAAGTTTGTCCTGTTACAGTTCCTAAAAGAGAACACACACTTCTGCTCTGATAAACATTTCAAGTAGTCTCTACATTTTTTTTAATACGGCTATCACTTTTATACAGAAACCATATGACACCATGATCCTCCTGAATTTAATCTTCAATTAAAAACGGCTGTTCATGAAAGTTTAAGGATTTCGCCCTTTCCAACCTTCTTAGAAAAATTTACTTAGCAGCTTCCCCTGCAAACTCATAGGTAATAGGATCTCACATTCAACGCTGAGCAATAGTGAATATAATGCAGGTAAAAAAGTCTAACAATCCCTTTAACTACTGCCCACCCGGCCCCAAAGTAGATTTAATACATGTATTTACCATGGAAGGGAGCGCTTAAAACAGTGTGTGTCCTGTGATGAAACCAGGTCTTCGAGCCTGTTGATTTCCCGCAAACCTGTCATGCGGGCTTCTAATACAGAAGCCCCGGCAGGATTACGAGGCCTCACTGAGGTCTCGTTCTGGGGCCCCTGTTGGCTGCAGCTGTTACGTGGGTAAACAATCACGTAACCACTGCAGGCAACAAAGTGACTGGATGATGGCAATGTTAGCAGGGATGCAGAGCAGCAGCAGTAAAGGGAGTATATATAATCATTGTGGAAAAAAAAGTAATCAAGCATCTAGAAGTTGTTGGAATTAAATGAAACTGAGCGATTGTGCCATTGATATAAATAAGCTAATTCAATACCAGAGCAAAAAGATAATTTATTGTGGAAAACTGACCACTTGGAGGGGGGGGGGGGGGGGGGGGGGACTAGGACCCTGTTAGACCAACTGTAGCTTGGATGGAAGATGTGATTTGAGCAGCCATGCAGGCATACAGGTTCCCTAGGGCATCCTGCAACATATCACTCCACATTTGCTGTAAACGAACCTATAGGATCATGCAAATTTGCAGGCTGTTGATGTTGACATTTTATATGGCCCTACATGTTCCATCGGCAATAAATCTGGCAACTGGGCGGGCCACAAAAGTGTGACAATGTTGTGGAGGCTGCCTGCGATACCCTTGCTGCAAGAAATATACAAACACTGGCAGCATTTTCCAGAAAAGAGGCCCATAGGATAAACTCCTAAATGGAAACGCAGAGGACAAAGAATAATTAATCTTTGCCATCTTAACAGCTCTAAAATTAAAAGTGAATCTGCCACATTTAACATGTGGTCTGATCTGGGAACAGCATGTTATAAAACAGGAGGAGCCAAGCAGATTGACCGTTTTGTGAGGACAAGAAACTATATAGTTTGTATTGCATTTATTTAAATACCTTCTGAGCTTAAGAACCCAGTGGGCGGACTCACAGGGAATGCTGTCAAGTACTACCTAGTATGCATACAGATCTAGTTCTCAATCACAGAATAGGACTGCCCACTGGACTGACAAGCAGAGAATGAACAGGAATTAAAAGGATTTACAAGTTATACTCTATTCTTTTTCCGCATAATTATGCAAGAATCTGCTCACTTCATATAAGGTTTAAGATAGAAATGTAAAAAAAAAGAAAAAAAGAAAAAAAAGGTTTTGCTACACATTGATAGTTTTTGCATAAACATATGTTCCACTGCCCAATTTTAGGCCACTTGTGTGTTTGTACTCTTTAATTTTAAGTTTTTATATTAGTTATTAAAATATTTTATCCTGACTCTTATTTGAGGTCATTTGTTCATTATCATCATTACTAAGGCTCATGCCATTTCCAATTCTATCTTGCATATTACAATTCTGATATCCATACATTTACTTTCGGTTACTATTAACTTATCTGTAAAATCCCCCTTTATAAAAGGTTTACTATTTCTGCTATTAATTAGGTTCAGCGCTATCATTTTTCCATTCTTAATTTTATTATAAATCATTTTGTTAAATTAAAAGCAATGAATTATTGTACCACAGTTATACATTATTATTACTATTTATTGCCTAAGTTATCAGAGACAATTTCATTACGGATAACAATTACTGCGCATCGATTTCATCTTATAGTTTTATTTTCATATTGTACCCATTGTTACATCTGTGTAATCATTGTCATTTTAGTACACTGTATTTTAGTACATTCCAGGTTTTTTTTTCTTTTTTACATTTTCATTTGTAATCTCATTGTGTTTAGTGGTCTACCCAGCAATTCCGAGGAAGGGGCCGTATCTTGAAAACGTGTCTATGTGCTGGTGCTTTGCTTAAATAAACTGGAGTCAGGTTTATTTCTTGGGTTTAAAGTTTTCATTTATGAGTGGGATTGCCAATAGCCTCGTTTTTCAGTTTTGTTCTTCTCCTATATTGACATGTCCGTTGCACGACTGTGGCTTTTTCTGGCCTGGCAGAGCCTTACAACTGTCATTTATCTCTTAGTTCCATTTACTATACATAATCACGCCAATTTGATTTTATAGCCTGCTGGAGTAGCTCCACCTCTTTTCAATCGGCTTCGGATTAAACAAACTAGTGGCACCCATTGTGTGAACTTGCTGAGGGCCAAGCAGGATTGATTCCCAGTAAAAATAAAAAAAGGCTAAACACAGCGCTAGCAAGTCCCTAAATGCGCAGAAGTGCTATATTCCCACGACTAGTGGCCCTGGAATTTGCTACCCTGGCCCTGCTGGCTTAGTGGATAATGTGTAGTCCTGCTGACTAGGGGTCATGTATTGTGTCTCGTTCTACAGACTCCATCAAGAGTGTGATCGTGTGAAGA
The DNA here is from genome assembly GCF_035609145.1 of Eleutherodactylus coqui. Taxonomy (NCBI): domain Eukaryota; kingdom Metazoa; phylum Chordata; class Amphibia; order Anura; family Eleutherodactylidae; genus Eleutherodactylus; species Eleutherodactylus coqui. The sequence goes on from NC_089839.1 coordinate 58,130,749, forward strand.
ATCCAGTATATGTACCATTGTAAAAACAGAAGATATTTAAGAAAGGAGCATAGAGCTGTAGCGAGATGATGGCCGGGCCCCTGGCTCTCCGACAGCCTCTGCTGGGATGCTAGTGACGATACTAAGGACAGTAGTGCAGTAGCTGAGCTACGGTACTTAAGCTGGGGGTATTTAAGAGGTTTTTGCTGTTTATTTTGGAAACCAATTTTCTCTTTAAGTGTTTACTAGTAAAACCTTTACAAGGAAATAAATGAAAGTATTACTATTTACTGTTGTATTCTAACCGTATCCGTGCAATTATGCATATTTCGGTTGCCAAGCAACAGTGACAGTCTAAATCAGCTTTATTTAGTCTGCACATGAAAACTAGATTTATATTGGCAATTTGCAGATTAATATGGGCATTTAGAAATTGCGCTTTCAATATTTAACAGCTAACCAAAGCAAACATTTAAAGAGAGCTGTCTTAATGGCAGGTCTGCTGTGTACTTGCATGTAGACACCACTGATAATATATATAATATATTTATATTAGATTTATTATCTCCATGGCTTAAACTGTCCAAAGACAGCTGAGAATTTTTATTGCAATGCAGTGCTCCTAGCCAAAAACAAGTAGCAGGTAAAAAGGTTACTCAAGGTTTTGCTATAACAAAAATCTATAGGATATGTCCACACGGTGCAGATTTTTGGCAGCAGCAAATCTACACAAAAACATGCCAATACACCGCGGATTTCACCCCCTCATTTAGAGTGAAATCAGCCAGCGATGAAAATCCGCAGCTTAAAAAAAGGACATGCTGTGGATTTATAATAAGCTGCACAGGTCAATTTACACTGCGCCTTTTTCTGCAGCACGAGGAAGGGATTTCTTAAAATACTATTCACCCGAACTTTGTGAACATACCCTTAAAAGAGTGCTCAAATAACTTTAACAGCTACTGTGTGTGGTGAAAAAAGGGCTTCCGATTCAATAGACCAGAGTCTTGACCTGCAGCTTCCAAATCACAATTAATAAATATCTAGCGATGACAGATTTTGTATAAACCATAATGGAACAAACTCAAATACTCGTGCACACCCGTGGCATCGGATTTCATCTAAGCATATGGCTGGGATATCACAAGGCATTTTGGTGCCTTAAGCAGAGGGGGCAATGGGGTTATTGTGAACAACTTTGGCGATCTATAGAAATAGACTCACATTCTCAGTTATAACTAAACACCTAATAAGCAATAGCGCAGAAAAACAAAGTGATATATATGCACATTTAAAAAAAAAAAAAAAGGCCCCAGGTGAAACCCCCTAAAAATAGAGACCAAATACACAGCACAACACACTATCCTAGTCTTCGGAACCTTGTTATTTTGCCTTCTGGTTTCAGGATCTGCACACGACTACGGTTACTTTTACAGTGGTCAGCACAGGAAGCGCAGGCGCCAGCTTTAACCCCATTTAAATCAATGGGAGTGAAGTCAGCTCCCACACTTCTTCCTCTGTTCACTGATAACACCCGGTCTGCTGCACTGAATAGTCGGGCCAAACAAAAAGCTGATGGACGGGGCTCTCAAACAGCAGATGCAAAAGGAAAGAACTACTCTTTATTCTGGCCTGGCATAAAGTTAGTTTTTTTTTACCTTACAAATTCCATATGAATTAAGCAAAAAAAAAAATTGTTACGACATGCTGGTTAAATTGAATACCATATGTACTAAGCTTACACTTTCTGGAAGCTCTGCAATAAAGTCTATTCAGCAGCACATTGAGGTACTACATAGTTTGTCAATTGTTGAAAATATAGCATGTGTGCATACAGTCTAAGGCCGCCTGCAGACGGGCGGGTCGGATCCGGCGGCGAGAATTCTCGCCGTGGGACCCGACCCCAGCGCCTGCAGGTAGGAGCGCATACTCACCTGCGCTTGGCGGCCCCTGCTCTTTCATGTGCCGGCTGCTGGGCAGCCGGCGCATGCGCAGACCGGAGCCGGCGGCCGGGTGAGTGACATTTCTGTGCGAGGGTCTGCGAGCCCCACACAGAAATAGGACATGCCGCGGTTTGTTTGCCGCGCGACATTTCGCGCGGCTGTCTGCATAGGAGTGCGTATTGTAATGCACTCCTATGCAGGCTTTCAGTGGCAGAAATCCCGCGGATAATCCCGCCGTGGGATTTCCGCCCGTGTGCAGGCGGCCTAAGAGACAGTTATGTATAGAAACTAAAGAAAATTTTGCAAAGTATGAGCAAATTCAAAATTAAGGTTCAACATGCTCATAAAATATCAAATATAAATATAGTTCTGCTTTTACTCTTTGTATTTTTAAAGCAAGTCGGTTTACTTAAAGCTATACAGAAGTATCAAATTGATAAAGCATTACACACTAGGCGTAAACACAAAATCTAAAAAGTTTCCATGTGAGTAGATCAGAGCAGACATCGAGGCATTGAATAATTTGTCCTTGTATTTCTTAAGCTGCCAGTCTGAAATCTTCTGGGAACATGCCAAAAATCTGAAAACTATTCAAAGCCCTTTAATATGAGCCTGCTATAAATCCCTATGAACTGGACACAAAAGGATGAAAAATGGCAGCATTCACAAAGATGCCACAATAGGATACTGCACTTACAATATCGGCATCTGCTGAGCAGATTTAAGTGGAGACTGACATTGCTGTGGCAGATAGAAAATGAAGACTAAATCCACAAATCATCACCATTCTAGAAACGAGGACCCTCATCCATCACGCCTGTCATTAAATATTTATAAAAATATCAAAGGTTTGGTAGTTATCAGCATTGGGTTGTAGACAGCCTTGTGCAGAAGGATGTGTGGGAACCTTGTTGCTCCACACTATGGAGCCCATAGGCATTCAATATTTGCCACTGTATAGTGTTGTATGCCACGTACAGTACTCAAGGGTTATTCTCCCCTAGAAGTCATCCGGTAAGAATATGCAGTATACAATGGAACAAGCCACAATTTTTTCTCCATCAGAGTTACAGTAAAATAGACGTACTAGAGATAGGGCACCATGTGCCACGCTAGAAAGGCAGCAGGATCTTAGGGAGGTCAACAAGTTGCTCCGGAGCTGGTGTAAGAAGGAGGGGTTTGAGTTCCTGAAGAACTGGGCTGACTTTGCTGTCGTCTGCAGGCTCTACCGTAGAGACGAGCTGTATCTGAATGGGGAGGGTGCAGCTGTGCTGGGGGAGAAGATGGCTAAAAGGCTGGAGGAATGTTTTATGGCTCAAAATGTTTTATTCATTTTGTATTTTAACAAGAATTTAGCATTGTGTCATCAGGGGCCAGTAACTCTGGCCGCATTACAACATTAAATCAGTTGTGTATTATTAACAATAAACTGTTATTAACTACTTTCTGTTTGGTTCTAGGTTGCAATCCGTACAGTACACCTTAAAATATTCTATAAACCATTTGATATTATCAACTTAATATAAAAATAATCGAATTGTCAAATGGGACTCTAGTAGGATCTAGAGTCTAGTAACAAATAAGAAAGTATAGTTAAGAGAATAGCATAGAAAAAAAAAGAGGGGGGGGGGGTAGGCTGACCTGGCAATCTTTCCGTTCAATTCTGTTCTGTTTGTGGAGGAATGTTTTAACTAGGGGGTGGGGTTAGTACAGTTAGAACTGACAGAATAGCTAATAGTACCATTAGTAGCAAAATGAATATAAATATCAACAATCATATAAATTGTATGGCAACAAATGCGAGAAGACTGATCGGTAAAGCGAGTGACCTTGAAGCGAAAATGACTGATAAAAATTAAGACATAGCAGGAATAACAGAAGCATAGCTTGATAAATGCAATTGAGCGGTGAATTTACAGGTTTACAATCTCTTCAGACGAGAGAAAGGGGAACAGAAAGGAGGAGGGGTTTGTCTGTATGTTAAATCCTACCTAATGCCAAGGCTGCAAAAAGATATAGATGCAGGAGATAAAAGCGTGGAATCTCAGAGTAGAAATACAGGGAGAAAAAAAAATTACACAATCCTGATAGGGGTTTTCTATAGGCCACCAAAAGCAACAGAAGAAACTGAATTATTATTACTAAGAAAGAGAAAAAGAGAGCTCTCTCTTCCCCCCGCATTTGCTCGGAGGAGTATGCAGTTACTCAAGAAGAGCGATGCTCGCTCCAGTATCTGCCTTTACCGAGCGTGCTCGCTCATCTCTAGTCATCTGCTTTGTGGTGTACTATGTTCATGTCCACGTTTTTACAAGTTTTCATATGGATAGCAATGCATTGTGCGTACCTGTTGCTTATCATGCATTATGACTATCACAAGAAAGTTTGATAGCTTTTCCATCTTTATACCTCATGGAAGGGACTTTTAGCGGAGTCGCCAATCTTCTTACGAAAAAAATAAATCAATTGCAAATCACTGGACTTGGAGATTTGAGACTATACCTCACTAATTTGAAGCCAAATATTGAACAATTTCTATCAGCGCATCCGGCTCATCCCTCCCATTACCAGCATTATTTGTGTAGTAATTTTATGTAAGAATGTTACTAGGTTCTGATTTGTTTTGTCCCACATCCAATTATTTGCCTACAATTTTGTGTCTTTTCAATAAAGATCTGAATAAAAATTAAACTTTTTTTGCAATTGTCCACTCTACAAAAAACCCCATCTAAGTGAGCAGCACTGTCAGATGAGAAAAACCCATTTGACTTTAATAAGTTAAGGAAAATTTTTAGGCCGGCTGCACACGTACGGATTTGCACTGCGGAATCCAGAGCAGACGCCCGCCTCCGGACTCTGCAGCAAACACCGCTCATAGCATGCTATGGGAAAATGCTTTTTCCTGCATACGAGTAGAAATAATTTGTGAGGGAAAAAAAAAAAAAACTCGGCACCTGATGGGTCCACTGCAACAATGCTCAAGTCTACCATTGACTGGGATTCATTACTCGAGCAGAGCTCTCGAATATTACAAAAAGCTGGGCTCAAATAACGAGCACCCGAGCATTTTGGTGCTCGCTTATCTCTATTAATAAACAAACCAGAACGAATCAATAGTGACCACAACATAATTACCTTCCATCTATCATTCAATAAGAAGCCCTATCAGGGAGCGACCAAAAAAAAAAAAAAATACATTTTAGTGAAGCAAAATTTGATAAGCTTAGAACTACTAAAATCGGTATAATTAATTTTTGAGTCTTCAAAAATAAAAGTACAGATGACAAATAAGAAAAGTTTAAAAACATCCTAAATTACATCATGTGAGCAGTTGATACCCTTTAAAAAACAAAAAGAACTACAAGTAGAAGGAAACCAGTGTGGCTCGACAAGACTATAAGGGAGGCAATAAATGAGAAAAAGAAAGCGTTTAAACTACTAAAACAAGACTGCAGCGTAGAAGCGGTAAAATCATACAGGGGTAGAGATGAGCGAGCATACTCGCTAAAGGACAATTGTCCTTAGCGAGTATCTCCCCGCTCGAGAGAAAAGGTTCGGCTGCCGGCGCAGGTGACAGGTGAGTTGCAGCAGGGGGCAGCGGGGGGGGGGGAGGGAGAGTGAGATCCCCCCTCCGTTCCTCCCCGCAGCTTCCCGGCCGAATCTTTGCTACCGCGTGGGCAGGTACTCGCTAAGGGCAATGCTTGATCGAGCAATTGCCCTTAGCGAGTATACTTGCTCATCTCTATACAGGGGGAAAAAACAACATATGTAAAGAAAAGATCAAAATTGCTAAGAAGGAGGCAGAAAGTTTAATTGATTGCCAAAGAGCAAAAATAACCCTAAGCTATTCTTCAAATTATATAAACAGTAAGAGAATTTGCACTGAAAGTACTGGTCCTTTAATAAGATAATGGAGAAACCATAGAAGACGATGGAAGGGGGGGGGGGGGGCAAATCTATTAAATAGTTTCTTTTCAAGTATATTCACGAATGAAAAAGAAATGTCACACGAGATGCATGCCTAACACAGGAGAGAGTGCAAAACCGGTTAAAGATTTTTAAAAAAAATAAAGAAATTAAAAAAAAAGATAAAAAAATATCGCCGGGCCCAGATGGAATACACCCAAGAATTCTAAGGGAACTAAGTGACATGATAGCCAGACTGCCATTTCTTATATTTATGGATACTATAAGGACCAGGGTTGTACCACTGGATTGACGCATTACCAATGTGGTTCAAATATACAAAAAGGGGTCAAGGAGAGAGCCTCGTAACTACAGGCCGGTAAATCTTAAGTCAATAATTGGAAAAATATTTGAGGGGTTTATGAGAGATGCCCTCCTAGAATACCTCAAGGAAAACAGTGTAACCCCTCATCAGCATGAGTTCATGAGGGGTCGATCATGTCAGACCAATTTCATCAGCTTCTACGGTGAAGTTCTAGGCTGGACCTAAGAGATTCTATTGATCTCGTATATTTGTATTTTTCTAACGCATTTGACACTGTGCTGCATAATAGGATGATATATAAAATGAGCCAGCTCGGACTAGGTGAAAATGTGTGCATCTGGGCAAAAAACTGGCTCTGAGATAGAGAGCAGAGGGTGCTAATAAATGGATCGAACTCTGATTGGGCCACCGTTGCTAGTGGGGTGAGACAAAGTTCAGTATTAGGGCCCATCCTGTTCAATATATTTGTCAAGGACCTGATAGAGGGACTGCACAGTTAAATATCAATATTTGCAGATGATACAAAATTATACAAGAATTAATACAACGGAGGACAATGTACGGCTACAAAAGGACCTAGATAAACAAGGTTGATAAATGTAAGGTTATACACATGGGCAGGAGAAATGGATGTCACCAATATACACCAAATGGGGACTAGATGTCTTTCTAGAACGCTATGATATTACAGGCTATAACCATTAGGTAACCGGTGGGGTTACTCTCAAATGCTGTTTCGGGGAATAATCTGGCTGCCACTATGGAGTCAGGACCAACAAGGAAGGGGTTGAAAAAGGCTGAACTAGATGGACATTGTCTTCATTTAGCCTAACATACTATGTTACGATGTCCACGGGCGGGTTTAAATTTCGGGATCCACGTGGGGCACCCGTGCGGATGATCTGGAGTTCGAACTGCCCATAGAAAATCATAGGCGTCCACAGCTTAATTAAAGCATGTGGATTTGTTGTGCAGACCTTCTGGTCTAGAAAACAAATTCGCAGCATACTCCATTTTGCCAAGGAACCCGCAGGGACGGCTTCCATTGAAGTCAATGGAAGCCATCCGATCTGCAGCACACCCGTAACCGTCACTCTGGGTGTTCTGCAGATGCCGTGGGAAAGCAGGAGACTAACTGCACATGTGTGGGGGACGTGCTGTTAGGCAGGCACGCCTGCCCACGTACACTGAGGAAGAGACAGACGACCCGCACGCATCCGGACTGGTACGTAATGTCCTCATGCGGCAGACAGGGTGGAATTCCGCGACGGGGCTACTGCCGACGGAACCAGACCCGCCCGTGGACATGAGGCCATGCTGTAGAACGCCATAAAACTGCAAAAAAATAAATTATGTAACCTACACTTACACTGAATGGCCACATTATTAAACACACCAGTCTAGTAGTGCGTTAGATTTCCTTTAGCTTTCAGAACTGCAACAATTCATTTTGAGGTTGATCCACACATATCTGAGTACCCAGCGTGTGCCAGGAAAACATTCTCCACACCAGTACTCCACATTCACCAAACTTGAACTGTTGATGCTTGTCAGGAAGGGATCATCTATTTTTATTGCCTTCACCAAATTCTGATCGTCCGAACAGCAAGTTGCAACAGAAATCTGGATTCATCTGACCAGATATTTCTGAACTGCCCAGTGAACCAATTTTAGTGCTTTCGTGCCCAACAGATGCTTGCCTTTCTCTTAGTCAGAAATGACACTCGAACTGGTGGTATACTGTTATAGCCCATCAGTGCTAAGGAACAACAAGTTATGCATGGAACAAGTTCATTGGAGCACTGGCAATCTATTTTGCTGCAATCTGCCTGACTGCATTGCCTGTTCATCAGAACAAATCTTCAAATCTGCCTTAGACCTTCCATTGAGGAGTTGTTTACATCCATAGGACACGCTTTCGTTGGGTATACTTTTTCCTTAACTACACTATTTGCCTTGACAGTTACAGAAAACCCCACAAGTCTGGCAGTTTATGAAATCCTAGCCCCTGCTAGTCTGGCACCGATGACCAGGTGTCCTTGGAAGTTGCTCAGATTGTTCAATTTTTCCCATTCTAAGTTGAATTCACACTGAAACTCATCCATGAAAAGCCTGCTTGATTTTATGCTGCAACCCAGGGTCAAGTGTCTAATTTATGCAGGAAAGCTCCAATCATGAAAGGGCAGGCATCACTAATAAAAGTGGCCATTTAGTGTACAGACAAGCAAATTTGGAGACAGGTTATAATTTTTCTTGAACATGCTAATTGTTGCTAAACAATAACGCCCCTGTGAATAATTACCCTGGCTTATCCAAACGTTGTCCCTTGTCCTATCTTACCAGCAATTACTAACAAAATAACAGCTTTTATAAAGCCCAACACATACTTAAAACAATTTAGAAAGGCATCAAAAAGGCACTGCAGTTGGAACCATCATCAGCTGTCAGCTTCCAAATCAGAGGTGAAATGCAATAGGCATCCAATATTGGCTTCTCAGCAAATAAACCAGATTATTCTTGCAAATTACAGTTTTATTTGAAAGTCCTGTAATGAAAAGAGACAGAAAACTGGAGGGAAGAAGAGATGGGATTGGCACTGGAATGGTGGCCAAATTCATTTCACAAGAGAAGCTTTCATTTATTTTATTTTTTTTATTATTTTTTTCCACACCTTCATTTTCAGATAAGGAAAATAGGCTCATTTTCCACCGAAGTAATAAAACTCCAACCCGTGATCCCGTAAGTACCGTTTTCATGAGTGAGAAGCATATCATAAAGAGGGAAAATTATAGACCTGGGAATGTATAAACTGCAATAAGGTGAAAGGCAATTCCACACCATTACCGATAGCCGCAAAAACCTTATACATGTTAAAATAGGTTTAGAGGTCGAATGAATTTATAACAAGCTGCCCATTTCTGCTGTCCAAGGAAATCCATCTGCAGCAGCTGCTCTCATTAGGCTGAACGATGTGATTGGTTAGAAGAAAAAATATTATATATAAAAAAAAAATATATATATATTTATTATATATATATTATATATATATAAATCATTTTTCTGCTCAGACCTGCTGCACCTGTACTACATGATTTGAGCTTAACCTTGCTGCTCAACAAACTTTCCAATGTATAGATTCAAAAAGAGATAGAGATACCTATGCGTTTACCTCCTTATCTACGTCCCTTTGCTTTGCTTCTGCAGCCTCCAGGCACTGATGGGGTTAATAAGCTATTTAATTTTAGACACTTATTATTCAAAATTCATAACGTTTCCATTAAACCTGATGTACAGTCTTTTCTTGTCACTATTACAAAAGTAATAGAATTCACCCCGGGATCATGCACAATGTGTTATGCATAGATAAAAGCGGTATCAGAAATGCCTTTGAAACTGGGATATAATGCTTTATCCTGTCCTGAATTACAGCGTACATCCAGGATTTCCATTCAAGACATTCATTTGAAGATTAGGATTAATAATAATGTAAATAGTACATGGTACACACTCTAATATGGAGATACAACTCCCTTAGGATTAGAATAATTTCCTTGCGCAACTTTAAGCGATTAAAACCTTGTCACAGTAACATTAGTCTGGATAGAGTTACTTGACAAATTTGTTGGGAATCGTTCAGATTTACCCCTTTTATGATTTTTTTAAATCTAAAAAAGTTGAAAAATAAAATGGCATAACTTGTCTCTCGTGTCCAACAAAACTTTAATTTGCAGGACTGACTATACCTGCATTATCGGGAAACCGCAACATACGATCAGTATGATCAAAATCATAATACTGTGTGTTATTTACAAAAGAGGGGTTCATTTTCTAAAATATAAGGTTTGTAGTATTTGCAATGCATTCTTGGAAAAAAAAAAAAAAAAAAGGTAAAAGGTTTATTTTATACAGAAAAATAATGCACAATGTGCAACAAGGCCGGGCATAGAGACTTACAGATGTAGCACTGTTCAACTTGAAGGGCCACTCTGGCGAGAGCATACATTTTTTTATCTGAGCCCCCATTACCTGATTGCCTATCACAATCTGGACATATCCTCCGTATATTACAGTCACTTCCATACAGTGTAGCCTCCTGTCTGATACTTATCAGGCACCAGTTTGATGCTGAGATTTTTCCCTTCTCACTTTCTCTATGCTCTGCTATTATTACCGTGAAGCTTTAGTAATATATCCCAACCAGCTAGAGCTTATACCATCTCTGCCTACTCGGACGACACTGCCATTACCTTCTGTATTCTATATTCACCTAAATAAAAACTACAAAACATTAATTATATGGTATCCTTCACTATAATCATTAGCAGTAACAGATATTATTTTACCCCAATACATGAAGAGCTTGGTGTGATAGAGTCCATGTAAAGGCGCATTTACACTAGCAGACAATCTCTTAAAGATTGGAGAATGACTGATAAAAGTGAGCTATGGCTTTTAGGTGAGCTTGTTTTTAACAATCAGCTAAAAGTGCCCGAAATGCGGGTGCCCTGCACCCATTTACAAGCACCGATTATCGCTAAATCGATCGCCGATTAGCAAATTTTTAGCGATAATCGTCCAGTGTAAATGGGCCTTAAGATTACACTGGAATTATGCGAATTTAAAAACTAAACAAACAAATGACTTCCTGAGAGACTATAAAGCCAAGTGGTTCTCGGATGTTCAGAATAAGATCAAATAACCCACCTGAAGAGGATGACTCCTGGAAATCTCAGATTTAGAGGAATAGCTAACCAAGATAATACTAGCAGACATTTTCACTGGGGGCCTGGTTCCATAATGCGTTATAAAAAATAAAAAAAAGTTACCAGAGTGGCCCTATAACAATAGTTCAATAGATTACAATGAGATAGCCTTGTGGCAAGTTATCATAAGAGAGTTAAAAACTTTGCTACATCTTTGCAACACCTCTCTCTCATACTGACAGGATGGGACAAGCCTCTTAGATGCCCAAGGAAGGAGATTGTGAATCTTTAAATTCGGCCTCTAAAGACAGCATAATAGCGGTTGAATTCACAACTACTTATCCTTCATATTCCTATAACGTGTATAAACACACAGCCAACTTGTGGCAGGAATCTCTGCAAATGAAAGTCAGCTCAATTCATCTCAATGGGGTTATTTTAGCAGAAAGCACGTGGTTTTCTTCAAGCTTCAGTCAGATTACTAGAACAATCGCAGACAAACCTGACATGAGTATTCACCCTAAGGCTATACTTACACAAGGTGGATTTGCATAGAATTTTTCGTCCCAAGCCTGAATGGAAAAGCCACAGATTTAGGCCAAATGTACACGAGTGGAATTCAATTGCGGCACCCACACGGCCGATCTGTAGACAATCCTGGGCTCCCGCAGCTGAATTTAAGTGGATTTGATTTGCTGACCTTTTGGTCTGAAAGACAAATCCTAGCATGCTCCATTTTTTTCCATTTCTAAAGCTATGTTCACACAATAGAGGGATAAAACATTGAGTTAATTCAGACTTACAAGCTCCCAAATGTCCTTGGTCTTTGACAATTTAAAAAGTAATCTTAATAGATTGCGTGCCTACTGTAGTAACTGCGAGCCACGATGCATAACACAAATGAAATAGCTCTTGCATTCTGACTTCACCGTACTGGTTTTATATAAGCCTTGGGATGTTTGTACACATCTGTTATCCTCATACTGACCAGTAGTAGTACAATAGATCATAAGTAATGTGTTTAACAGTGGCCATTACAAAAAAATTAAAGAAATGTTTAAAAAGTTTGAAAAGTTATGTTAGTTGAAGAGGACACCAATAAAAAAAACTAAAGAAAAGTGCTGTTTCATGTTGAACTCAGATCGAATAACTACAGACCTATAAAGTTAGAGCATGTTCACCATGTGCATGCCACAAACACCTTTGCTATACAACTGAAAAGCTTTGAGAAAACTGTCTCTGGACTCTCCTCAATGAGATGTGACATCCATGCTTGACGTGCGGATCATGCAGGCACAGGCACCCTTTTTAATGGAGCTGAGCTGAGCTCGGTAGTGGGAGGAGCATGGATTATTAACTTCTTACAGTCTCTCTGATCCTCAGCAGGAAGCCCTTCCAACCTTAGCATTTTCCCAGCCTGCTCTATTTATCCAAGTCAATCCCCATATCTAAGCTCTACCGTTCCCGCTCCGAGAATTCTAATGAGTGGAGATTTTTCAGGAAATTATACTTAACTTGCTCATTTAAGCCCCCCTCTGAGGCGTACACATTTTATAAATTAATCCTTAAATGCCAGGTTTTATTAGGTACTGCCTCATTAGTAATCGTCATTATTAAACATTTAGGACATGGCTTATGATTTAGAGTCGTCCCTGTATTTATTGCAACGCACTATAACAGGTTTCACAAGCCATATTTGCCCAAATGTTCCTTTGCGCAATCAGGCTGATTAAAGAGCAAAACACCTTTTGTCGGCTGTTTGGTTCATTAATATAAGCATAAAACTGTGCTCTGGTTTGCTGTACATCTCTGCGTAAACAGGAGGACATATGCAGCCAACTCTATGGGAATGATAATCATATGATTGATCATTCATCCCCTAATAGATCGGAACGGGATGACTCCTATACTTGTCCTGAAATGTGAGCACTATAAGAAATAAAAGCAGTATACTTCTTGCTAAGCCTTGTTCCCATTCCGATTTGTTTGCAAGAATAACCACGATGACTGGGTGGTATGAAGGCAAGTGAGTATTACTGACAACAGATAAGAGGAGCTTGGAAAACAGCAGTTAAGGTGGGATCTTTAAAGAATTTTGTATTCATCCCCTAACAGTCTGAATCGGCCTATGTAAAAGGTAGACGTTTGTCAATCTAGTTGATCCACACTTACCTACTGGAGCACATTGCTCCATCTAAAAAAAGAACCCCAAAGTCTACTATAAACACGTGACACTCTTCTACCCCTGCCTTGTGTATGCACAAGTCAATAGCAGATTCTGTACATAATTAGTAATTAAATGAATGATTCCACTTGCGCTTCTCCATTGCCACAGCAATAGCCTTGTAGCCACATGGCAATTATTTGTACTGTACAAGAGGGAGTGCTAAGGGGTGAAGACTTTGGCCGTGTGATCGATATTTTGTACACAGGGAAAGGCACAGAAGACGATCACACGATCTATGCATGAAACATTAGTACACATTTACCCATTAGGTATTGGAATATATAGTTGAAATGCCCATTAATAAAAAAGCAACTACTGTTGAATTAGCTGATTAAAGCTAAAGAGTGTATTCGGATGAGATGGTTAAAACCGTATTATTTAAAAAAATGCACCCGAAAAACTTCAGACTGTTTAAAAATGGCTGTTTTCAATACAGTTGCTATATTTACCGCCACCACATGGGAATCATTGGTAAAACCATGTGGAGTTTCAAAGCAGGCTTTAACTGAACTGTCCCAATACAGCCTAAAACCCCATTTACACGGGGTGACCGTCAGGCAAACTATACCAGACACTTGTCCCCGCATGTACTAGCTCACGTGCTGTTGCACAGGAGCGAGTATCGTTTGTTCACAGAGGGGCGGCTGGAGGAGATTTCTCTCCCCACCGCCCCTCTCCATTCACTATAGCCGCGGCCGTTCAGTACTGAAAGGCTGCTGTTTACACTGAAAGATCATTGTTCAGAATCTTAAGCTGCATATACTCCAGAACCATGATCATTTTGCTTAGACTTAATTTTAACTTTCATCAGAATCGTGCAATCAAGAGTAACCCTTCCGCTGTGGGTGGGTCTAATATCAGGCTGGAGGATAAGCAAGGTATGCAAGATGCTAGGGAGTGAGCAGTGATTAGATTTGGGAGATGACAGTATATGGAGGCTGTGACGGTTTTTGCATATTACATGGAGCGCTTGAATGACTGCAAAGTGTGGAATTCCAATTTTCAACTGCTGTGTATGCGATAGCCTTATAGAAAAAAAAACCAAAAAAAAAAAAACCACACAACTGACTTAGCTGGTTTACAAAAAAAAATGGCTTCCAGTCAAAAATCACTCGGCCCTACAAGTATTTTTTTTCTCTTTATTTAATTCAATGCCATTTCTCAATCTCAACCCAATTTTACTGCTGATCTCGGAAAATCCCTTTAAGACAATGCCCATCGCAATGTGAAGACTATTCATTGTCCGCTCGTAACAACTGTTGCAGAACACGATTGTGCACTTTAACTTCATACTTATTTTTCTGTAATCAGTTTTTATTAATATCATACTTTTGACAACTTTTCTTACTAATTATTGCTCCTTAACTACCATACAAGCATCTCTAAAAACCTCTGCGCCTCTCAAGCAAGAAGTAAATAAGAGATCTTTTCCTCGCTGCATACCATTACACATTTACATCAGATTCTTTAAAAATGCATTTATTATAGACAAGCAGGCCTGTACAATCCAGTATTATTGGACACGCTTCTGAATTAATTTCCACCTCGAAAGCTACAAGATGAAAATCCTAACTGTGTGATAAATTAAGCTGCCAAACGAAATGGATTAGCGATCAGTGAAATTGCCTGATAGGCTGTCAGATCCGGTTCAGATTAGAATTCATCCTTTCCCCACCTGTTCATTAAGAGCCAAGTTCATGGCAACGCCAGTGACTGATTGCACGTTAACAAGCTGTTTATATGGGGAGGTGCTGCTAGCCCAGTCAACATGTCTATACTCACACATTAATTTAGGACCAACTTGGATATAATGTATTCCATTCACATCCTCGATATGTAAAATAAATACCTCTGCCCTGAAGTTTAATTTTAAGAATGACAGAGAGATGAGACACCATGCAAAATTAAAATTTAACAAAGCGAGTCAGATAGATCTTCCCGGCCGTGGAAACTTACAAAGATGAGAAAGTGCATGAAATGGTATGAATGTATCAGCGGAAAGGGCAGGAATGATATGAACTGGAAGATAATCTAGCAGGTAGTCGGGAAGAGTTCATTTAAGGCTTCTTCACACAGTGTTATTTTCTGACAGTTTAGTACATCATTTTATTTATTTCTAAAAAGGAATCTGTCAGCTCCCATCAGCCTATAAACTAAATTTAAAGCGGCCCTCCAGGTCCAGGACTAAGAAAGATGGCTGCACCAATTCACCGACTACCAGATACACAGTGTGCATTAGTATGCATCAGTAGTCAAAAGACACTACTTGCTGCTCTGACTGACCAGTGATGCTCTCGTAGAGCCCCTGACTGATTAGATAAGGCAAATCACCTGATGTATTTGGACTGTAGTAGAGAGAAAATGAAGAATGTGTCATTATATGCAGATGGTCTGTTGTATAAGGGAATGTGAGTAAAGGCCCTATTACACACCACAATTATCACTCAAAATTAGTCCAAACAGTCAAAAACGAGCAATAAATCCCTACATGTAAAAGCAAAGTCGAGCAGTTTTCGTTTAAACGATGGATTTCAGTTGACTTAAAATCGATAGTTCACACTTCTGAAAGTCTGAGCAAATACATTTGAATGTATTTTGCTCATCTTTCAAAAAGACAGCAGGATGTTCTCCCCACGGCATGTTTACACTAGCCGCGAGGAGAATAGGATGCACCAGCAGCTGTTTGTACAGCTGGGAATGTGTTTAAATGCAGACTGGGCTCTGCAAATTCCTCCTAGAGGTCCTTTTACATGCAAATAAAGTTGATAAAGTGTTAATGGCTATTAAGACTTTATGTAAATTGAAAGATTATCTTTGCGTGTAAAAAGGACTTTTAATCTGTGGGTCCCATTAGGTTTATTTTTTATATATTTGGTGAGATGTCAGGTCTTAGGCCGCCTGCAGATGGGCGGAAATTCCGTGGCGGGATTTCCGCTGCTGGAAGCCTGCATAGGATTGCGTTAACAAACGCAATCCTATGCAGACGGCCGCGGTTTGGCCGTGCGAAATCTCGCACGGCAAACAAACCGCGGCATGTTCTATTTCTGTGCAGCCGGGACATGAAAGATCCGGAGCTGCGGGGCGCGGGTGAGTACGCGCTGCTCTCTGCAGACGCTCGGGTCCCGCGGCGAGAATTCTCGCTGCCGAATCAGACCTGGCCGTCTGCAGGCGGCCTTACTGTTAATTGGGGGAAATCTGTAATTCTTCCCTTAAGGCCACTTGCCAGTGGATTTTTTATTGGAACATAGACAAATTCAAACGGTGAGGGAATTTAAGTATTTGGAAGTTGTGGTATGCTCTAAGGCCCGAAAGCTAGATTTCTGCCAATTTGCTTCCATTGATACGAAAGTTAAAGTTTGGAATCGCCTCCCTTTGTTGATGGCAGGGGGAACACTTATTAAAAAGCTCTTGATGCCACAGCTCCTTCATACGCTTCAAAATTCATTTAGATTCCATCACAATACTTTTTTTTTTGCATTCATACGATAATTAGGAGTTCACTGTGAATTAAGAAATCCGATAGAAATAAATTGGAGACTCAACGAGCTAAAAGGTCTGGAGGGTTGGCATTCCAAAATGTTTGGTTATATTTTTTGGCGTCTCAACTATAACAATTGAAGGGGTGGGGAGAAAGAAAATGGGTGCTCTTAAATGGCAGATTGGTTTCTAAAATGACAGGGTGTAGCTCCCCAATAACGGTATGCGAGATATACGGATGAAAGTAAGAAGAAAAAAAAGGATTATATCCAACTATTTTATTTAAATTATGGAATTTATTTAAGCAGAATTCACAACTAAGTGGATTTACTATACACACCCCCTCCAGAGGAACCCTGAATTGCCAGAGGTATTTAGGTTGGAGGGAATTTCTTCATAGGAGAAGAGAGGGGTAATTTTTTGGAACAGATACATTCTGGGGGCTTTTTTTTATTATTATAGCTTTGAACAATTTAGAGAGCTCCACAATAATTCCCATAGCTACTTTGTCCAGTTCTATTAACTACGACATGCGTTTGTTGCTCAGGCCTGGTCAGTCTTTGTGCTTACGGTTTAACAGCCTTTGTAACTCTAACATCTACGAAAATTCACCAAAGGATCTAAAATCTTATTTATAAAGAAACATGCTTTCCTATAAAAAGGAAAAAGAAAAATTGAAAAGATTTTGGCCAAATCAGCAGTGATAAAAGGGCTGAGCATTCCGTATGATTCCAATGATCTCCATATGAAAGAACAGCTATCACAATTATAATTTAGTGCACAGAGTTAATAATACTCCATTTAGAGAAGAATGATCTCTTCTAAAAAGGTAAAAGTACAGCTAATCGGCAGTTTTTGGCTCCTTACGGCAGCGACAAACCCATATAGCACTATATGGAAGCAGTCTTCACCTGCCGGAAAGAGCCAAAAACGTCCGACAGAGCAGAAGCACTCTGAAGGTGAACATGTAGATACTCTTTAAATATAATTGCTTCAGTGCAGTGTTTGGTTGGGGTAAGGATACGTATATTATGCTCATGGATACATTAATGCATAGAAATTATGTGGTACTCTATTAAAGGTATAACCAGTATAAAAATTCTAAATATGTAAGTAAAAGGACAGGAGCAATAATCGTTGGGTCAACTGTTAGGCACTTATGCACTCAACAGTCATCCCTTGCAAAGCCACCCTAAGAGCACATGCAGCTGAAGTGTTGACAGAACAACTGAATTCCTGCATATTAAAGAGGAAGGTACAAGATACTGTTACAGAGCTCTATGCAATGACGAATCTAGCAACAATCAGACTGATTAACATTTTTTTCTCCTTCTCGCATTATGGTAATAGACAGCAGGTGAACATGTTATCAGACAATAACACGGCAACACAATGATTATGCAGCTTAATTGCTCAGAGAAGCAAATGGACAAATGCACTTCTGAGACATCTGGAGGATACACTACAAGTTTGGAGAAGTAGCAGAGAACTAACCAAATTGCATTTGTATAGGAAGTTTATTGTGTTGAGGAGCCCTAAGAGGTTACGGTTCAAACAGCTGTCAGCTGGATGGCTTAATATTTTTCTGCCATGCTTTTAGCAATAGGAATAGTCTATTTAATAACATGCATCTTATCTGTGTATTGTGTCTCTTGAAATCCTTAGGACCCAACAGATTTCAATAGAGAAGCATTGTTTGTGCGGCGTAGAATAGGAGGAAATGGAATATAATGGAGGAGGATAAAAACCTAGTATGGACATTCAATAAGGGTAAAAAGACAACGATTTAATATGTTAAAATAAAATCGTGTTGAGAGGCAAGTGCAGACAATGAGGAAAATGTAAATTAGCATGATTGATAGATATGTATACAGAATAATTTCAACGGCAGCAGACATCATCCATAGGCCCCATTCACTTGAGAGGCCAGAGGAGTGTCCTTCGTTAGGCCAGTAAACATTGAAGTACCTTTTTTTCCAGCTGCATGGCATAGAACAGAAAAAGGCACACAGAAAGTGCCATTGTAGCAAGTCTTAGCTGCCCTATCTCACAGACCTCATAGTAGCTTCATGTACGCATTCCTTAAAAGTAGCTGCAAGGTGGGGCTTAAAGGGGGTTGCCCTGCTGTAAAGTCAATGATTAAGTATTCTTTATCATTGAAGGGGCTCACAACTGACTTTAATTATCTCTCCACAGAATAGGTATAAAAAAATAAAAAAAATAAAATAAAAAAGACGCCCCCTCCCCCCCAATCTTAAGAATTGGGGTCCTGTGCCCCCTCCTCATTACTGCGGGATCACTGTGTTGACCTGCAGCGATGTCTGATTGAATGGAGCCTGAGATCACGCATTTGTGAAGCTGCTTCTTTAATTTCAACAGGGTCAGGCACAATCTTGATCAGCCCCATTGAAAAGAATGAAGCAATACCACATGACTGGCCACAAGCTTCATTCAAATCTGAAACCTTTGCAGGACGGTGCAGCGATTCCGCAGTAACAAGAAAAGAGGGACAGGAGACCCAAGTTCTTGGGATCGGTGCAGTCTCATTGGTGAGACCCCCACTCATTAGACTCTTGTCACTTACCCTGTGAAGAGGTAATAAATGGGTTGCCTCCAGACTGACTTTAAATAGTTGATTTTCAGGAGTCCACAGCTCAGGACCCCCACAATCAGCTGTGGAACAGGTTGCTGTGTTAGTGTTCACAGCAGGAGACACAGCAATGGCGCGGTATATGACATTCCCATTGAAGTGAATGGGCACTATGCTAGCAATACAATGCCACAGCAGTATGCACGGATCTGCGTGCTTCTGGCAGAGAACAGCGGCATGCATGCGCAAACTGGCCCCAATGTACAGCTGATCAGACCGAAGGCAGGAGCCAATCAGCTATTGGTGACTTAAACTGGGAATAGATTAAAAAAAAATCATACATAACTGGACAACCCCTTTAAAAACGTAAATCTCTAAAATATTTGGAGCAGAGAAAAAATAAATCCTTTTAACCCTAGGATCTCAAATGAAAAAAAAAGAAAGTCTGAGGCATAAGACAGAGCAGGAATGATACATTGAATTGGGAGTGAAGTACATTAAGATTATAAAAAGGCAGAAAAGAAAAATTAAAGAACATAAAATGGAAATCCACACAGATGATGATTGAACCATTTCAGCAACAATTAAATTAAAAAGGGAATTACGATGGCAAGAAAGTGTGCCAGAAACAATATACAGCAAGTGCAGTTAGACGTGTTCAGACATCATCAACTCGTAAGTTACTATTGTGGAAACTGGATGTAGAAGTAAAGCAATTCCTTATGTCCTCTATTGGCCTTTCAAAGTCTCTTTAATAAGTGGTTACCAGGCCACTCAAGGGGTCTTCTCAAAATGCAGAAATAAGAGTAACAAGTAAAAAAATAAATAAGCATGCCCATGCCACATTTCGCTTGGTTTTGAATGAAAAAAAACACTAAGTTTTTTTTTTAATAAGCCTAGCGCGTTATGTGAGCAGTGGAGACACCAGGAGAGCTCCCATCTGTTATCCCATTTTGGTTCTTTCCTGAGGTTTATGACTCTGCTGTGCTGGTCTCTGGATGTGTTGCACCACGGTTCCAGTTGTGGAGGAGCAGGGACATCTGAGGCCAGTCTGTTGCGAGGCCTATGTGTCGTTTATCAGCGCTGCGATAATGAGGAGGAAAGAAACAGGTGGTGCATGTGCATTTTAGGACAGCGCTCAAGGGCAGGCATCTGCTAGCGTTACTGCAACTACATTGCACTGTGAGGCTGCCCGCTTAACAAGGAGGCAATACCGAATACAGAGTGGTGCGATCATGTGGAATGCACACAACGCTTTGACCATTCTGGTCACCTTTACTGAGAAATGCTGAGATGTGGCAAACCGGTTGTTGGCATTCGCTCACTCAATTCCTCCTGCAACCCCAGTTAGAAATGCTCATGAAACCTCTATTAGTTGCATTTGTCTCCTCTGCTGAGACTTTTATTACGTTATCTCACTATAATGAGAAGGGTAAATATGGCTCTGCTTTATATGCTTCAACTGCTTCTGTGAATATTATGCAAAACATTTCAGCAAAAGTTGTGTACATGCACAATGATATGCAAAAACAAGCCTACTCTAAGGCCCAATATCCACGGGTGGACTTGATTTGCGGAATACGTGCAGGGCACCGGTATGGACGATCCGCAGTTTAAGCTGCCCAGAGAGAAACATGGGCATCCACAGCTAAATTAAAGCATGCAGATTTGTTTTGCGGACCTTTTGGTCTGGAAAACAAATTGCAAAATGCTCTATTTCAGCGCGGTTCCCGCACGAACAGCTTCATGCGGTTTGTCTGGCAGTGACTAAGTAATACTGTCTTTGCCTCCCTCTCTGCTCAGGATGCTGGATTTAGCAGACACAATTTGCAGAAAGTTACTGAAACATTGTTTAAAGCAGAGACATACATTAATGATATGGAAAGAAATTCTTCCTACGTAGTATACAATTCACAAATGCAAGCAGTCTTACAACATAAAACGGATGATCTAGAAAATAGACTACGGAGAAATAATTTGCAACTGGTGGTGGTTCCATAAAACGTGGAAGGATTGTATGCAAGAATTTTTTGAGGGATGGCTGAAATCAACGTTTGGGGGAAGATACTTTGTCAGCTTTCTTTGCTGTGGAAAGAGCTCACGAGTTACTGCTAACCAACTCCACCTGGTGCCATGTTGATTATTGTTGAGGATGGGGATAATTATGGTTTTCTTAAATATATTTATGATTGATGTTACTGAATTGTTTGGGTGATGTGATGATATGTTATACGTATATTACATCTATGCATGTTTAAAGTGTGAAAATTAAGGGGTAATTGTATTCAAAAATATAACTTCAATAAAAATGATCTGATCCAAAATGTAAAACAAGGGTTTTGTAAAATTAAAAGAATTAAAACACAAAAGCATCTCTATTCAGCTGTTAAATCTTCTGTTGCCCTGGTGGTGCCCAATGATCCGCGTTTACTTGGCTGTAGCAGAGATGTGCCCGTATAACCACATGATAGCCAAAGCCAATCACTGCTCCCCACAGTGTACAGTACAACAAATTTTTTTTGTCTTGGGAAACCCATATTAATCTTATGAAACAAAGGAAATCAAAAGGAGTCAAACTTTAAGGTTTGTTAATTGAAGGAGAATTATGCAGGTTGTTCACTGGTATAAAAAAATATTAGGAGGGGGATGCCGGTGTCTAAAAACAGGCATCACTCTTGTACATGATAGGTCGGGTATTGCTACACAGTCTCATTCACTTGAATGGGTGATGTTGGACTTTGCTCACTGACCAATGGCAGGCACCACCCACTTGAAATATTAACAGCACCAGGAGCTGGACCACAACGACAGTCTATACGGGTGAAGGGAGGAGAGTATTTTAGAAAACCAACGAAGAAGAGACCATACAGATGGAGTCCGTGGGACTGCGGTTATAGAACCACGTGTCCTGTCTTGGTAGGTTTTTACCCCATGAGAAGTCCTCTTTGAAGCTTATAAATGATCATTGGTCTGTTTATCAGGTACATAATTGTGACATACTGTAAGAAAAATCAAAGACTCTCGTGGACCATAGCTACCATCAACAAACAAATGCACTGTTTAATGAACTAGCTTCATCAGCCTAAATAAAAGCTAGTAGTGGCATAGTAGATAAGTAGATATGCCAAGTACTGCGAGGAGTCAGCTGTAAGCAGCACTGGTTTCCATCTAGAACTCTTCAATGATGGGGTGCCCCATGGTTAGAAATAGCCTGTATTGCATTTTGGAGTTGAAAACACATGGTTATGAAACCAATGATTTTCAATGGTTTCATTCTCATTTGCAATGTTTTCAGTCCTGCGAGTGAAAAAAAAAATTAAAATTGCAGCAATCTACTTTTTTTTTGCAATATCACCCATTGTTTTCAATGGGGCTGGCAGCATTGAAAACAATGGGAGAACATCGTGATCACCTGCCGGGGCTGTGGTAGCTGCAGCAGGGGATTCCTTCAGCCCCGCAGGTAAGTGAAACTGTTGCATCCAGGGGTTTCCACATGCTTTCAATTGGGCTGGTGGCAGCAGCACCGCACCCATTGAAAACAATGGGAGAACATCGCAATCTCCTGCCGCAGCTGTGACAGCCACTGCTGGGATGAAGGGAGCTTCCGCAGGGATGCGAGGCTGTTTCCATGTGAAAACACCTTTCAGAATGATAGCGAGGGCAATATCGGGCTGTGAATCACAGCCCAATATCACTCTCGCCAGAGTGCAGGAGCCCTTATAATCAGCTGTGTGATTAACCAATTATGCCAAACAGGTGATAATGATCATCATATGTCACAGGTTATACATTATAGCAAAACAAGACACAAGGTAGTTATGTTGCATCAGCAAGGTCTCTCCCAGGCAAAAATTCCCAAGCAGACTTGGGGTTTCAAGATGTGCAGTTTAGACTTTTTGAAGAAGTCACAAAAAACAATCCAAGCAACGTTTGAGGACTATAGACACAGTGGTTGACCAAGGAAAATAAGTGCAGCAAATGAAAGGAGCATCATCCTTTATTCCCTTCTAAAACAGATTCCAGCAGTGACATCAGCTCACAACTGGTAGAAGCCAGGGGAACCCAGGTACACATTTTTCATAAAAGTCTTGCTGATGTGCTGATAGCGGTACAATAATGAGTCTGTCTGGGTTTACACAAAGAGACAGAAGGATTTGCGCAAGTGTACATCTACAGAAGATCTGTACTTCGTTCTCTAAGATGTTTGGGATAACCTCCCTGCCGAATGCCATCAAAAAGATGTGTGCATGTATACCTAGAAGAATTGGTGCCATTTTGAAGACGGTTGCTTACACCAAAGAAGGATTTGATTGAGTTTTCTCTTTTGTTCATTCACTTTGCATTTCATTAACTGACAAAGATAAACTATTAACACTTGCGTGTTTTGAAAGCATTCTTTGCAGCATTTTATCCACACCTGCTTAAAACTTTTGCACAGAACAGTGCTGAGACCTAAGATTTCTAGGTCCAGCAAAGTTTGTGATGCATGGTTATGAAATTAGCTTTGGCATTAAACTTGGCTGTGACATGCCATGTTTGCTTATGTCTAATAAGCAGAGTAACGTACTTGGCACAATACATGGTACTTCATACAGCTGAGCTGCGTACATCTGGCAGTGAGCACAGTATAGTATAGTATAAAGAGCTGCCACATGGGCTCATACACCATAACATTCAATGAAAAATAGCACGGGGGTACAAAACACTGTTGGGACACAGACTGAAAAGATTATTAAATAAGGCTCACTTTCCAATTTTATAAATTGCTAACTTTCTATTCTGTCAGGAAAAGCACAAAACTTATATAGAGTACCAGGTTCCTAGTAACCCCGTTGCTCATGTGGCTTAGGATTTTGTGCTGCTTCAAGTCCCAGTGGTGCCGAGACCACTGGGGAACCATAACTACTTCTTAGGGACTACTTACTGAGTCCTTTCCTGCAACAAACCCCCATGGTGCGGCGTTAAATCATTAGCGACCCGGTGGTGACAAATGTAATCCTTGACATTTCAATAAGTCACACGCACACTTTCCGTGGGCTATAAGAGCTTCTATGCGTACACGGGGGAAGAATTCTGAAAACGGTTGTCTTAAACTGAAGTCTGTTGAAGGTGAGAAACACATACTGCAGTTTAAGCCAGAAAATAAAACTATACTGCTATGACTAGGGGCAGATTTGAGCCATTTTCTGGATTAAAGAGTAATAAAATTTGTCAGGCCATGCTTCCTCCCATTAAAGCCTGCCCCCTTTTTTTCAACACTTGCTTGAAAGTGGCAATACCAAAAAAATTACAAAATTTGGAGCACCTTATTTTGCCATAAAAGGTTTGGCTAGGCCCCTCCCCCCACACACACCACACTAACAAGCTCGCACAAATTCCCAAAACCAACCCCCCCCCCCTCCCACCCTAAAAGAAGGAAGAAAAAAAAACACCCTTTCCATTCTTGTCTATTCCCTTCTGATATGGAGATTTTAAATGGTCACAGGTCAACTATGAGACCAAGAAAGTCTAAGCATTTTACAGCAGAGTCCACAAATGGTAAACTTACGTATTTATCAAAAGTTTGTTACTATCCCCATGGAGCTCACCTAAAGTTATACAAGGACAGGAGGATGTGTAGTGTCCGCTCATCGTCAGCTGGTGTCTCCTCTCCACATGGACATATCACAAAACATCCTTTGTTACTGAAGTCCTTCCTTGCCGGAAAATGGGAGGTAAAAGGGTTTTTTTTCCACAGTCGTTACAGACTGTCCTAGGAGTACCAGAAGAAACTGCATTGGTCATGTTCCACTCACTATACGTGTGACCACTCAAGCAATCAATTGCTTCAGCAGTGATAACACTATGAACTGCACGACTGCAGAATCCAGTGATTGGCTAAGTGGTCATGCGTACACTGAATGGCATACGACAGCTGCAGCAAGGAACCGGGGTCGTGCACTTAGCTAGGGAGGACATCAATATGTGCATGTGCGGCTCTTTTTATACTAGTCCATTACCTACCTGTATAAGGTTTACTTTCTGAAACCCCTTTAATGTTTACGGCAGGAGTGATCAAAAGTGTACAGTATTAGTTCTCCTGGTGCCCAATTTTGGTGATCCCATGGAAAAAGTTCATTATGTTCCATGGATGATGCTATTCAAGGTTTTTGCATGCTCCTTTTTCAAGGGCTCTAGTGTCCAAACGGATAAGAGACACAGTTAACTACTGTACTTGCTCCACAGCCATGCCTGCTACATTAGAGTGTGCATTAGCCATCAGGGAGTGTGTGAGACCTACATCAGCTAAAAGCATTTGTTCAGACTCACAAAATCTTCATGATTTGCTAATGAGCTTTTCTGTGGAAAAATATAGCAACAGACATATTTAGGCAAAACTCAGATGGGGCAGATCTTTTCTGCCACCAGTTTTGCCATTGTTATATGTGTCATCAATCCACGGAATTAAAAGCAACAACGAAGTCTACTGTGCTCGGAGGAGATCAGCCTTATATATGACCACCACTGTTCCTAGGTAGAGAGGTAATAAACAGTGCTGCTGATCAAAGTAGCAAGATGATGCTTCTCAACCCAAGTGTTGAGTGACTTCCATAGAGCGTAATCATCACCGCATGTTATACCACAGCCACTATAAAGGTTTTTTTCCTCTAGCAAACCCTCAGAAATATAACCTGCTAAGGGGTGGTATTCTGTTTTTACTGAACAAAGAAAATATCAGACATTAGCAAACATGCCACAAGTAAAACAGCTTAAATTTACAGAAATAAAGAAATCTGTGCAGCGACTGGAAGCATCATTTATTTAAACCTGGATAATATACCCACGTTCTGGAATTGAAGCTATAAAACCATTAGGCAACCATTTTCTTAGTATAATATATTTGTATGTGTAAAAAAAAAAAAAAAGATTTCACATACGGGAATGTCATACCGAGCAAAACTATGCATCATTAAACTGAAATGGGTGAAGTGCACAATTACAAGCAAAACAACAAAATTCTAAAGTAGTTGAAGGCCAAGTAACCAAAACAAAACAAACAAACAAAAAAAAGTGGCCCAAAATAAAACCATTAAAAAGAAAGCAAAATCACATAAGAGAAAGTCTTTTAAATGCAGACTTTAGACTGATACAGAAAAACGTTTTCTAAGAGTATTTTTACGTCTGAAGCTGGGATAGCAGCTGTGCTAATGAACACGAGACACAGAACATTTCTATTCAACTTGTATTCAAATTAAAAGGCTTAGTATACATGTACACATATTGCAATTGCGACTTACCAGCATTTACAATGGCGTCAACTTCCAGTTGAGTGATGTCTCCTTTATAAAGGGACACTTTGTCACACAAGCTGCTAATTTCTCGTTTTTCATCTGGAAAGAGATAAACATTCTTAGAAACAATGCATCATTTACAAGAACACTGGCATATCCTGGTTACTCCTAGTATAAAAGTATACCCTATACAGTGATACCATGAGAATATAATGCGTTATCCCTATTAAAAAAGGGAAAAGTCATTAAAAAACAATTTATAGAATACATATTTTCTACGTCAACGCATACTTGCACTTTCAGATAACTTTTCAGTTGACGTGTTTACATATGAGAAACACCACTATATCTGCCCATTATATCACTTATATGATACATTTTCTTATTTTAAGTTTTCCCCAAGGTGTTGGATTTAGACTAGCTAGTATGTCAGTCTATACACTGAGCATAGTGAAAATGGTAGATTCTGCTCCCTAGCTCTCTGTGGCACACACAGATTTATAGCATCAGCATTAAGATTCTAGAGAAGTACTGAGCAGTGTAGCGGTGATTTCAGTACCTATAACACACGGTAATAGTTACTGCAGCCATGCGTGAATCATCTTTCCCTCTTCTTCCCTCCTCTCTCTATAGAATTCTATAGGCATAGTGAGTCACTATTTCACTTGTCATAAGGCTTGTTAACTGAAAGGAGACAGACTTTCCCTGACAAAAGACAATTGACTGTAAATTGGAAGCAAGGAACACCTCTATTCGTCAGCACTTTAGTGATTTTTCAGCACAAAAAAAAAAAAACAAAAACAAAAAACCCACACACTTCAGGTGAAGCGACTTGCATTTTTGCTAGTTAACATGGAGGCACAAAGTGCAGTGACCATTTAATTCGTTTTTTTTTTTTTTTTTGCTAATTTAATTTTTAATGCTAGGGTATAGATTAAAGAAAAAAAGAAAAGGTCCTAAAATCCTGCAATTTGCACACTGACAACCAAGACAAAATAGGCTGACAAGTTCCTGTTCTGTAGAGGAAAAAAAAACTAAACAAACTAGTTTTTCAGTAGTTTGCCTTATTGCAGGTAGTATTACAAAGAAAAGTTAAAGGGGTTCTGACATGAATAATGTTTTTATGCTTTAGCAGCCATTGTTCCCTGGTCTGCCTAATGGACCCAGGGAACCCATGGGTTAATGGCTGCTAAAGCATAAAAATCTTATACTTACCTGTTCTCCTGTTGTTGTTGACATCGGGGGGGGTCATCTCCCGGCAGCATATTAGCACTTTCTGCTTAGGTTAAGCAGCCTGACTAGAGCCACCTGATTGGTGCACGCTGTGCAGTCACGTGGTGCCGAAGAGCCAATCAGGTGGCTCTAATCAGCAGCGCTGCTTAACCTAAGCAGAAGGTGCTAGTATGCCTCCCGGCAGGCAGTCTTCTTCCTCCAGCAGCCGCGCCGCTCCGGGATCGCGCGCATGCGCAGTGGAGAGGTGCCCTCTGACAGGAGTCAGGATGGGCCGCGTCTCCACTGCGCATGCTCAGCACTCCGGAGTTCAGCAGGACGGACGGGCCGCCCACAGCAAGCACTGTGGGGTCCGTCCGTTGACCTCGGAAGTGCCTGACGGACGGACCAGAGCAGGAAGCGGTTTTTTTGACCGCTCCTGCTCTGCTTTAAAGGCACAGAAGAAGATGCCGGCTGGAGGGGACATGCCTGGCGATCGGGCCAGGCCAGGCAAGGTGAGTACAATTTTTTTTTTTCATGTCAGAACCCCTTTAAGACCTATACAAATAAGTAATTGGTATTAGTGTAGTATGTCTCCACTGAGAGTATGGGTTGGCCAGGCTGACCTACATTTAACAGCCAGGTCACGCCCAGTTTCACACCCTGGTGGAGACATACTAAAGTATTACTGGCTGGCTCACTAACCGAGCGACCAGCAGGGAGGAGAGGCAGCTGGAGGAGACTTCTCTCCCTCAGTCCCTCTCCATTCAGTTTAGCAGCAACCGTTCAGTACTGCAGCTGCCAAAGTGAATGGACAAGGGCAGGGGACAGCAAAAAGAGAAAATCTTGTCCAGCTGCCCGGACTCCCTGCTGAGCGAGCCAGCAATACTAGCTCCTATGTAGCAGCACGGGGCCGAGCACACATAGGGACGAGTGTCAGACGTAGCTTGGCCAACATTTGTCTAGTGTAAACGGGCCTTTAGTTTAGTATGCCTCCACTCCAGGGCTTTTGTCACCTGTGGGCGTGACCTGGGTGTTACTTGTAGGTCAGCCCAGCCAACCCATATTTCTGGTGGCGATATACTGCACTAATACCTAGGTAATCCAGGATCTACCATTCACAACAGATTATGGTCACAGATCACCTTCTTCCCCTCTTTGCACAATGATCTCTCTCGTACCACTGGGCATGCCTAAAACAGTTTCCAGTAGAAATCAATTGTTTCTCTCCTGTCCATTGTGACTATGGCCCATGAGGCTGCTACAACGCATGTCTCTAGATACTGTTAACTGCAGCTCAGGTAAGATGGCGGCCCCCTTAGATATGTACAGACAACAGAATTAAAAACTACAATCCGAAAATAAGAACATTAGAAAAAACCTTTCACCATCTGGTTTTAATAAGTAAACAAAAAAAAACCAAAACTGATGTTCTATTTCCTATAAACTGCTATACACAAGGACATTAAGATCTAGGGTGGTCACTTTGTACAGTCTAACATGCCACCCATGTCATTCAGCCTAGCAAGTTATATTAGTAAGTTCATCCTTGGAGCCAGCATTCTAGATAACCAAGACCTCCAATACCCTTCTGTGTAGCGGTGTTCACAGAAAAAAAATGTGTGAATACTTCATGTGATCACATCTTGTAAAGCTCTGTTCAGGCTACTTTATTGCAGATCTACGATAGCTCTGCTGGATCCATTTTTGAATGGACATAGAACAGCCTTGACAGATTCCATTGAATTAGAACGGGTCTATTAGGCCTTTCTTAGGGTTCTGATGTTTTAAAAGGCAAATTCTTGCTATCAAAAGTACTGGAAACCGAGATGTAATGACAATAGCTACAGCGTGAAACTCCTGTTAAGAGCCAACTGCACCTAACATATGATTATAATCACTGTCATTACAAGTGATGAACTTCCAATAATGGAGCACAGTAGCGGGAATAGGATATTTACTGCCACTTTACTGTACATATCAAGAAAAACACACAACCATTTTAAGTGAGTGCTGATGGTCACTTCACCAGCCCCTTGAGAATTTAGGCTGCTGCGAATGCTAAGCTTATTAAGTTGCTGCGAAGAAGGTAAATTTCCTAGCAACTGCTCTGCTCAGTTAAAAGAAAAAAAACTCATGTTTGTAAAAGAGCAGTTATGATCAAATCATAGGGAAACTACTCAAAACACAGTCCACTCATTTTATAGTTTATCCCTGAACATTAGCTGCAATGTACATTCCCAGCAATGGGATTAACCCCCCCCCCCCCCCCCCCCCTACAGTTTAGGACAAGCTCTGTCCTTTTCCTGAAGAATGAACATTACAGTTTTGGATGAACAGAGCTCATTTACATTTAAATGGCTGTAGCTCCGGTTCTATCAGTGTTAATTTAAAAGGACACCAGAAGCTTGTCCATAAAACCCATAGAACCAGAGGTACAGCAGTTTGAAGTGTGGGAATGCAGCTGTCATTTAAGTGTGTGTAGGAAAGGGCAGACAGCAGATAAGATCTGTGTCTCTTCTGCCTCCCCCCTGGTCCAAGAGAGGGGCAACATGGATTTTTGTTCATGGAATCACACCCTATATCAGAGGAACATCTTTGATCTCCAAATGTCACAAATGGGTTTTCCCTTGTAAAAGTAGTGAGAAGTACTTGCTAATCTAATGACTTCTCTGTGCTGTTTAACTCCGCAGATGCTAGTTATTTATACAGAAAAATGCATTTTAAAACGTTCTCAAAAAAGTTAAAAAAAAATATTGGTTATCACTACATCTGTAACATCCCATACTAGAAAATATTTAATCTAGCATCGTAAATTTTGTTAAAGGAAAACAAAAATGCCAAAAGTAGCCAATTTTCTCGTCACTTCACTTCCCTGAAACGGGAATAAAAAAGTAAACAAAAAAAGTCATATACCTCAAAATGATACAAAAAAAATAAATAAAAAAACAAGTCATCCTGGATAAAACAAGCACGCGTATAGATCTGTCAATGGAAAATTAAAAATGCTCTGGTTCTGATTATGGTGAAATATACAGATAGAATGTGATGGTTTCCAGCAAGAGAAACCAAGCAGATATGATACCTTTTAATGGCTAACAAAAATACATGATGCTGTAGCGAGCTTTCGAACCGAACCTCTCAGGGTTCTTCCTCATGTATAATAAAATAGATCCGAAGAGGCGAACATATATATTATACACACAGGCACCGTTATGGATGTGGATAGCTCAATGTTCATGCTGCGGAAATCCGCATCGTGAAAGAAACCACGGCATGCTCTAATTGCCACGGGAATACGCGTGGCCGGCTTCCATTGCAGTCAAAGGAAGCCGGCCGTCTCGGTATGCTTCTGCTGTAGGACAGCGGAAGTATGGTGTGAATACGTGTCCCCGCCCACTGCTGGTGCGTCATGCGCTGTACTGCACACGCGCGCCGACTCGAGAGATGGGAATAATGCGGCGGTTCCGTGAGGTGAATACGAAGGTTTTGTGGGGCGCTGTGGTGGACTCCGCTGCGATATTTCGTAAGCGGAGTCCGCCACGGCCATGGGTATGAGCCCTTAGTGTTAGTGAGTGTTATCTGTGCTATAGATTTCTCATACTTCCCAGTCACGTATTAATACTCTTGAAGAATCTAGCCCCGTGTCAAGAGTCAAAAGTTGTTATAAATTATACTTCCAAATTCATCTATGGCTTTGTGATTTGAAA
Organism: Eleutherodactylus coqui; assembly: GCF_035609145.1. Classification (NCBI taxonomy): domain Eukaryota; kingdom Metazoa; phylum Chordata; class Amphibia; order Anura; family Eleutherodactylidae; genus Eleutherodactylus; species Eleutherodactylus coqui. The sequence continues at coordinate 58,162,086 of NC_089839.1, forward strand.
TTGCCTTTGAGTAGAACAACTTTCATGTGTTCTATGTTGTGTCCGTGACTAGAAAAGTGCTTGGCCACAGGTAATTCTGTATTTCTTTCTTTATGTGGCGGTGAGATCTCATCCTCTTTCAGTTTTTGTCCTGTTTCTTAAACATTAAGCCCCCCAACAGAACGTTCACTGCACAGGATCAGGTACACAACATCGGACGTGGAACATGTGAATGTCCCAAGGATCTTCTAGTCCTTCTGTGTGTTGGGGATTTGCATCCTGTCTGCGGTCAGTACATGTGACCAGATCTTGCAGCTTCTTACATTATAGGAATAAGTTTCTTTTTGTGTGTCAGAGGGCAATGCATTCCTGATTGTAAAGTTCCTCGAATTTTGGAGGTTGCCTGTAACATAGAACGGGAGCGTCCAGAAATATGGTTTTCAGATGGTCATCCTTTGTGTAGGGTACGATGGAGTTTCTTTGCTAAAAATATTTAGCAATTATCTATTCATGCTAATGCATCATTACTTCAATTTTCCCAGTCCTCTTGGATGGTTATTTAGTCAACCCTTTTGCTCCTGTGCTGTCTTCGAAGTGCCTATCTCATCTCAAGTTTATCGCCCTTCAATTACAGAGCTGTCAAATGTATGACTGTTCTGGAAATGGGAAAAGACAAACTCTGTGTCTGCCATACACTTAACAAAACTGATCAGTGAATGATATTGCATATAAAAAGATCACCAATACCAATGAAAAAGCCAAACATAACTCCAAAACTTCAATTAAGCCATTTGCGAATGGCCGTAGCCAATTGTAACAAGAAGGAAGCTCAGTTCCCGGAAGAGGTTGAAGGTGCAGATATTTTGTTTGGAGAGCATATAAGCACCATCGTATACAAGGAAACTTCTTATAACAGTGAAGAGAAGAGTTAGAAATGATTCAGCAATTAGACCTTGACCAGAAGCACATACATCACCACACACATCCATCTGAAGATGAAACAGCAATACAATTTTCATATACTGATCTCATGCCAATTTTATTTTTGTAAACCCCCCCCAAAAATCTGTAGTTTTGTATTCTATACTTTTAAGGGGTACTCAATTTTTTGATCCACCCACTATGAGGTGCATTAAAATTTAAAGGTCTCCTAAATTTAATTTTTTGTCAGGAATAAGAACAGATGGAAACATGGGACACATGGAAGATGTGGACAATCTTCGCTGAAGGAGCGAGACAAACGGCAGCACCGTCTAGTGCACAGGACCCATGTGACAGCAGCTAGAGTTAGAAGCGGTTTCAATACTTAAAATGGCAGCGTTTAACCCATTTAGGATCAGGCACTGTAAATACACAGCGCCTGTTCCCGAGCTTTAAGCCCAGCTATATGTAAAATTAGAGCGGGGATTAAAGCCTGCTGCTTCTGCAATGAATCAGAAGCAGGATGGGTTGTCAGCTGTTAATAACAGCTGATAAGCTGGAGAAGGCAGGAGGGGTTTTTAACCCTTTCGGTCTTCTATCCCGAGTACATAGCCCTCAATGAGTGCTGTGTGGTAAAAAGTCAAAGCGGAAATGTAACTTCCACTACAGGAGCCCGGGGGTAACGTGACTGCCAGGATTCCCTGCTACAGCAGAGCTGAAGGGTCCCAGCAGATCCTGACCAGCTCTGCCAGTGACTGTCACTACAGGGGATATTTTCCCCTCTAACTGGGGCTCCTATGGATGCCCCAGCTACAATGGAAAAATTCCAAATTTAATTAAAAAAAAAATATATATATGTCCCCCAGAGGTCTTACATGACGTTATGGGGCACATAGATAGTAAAAAACATAATTACATACACAACTAAAACAAAATTACAGGATAAAACAATATATACACAAGAAAGAAAATTACCCAAAGCCAGCACCAACCAAAACAGTCGCTGTAAGCTCCCTGTAATCCGAAACCATACATATTATATAAAAACGTCCAAAAGAAAAATGACGAACCCGTCCCCATAATTTATTTTAGCACAAAAATACTGGATTAAAAAAAAAAAAATGAATTTTTTTAGCTTTTTACCCTCAAAACAAAAAAAAAGGAAAAAAAGGCATAACCATATACCGTATATACCGGCGTATAAGACGACTTTTGAACCCCGAAAAATCTGCTCTGCAGTCGGGGGTCGTCTTATGCGCCGGTAATACAAAAAAAAAAAAGTGTAAAAAAAAAATTTATTACTCACCTCCCACGGCGTTCTGTCGCGCTCCGGCAGGATGTCGCTCGCTCCTCGTCCCCGGCGCAGCATAGCTTTCTGAATGCGGGGCTTGAAATCCCCGCTTCCAGAAAGCTAATACACACGCCGGCAGCCATGACAGCATTGAATGGCTGTGATTGGCTAAAGCACACGTGGCTTCAGCCAATCACACTATTCAATGACATCATTGAATGGCTGTGATTGGCTGAAGGCGCACGTGTTAGCAATCACACCCATTCAATGATGTCATTGAATAGTGTGATTGGCTGAAGCCACGTGTGCTTTAGCCAATCACAGCCATTCAATGATGTCATGGCTGCCGGCGTGTGTATTAGCTTTCTGGAAGCGGGGATTTCAAGCCCCGCATTCAGAAAGCTATGCTGCGCCGGGGACGAGGAGCGAGCGACATCCTGCCGGAGCGAGCGACATCCTGCCGGAGCGCGACAGAACGCCGTGGGAGGTGAGTAATGAATTTATTTTTTTTTCTCCACTGTATACCGGCGTATAAGGTGACAGTTGGGGGGTCGTCTTATACGCCCCGTCGCCTTATACGCCGGTATATACGGTACGTTATAAAAAAAAACAAAAAAAAAAAAACACGCAGCAAAAATAACTTTGATGGAGCAAGTAGTTATGAAGGACTGCCAATTGATAGCCTGCAAAGTCAGCATTTCTGCAGGATCTGAGCACAACATCTTGCATGAAGACCTGAAGATGCAGAGGGTTTCATCTAGGTGTGTGCTGCAAATGAAGAAAATCACAAGGCAGCACGCATGACAATGTGTCAGGTGATCTTAACACGTGATGATGGTATGAATGGTGCCTTCATTGTATTGCTGTAATAGAGGAGACTTGAATGAAGGATGCTCTCTATGGTCGCATGTTTTCCAGTCATGCATGCCGCTCTTGCATCAGCAATTTTCCAGTTGACAAAACAGACCCCTAAGGCCTCATGTCCAAGGGCAAAAGAAGAATTAAAATCCGCAGCGGATTTTAACTCTTCTCCCGCACGCGGATCCGCACCCCATAGGGATGCATTGACCACTCGCGGGTAGATAAATACCCGCGGATGGTCAATAAAAGGGATTTTTTTTTTTAAATGGAGCATGAAAAAATCTGGACCATGCTCCATTTTCGTGCGGGTCTCCCGCGGGCTTCTATTGAAGCCTATGGAAGCCGTCCGGATCTGCAGGAGACCTAAAATAGGAATTTAAAAGAATAAACTCACCCACAGCGGACCGGGAAGGTCTTCTCTTCCTCACGGCCGGATCTTTCTTGCTTCGGCTCGGCGGATGTGTCCGATGCATGCGCGCGGCACTTCGGCAACGTGCCGCGTTCATCCGCCGGCCGAAAAAGAAGATCCGGCCGTGAGGAAGAGAAGACCTTCCCGGCCCACTGCGGGTGAGTTAATTCTTTTAAATTCCTATTTTAATGCCTCATGTCCGCGGGGCAGGAGGGACCCGCTACAGATTCTACATGTAGAATCCGTAGCGGGCCTGATTTTCCCCGTGGACATGAGGCCTAAAGAAGAGTTCACATCGACCATGCAATCATGGCATCAACATTGTAAAAAAATGTGTGCATCAATAAGATTTTGTTATGAAGTGACAATAGATTCAACTTTATGATGAAAGTAGGTTTTGCCTTTACAAAAAATAAATAAATAATTAGAAGATCTTAAACGCACATTGTATACACAGGTTTGGTCTCCGCACTTCCAAAAGAGTACATGACCCTTTAATATAATATATAAATATATTTTAATATTTTTTTAACTGGTTCAAAATTCTGCTTTTATTAATTCTTAATATATTCCTCTGTGGTGCTGCTACCTTCTCTCGTTCTTATTGCTTTCTAGGGGGGAATCTCTGGGGGATATTTAACCCTTTGAATGCTAGCATCGTCTACCTCTCCTTTACCTTTACAACTGCCGCTACAATCCAATTTTTATCGTGCAGTTTAAGGACGTTGTTTACTGACTTTTTGACGTCCAGATATGGAATTTGGTTCCTGATGACGCTACTCTAACTGTAGCAGAAACGCGTCGAACCACGTAAATTTTTCTTAAGTGACGTCCTAAGACTATTCCATATAATTGATGGATTATCTTTCCTCTCCTTATTTTGGATTGGAAGTAATCAATTTTGGAATTTTTTCTAAGTTATCAATGGTCTATTCTCCATCAGATATAGCCACATGGGAAGTTATCTATATATAGTGGACTAGATCTGGGAGGAGTGGATCTTCTCTTTTCTGCTGAGATTACCCTGAAGTCTCTATTGGAGTGCAATTTAGAGGGATTTATGTATACCCCTGTGCACTAAACTAGGCTGAGGTAACGTGTGAAGTTCCAAAAATTCTGAACCCAATCACCGAGTTAACCCCTCGATTAGAGGGCTACGGAGACTTCGAGGTTGTTGGTGTTCTGAGAAACTTCTGAACGTACTAGCTAGTTTGACCCTTTGAATAAAAGGTTATAGCTACACTATGTTCCTCCTGCTCCAGGGATTTCTTGTTAAAAACTATTCTATGATCCAGAAAATTTAAGTATAGTTCCCTACAGGATAAAGTTCATAATTCGCTAATTCTTTAGCGGTCGTAATGGGTGTTAAGAAGGCTACTTTAATAGACAGGTTTCTGACCGGTATTGACGTTATAAGTTCGAAAGGGGGTTCACAGAGACCATCTTAGACCACATTGAGGTCCCAGGCAGGAATTTCCTAACAAACGATTTAAGACGATCAGCTCCCTGCAGAAATCTGCATATCCATCTATTCTCGCTTAGTTGGACATAAAACACAGAACTATGAGCTGCTATCTGTACTCGCAAGGTTCTAGGGCTAAAACCCTTATCTAGGCCTTCCTGTAGAAACTCAAAAATCTTCGCTAGATTAGGATTATTTAAATTTGGAATATTTGGACTACACCAATTGGTTAATTTTCTGCAAACGCTCGAGTATATCATAGAGGTAGACCCTTTACAGCTCAAGAGCGTATATTACCTTGGACAAAAGTCCTTGATCGCTCAACCTGCGCCGTTCAGGAGCCAAGCCATTAGTTTCAACTGATGGATCTCCTGGCAGAAGACAGGACCTTGGGACAGAAGGTCCTGCCTGAGGGGTAGCGTAATTTGCTTATGTATTGCCAAGGAAGTCAACAAAAGGAAACCAGGGTTTTTTTGGCCACGCTGGGGCTGTGAAAAAAACCCTTGTCTGATAGTTCCGGATCTTCTGAAAGACCCGAGCAATTAATGGAAGTGAGGGAAAGCCATATGCCAGATCCATATCCAAATCTTGGGACAGAGCATCCAATGCCCATGGATTGTCCCTGGGGTTAAGGGAAAAGACTGACATTTTGGGTTAGTCTTTCCCACAAACAGGTCTACTTGGGGGAATTCCCATTGAGATGTCAACTGGAACACATTCATGTTTAAAAAAACCATTCTCCTGGGTTCAGCTTCTCCAAACTCAGATAGTCTGTGATAATATTCTGGGAGACTTTCAGATGCACTGCTGATAAGGACCATTTTGTCTTCTGCCCAGAAGACTATTCTCTGACAATTGCTGTAAGTGAGGGTGTCTGGTACCGCCCTGGTGACGAATAAAAGATACTGTTGTCATATTGTCAGATAGTATTTTGACTGTCTACAGTCTGTTTTAAAGTCTCCCACACTGCTCTAAGCTCTCTATAATTAGATTGAGAGCCGACAGGCTGACCAGGAACCTTGCAGGTTCTCATTTGCTATTTTTGCGCCCCAACGTGACCTACTAGCTTCAGTATTTACCACGATTGACAGGGATAGGGACCACTGCACCCCTTTAAGGTTGTGAGGTGATAACCACCAAATCTAAAGACTTTCACTGTAGCTGACAGTTTAAACTTTTTATCTAGTGAGAGTTGCCTTTTATCCCAGGCTGACCAAGTTTCCTGCTGTAAGGGTCTGGAATGAAATTGAGACCAAGGGACCATCGGCAAACAAGCAGTCATTTGCCCAAAGGACCTTCATGCTCTCTCTTACAGAGACCCTGTCCTTTCTTTAAAATTTACTAATGGAGAAAAATCAAATCTTTTCTTTTTAGTGGTAGGTAAAAAGAGTAACATTTATAAGAGTCCAAAAGAACTCAGAGAAAGATTTTTTAAAATATCTGGTTTTAGGCTAGATTTTTAAAAAATATATAAGCCACCCTAGCTCGGCGAGAACTTTGAGTGTCTTCCCTAGGTGTTGCTCCATAGTGTGGGAATGGTTTGAGATTATTAGCAAAACATCTAAATATGGGATGTTAATTCCTTCACTTCTGAGGAAACAAATTGGATTGAGCAGGACTTTGGAAAAGAACCTTGGAATGGTCAATATACCAAAGGGCAAACAAGTTGAAAATTGAGGATTTTGCAGCCCATTCTAACTGCGAACCTTAGGTATTTTTGGTACAACTTATGTATGGGAATGTGATAGCAGGCGTCCTTTAACCCCTTCACGACCAAGGATGTACCGGTACGTCCTGTGGCCGCGGGGTATGTATGAAAAGAGGTTGCAATGCAACCTCTCTTCATACAGTGCGGGCGTCAGCTGTTTATAACAGCTGACACCCGCGGGCAATAGCCGCGAGCGGCCGCTCGTGGCTATTAACCATTTAAAATCCGCTGTCAATTCTGACAGCGGCATTTAAATCCCCCGAACGATGTTCGGGGGTCCCACACGGCCCACCCGCGGTGAGATCGGGGGAGCCGTGCAGGTGTCATGGCAGCCAGGGGCCTAATGAAAGGCCCCAGGGCTGCCTTAACAGACTGCCTATAAAGCGATCCCTGTGGGGTGGCTTGATAGACTGCCTGTCAAAAAGCAGTATGATGTAATGCTATAGCATTACGTCATACTGCAGGAGCGATCAAAGCATCGCATCTTGAAGTCCCCCAGGGGGACTTCAAAGTAATGTAAAAAGGGAAGAAAAAAAAAAAACGATCAAGTTTTTTTTTATTGAAAAAAAAATAAAAAAAGTTGTAAAAGTTTAAATCACCCCCCTTTGGCCATATCTATTAAAAAAAGGAAATAAATTCAAAATATGTATTTGGTATCCCCGCGACCGTAAAAGTCCGATCAAAGTAGCGCATTATTTTTCCCGCACTGTGAACGTCGTCCGAAAAAAAAAATAAAAAATTAAGAACGCCAGAAATACACTTTTTTTGTTACCCTGTCTCCCAGAAAAAAACCCAATAAAAAGCGATCAAAAAGTCACATGTATTCCAAATTGGTACTATCAGAAACTACAGGACATCCTTCAAAAAATGAGACCTTGCTCAACTACGTCGACGGAAAAATAAAAAAAAGTTATCGCGCGCACAAAATGATGGCAGAAAATAATTGAAAAAAATTAAAGGTCTTTGAAAAAAAAAGTATAGTAAAAAAAAAACAAACAAAAAAAAAACACTATACAGGTTTGGTATCGTAGTAATCGTACCAACCCATAGAATAAACTTATGTAGTTTTTGTTGCCGTTTGTGCGCCGTAGACGCAAGACGCACTAAAAGATGGCGAAATGTCGTGGTTTTTTTTTCCATTTTACTCCACTTAGAATTTTTTAAAAGTTTTTCAGTACATTATATGGTACTTTAAATAGCACCATTGAAAAATACAACTCGTCCCGGAAAAAACAAGCCCTCATACAGCAACGTCGATGGATAAATAAAGCAGTTACGATTTTTTTAAGGGGGGGGGGGGGGGGGAGGAAAAAACGAAAATGGAAAAATAAAAATGGCCGCGTCATTAAGGGGTTAAATCTACTGTATACTTGACATTTGACTGTTTAATCAAGGGATTTGTGGAGTTAATAGTTTCCATTTTAAACAGACGATTAGAAATATACTCAATAAGTGATTTTAAATTAAGTATGGTTCTAAAAGAACCATTGGGTTTTGGCACCAAAGACCAAGGTGAATAACCAAAACTGCGTTCCGTTGTAGGAACAAAGATTAATGGTTCCTAACCATAATAAGCTTTTAACCCCCTCCTCCAATCTTGCTTGAAGAAGGTGTTTGATTTGGGGTAACCAAATATTTTCTAGGGGGGAGGGATGAAAACTCAAGTTTGTACCCCGATAGTATAATCTTCAGAATCCAGGGATTTCCAGAAATCTGGGACCATCTCACTGCAAACAGATAACCTTCTCCATACTGCACTTGTCATTTTAGTTACATTCAGATCTGGGGGTGGGGGTGGGTAGGGGGGTAGATTTCTTACTCTTGCCTCCTTTTGGATAAGACCGCCTGCCTGTCTTGCCTCTCTGTTTGAACTGAAACGACTATCTGTGAAAAGCCGAACTGCTTTTAGGAGGGTAACCTAATATCCTTTTTTTTTATCCCCCGCCTTTTCCAGGATTTTATCTAATACCAGACCAAATAGATATTCTCCCTGAAATGCAATTAAGCACAACTTCTTGCTGGAGGCAGTATCTCCTGACCAGGCTCTGAGCCACAGAGCACATCTAGCAAAATTCCCCAATACCGCATTCCTGGCAGCAAACCGCACGGACTCGGCCGAGGCATCAGCTAGAAATCCTGTAGACTTTTTGAGTAATGGAATGCACTGCACCAATTCCTCTCTAGAGGTTTTTCGTATTAAACGCGACTAATTTCAAGAGCCATATGTGCATGTATTGTGCGACAGATGTGGCCGCTATATTAGCATGTATTAGGTTTGCTGTGGTTTCCCATGCTCTTTTCAGGAGACTGTATCCCTTTTGAAGATGCATCGCAACTAAAGGAGCTTTTGGATAGGAAAGTAGAGAGGTTTTCCTGATTAATTTTGCCACTTGGATATCCACCTTTGGTACTTCGTTCCATAACTTTGTGTTCTCAGGTGCGAGCAAAAGTCTCTAGTCATAGATAATAGTTTCTCGGCTTTTTCCCACTCTTCCGATATGAGCTGACTCAGTCTGATTAACAGGGAAGGATTTCCTGCGCCAAGATCTCAGACTCTCAAACATCTCCTCTTGGACTTCCATAATGTTGCGAACTGCAGTTATCAGTTCTTCCAGATCCACTATTATGGGTGCTGTTGTGTCGGAAATTTCTCTCAGAATAATCCATCTGTGATGGCTCGGATGGAGATGATAAATGGATCTGTGCTTTCTAGTTTTTGTTTAGATGCTTCCTCCGGAAAAGCATGCAGGAGAAGCCATTGCACCCACAATACAGCTATAACCTATTTGCTTATCCAAGTGGACTACTCAGTTGGTGGGTTTCCCCTGTCCCCTTCCATGTGGTCCATGACTTTTTCCACAGGTCTGGGCTTTAGGGAGGTGATCCAGAGCTTGTAGGCTGCAGGGTGAGCTCTACGGGATTAAAGTGCCACTTAAAATTAGAATTTGGCAGCGTCTGATGTCATGACATTGGGGGTGCAGCACAGCATCTGTCGCACCTAGACACTGATCCCTCTGCAGGGATGAACAGCATTTGCAGAGGGGCATCGATCCGAAGACAGTCTCCGCGCTCCTCCTGAGCGGGAATCCACACTGAGCAGGATGTCCCACCAGAGCGCTCAGTCCAGGCACCTCTGCAGGGATGACAGCATTCGAAGGGGCGGCGTGAATTTCACCCCCCCAGGGCTCTTCATCCTCCGGCACACATGGAACTCTGTGTCCCATTGGGACAGAAAGAACACTGGAGATGGTGGTGGGAGGTGGCCTCTTAAACTCTCCTCTTCCTGTTCCAACGAGGTCAAGAGGGCAACCTCTATGTGTGCTGTCAGGATGGACATTATGGTAAAAATGTATTATTGCAAGAGTGGTCCTATAAATGCATGCATTTTGGGTTGACAATTTTTGAATTAGGGTTTCACTAAAACTTTTGCCGTTTGTCTTCTGCAGCTTCTACATATCACTGTATATAGACGCTGCAGTCGAAGTCTCAATAGGAGATCCGTCAGTGTGCTTGACTGATGCTTGATTTTCATACCTGATCTCTCCACTCCTACAAGCGCTTATCAGCCAATTTATGACCCCAGAGTTTTTGTTGTTGCCATAAATTAGATCATAAATAGTGCAGGACACCAGAAATAGTCACCCCACCCCCCATTGCACCATCAGTCTAGCACACTGGAAGTTTTCGTATTGCCACATACTGCAGAATCTGTATAAAGTGATATGTAAAACCTACAAAAAGAAATTGTGCAGCATTTTTAATTAAACCCAACTGCAAAAATGACAGTCAGCCCAAAACACATGCATTTAAGTTAAGAAAATTAATCTTCCCCCAGAGGTATCCATAGCCTTAACCCTTTCCCGCCACAGGGCCTAACTGTACGTCTTGGCAGGGAGGTACTTAGTGCAACAGGACGTACAATTACGCCCTGATAGCATGAGATCAGAAGAGATCTCGCTCTATCTGGCAGCAAGAGCTGGCTGTCACTGATAGGGGTGCATCGGTACAGTGATGCCACCTGTTAACCCATCCCTGGCTATCTATGTAGATTGCGGCATGTAAAGAGTTCACGGAGGAACACAGTGTATATAAAAAAAAAAAAAAAGTGGTTTCTCTTGCTGAGAACAATCACATTTTGCTCTACTGGCTAACACGGTACCAGATCTTTGTTTTCATTATAAAAAAAAAGTAAAATTATGTAAAATATAAAACTAAAAAGTTTAAAAAAAACCTTGTTTGTGCTTTTTCCCATATTAGCATAAATATTTTTTTAAAGATTAAAATACCACATATTTGGTATTGTTGTATCAGTAAAAATGCATACAATAAGTTGAATATGCTTTTTAGCCTGCACAGCAGAAAGCATAAAAGTAACCCCTAAAAAAAAACAACGGAGGCAAAATGCTTATTTTAAATCTACCAAAAAAAGAAAAAACAAAAACAACCAGTGCTCAATAAAAGTGCTCAAAAAAGCCGTATGTACCCCAAAATGGTACCAATAAAAACTACAGTTCATCTCGCAAAAAATAAGCCCTCCCGGAGCTCCGTCAAAGGAAAGAAAAGGAAAAGGAAAGAAAAAAAAAGTTACAGGACTTTGAATACAACGATTGAGAAAAATTGCGGAAAAGTGGAAAAACCTAAAACAAAAAAAACATAACACTTTTGGTATCATCGTAATCGTACCGAACAGCAGAAAAGTATTGTGTCATTTATGCTGCACGATTAATGCTGTAAAGACAAAGCTCAAAAATCAATGGCAGAATTGGTGTTTTCTCTCCCCATCATAAAAAAAAAAATTTAATAAAAGTTTGACAATATAATGTAATTAGCTCCCATACTTGGCAGTATGGCTGCCTGCATGCTGAGGTTAGTGCACATGTGTGCCCTCCTGTGTGTCAGTAAGTATATGGCAGTTTTCAGCGATTGTTTTTATATTTCCCTTTCTGTGATATACCAGTAAAAACTACACTTAGCCATGCAAAACACAAGCTTTAAGGCCTCATGTCCACGGGGACATTCAGGCCCGCACGGATTCTCCACGCAGAATCCTGCAGCGGGTCCCTTCTTTCCCACTGACATGAGGCCAATAAATTCGATCATACTTACCTGTCCGGCCGTTGCGGCTCTCCCATCCGTTGCAGCCGGATCTTCTTTCTTCAGCCCGACGGATAAGCCCAGCGCGCCACGCACTTTTAACCCCCCTTCTTTCCCGCGGTCCAGCGGCACAGCACAAATACAGCTGCGGGTGTGCCGCGGGACCGGACGGCTTTCATAGACTTCAATGGAAGCCGCGAGAGACCCACAAAAACTGGAGCATGCTGCGGTTGGTTTCCCGCGTGTGCGATCCGCGCGCCAGGGAAAAATGACATCCGCAGATATTTAATTACCTGCTGGTTTCCAATGATTCCCTATGGGCGTGGATTTCTAAATTTCATTTTGCCCGTGGACATTGGGCCTTATATGGTCGTGTTGACAGAAAAATAAAGTTATGGCTTTTGAAAAATGGAAATGAAAATCTACCAAAAATCGTTGCGTCCTTAAACCCAAAACAGGCCATGCCCTTAAGGGGTTAAAGATAAAAGCAAAAAATAAAAATTGAGACTGCTTTAACAACTGTGTGTGTGGTCCAAGTAACACACAGTGTGCTTCGTGAATCATGACCGTTCTCACCAAGTTTGTTCATGCAGCAGACCTTCTTAATTCACCAGGAGGTCAACATATAAGAATTTATAACTTAATACTATAGGCGTACGATTAAACCTCACTTAGGTAAAATCTGCCTAGCAAAAACAGTTTTTAATACTGTCAGGGCAATGTGATACAATATTCCTTACATTTAACTCTGCTAACCCTAAAGCCTTTATCTTCTTTACAAAACATCGCCCTGGGAAAAGACTGACAGGCAATTTCAGTACCACAAAAAGAAAAAAAAAAAAGGGAAAAAAAAGAAAGAAATTCTATCGGTCTCAAAACCAGAGGGACAAAGCACGAAGAGGTCTGAGCTGCCACTATCTGGAAGCAGCAGCTGTGTTTAGATTTCCATGTAATACCCTGCAGAGGATTTATCGTGTGAGAGGTATATCTAGCCTTATGAATAAACCTGCCAATCCACTCAATGAGACTGTTGCTGGACATTACAAATCATAGCCCGGGTCTGGGGTTGGGATCAGGGAGGCTGACGGATTGTCTGGAAGTAATGCCTGTAATCCTGTCACAGCAGAGGGGCACATGTGAATTGAAACCTATGGTTTCCACCACAGAGAAACTGAAAGGGCGGCCCTGTTCTGTAGGGTATTAGAGGGAAACACATACGAAATCTGTAAATCTCAGAAACAATGGAGAAGCAGCACTGGGTATGAAATAAGTTGTAGTTAGATGGATGAACTTCATTTCCATGCAGATGATCTTAAAGAGACAATATCCTAAACTTAGTATATCATCTCATTGCCATTTACATTCTTATTATACAAAGCTGGAATGTCACCAATATATTTTATATACTTTTCTGTAAGCTACTATACATTTTTCTAACAAAAGAAGCTGGGAAAATAGGTTCTTGTAGCAATGTCCTTATAGGTCATATAACCACTACAAAAATAATCCTTCTGTGTCCTATATGTCAATTAATGCTTTATACATGTATAACTTAAAATGCACTGATGTATTAGTAACACTGTTTATTAAGCCCAACTCGAACATTACACTTAATGCAATCCATCAAAGCAGCTAAAGCCTTGGTATTCTTCTTGCCTCAGAAGCCGGAGTTTGATGCAGTATAGCGCCACCAAGTGACAAAACAAAAAGGCACCGACACAGGGGATCTCATGTCTTTATCTGTAGTGAAATCATAAGCTCAGCTTCCCTCCAGCGAGGGCATTAGTGTCAGGTTGTTTCAGTAGGATCCGACTGACAGCATTCAAGCTCCTCTGTTCCTATAGAGCGCTTTTATTTTCTTCAGTGTATAATCTTCTCTTGTATCTCCTCTCTTTATATATTGTTCAATTACTCTCAACAGAATACTGACTATAATATAAACTACATACACACATTGGTTGGGAACAAACTAACTTTCAAAAGTATACAGTAGATTGAGGTGATAAAGAAAATAATAGCATAAGACTCGCAACATGGGGGAGTTGTGGGTAAATAAAAACTTTTAAAATCTGCAATTTATATCATATATTACTGTATATAAAAAGCATATATAAAGAATAAAAATGATGACTACAGCACAGGTTCAATACCAGGATTGGTACATGGTACAAGATTATTATAAAGGAGGGGTAGGGTTATGGTAATGAGAGAAAAGATAGAAAAGAACGCCACCCCCTTATTGCACTCATGTACTCTCCTAACTTGTAAAGTGTTGCAGATAATGTTGGTGTTCTATAAAGACTTCTATGTACTGGAAGGCCGCTTTATTAGATACACCAGCACTTTCACAATTGGAACTTCCCTATACGGAAATTAAACATGTGACCCCAGAGCGCTGCATAAAATCAAGTAAGCAAGTTTCCCATGGATCAGCTGCACTGCGAGCCCCGATGACCGAACTTCATTGGAAGTCTCTCAGATCGATCAGACTAGCCGTGGCCTGGATGCAGCATTGTCAACAGTACAGAAAATTGTGTGCATGCATCCTGCGGACATGATTCCATTCATGAAAGGAGTCAGAGGAGGGGTACAAGAATCATTCTAACAGGTGTTGCAGTGTCAAAGAAACTACAGCCAAATACAAGACTGGTGCTCCAAGAAATTTATCTGAATGCACAATTCATCGTTCCTCAGCACAGATTATCTGTAACAGCAGACGACCAGTTCGAGTACCATTGCTGTCGAAGACAGAAAAACAAGATTGCAGTCGTCAAAATAGCCCAAAAATCAGATTACTGAGCAGTAGAAAAACATTAACTGGTCTGTGGAATGTTTTCTGGCACACCCTGATTCCTCTACAACCTGTGAATGAATGCCATAACAAAGTGCTATGCTTCTGAAGGCCCAAAGGAGGTCCCCACAGCGGTTTACGCATTTTGCAGCTATACGCTCTCTGCCAGAAAAAAGCCACTGTGCATGCCCACGAATCACATGCTCATGTGCAGTGTGACTCTTATGTTTTATTGTTGTAATTCCCTGCTCTGAAAAGAGCAGGGGATGCGTATGGAAATGCTGCCCATATCCTATGTATTGTGTATACGTGGTGAAAACAGTGTGGGGACAGGAGCCCCTAGACAAACAATGCACACTGATGCACATGGGTTTTGGTATGCATTTAGTATGCAATGTGTGATCATACTCTTAGGCTGCTTTGTCTACATACACAGCAATATGTAGAAACTGCAGAAGGTAAACCTTGAAAAATGAATGATCCCCCATTGCAAAAATGATTGTCAACCCAAAATACATGCCTTTAAGTGAAAAATGCCTCTAAAAAGGTGTCCAAAGCCTTTAGGTAGTAACCTTCTTGCTGCTGAACACACATTTACAGGTCCAGAAAAGCTCCTTGTGTTAAGGCAGCGGACTATAAATCCACGCAGTTGCACTAAGTTTTCTCACACCATAGTCTGTTGGAGTCTGAGACAGGGTGGCAGGAATAATTGTGGAGATTTAGCCATACTGTCACAAAATACATTAAAATATATCAAAATTGCCTTGCTCAATCCACATCAACCAAAGATCCTTCTTTATTAGATCTCTAGAAGAGGGAAAACGCATGCTAGAAGAGGAAAGAATCCCCTATGACACTAAGAGTATTGGCCCTCCAGATCTCAGCGATTGACACCTTTCTTGGACGATGGTGGGAAATCCTCGTCATAACTTGAAACCAGCGGAACATCGCGATCCAGCTGTCTGAAAATTCAAGTCAGAAAATACACCGCCTGTCTCACCTTTTTGAGGTTCTGTTAATGTCATTTAGGTTTGCAAAAGTTGTTTTCTCTACTGGGTTCTAGACCCTAGGGACAGAACTCTGAGGCCCACAAGTAAAGTGTTACTACACTTCAGGCCTGGGATTTGCACTGGGCAGCCCTGGGACTCTGGACACCATTGCTGCTAACAGGGTCTAGATAATGTAATTTCTAACTACACATCCCAGGCAACCTCCTGAAGCTTGCTGATTTGCGTCCACCCTTCGACGTGCTTGTCGAAGGTTGGGGCACTTGCAGGCACGCCAGGAGTCACAAGGGCCCCCTACACGCAGACACAGAGCCTCATATTTAGTTCCAAAGATTTTTATTGAAATGTTGTAAAATTTTGTTACAGATTGAACTGCAGCTTTACGCCTCTCACAGGGGGATCTTCTGTTTATAGAAATTGTTACAAAAATAAAATCACAAAATGGACAAACAAACAATGCCTCAGAATAATATTTATTAAATCGTATGCCATCAAAGATATAATAGAATTACCTGACATATTGGTACCACTTCTAGTCGACTAACCCCCCCACCTAGTAGAGTCGTGAGGCACTTCTCATACATACATACTTACTTACTTGGAATTTTCTTGGTAACAAATAACCATTTTCATCTTGTGTTGGGTTTGGGGACCGGTTTATATATTTAAGTTCCAAGTCGTTTCCACACATAAGCATCTAGCTCTGGTCACGGAATGCCCCCCAAACCCCCCGGCAGAAAATCAGATCTAATCAACTCTTCCTCCATTTCTAAAACGATTGTAATAATTTCACATAACGTCAAGGGATTTAACTCCCCAATCAAGAGAAGGAAGGCCTTCATACGGTATATCAAAACAAAGCCCGATGACATCAGCCTTCAGGAGACTCATTTTTCCTCCACCTCTCCACCAATAATCCTTATAAATTATTTTACCAGATCGCTAATGAACTTCAGAACGTGCACATGGCCTCCATCTACTGGATGGGAGATTTAAATATGGTCCTCGCCCTCCCTGGACCTCTTGTCCTATAGGGCAGATAAAATTGGCTCAAAAAGCAGAGAACCTTGATAAAATGCCACGTTGAAAGACTTGGCGCTAGCAGATAGCTGGAGGGAGGTCCATGGGTAATTGCCTGTATTAAAACAAAGGAAAAATCTCAGGCTCTACTAGCCCTGGAGAGACACCCTAGTCTACTGGAAATTGCCAAACAACGTCCTAGCATAGCACTAATTAAAAACATTAAGAGACACAAATTCAGCTCAATCTCCTATACACGTCACAAGCAGAAAGGAACCTCCAATGGATCTAGTCTGTCTATTTCAAATTAGCAAACAATGCCAATAGATTACTAGGTGCACAATTTATAACAAAAGGAGAGAATAAATTCTGTGTACTCCATCAGAGCAGATAATGGGGCTTGCACCTCAAACTTGGATACAAATTGCCCATACTCTTTAGAACTTCTACAGTAACCTATATAAATGCAAGCCCCAAAATTTCTCCACTGCCCTCCAAGATTTTTTTTAAAACCTTTCACTCCTGAAACTGAGGAACAAAACTCATGCTTAAGACAACATATCACAGAGGAAGAGATGGAAGAGGCTATTAAGCATCTAAAAGCAAGGTAAAGCCCCTGACCCCGATGGTCTGATGGCCCTATACTATAAAAAAATTCCTCGCTCCCATCGCTCGTCCTCAAGCGCTCCTATACAATGACATTTTATCTGGAAAATCTATCCCTGAGGAATTTATGAGTGCTCACATAACGGTAATTTCCCAAGCCAAATAAGGACCACATTTCTCCCAAAAATTATAGACCAATCTCGCTTTTAAAAACTTAAGCCCCATTTAGACGGGACAACTGTCAGGCAAATGATGCGCAACACTTGTCCCTGCATGTACTAAGCTTACGTGCTTTTGCACAAGAGCGGGTATCGTTGCTTCACAGCAGGACAGTAGCAGGATATTTCTCTCCTCGCTCTCCCTCATCCCTCTCCATTCACTTGTCAAAAAAAATAGCAAATTCCACAGCACTCCAAAAGGACCACAATCAGTGGGAGGCGGATTGATATGCAAAGCCACTTTAGTGGTGTCCTGGTCACTATGTGCACACAACCAAAGAATATATAATAAGCAGCAACATAAGGGCTCCTTTCCACTGGCGATAGCGATATCGCTGCGAGAAAAATCGCAATGTTAAAATCGCATCGCAACGCTGCAAAATTGCAAGCTTTTGCGTTGTGATGCGAGAATCTGTTTTGCCATTGCACTGTATGGGTGACAGAAAAATGCAAAACGCTGAAACAATCCTCCTGCTGCGATTTTTAGTCCTTCCATCACAGCTTGCCCTTAAACATCGCTAGTGGAAAGGTTGTCATAGAACAATATGTGTGGGACTTTCCTGCGAGAGTTCGCACTCTCGCATCGCACTGAAAACGTGTGATTACCTCGCTAGTGGAAAGGAGCCCTAAAGGCAGCCCTCTTAGTTAAAAAAATAAGAAAGTTCTTTATTCCATAAAAGCGGCGTTTCGCCCTTTTTGAAAAATGCCACACACTTTGGCCGAAATGTCACTTATGGAATAAAGAACTTGTTATTTTTAACTAAAAAGAGGACTGCCTTTATGCTGCCACTTATTATATATTCCTCTCCATTCACTTAACACAGCGGCAGTTCAGTACTGAACAGCTGCTATTTACACTGAACGATCAGTGATCAGGATTTTATGCAGCTTAAAATTCTGAATGATGATCAGTGTAAATAGGAGCCGTTCATTACTAAATGGCTGCTATGTTAAGTGAATGGGGGGGGGGGGGGTGTGTGCGGAGAACGAACGCTCCTCCAGTCACCCTGCAGTGAAGCAATGATTCTCATTCCTGTGCAAAAGCATATGAGCTAGTAAATGCGGAGAACGAGTGTCAGGCATCGTTTGCCAGACAGTCATCCAGTCTAAATGGGGCTTAAGACTACAAGATCCTGACAAGCATCCTAGCTAAATTGTTGAAATAATTTCCTCCACTCCCTGATCCACAGAGACCAGGTCAGCTTTATCTCTTCACAATAACCTCTGAACAATATTAGAAAAGTCCTCAATCTTATACAGATGCCAAAAAACACACAGCACCCCACTATTAACTGTAGCCCTAAACATAGAAAAGGCTTTCAACAGCCTCTCCTGGCACTACCTTTTCGCAGTCCTGGAGAACACAGGTATCCAGGGAGTCTTTGTCACAGCACTGCTCTCCTTATATTCCAGCGCCTCTGAAGAATTAAAATTCCCCTGCTCAATAATTAGAAAAATGGCGGCGGGAATTAAATAAGCAAAAAATAAAAAAAATCTAAAAAAGGGAAATGCAATGAGGGCATATATAACTACCAAGGCCTGCTGGAAAGGGAGGGAGGTGAGAAAAGTTATTTTGTATCTACTAGATATTATGGACAGGCGGGAAAAGGGCAGGGGCAGGTGTTCCTGGGGAGATGGGAGTAGAAAAGGGAAAAATATTTCTTCTACACAGCATTCTTTGATGTGTTTTCTTTTTTTGACCGTTTACCTAAATTCACTGTTAAGATATGCAGGGAACTTGCAGCATGTTAAAAAGTGAATTCAATAACTTTTTGAAATAAAAATATATCAAAATGGTGTGCACTGATTGTGAGAACTCGCTACCACACTTTTCCTTTCCCACCTCATAACGATGTACAGTACGCCAATCGAAAAAATGCATGCAAAATAACACAAGATAATTTTTAAAATAAGGTCAGAAAGGTACCTAATGTGTCCAACAGACAACATATTTGATGCACACTACGGACAACTTTTAAACGTAATTTTGCTTATCAAGTTTTTTTGGAGCCCAAAACAGGTACAAACAGATGCAAAAGTTTATTTTAAAAAAGTGCAAGATGAACATTTTTCTTTCTAATTGAGAATGTTCTTCAAATTACTAACCATTATAGTGTCATTTACATTCATAAGAAAAGCAAAGTGGAGATGAAGCATGTCGCAAAAAGCACTGTATGAATGCAGACTTTAAAGACGCAAAACACATGAGGGACACTTATAAAGCAAAGGACAAAAAAGCCTTTCCAGCATATGAATCAAGTATTTCCATACCTAGTTTTTCACTATACTTACTGGTTATACTTTAGCTGACCCCAAGAGGGCGCTCAAACCAAGAAAAAAAAAAGTTCCACCTCAAATCAGATCCTAGCCAAGTTTATTCTCCTTTACCATCACGATTAAACGCAACATCCTAATGGAACAAACTTGTTTAGAGTACAATTAATGAAAATCATCATCATATTAGTTACTTTACAAACACCACAAAAAGGTTGAGAATTGAAAAAAGAAAACCTTCCAGCTAACATGGTATAGGACTGCAGAGGATCTAACCAGGTGACAACGAAGCCTCAGATCTATGACATCTTTACAAAGAACCAACGTCAATGTTTTAGTTAGAGCAGACTGGTTGGGGCTCACATGTTGCCCAATCAGGAGATATAGCATGCGACAAATGAAAAGATCAATATGCAATTTATTGCACATAGTAGAATAGTTGTACATAACATTTGTTCACATTTGTGCTACAGATGGTCACCAGTTCTCATGGTTCATGGGAGGAAAAGCCCTGCATGCAGCACTACTCTTCCTGTAAAGACGACGGACATCGCAACAGAAACCCAGCGTCACCCAACATTGTGGAATTTAAAGAAAAAAAAAATGTACACAAGGCTGGGTTCACACAGGGCGGATTTGTTGCGATTTTTCTGTGGCGGTTTTACCGCATAAGAACTGCTTCTGCAGCAAAACAGTTTCAAAGGTTTTGTCTTGCGTACTTTCCGCGCGGAAAACCCGCAAGCGGTTTTTTTCCGCAACGCTTTTTTACTTTTGCAGCATATTTTGGTGTGGATTTTGCTGTGATCAGAGGTCTATGGACAAAAAAGCGCTGCGGAAAATTTAAAAGAATTGACATACTGCGTGTTGAAAAATCGCACCGCAGCTGCGCGGTTTTGCCGCAGTGCGGATATGCAACGGCAAACCGCAGCAAATCCCGCCCGTGTGAACCCAGGCCAAATAGTTGCTTCCCTAGACATCTTTTCTAGACTCCCCCATGTACACAAGAAGAGGTACAAGTAGCTGTCAGACAGCTCTTGCAAGTCACTATTATTCTATGAGCCAGCTAGGCAAGTCACCTAAAAATCTGTTAATGACAACTTATTATATGGTTTTTCATCGATAACGAAGTACTAATGCCCAACTACAAATATGGCCAAACTAGCTTCCGAGAGTTGGCTATACGGATAAAGGCGTTAGACTTAAAAAGGGTTTCATTGGAGGAATCTTGTAAAATATATATACACCGGTATCATTCAGATAAACCTTTTACACAACCAAATTATCGGGCAAGAACTCTTGTCCGAACAATTATTCACCAGATAATTCGGGCCACATGAAATGTAGAGCGATTAACCGTTGAACGAGAAAAATCTTGTTCGTAAGCTGGTCGTGGATTTTGAGAAAACAAAAAAAGTGCTCGCCAATTGTATATGGACAGATGTACAGTTGGCCTATGGGGATGAACGTTTTCAGTTCCGATTGTCGATCCACATAAGAAATGCTCAGTCCATGTAAATAGAAAGGTAAACAAAATGTCAATATGCTTGTTGACGGACGCTTCTTATATCAGGCTAAGAATTTGGCCCATGTAAAAGGACCCTTATTTAGTAATTCTTCGGATTTTGGTCTTTTCAAGTTAGAGGCAAAGTTTTACGCGGCTTTCATTTTAACAGGATAATTCTACTTAATATGCAGGGTACTGTTGTATCTTGTCTCCACCGGAACTAGGGGTGGAGACATGGGTTGGCCGGGTACACTAGTAGGGAAGGGTCAGTGTGACAGCTGTACACGCCCCTCTGGCATGCAAGTTGACTGCCAAGAATTTCATTTGCGCTGATACAACAGTACCCTGTTTGAGACATCCCGCTGCGACATCCCGTGTCAGCTGATGCCGACCGTGTTACTCTCCCCCGCGCCAGTCTGCCATGTCCACTCAGCACATTCCTGTGACTGCTGTTGTTGCTCTTGCATTTGTAGCTTGTCAGCTTTAGCTCAGCGGTGCGCTGTCATTTCCCCTCCAACTCTGTGACATCATGCCCCCTCCTAGAAGCTATCACCTACCATTTCTGGCGCAGCACCTCCCGTGCAGACTGTCCCCGGCAGCCTCCCATCAGCGCTCCAAAATCTGCAGCGCTTTCACACTTTCATGTCCTCAGCTGTCAGTAGCCCCACCGCACTCTCAGCCGCTGTTAGTCTTCTCGCTGGCCTCGCATTATACCAGGCATACATGATGGCAGCAGGGAGACAAAGCGCAGGAGCCGAAAAGGGGGCTTGGCCGAGCGGCGGAGAGGTGATTGACTGGAGCCGGCAGGGGAGATGAGGCCCACCCATTCTCCTGCCCAGCCAATCTAGTTGGGGGCATTGCTTGTGGGCATGCATCTCGTCTCCACCCATGCTTCTGGTGGAGACAAGATACAACAGTACCAATATGCAGTTTATTGCCATTTCTATTTCTTAATAGACTAAGGGTTTACAAATCCATTCCCCAGATTTCTGATTAAGGAATACATATTGTATGATACAATATGTTATGCTGTTGATATATTTTACAGCATTAGCGGTGCAATGCTGGTCTGCTTGGACTAGTGTTTATTATTGTGTTGGGTCTATGTAGGGGGCTTGGCCGGTCAGACAAATAAAACCATAGCAGCATGAATATCTACCATAGCACGTCAGGAAAAAAAACAAACAGGAAAACTTAATATCTCATCAAAAACAGCAGGGTTTTGGGAGCTGAACGGCAGAAAGAGATTTTTCATTATTACACTGTGAGGTAGTACATGTCCATTTCAATTTTGTGGTAAAGTAGTCAGGGCAGTTTAATCAACATGTTGCAAGGCCCTTTGACAGCAGAGGAACATTGTATTCACGATTTGAGGATCTGAAACACATCTTGCTTTATGTATTCTGCCATTCTGCTTGTTACAGATTCTTCAGCACCAAACAAGCCCTTAATAGAAAAATCCACTAGCTGCTACTGTTCTTCTACACGACGACTGGTGATCTAGAAAGTTATTCTAACACACCTACAGGGGCATTGCAGAAATTTCTATTACCTGCTCCAGTATTCCTGCGGGTGTTCAAGCCATTATTCCTTTATCCTGTCAATTTGCAGAACATGAGCATCTCAACAGAATAAATGCTGCACCCAAGAGCAGTAAAGACACAGGTAACAGGCTAACATTTAGGAATTGTACCTCCACTTTTAATTTTTCCCATTTATGTCCTCTGACCGATTTAACACTTTAGCGCCTTCAGTTATATAGAAAAAAAATATACAAAATTACTTTTGTAGCAGACTTTGCTTTTCAAAAGTAGTACAGACCAGCTGGAGTCTGTGCTGCTCATACCTATGCACTAGGAGAACAACAGACCATCTTGCTATAAAGATGGAATACCTCTGCAGCGTCACCTATTGGAAGGCAGCATTCTTGCAAGTCAATGTTAGACTCCTTAGGATGAGGATTTATCCGTTCAGTCGTTGCCAACTTTCAGTCACCTTGTGGATTAGCATACGCCATGCTTCCCTGCCTTTGGCCTTTAGATTTTCCACAGTCATGTATGTGTCAACCTTGATTGTATCTAGCCAGCATGTTCTTTGACGTCCTCTTCTTCTGGATCCACTGACTGTGCCGAGCATTAGTGTTTCAAGAGAGTTAGCTCGTATGACATGACCAAAGTATGAAAGCCGTTGCTTGGTGACTGCTTTCTAGTGATACTTCTTGTTTGACACGGTCTAGGATCACCTTATTTGTGGCAATCTCTGTCCATGGTATGCGCAGCATATGCCACCAGCAACACAGCTCAAAGGCCTCGATCCTTCTGTCTACTTAACTGTCTGGCTTTCACATGCATGTGGAGTTCTTGGGAAAAGGATTGCATGGATTTGGAGCTTTGTTGTAATGTTTTTACACTTCCATATCTTCGCCCTTCCTTGCATTGCACTACAAGCCAATGCGGATTCTTCATTTGATGTCATAACTCTTCATACAAGCCTTAGAACAATGACTGGGACTTGAAAACCAAGCCAGAATCACATCTTCCTTATTTGCACATTTGACACATGTCATCAAGGCGGTCAGGAAACATGCCATTAAAGGTGTTGTCCAGGGATAGAAAAACATGGCCACTTTCTTCCAAACACAGCGCCACCCTTTTCCGTGTATTGTCTGGTATTGCAGCTCAGCTCCCATTTACTTCAATGGAGCTGCACTGCAATACCATACACAACCCTATGGTACACGGCCATGTTTTTCTAACCCTAAACAACCTCTTTAAACCATTAGGCCTCATGTCCACGGCACATGCAGATTTCCACAGCGGATGCACTGCGAGTCATCATTACATTAATTTTTTTATTGCTTGTGGGAGATCACGGATTGCAATTTTTTTCCCCCACACGGATGCACTGTGGATCATCCCCGCAGAAAAAAATCCGCAACCCCACCTACCAGCCTTTTCCCCACCTTCCAAATTGATTTTAACCTTCAAATTCGCAAATTTATTCCACCTCGCCACACACCAGTTTGACTTTGGGCTGTGTAGACAGCACCTAGGGAACCCCGGTTTTCACACTTGACCCCTCCAAGCATGATACGGTCTTTGCTACGGGGTCCTCAAGCGATTTCTTATCCAGACAGTGCCAGCAGCAAGCAATAAAAGTTGGGAAGTCAAAACTGAGGGCAGGGAGCCCAGAAGTCAGAAAAGTCAGAGTCAAACAAGGGTAAGAACTGGAATATGCACAAAATGGGCTTGGTCATAAATGGCTAATGAGACCAAATTGCTTAGTCATCCTAAATGAGGGAAAGTTACCTAATCTAGCTGGTGATTGATGGGGAACTGGATTCGGGAGTGTGCACTGGCCCTTTAAGAAATGGGGCAGGAGCACACGAGCTCTACAGGTAGAGGGCTGGGAGCAAGCCAGAAGCAGAGGGGCAGTATGTGACAGCTGGTGGCTTCAGACCACAACCCCAGGAAGTGAGCAGCGGTAACACTCCGTGACATAATGTACACGATACAAGCACCATGGGGTAAACAATCCAAGCAATTTTTGATCATATTAAGGCTAAATTTACATTGGCCAAAACAGCGAGTTGCACTCGAGACTCAGGTGCAACTTGCATGCTACAGCACACCAGTCCATTTGCTGTTTGATAGACACATCACATTGATATGCATTGGTATGTCTTATCTTGAAAAGCATAAGCATAAGACAAATTGTGCATGTATATAGCCTTATGGGGATATGTACTGTCTGTGTAATCACATGAACAGCAAACAGATACGCTCATGTGCACCTAAGTCCATGATGTGGATCATACGTTTATTTGCATTTCTTGCAGTTTTCTGGGACATTAAGGCTGGGGTCACACGGGACCAAAATCCTACTGAAATCTCACAGAATGATCTCATGGAAATTCCGCAAGATTGCTGCGGGAGAAATGTAGCTTGAAAACCTGCAGCCTTTCGTTGTGGATTTTGGAGCGGCTTCGCCGCCTGCATTCCGCTACAACCATGTCTCCCCATAGAGAGGAGAGCTGCCGCCAGAGACTGGGGAAGAATTGACACGCCGCGTCTTTGAATTCCACGCGGCATGTCAATTTCAGCGCAACTTAGCCACAACAGATCGGCCACAGCATGTGGAAGGAATTTTTGCAAATTTCAGCCACTTTGTTGCTTTTTCCCCAGGATAAAAATCCGCGGGCGGAATTTCTATGCATGGCTCTACCGCAAAAACCGCCTAGGGGGGGGGAAAAAAAGTCCTTCTGTCAGTTACTGATCATCACACAGCTCCTGTCACACAGTTATCATAGAGGATATCACAGCTCATCCTCCTAACTGTACATTTATGGAGTATAGCTTATTTAGAAGCAGGGCCAGCTTTTGGGGCTTGCGACCTGTGGAACTGTGCAGGGCGCATTACTCCAGTAAGATAAAAGGAGGCGCTGTCAAAACTCTAGCCGGTGGAAGACATTAACTTCAGTAATGAACTCACACGATGCCCTCTGCTTAGCCTGATAGGCTGATCGTTCCAGATATCTTGTATAGCAGAGCTTCATTACCCTTGGGTGCCAGCAGTCACCGGAGTTTCCAAGCCTAGAGTCGATGAAGAACCTGTGATGACAACAGTCTCATGACCATCGCAGGTCCTTCACCATATAGATGAACGGCAGTCTGCAGAGGTAAGGGCCTATAGAGCTCTCCCTCTGCCTCCTGCATCACACGCAAATCTGAAGGACGAGGTAAAGGGCACAATGCTAGTGGAGGCAGGATGATTAGTGGTGAAAGTGCTGCAGCAGGAACACCTGGTATAAAAGGTTGCTGCCATTTCACCTACATTGTCATGTTTGGTGTTTTTGGAATGAGGATTTGTGGGTTCTGAGGCAATAACTTTTCATAGCCAAGATGGGAATTAGCTGCTATAGTTACTGTCCACCTGTCTGTAGCCTACAAAAACAGCCAAACGCTTCAGCCCAGTAGTGTTAGCTTAGCTCTCATTGAAAAGAATGGGAGCTATGGAAACAGTATAGCACAACGCGCTATGCCATTTCTGTAACTTGGGGAGTTGGGGCTGAAGTTTCCAGCAGTTTTCGACTGGCGATCAGAAATAGAGGACTAGGTTTTCCCCTCTAAGTCATAAAAACCGTGAGATGGAAATGGCCCTTTAAGCTGCATCTAATTTGTTTGGTTCTGTTAGGCTGATAGTTTGTGCTGCACTGTGATAAGAGTTTGGCACTACATTAGTGACATTTTGTGTTGCAGTGTGGTATTTGGAGCTATTGAAGCAATACTTTGTGCTGCACGGTTTTACTTAAGGTGGCTTTTGATGAGCGTAAGTGCAAATACGCTTGCCCCAGTGCAACTTATTTGGGCAGTGAACAAGGTTATTTTGCGTGCATAATGGCACGCTGTACTATAATTTTTTGTGCATGCAGGGCCTGTTCATATGCAAGCAGTTAATGTCCCAGCCCGACTGCAGGTCTACTGATCCTCGCGTTACTGTGATTTTTTTTGCTGCAGACGTGCGGTCAAGCTGGGACACTCATTCATATAAAAGGCAATACGCTCGTCTGAGATAGCCTTAAGTACAATTTATTGCAGCATGTAATGCGTGTCGCTATCATTCTGCAATATGGAGGGGGCAATATTGCAAATAGGCTGGAGAACACACACTTGCGTTTGCGTTTTTTGTTAACGCAGTTGTCAATGGGACTTTCTAATGTTAAAAACGCAACGCACCAAAAACGCAAGTTGCATTGCATTTTTAACATTAGAAAGTCCCATTGACAATCGCGTTAACAAAAAACACAAACGCAAGTGTGTGGGAGCCCTAAGGGCTCCTTTCCACTGGCAAGGTAATCGCACATTTTCAGTGTGATGCGAGAGTGCGAGCTCTCACCAAGAAAGTCCCACAAATGTTGTTCTATGACAACCTTTCCACTAGCGATATTTAAGGGCAAGTTGCGATGTGAGGATTAAAAAAATAAAAAAATAAAAAAAATTAAAAAAAAATCGCAGCAGGAGGATTGTTTCAGCGTTTTGCATTTTTCTGTCGCTCATACAGTGCAATGGCAAAACAGATTCTCGCATCGCAACGCAACAGCTTGCGATTTTGCTGCGTTGCGATTTTAACATTGTGATATTCTCGCAGAGATAACGCTATCGCCAGTGGAAAGCAGCCCTGACAGCAAAACGCCGCTGTTATGGTGATGGGGCAATAAAGTAACTGTTGACTTTCATCCACTTATGCTGCCGGCTACTACTACTTTTTTAACAGACTTATCACCTATCCATTAGATAGGTAATAAAAGCCTAGATTGTGGGGGGCTTGCCACCGATTCCAAGAACAGGAGTCCCTTGTCCCACTCTCCTCATCACGACAGGATTGCTGAGTGGACCCAAAGCTGCCATTCCATTCTTTTGGGTAAAGGTGCTAGATGGCCATTTACATAAAGCTAATTTACGTAGAGAGATTAAGGGGTAATTGTATTCATAAATATAACTTCAATAAGAATGATCTGATCTAAAATGAATTGAGCAGCACCAGGCATGTGCATCCACGGCTTCTTCAAATGTGACATCACTAAGTCCGTTCAGCGATCCTGCAGTGACAAATAGAGATGGTGGCAAGGAACCACCAGGATCAGTGGGGGGGGGGGGGGGCTCAGTAATGACCCCCCCCCCCCCCTCAACCCACTGCAGTCCAGACTTATCACTTATGCAATGAATAGGTGATAAAAGTTTGCCATGAGACAACCCCTTTAATTGGAGCCACATAGGGGTCTTATTCTTAACTGCGGTGCACAGGGGGTCCTATTACTAAGTGAGGGCACACAGGGGGTCTTAAGGGAGATTAGGCTATTTGTGGGGGTGGGTCACTAATAAATGAGACCACAAAGGACATTATTATTATGGTGGGGGTGTCACTGAAAAGTTGAATAGAGGTTGCAGCAGAAGGATGAGTAAAGTGTGCAAAGGCAAGTCATCAGTGCGTCTAAATGGGCGTGGGGCACCCGCTTTTCGGGTACTTTTAGCCGATCGTTAAAAAATCAAGCTAACCTAAAAATTATCCTTAACTTTTATCAGTAGTTCTCCACGGGGGTGGGGGGAGTGCTGAAAGCATTGTTTCCCGTGGAGAACAAAGGATCTGAGTGCTGATAATAGCCTTGGGCTATTAGCTGCATTCAGTGAAGGCTTCATTTGCATACATAATTGGTATTTAAGCAGCTGAGTAGCTACTTAAATACCAATTATTTTTTATGCAAAATAATCGCTCAAAGCTGTCACTCAAACTGTCATTTGAGCGATCTTTGAGCTATTATCTGCTCTTGTAAATGGGCCTTAAGACCTCTTACTGGTAGTCTCGGCCCATAGTGAAGAAAAAAAAAAAAAAAAGAATATGGACGACTCCAAAAAGATATCAACACCTGTGATCACGGGAAGTACCTGCACTGTAATCACCATCACTGTGAAGAGCCAATATTTTAGTACATTATATGTTAACTATTTGGAGGTATACTGAAGTTGAGATACTGTATCCGAGGTCTACCGCAATATAAAGATTTTCTTCTAGAATCAGTAATATTTTTTTCCCAGGGCTTCCGATGCAGTGTTCATGTTATAAGCTTGATTTGTGTACGCGGCTTGGTTCTGCTTTTTTTATGTTATGAGATTGGTTCTAGCATTCAACTGCACACAGAGCTGGAGTCTGGTACTGGTATTCACGTTATGAGCTTGGTTCTGGCACAATATTTATGTACTGAGGTTAGTCCTGATGCCATATTTATAAACAGGTTAAGGATGGAAGGACATGTTCAAGCTGGCTGCTTATGGCCTAATCACACCCACCTGTTGGTGGTCGATGGCCACACAGTTTTGCCAGTAAATTGGCTGAGTGTGGCCAGCTGCACTGTGTGTTTCCACCCCAATGGTGCATTAACACGTCACAGATTTACTGTAGACATTTTACAGCAGAAAACTCTGCAGCAAATCTGCACCAAAAAGATCGTTTTGGTGCAGTTTTTGACACAGATTTGTGGAAGATTTCAAGAAAAAAAGATGCACTTAACTAATTTTACATTATAAAATGGTTACTACTTTACATTAGATTAGATCTTTACATTTATTTTTGATTTCAACCTTAGTTTAGGTTTAAAACCTAGCATATATTAAAAGGCAAACAGGAATTTTAGAATGTGGCGTTTCCACATACGTTTCAGCTCACAACAGAGAAACGTGGCCACACTTCATATAAGGGTCTGTTGAGAACTCCTTTAGGGGGCAGAGTTCTGTATTCCTGATACAGAGGTCCAGAGCCCTTGCTTTTCTCCTCACAACCTGCCAGTGGAGGGCTTGTCTCACAAAAGTAACTTACCATCTATCCACAGGTTAGGCAATGAATCTCTTATCAGTGGAGGTGCAACTGCTTTGAGTAGCTAGTGCTTGGCCATCTCCAGACATCTTGTAGAAATTAATGGAGCAGTAGCACACATGTATTACTACCACAATTACTCCAGGACACTCGGTACCCCCATTCTCATGATAGGTCAGTGTCCCAGTGATCAGACCCCCCCCCCCCCACTGATCAGATGTGAAAAGGGAATAAGTTTAATTTTATGGGACGAACCCTTTAAGTCAGTGTTCCCCAACTCCAGTCCTCAGGGACCCCAAACAGGTCAGGTTTTCAAGATTTCCTCAGTGTTGCACATGTGATTTAATTATTGTCAGTGCCTCAGACATTGCCACAGGTATTCTAACCATAGGATACATGACCTGTTTGTGGTCCCTGAGAACTGGAGTTGGGGACCCCTCCTTTAAGCCATTCATTATATGGTTTAGGATGGTTAAGTAGTTAACCGTGATCTAGGGCAGCAAATGTACCCCCAATTATTTAGTCCAAAATTCCTATAGGTGTCAAAGTTCTGTTTTCCTGATACATAGGTTCAGAGTCCTTCACAAAACCTTCTAGTTAAAGGATACTAGAGGAAGCGCACTACGTAAGTATTTATACAGACCCAAATTACCCAATAATATACCAGCATACAGTGACTATTTTGGCTCCTTTTTCTCCTAAACTTTGGAATATGGGGCCCTGTACTTGGAAATCCCCCTATGTTAGTCATCGCAGCATTCACGTTAACTTTTAAAATGTGAACACCTAACAGTATGGCATAAGTATGGGTACAGACCCAACAACTTCACAATGAATAAAGGACACTGCATTCTCATTACAAAAATCCCAATATGTTTTCTGATAAAGTGATATTTAACTCTTTAGAAGTACACAAGGATACCCAGACAAAAAAATGAAGCTGCAATCAATTTTCAAAATTATCATATTGAACAGTTTTCAGACACTGAACGCTGTAAAAGCGACTCATTCCTTATTCTGCTATTTTTCTTGTATACCGGAAAGCCCAGTATGTATGTCATGTAATATGGAGTTCTGCTGCGGTGCCTAAAATAGAAGGATACCATTCTGAGAGCCAATTATTTCAAAGAGGAGTTTTCTGGCACATTGTTATCTTGGCAGAGGTTCTGCCGGTCAGAATAGGAGACTGACCCATGAAATAACGGTTTAGAATATTAGGAACTTCAAAAG
This sequence comes from Eleutherodactylus coqui, assembly GCF_035609145.1. Taxonomy (NCBI): domain Eukaryota; kingdom Metazoa; phylum Chordata; class Amphibia; order Anura; family Eleutherodactylidae; genus Eleutherodactylus; species Eleutherodactylus coqui. Next base: position 58,192,828 of record NC_089839.1, read on the forward strand.
TCTACATATATAGTAAGCCTTGGATACTTTGTTTTGATACTGCTATTTGTAATTGAGAAACTTTAGATCACCACAAATTCAGGCCTCCCTCACACAGGTGTTAGCAAACGCTGCATTTACTGCGGTTTCAGCAACATCGGCATGCATTTGCCAGCATTTTGGCACAGCTGAAGCCAAGGAAGCTGGAAAAAAAAGGAATACTCACCTAGCAGGCGCCGTCCGGGTCCCTAACGCTTCTCTGTGCTCCAATCACAGGCATTCATTACCAGAAGGAGAGGGGCAACATAAGGATAAGATGTGATCTATGCTGGTTATATTTGTCTTACCCTTAACTTCACATAACCCTAATCTGCAATCTCAGCAACCAAAGTAGCTCCACGGCATGCTGAGACTTGTAGTTCACGACAGAAGCACAAGGCAGGAAAATGCAGTTTGGCTGGCTGCATGCAGCCAGGTCACACTGGCCACCAATAACCAACAGCAGCCAGATGTACCAGCATAATATGCCCCTTGGCAGCTGTGGGCAGGCATTTACGTCATGGGGTCTGAGGTTTGTAAGGAGGTGGATTAAACATTCGAACTAGGTCCATACAATACGGGGGCCGGCTGTTTCTTACAGATGACACCCGTCTGCACCGCCACAAGTTACAGCCATTAACCATTTCAATGCCGTAGTCAATTCTGACAGCAGCATTTAGATACCCTGTTCTGAGTTAGGGTGACTACCCAGTAGCGTTTTTTTTCACTGCGAAATTCACAGCGTTTTTTTTTCTGCAGGGGTCTATGGGACTTGTAATGTTAAAATCGCGATCGCGATTTTAGCTTTACATGTCCCATAGCCCAAAGACCGCTGCAGAAAAAAAACAAAAAAAAACACTGCGGATTTCGCAGTAAAAAAAAAACACTAGTGGGTAGGTCACCCTTAGGGGGTTCCAAAAGCCCCACCCAACGCGATGAGATAAACGAGAAAAAAAAAATCAGTTTTAAAAAGTTTAATTGAAAAAAGTTTTAAACAAAACAAAAACAGAAACACATTTTTCCATACTTATAATAAAAAAATAAAAAAAATAAAAAAAAAAAATCTAAAAAAATTTAACAGCAAAACACACATTGGTATAGCTTGGTCCAGCAAGTCAGATCTACGAGAGCAACACTTTACACCACACGTTTAATGGCAAGGAAAAAAAAAACGCCATAACTGAGGTTTGTTTTTTTAAATCAGTCTCAAAGAAAAAAAAAATGTAATGAAGTAATGAAACTCATGTGTACTCCAAAATGGTACAAATAGAAACTACAAGAAGTTGCGTAGTTGCTACATAGAGCAAACTGGGGATTCTGCTCCCTTGCTCTGTGTGCAGTTTATAGAAGCTGATACAGCAGCTATTCTCCACTCACCAGCTCAAAAACACTAAAAAGGAGTATTCTGGGAATTTACTATTGATAACTGTTGAATTGTCAGGAGTCCTTTACTCAGGATTCCCACTGATCAGATAGCCATCTGTCAGTGCAGTGGAGCTAGATGTCCACACTGGGATTGGAGTTGGAAGGGTATTGAAATCAGTGGGAGTGATGCTTTTTTGTTACACTTCTGGCTCAGACCTCAGAGCAGACATTGAAATTGATGGCTGGAGGATCAGCAATCAACTATTGATAACCAATCTTGAAGATACGTCCTCAATAATAAAATTACAGGAAACCTCCTTTAAATATACATACTGCAGAAAAGGCCAGACTGGTGAAAATGCCTCAAAAAGTCTCAAAATGATGGCCAGATATACCAGAAGTTTTGTTCATGCCCCCACGCATAACAGACCCAAAGTGGAAGAGGGTCACGATTCAGCTGCCCATTGAAGCAGAACTATCATTCCCCTGGTAGTCACAGTATATCTAGTGGAAAATTTAGACTTCCCTTACTCTCCAAATAACCAAGAAAGTTCTCCTCTTTACTCTAGTCAAGTTATAGCGAGGAGAAAAAAAAAAGAAAAAAAGACTGGTGGATAGGCACAACTCTCCAGAAAATACATTAAAAAGTATGGCTAAGCGTTTCTAACAAAAAAAAAAAATTTTATAAAAAGAATAAATAAATCTGTAGTTTTCATTATCAATGATCTGTTGCCCATTTATATATTTATCTGTTTGAATGTATTCTTTTATTGTAACTCAACGGTAATTTTTCTTGTTTTATTCTTCCTGCTCTTGCATTTGCAACATATCTATTTTAGGTCATCCCTTCTATGATCTTGCATAACCTTTATGCATTAGCCCCACCCAGCATGACTGAAGGCGGCGTTCACCCCGAAACGCGTATCCTATGCTGGTTTTTAATATACTCAATAAAAAAAGTTGGATCATCCCACTCTTTTCTGGAGGCTTGCGCCTATCCATCAGTCTTTTCTCTATAGTTTTCCACACAACTGTCATGCCCACCATTGGTGGGCTATCCTGGTTGGCAGCACCTCCACAGCACATTCAATTTTCACAGTCCATTCTAAGGCTTTTTGATCCAAAACATTATCTGGGACCAAAACCTGTAATATCACCAGGTTTGCACCACCCCTCTCCATTCCTAGTACTCTAGTAGTTTAAACAGTTTTCCCTCTTCATCCAGTAATTGTGAACAGTGTTTATCTCCCCCCACCTTCCTCAACAGATTTCCACCAACCTTCCACTACCCAGTAATTACAGCAACGCTTCTATTCTTAAACATGGTAGTCTCAGAAAAGCCTTCGCCTTTTCGGAATTTCATGGCAGTGCCTTTCCACCCTTATTTCAAAAGGCCGTAGAAGAAATTGGAGGAACTCAAACTGAAGGAATTTGCTTATTGATCTTACTGGCAACCTGCCACATCTTATGGCAGTTACACTGTATATAAAAGACAGAAAACGTGTAACAAAGTTTAATAAAAATAAAAGGATATAAAAATCAATACATTTAAATTCTTGTGATTACGTTCTACAACTTAACCATAGTGCAGCATGTACTTATTTTTCATCTCAAAACAAAATTAAAATATTTGACGATAATAGTTTAGAATCATTAAGCGTTATCACAGCAATGAAGGCAAAATATTCAATACTTTCTGATTTCACCATCATCTCAATTGTTTCTTACCTTTTAAAACTACATCATTTATTTATAAAAACTAAATTACAATTTGAAAACTGGCCAGCTCACTGCTTGGCGTTAAACCCTGGTAGTGCAAGTATATCGCTGCTGGCATATTAATTCACTAGAGTATAAATATGAATGGAGAACACTTTACTCCTAAGATTGCAAGTAGCAATGGTAATTTAAGATGCCAATACAATGCAAACATGTATTTTTTCTGCATTCAAAATAATGTGCTCACAGCTTTAGGCTCAATGTCCACGTGCGGATTTTAACTATAAGATCTGCGCACATAGGGATGCATTAGCATCTGCAGGGCAATTTAAAACACGCTGATGTGATTTTTTTTTTTCCACAGTGTGCGGATTGCAGGCGCTGGTAAAAAAACAAACAAAAAAAAACAACACACGTAGCATGCGCCATTTTTGTCTGCGGATTCTGCAGGACAGCTTCTATTGAAGTCAATGGAAGCCATCATAATTGCGGCACAGCCACAGCTCTCATTGTGGCTGTGCTGTGGATAAAATAAAAAAATAGAAAATGCACTGCGCATACATCCGGCACATCCGGACGCATCCGCTATGCTGAAGAAAGAGGATCCGGTTGGTGCATAGGGCATCATGCGCTGGATCCGGAGAGGCAAGAAAACCTTTTGTTCTCCCAGTGTCCCGGGGCACAGCTGGATTCCGCTGCGGGATTCAGCAGTGGAATCAGTGAAGGTATTATTGTATCTTGTCACCACAAGGAAGCTAGAGGTTTGACAGAGCTTGGATGCAGGAACACCCGTCACACCCCCAGCTCTCGATTGGTGACTTCTCGAAGGTCCTAGCAGCAATATGTAGTGATTTTAGTCTTGCCTGGACGGTTAGGGATTAGTGTAGCTGTTAGGCTTACATTACCACCTGAAAAGGCTTCCATGTAGGAGACAAAATAATGTAAGCCTAACCCCAAAACACCCCTAACCCTTCTGGCAAGGCTAAAATCACAGTAGTGTTTGTCTGGAAAACAGGCTGCTTGTGCATGTGCTGGGACTTAGTGCTGGCCGGAAAGACAGATGAGTCCGGCCCACCGGTACTGACAGGTCTCCACGATGAGCCTATCTAAGAGATAGGCCCACGCGGAAAATCGTGGCAAGTCACAGCATGCTGCGATTTCAATCCCGCAAGCGGAGAATCGCTATGATTCTCTGCTCATGGACGTCGGGCTGCGCATTCCATAGTAAGTCTATGGAGAGAGTATCATGTGAGGTTCGCGGGCAATTTATCGCCGTGGATCTCGCGATGAAAACTTGCCAGTGGACAGGCAGCCTAAGGCCTCCTGCACACAGGCAGGTCGAACCCCACATGCTGGATTTCTGCTGTGGAGTTCGACCTGGTGCCCGTCCAGTGACCCCCTGCGTACCTGTCCTGCGTCTTTCTACCAGCGTGCGGATGTGACCGCCGGCACTCCATCGCGCAAGGGGAAGGGGGGGGGGGGGGGGGTGACACATATCCTACGATATGTCCACAGTGCCCGCTGCGGAAGTGACACGGGATGGGCAGTTTTCATTGACTTCAATAGAAGCCGGCCATGCACAAGACGCAGAAAATCACAGCATGCTGCGATTTCTTCTCTTTGAGTGGAAAAATCGCCAAAGATGAAATGGTGTTTTGCCATTGAATGCTATGGGATTGCATTTGCTGCGGAGTCCAAAGGTGGACACCCACCAGACTCTGCAATGCAAATACGCCCGTGTACAGGAGATTTTAGGGTGAATGCAGATGGCCAAGTCAGATTCTGACTGCGAGAGTCTCGTAGCGAGATGAGACCCTGTGCCCCTGCAGTGACCCGCGGCTTACCTGTCCAGCGTCTTTGCTCTGCGGATGTTCTGGCATGGCGTACAGCCGCACATGCAAAGTGCAGAGCCTGCGAGGCTCTCACTGAAATAGGACATGCCTCAATTTTGTCATCGTGCGAGTTAGCTGTGCTGCTCTCCACCTATCAGCGGATTAACGCCACATGTTTATATTTGTATATCAATTGTTATCCATCTCAATATTGGGCATCACCAAGGCGCTCCCCCACCCTCTCTTTTCTAATTTAAAGGAGATGTCCCGCGCCGAAACGGGTTTTTTTTTTTTAAACCCCCCCCCCGTTCGGCGCGAGACAACCCCGATGCAGGGGTTAAAAAAAACCACCCGCACAGCGCTTACCTGAATCCCGGCGGTCCGGCGTCTTCATACTCACCTGCTGAAGATGGCCGCCGGGATCCTCTGTCTTCATGGACCGCAGGGCTTCTGTGCGGTCCATTGCCGATGCCAGCCTCCTGATTGGCTGGAATCGGCACGTGACGGGGCGGAGCTACACGGAGCTACACGGAGCCCCATAGAGAAGAGGAGAAGACCCGGACTGCGCAAGCGCGGCTAATTTGGCCATCGGAGGGCGAAAATTAGTCGGCACCATGGAGACGAGGACGCCAGCAACGGAGCAGGTAAGTATAAAACTTTTTATAACTTCTGTATGGCTCATAATTAATGCACAATGTACATTACAAAGTGCATTATTATGGCCATACAGAAGTGTATAGACCCACTTGCTGCCTCGGGACATCTCCTTTAAAACCTAGAGGAATTTTGCTCTGTAGGTGAAAAATTTATCGTATCTCCTCTAAGGAGTTTGATGCCCAGGGTTCCTTTACGTTCAATTAATCTAATCTGACGACTATCAATGAATCTTAGGGAATACATTTTCCCCCATGTTCTTCAAAAATATGTTGTGCTATCGGGATATCTGCCCTGGTTCTAATGGTACTTTGATGAGGTTTAGAGATATGGTTTTGGAATTCTTGTATGGTTCTTCCCACATACAGTTTGGGCCGGGGCATCAAGCTATATAAATGATGCATTTACTCCTACAGTTGACAATAGAATATATGATATTCGACAAATTTATCAACAGTTTCATGAAGTGTTTGGTCTTGGTAATATAGGGGCAAAATGAGCAGTGGCCACATGGGGTACAACCAGTCCATTGGGTAGGTTTACATATATTTTCGGTGACACAAGATATCAAGTGACTTCTTACCACAAGATCCTTCAAATTTGCCTCTCCTCGATAAGTGACAGAAGGATGTTTATGAACGACGTCCTTCAAGTGCGAGTCAGACAGGAGAATGGGCCAGTATTTAAAGGGGTTGTCCTGCAGAAGCAAGTGGGGTTCAGCACTTCTGTATGGCCATATTAATGCACTTTGTAATATATATCGTGCATTAAATATTGGCCATACAGAAGTTATACACTTACCCCCTCCGATGCTGGCGTCCCCGTCTCCATGGCGACAACCAAACTTCTCCTCTGGTCGCTGCAACAGTCGCGCTTGCGCAGAGAAGAATCCTCTTCTGGAGGGTCCGGGCTCACGAGCTGCGTCCTGGCTCCTCCCCCTTCTCAGCGTCATTGCATAGCTCCGCCCCCGCCACGTGGTGCCGATCAGCCAATGAGGTGGCTGTAATCGGCAGTGGAGCTCAGACTGGAGAAGACGACCCGCGGTGCACCGTGGGAGAAGACCCGCGGTGCACCGTGGGAGAAGACCCGCGGTGCACCGTGGGAGAAGACCCGCGGTGCACCGTGGGAGAAGACCCGCGGTGCACCGTGGGAGAAGACCCGCGGTGCACCGTGGGAGAAGACCCGCGGTGCACCGTGGGAGAAGACCCGCGGTGCACCGTGGGAGAAGACCCGCGGTGCACCGTGGGAGAAGACCCGCGGTGCACCGTGGGAGAAGACCCGCGGTGCACCGTGGGAGAAGACCCGCGGTGCACCGTGGGAGAAGACCCGCGGTGCACCGTGGGAGAAGACCCGCGGTGCACCGTGGGAGAAGACCCGCGGTGCACCGTGGGAGAAGACCCGCGGTGCACCGTGGGAGAAGACCCGCATAACTTCATGAAACAGCTTCATGGTGAGTAGAAACGCTCTAAAAAACTGATTTACATGGGTAGCTTGTGATGCTTGCTTAACATGGGGGACTGGGGTGTGAAAAATGTTTCATTTTGGCCGCGGGACAACCCCTTTAAGTATAAATTTCAGTATAATACCTGTCAAAAGTCACAATACAGCTAATTAGATGATCATTTGGAGAGGTATTGTGCGTCTTCAGGAAATTCTCTCTTGACGAGGAAAGGGTGAGGAAAGGATAAAAGGGTGAGGGAAGAAAAGGAATAGGCAAAAGGGACTACATACACCCTGTCTTACATTTCCTTGGCCTGCCACCATACTATAAGATATACATTGCCACATTATTCTACTGGTTAAATCATTCCCTCTGAGCGGTCATTCATTATAGAACCACTGCTCATTGGTCCTATATAGACACATAGCCTCATATTGGCAAGGAATCTAATGATTCTACCCCACTCTAAAAAAATTTAAAAAAAGCTGTCAGTGCAGCCCTTCTATTACTATAACCTACCCGAGTTCTCTTGATAAAACCTTGTGACGAAACCTGTTGGGAGGGCATGCGTTACATTTTTTTTAGGGATGGCTTTACTGTGCAATATGCTTATAGATAGCTAGGTCATGTTTTCAGGATTTCCTCAGTATTGCACAGGTGATGTAATTATAGTCAGTCCTCAGACATTGCCACAGGTGCTCCTACCATAGGATATCCTGAAAACATGACTTGTTGGTGGTCCCTGAGGACTGGAGTTGGTGACCCCTGGTCTATGCAACACATGAGATTTGTTGCGGTTTTAAATGGACATGTTTGAGTCCGTTCTGAGTGGACGTAACAAGGGGTTTAAGAAAAAAAGAACCTGGACTGCGCATGTCAGACTTCTCTTCTGTACTGCGGATGGTCCGCACAGCTCGAAGAAATTACATGTATGCATGGATGCTGGCAGGGCATAGGGTCGGATTCCGCTGAGAGCTCCCGCATGCAGAATCCGACCTGGTCATGGGTAGGCAGGGGGTCTATGGAGATTGGGGAAGGGGGGCGGCTAATCAGCAAGTGGTCTACTGGGCAAAAAAGTTTGTGAGCCTCTGATTTAGAAGATGAAGAAACAGAGTATGGCCATAAAGAAAATATCAATGGCACTTTAGGAAGAGAAGTAGTGTTAGGTTTTTGGGGGAAGGCTTGAAATATAAGGCCTCCCCTGAAAATAGGACCTAGCCCAGGTGCCTCAAAAAACAAAAAAAAAAACAAAACAAAAAAAACACCTACCTTGTCCATGGCGTCCTGATGATCTCCGGTGGCACTGCGGCAAACAGCTGAGTCCTCCCCGTCTGCCTGCTCAGCTACTGCTGGTGACGGGGCTTTGAATACCCCGCCTCCAGCAGAGCAAACCCTGTGATTAGCAGATGGCGCTGAGATTAGCCAATCACAGACAGCGCTCGATGAGCCAATCACAGCCATTCAGTGGAGGACATCACTGAGTGTCTGTAATTGGCTCATCGAGTGCTGGCTGTGATTGGCTGCTGGTGCTGTGATAAGGAAATCATAGCCCTCGCTTTGCTGGAGGCGGGGTATTCAAAGCCCAGTCACAAAAAAAGAAGTTGAGCAGGCATACGGGGACACTTGCCGCAGTGCCGGAGACCGTCAGGATGCCGCGGACCAGGTAAGTATAAGCCCCCCCTGAAAATGAGACCCGTGCCCTTTTTGCGGCAAAAAATAATAATAGACTGTCTTATTTTTGGGTAAACACGGTAGATGGGCTGTATCATCTTGGACAGCCTCAGTATCCAAATACCATAGCTGAAAGGAAAACAGCCCTGCAGACCAGAGACCGCACATACAATGAATTGCACCTGTGCAGATCCCCGACACAAGCAAGAACAGAAAACAGAAGCCCAAGATCACAATGCTCCCCGCCACACATTGCCATACAGAGCATGAAACAAGACATTATTCAGTTTGTAACTTGTTAGGATGCAAAGTTTCACTAGGCTGGCCCTTTAAGAACATATAGTAGGTACAGTGCAATGATTGTGCCTGATCATGCTTTGATTCATTGCTAAAATTGTATCACTTTCCACCAATTCCTTCTTGATCAACTGTTTGGGGGGGGGGGGGTTGTGCAGAGAAGATATTGGCACTCTACGAAGGACAACACTTTGTTACGTATAAGAGCAACATGCATACAAGGCCAAGAGCTGCAATAAGGAGGAATAGATAAAATACAGATTGCACCTTCTGCGCAGTTTTCTTAATATATGAATGTAAAAAAGGCGTGAAAGCTTATACTCAACCAAACTGCTTTACAATAATTACACCTGTCAAAGTTTTCTTATGTTGCTACTAGATGGCAAAGATATACTAAGGGCTTCTTCACACGACAGTGTTACAGCGAAATATGCTGTACCAATCTCCCATAGGCTCTCATGCTGCCGATCACAGGCTGTGCTTAATACAAGCACAGATTACAGTATATTTCATCTTCGCGTGCATTACACACCCACCAAGATAGTGCATGGCAATCGGCGGCCAGCAGCAAATACGCAATGTCATTGCATACGTGCTACAGAAAAGTGCTAGAGAGTCAATTTTCCACTAAGTCATATGACTGTCATGAAAATAAAAGCATGTTAGAGAGGCAGAGTCTCTCAGAAGCAAAGATTGTCAAAGACTCATCAAGCTGTGAAAAGCTGCATCTAAAAATTGTAGAACAATTTCAGAAAAAATGTTAACGTAAAATTGTGAAGACATTCTCTGAATCTTTACATATTAAGTACTGTAGATGGTGGGATATTTAAACTGGAGAAACTCCATATGCACAAGGGACAAGGTCAACGGTCAATTGATGCTTGAGATCTACAGGCTTTCTGGTGGATGTACATTAAAAACAGGAACGATTAATTTTTTCTCCAATTACAAAATCACTACATGGGCTCACAAATACTTCCAGAAATAATTGTGAACACAGTCACCGTGAAATCCAGAACTACTAGTTGAAACTATCATGCAAAGAGAAAGCCAGAAGATTGACAGAATTTATGGGATTCAATCCTCACCCCAAAATTTTTTTTCTTCCAGAAAAAGAGTTTACAATTGTTCCTCTAAAATCACTCATCCCATTATATTTGTGGCCATTATAACCCATCAGCCATCTAGCACTTTTTAAATTGTAACCCCCCTTGTACACCACACCCCTGCCCACAGGTTACAAAGGCCAGGCCTTTGTTCATTATTGTATATTTTTCTTCCCGAAAATAGCAACGAAAGATGTGAAATACGATAACATTTAATTGCTATTATTTTGTTATATATTTTTTATTCAGAAGACACAAGGCTTGTCTCTACATTATTGTATTATGACTGGAAAGCTTTTCATACTGCTAAGCCTTTCTATGCATAATTAAAATTCAATAAAAACTATTTTTTTTCTTTTTAAAACAAGGGAGCCTGTCATGATCTTTGAGCCCCATAAACTATGTTACAAGATTCAAAAGATCAGTGAATGGGGAGCTTTGTTTTATACTCCAAGCGCCCGTTCCTGCGTTGTGTCCCTCAGAAGTCCCCGCGTGATTCCTCCTGCGCACGCATTTCCCCTATTCATCTCTATAAAACGCGCCCAGGACACCCCATTTCCTGACTTTTGAGCCCCTAACAATTTAAGGAGCTCAAAAGGTCATGACAGGTTCCCTTTAAGAGTACAATCTATATATAACTTAAAGATGTTTTCTGCTTTATATTTTTACATAACGAGGCTATGTACTTAGGCTTGCATAACACGTTGTGTAACTGGCCTACATTTCTATTACCTGCTTGTAAAATAATAAACGTTTTCAGGGGGTTCAATTTGTGGTTTTGTTGGGGTGTCTCAAAATACGGTATACAGTTAAACAACCTCAGCCTTGAATTTACTTTAACCACAGGGCAGGGTTGTCAATCACATTTACAGCAAAGAGCACGTCTGTATTCTGATTGCCTTGAAAGGACCATTTACACGCCTATTTTTTTTACTTGCATAATACTGCTTGCCAGAGGCGTAACTTGAAGCTCCTGGGCCCCAATGCAAAACCTATAATAGGGCCCCCAACTATAATGCTTTATTCATAGTACTGGGCTCCTTATATACAGAAGAGAGGCCTCATGGGCCCCCTAAGGCTCCTGGGCCCGGGTGCAGCCGCATCCCCTGCATCCTCTATAGTTATGTCCCTGCTGCTAGCTTAAAATAGAATTGATTTGTATTGGGGAATTCAGTTATGCGTTTTTTCACGTGGGCACTTTGCAGAATGAAAAACCACCAAACAAAAAACAAGGTGGTCAAACTACACGGTGAGTACGCACAGTTTCGGTCCATGAAACAGCTACATATTTCATAGGCCATAACTGCATCCGCCCATGTGAACGAGCCCTAAAACTGTAACTACTTCCTTAACCCAACTAGGGAGCTCTATATAGTGTTTCTCCCCACTCAGAGGGTGGCGAAGGCTGTCGGAGGTGCTACCACTGACAGTTGCTGAAGAAAGTGGTGTGGAGTTGTACACCAAAGCTCAGAATAAGAGGGCACCCAGTCCCTATGCTACCTACATGCTCTGTGAAAGTAGAGAATTGGTCCTTCTGCTTCTGGAGCGCATCATGAGCCACATAAATGATGTTGCAGGTTCCTCATTTTGTTTCTGACATTTTGATATATAATATCTATAGATTTAGATTACCGGGTGCATACGGCAATGGTTTAGGTTGGAGTCAGTTCTGGGTTATTTTCTGGCGTATAAGACGACCCCAACTTTTCCAATGGGGAAACTAACAAACCGTCTTATACGCCGGGAATACGCTTTAAAAAAAATAAATTCAATACTCACCTCTCGCAACGCTGCCGCAGGCTGTCGCTCTCTACCACGCCAACAGAGCATTGCTTTCTGGATGCGATTGGTTAACCCAGCGTCGGCTTTCATTGGCTGACACCATGCTGAGATAACCAATCAGAGCATTAGCTTTCTGGAGGCTGGGCATTCAAGCCTCGCATCCAGAAACCAATGCTTTGTCGGCTGAGGGAGTGACAGCCTGCAGCAGCGCCGCAGATCGCCACGGGAGGCGAATATATTTTTTTTTCTACAGCGTATTCCCAGGGTATAAGACGACCCCCGACTTTGGAAAAGATTTTCCTGGGTTAAAAAGTAGTCTACTACGCCGGAAAATACGGTTTATATTTTTATTTTATTCTTCAACTTTGTGTTACTTATTTATGTAATTATTTTTTTTTACCATCTATTAGAGATGAGCGAGCCCCAAAATGCTCGGATGCTTGTTACTCAAGCCAAGCTTTTTGTAATGCTCGAGAGCTCGTTTCGAGTAACAAACCCCATTGAAGTCGACGGGAGACTCGAGCATTTTTCAAGGTGACCCATGCTCTGCATCGTTTTCGATGGAACCATGGCTGCTGCCGGCGGCTCCATTGAAAACAATGGTCTGCTGGCACCCCTGAATTGTTTTTCAGGGAAGGGCATTACATATAAGCCCTTTCCTGAAAGACAATAATTTTGGTGTAAAAAATAAATAAACTTACCTCTCCGCTGCCTACGTGTCCCCCGCAGGGGTGAAGAACACATCTGCTGTATGCGGAAGAGGTTTCCTTCATCCCCGCTAGTAAAAAGAATTCCCTGCTGCTGCACCTGCCGCATCTGAGACAGATGCAGCAAAGGAATTCTTCATCACTGCGGAGAATAAAGAATTCCCTACCACAGCAGTCACATATGACAGCTGCGGTAGAGGATCCTGCTGTCGGCACCCGGTAATTGTTTTTCAGGGAAGGGCTTAAAACATAAGCCCTTCCCTGAAAAACAAGAAGAAATGGTGAATAAAATTAAAAAAAAGAATACTCCCCTTTCTTCAGCTGTCGGGGCTCAGCAGCGTCCAGCCAGCTCTTCTCCCTGCACTGCTCTCAGTAGTATTCAGCAGGCGGCAGATGTGTTCTTCATCCCTGCGGGGGACACGGGGAGACTGCAGCAGCGGAGAGGCAAGTTTAATTTAATTTTTTTTTCTTTTTTTACACTAAAATTATTGTTTTTCCGGGAAAGGCTTATGTTTAAAACCCTTCCACGAAAGACAATTCAGGGTTGCCGGCAGACCATTGTTTTCAATGGAGCTGCCAGCAGCAGCCGTGGCTCTATTGATAACGTGGGGAGGAGAGGGTGAAATTTTTTCGAGCACCCAAGTAACGAGTACATCAAGCAGGCTAATGCTCGAATGAGCATCAAGCTCTGAGGAGCATGCTCGCTCATCTCTACTATCCACGTTCCTCATGATATCATAAGACCTCTGGGGGACATTCACAGTTTGGGGGGGTTTTTGTAATTTTTTTTTATATTTGACACTTTTCCACTGTAAGATCCATAGGAGCCCCAGTTACAGGGAAAAATATTCCCTGTAGTGACAATATTCACTGGTAGAGCTGATCAGGGTCTGCTAGCACCCTCTAACTCTGCTGTGCCAGGAGATCCTGGCAGCCGACTCGCGTAGTGGAAGAAACCCTTCCAATTTCACTTTTTAGTACATAGCACTCATTAAGCGTTGTGTAATAGGAAAAGGAGAACGCAGAAGAGCTTAAAAACTGTCACTAATCAAACCTACACTTGTCAAATATTTTCTGAAAGGGCAGTTAGGCCGCACTCACACATGTTCTCAAAACACAGCATTTTCAAACGCGTTCTACAGCTTTTGTGTTGGGTGATGAAGTGCATGGGGGGGGGGGGGGGGGGGGGGGGACACGAAGAATTAAAAAAAATATATAAAAAAAAACCAAAAAAAACAAAAAAAACCCGCAGTGTTAGAAATGTGGCATTTGAACACTAGTCTGAGGGAGGTTTGTACAGCCGAACACTGTTAAAAGCCTTAGGCCGCCTTCACGCGACCGGGTTCATAATGCATAATCCACGATGGTGTCCACAACAAATCGCGCGCATTAAAAGACATGTAAAATAATTTTTCCGCTCACACTCATGGATATGAGTTGCATACTCCAAGAGCGGAGGGGGAACAAAAAAACAAACAAAAACAAAACGCAGCATGCTCATTTTTGTTGCGGACTCCATGTGGATGGCCTCATTAAAGTCAATGGCCACGGGTACCCGTGTTATCACTAAGAGTTAGCACGGAAATAATATTGAAAAAAAAAAAAAATCTGTACTGCGCATGATCAACGCCGAGTTGCCACAGTCACCGGCCGGCTTCACAGCCGCAATGCGCTGCGGAATCCCGCATGCAGAATGCGACCCGTTCATGTAAAGCCAATCTTGCTCTTTAAAAAAGGGAATCTGCCTTGACCTTTGAACCCTTAGCAATCAGATATTTATAACCTATCCAGTGGACAACTGACAAGTATCCTTTGCAGGATAACACATAATGATCCACTAAACTCATTAGGCTGGGTTCACACACGCTGGGCGGATTTGACGAGGAAATTCCGTCAGCGGAATTTCCACATCAAATCCGCCCTGTGTGAACCCAGCCTTAGGGAACTTCCACTCCTGAAAAAGACTTCATCCCAAATCTACAATGTGCGAACTTTGGCAACTCAAAGAAAAAGCTCTGTTTCATGACGGGTATCTTGATATAAAAAACTAGTCTAGAACTGACCGGCAACATCAAACAAACAGTTTACTGTTTACACGGAACAGTTATTATTCACATTATTGCTGGATCATGTGAATCTGAACTATAATCGTTCAAAAGTAAGGGCTGCCAGTGATTGAACGAACTACAACTTCTTTGCTTATCGTTTGGAGTTTCATGACTGCCTATACTGAACAACTATCGGCCTGTGAAAACAGGCAGTCTTTCATCTATGAACTGCCTGTTTACTGTGAATGGAGGCATGTAGGCGGAAGAGATCCTCGGCCCGCTCAGCCTCCATTCCATTGTGAAATCACAGGAGTGATTACTGCTGGGATGATTACTGGGCCCTTAAGTGCCCAACAATAGTGCCATGTAAAAGGGCCCTATGAAAATGTTGGCACGCAGTCATTGACTACTATACAAAACATCTTCCAACTGTTTCCACAGTTTTGCCCGTAGCAGTTTTAGGTTACAAACAGATTGTGTTCCAATCTATGTCCAGCCTTTCTGTCCAGCAGTTTGAATTGTAGAAAATGGTTTAATGAAGCAAAGAATAGAAAGGCTGAGCGTAGACTGAAAAGCCGTCTGAATGTATCCCTACTTTGTTTTCAGAGCTATCTATAGCCATAAATTAACATGCAAGAGGAGGGCTGAAACAGTCTGCAATTGTGAAATTAACTTTTCCATGTGACCACGGTGCCAGAAAACAAATGGATTCAGTTTGGTCCTTCAGCTAAAACATTAATTATTGGACAATGCTCTATAATTTGCTACATAAATCTTAATGCTCTTTAAGAACAAGCAAAGCAGCACTTTCCAAACTATTGGATAAATTAAAGGAGCTAAAAAAAACACACATTCTACAATATAAAAGCCTGTAGTGCGAACAAGGGTAAAAAGAAAAAAAAATTCCCCTTTTTTAAAGCGATGTTCTGACCTCAGAAAATACTATCCTTTGTATAAAGACGACTTACACAATATCCGCTCTACCTCTCTATTAATTTATCACAATTTCAACACTTCTCCTTGCTGTCATTCATTAAGAAACATTCATTGTTAAGGCAGATTTCACATTCCATTTAGTGAAAGCAGCACCTATTCCATCCGCCATGCAGAAAACTGCACGTGGCCAGAACCTGGATGGTACTATAGTAGAGAATATGCGAGAGGTGAGACCTCCGACGTGGACAGAGACCAAAGTCTTGTACACTGGATAAAAGAGTGCTGTGCTCAGACAGGTCTCCATCTTACATATTACCGCTACTGTTGTATTATGGCACCACTGGAACTTAGGGATGGCGACGTAATACAGCTGTCTAGAAATTTATTAATGCCCTCAGCTTCTGATTGGCTGGGGGCGTGCTTTATCCCCCCCAAGTGCTGTTCTGAGCCTGCAGTCTGTCGGGGACAACAGCGGCAAGACTGGGAGCAGTGGCGGCAGGAGATCTAGAGGCAGCTACGGCAGGAGAGTGCAGTGCGTCGGGGACAACAGCAGCAAGACTGTCTCATCCACCTAAGTGCTGTTCTGACACGGTATTCAGTCAGGGACGACAGCAGCAAGACTGGGAGCAGCAGCAGGAGAAACACCAGCAACGATGGCAGGAGAGCTGGAGAAGTGAGGTAGCAGAGGCACTGCCTCACTGCAGGGGTATTCCTGCAGCGCCGCCATGATCAGACTGAGCAGAGGTGGCGGCTAGCGGTTAGGCAGGGGAGATTGAAGGCGGACGCCTGCTTCAGGGACACTGATAGCTGCAGCGTCTGTATTGATTTTTGGCTGGGCTGGAAGGTAAGGGTTAGTTTTCCTGTTAGGCTTACATTACTACCTCTAAATGCTTCCATGTTACAGCTGTAACCTTACAGAATTCAGCTAATTGGGAGCTAGGGGCGTGACAGGGTCGTTCCTCCATGCAAGCTCTGTCAAACCACTAGCTTCCTGTTGTGTCAAGGTACAACAGTACCATTATTACCTATGGTTCCTTCCTGGTTTCCATCCCCATGCAGCTTTCTGGATGAAGAACAGAACCAGCTCTGGCTCGTAAAACTAGTACATGAGAAGAGCCCTTCTCCCACAGACAGATTAAAAATCTCTGTTCAAGCTGTCCATCACATGACCATCAACAATTTAGCAGGGTTCAAGTTAGTTCAATTATTATGTGTGTTATGGTATACTGAAATGTTGTCATGCCACTGTTTTTGCTGCAATTCAAGCTAGACTGTGGCAAAAATAGGAGTGTTTACAACTCCCAATATAGCCTAATTGGAAATTTCCAACAGCCAGGGTTTGCTTGGGCCAGTTTCAGATGATACTATTAATTCTGAAATTAGGACAGAGGTTCCGGCTAGGATTTCTTGCTGTAAATCAAATATTTGCAAACACAAATTTGTAAATATTTGTAAATATTATATTTGCAAACACAAATATAATTATATTATTCAAATAGTCTGTAAAAATATGTTTAGATGTTACGGCCAGCAAGGACTGTGGCATCTGCAGGGTTAAACAGTGTAGAGGTAAATACATGAGCAAGTCCTCATCTTTTCATGGTAAAGAAAAAAAAAAAAACACAGTACAGTCAGGGAGCAAATAAGCTTTCTGATTGATGGAAGGTGATAAACAAAAGTTAATGTCACCCATTCCAATGGGGGGTTTAGAGGGGTTGTCCCGCGCCGAAACGTTTTTTTTTTTTTCCAACCCCCCCCCCCCCCCCCGTTCGGCGCGAGACAACCCTGATGCAGGGACTGAAAAAAAGAACAGCACAGCGCTTACCTGAATCCCGGCGCTCCGGTGACTTCTATACTTACCGGTGAAGATGGCCGCCGGGATCCTCTACCTCCGTGGACCGCAGCTCTTCTGTGCGGTCCATTGCCGATTCCAGCCTCCTGATTGGCTGGAATCGGCACGTGACGGGGTGGAGCTACACGGAGCCCCATAGAGAACAGCAGAAGACCTGGACTGCGCAAGCGCGGCTAATTTGGCCATCGGAGGGCGAAAATTAGTCGGCTCCATGGGAACGAGGACGCCAGCAACGGAGCAGGTAAGTAAAAAATTTTATAACTTCTGTATGGCTCATAATTAATGCACAATGTACATTACAAAGTGCATTATTATGGCCATACAGAAGTGTATAGACCCACTTGCTGCCGCGGGACAACCCCTTTAAGCTGCACTTTTTGGGGTGCCCATACATGCTGCGGTTGATCCGCTCAACTATGTGTGGATTGCTATTAATGGCAAGGCAGTACCTAGACATGCTGAATGAAACAAAATCGTAAGACCAGGTGCCATCAGGTAATTAAGGCCTCCTGCAGACGGAAATTCTGCATCAGGATTTACCGCAGAATTTCTGCCCGTGCCCACTGCCATAGGATTGCATTACATAATGCAATCCTTTGCACGCAGCCGCGAATTGTCTGCGTGAAAACACACGCGGAAAACAAATTGCGGCATGTTCTATTTCGTCACTAGTGACACGCCGGCTCCGCTCTGCACATGCACCGGCTGGACGGCATCCGGCACATAGAGCTAGGAGAGGCAGGAGCAAGAATTCTCACAGCGGGATCCGACCTGGCCGTCTGCAGGCGGTCTTAGTGATCCACTTGTAGCTGAGTGGGTGTACACGTACCCTCATGATTTTTATCTTTGCATCAGTTAAGGCCCATTTAGACAACGATCATCGCTGAAAATTTCACTAAGTGTCAAAAGTGAGTGATTGTTTTGCTTTTAAAGAGGACTGTTTAAACGTAACAATTATCATAGGAAAATGGACGATAAACGATAGTTTGTTTGAATGGCATGTGCATCAGAGAAAATAAAAAAAATTGGTAAAAATTGTTTAACGATTTTCATTTTTAAACCAAAACGATAAGCGAACTACCGAACTATAAATTTCAAGAGGACTGAAAGACAACGATGCACGAATTACTAACGAAAAGTGCAGGATGGGCGCACATTTACACGTAACAATTATCGCTCACTTTCAACACTTAACGAATTGTGACCGATGATCGTTGCATCTATATGGGCCTTTAGTAGTATATTTGAACAAAGAGGTGCAAGTCTTGTTCCAGTTCAGTTATTAGAGCTCTCTAAAGTAACAAGTGGTACGCCTGTGATATCACGTCATCAGGACAGATTTTCAGTCTCTGGACAAAGATATCCATTCAATGACTCAAAGCTGAAGTCTTACCAGTGGACTTTAAATTACTCTACTTTGTCATCAATATTACCACACAACGGCTAACGTCTTGGCAGGTTTGTACCACGAGGTCCATTTGACCTTAGCTTTGTTCATTGTAGGTCTGCATTTTGAAACTGGTACCACAGGAGGGTTAGATAACAAGATTAGGGAGCTCTTAACCCTTTAGTGACTAAGCTAGTTTGCACCTTAATGACCAGGCCAAATTTTGGAAGTCTGACATGTGTCACTTTAACATAGAATAACTCTGTAAAAGTTTTGCATATCCAAGTTATTCTGAAACTATTTTTTCGCCCCATAGTGTACTTTACTTAGATGGCAAAAAAAAGACCAATAGATTGCATATATTTATTAAACACTTCAAAATTGGGGAAATTTTGAAAAAAAATAAAAATTTGTCTTTTCACATTTTCAAGTGCAATATCTCAAATATGCGCAAACATACCGTACACATTTTTGATGATATACATTTCCATCTGTTTATTCTATTCTGGACGCATATTGTAAGAAAAAAATCAGTTTTTTTAACCATTTAGAAGATGTACAAATGTAACATTGAGGAACATTTTGTTTTCCTACATCAAGCCAAGAGTACAAAGGCTTATAGGTTTCAGAATGATAGATTCCCCTATTTAAAAAATACACATCTGAATGTATTCACTGAGGGGAGTCATGTGTATTTTTACCCCAGTGTTTCAGGAATTAATGCAATTTAGAGGAGAAAAAAAACACATTTCATAGTTTTGCAAATAGGTCATTGAAAAGACAGTGCTTTTTTTCCCTGTGGTGCACATGAGAATTTGCACCAAAAATTGATACCCTCAGTTTGTCCTGTGTTCAGAAACATGCCCATTGTGGCCCTAATCCTGTTTGTCTATGCACAACGGGGCCCAAACTGAAAGGAGCAGCCGGTGGCTTTCAGAACAGAAATTTTGCTTGAACGCGTTTTAGGCTCCACTTGTAGAGCCCTTGAGCTGCCAAAACAATGGAGGACCCCCACAAATAACCCCATTTGAAGACTAGACCCCTTAACAAATTCATCTAGGTATATGGCGTATTTTAAATGCCGCGGCCCAGTGTAACGGACCACTCCTGCTATGATGCAGAAATGGCCAGTGTCAACTAACATCTAACCTCCCTACTTATGCAATAATCTGCTGGGCGGTTTCCTGAGCACATGTGCAATAGCTCCAGGCCCGGCCACCAGTTATTGCTACGCTCTGCTGTTTCTTTCCAAAGGCGGCCTGCTTGGCAGCACAGACAAGTCCCAATTGGAGTATTACATGAACACCATGCATTGGTGACTTTGCCCCTTGAAGACCAGCCACTTTTTGGTTTCTCATCCTTTCATCCACGCTTCAAGAAAAAGAAAATCAAATCTCATTTTTCCATTAACGCAGCCATATGAAAGCTTGATTTTTATTTGGGACAAGTGTTTTTTAATGGTACCATATAATGTACTGAAAAAAAAAAACTTTAAAAAGCCATTTTGTTGCCACATTTTGACGCCCAAAACTTTATTTTTCTGTCAATTGAGTTCTATAAAAGGCTGTTTGTTCATTCACAGGGCAAGGTGTAGTTTTTTTTACTGATACCATTATGGGGTTCATATGACTTTTTTCCCCCATTTAACTTTTAAAGTGTCTGATTGACAAGCAATTTTGGTACTGCTTTTATTTTGCTTACAGCATTAGGTTGCCTACCCACTAGCAATATTTTTTCTTGCGATGCAAGAGCCTTGCAGGGCAGACAAAAATATCGCTCATTGCCTTCTATGGGGCCAGCGGCAGCCCCATTGAAAACATAGGGAGTACATCGTGGACTTCTGCCACAGCTGTCAGACGTTCGTGATGCTGTCCAATTGCTTTCAATGCGGTCGGCACTGCTGCAACCCCATTGAAAAGAAGTGTGTTGCAGGCAACCCCGCGCAGCAATAATTGTTGGGGAAAGGCTTGAAATATAAGCCCTTCCCTGAAAATCAGCCATAGGTGTATAAAACAAAACAAAAAAACAAAAACAAACAAAAACCACTCACCTAGAAAAGCTCTTTTCAGCGGCCCCAGCAGTTGTCTTCTGGGGCTTTTCAATCCCCGCCCCCAGAAAGCGTGGGTCTCATTGGCTGAGCGCTCAGCCAATCACAGCCAGCGCTCAGCTGTCATTCAATGGAATTGAATTCAATTGTCATTTTAAGGAAAGGGCTTATACATTTCAAACCCTTCCCTGAAAAAAAAAAAAAAAAAAAAAATCACTGCTGCGGGGGTTGCCTGCAACCCACTGCTTTCAATGGGACCGCAGCAGTGCTGACCCCATTGAAAGCAATGGGATAGCATCACGGACTTCTGCCACAGCTGTGGCAGAAGTCCGCAATGTACTTCCTAGGTTTTCAATGGGCTTGGCACGCCTGCCGCCGGCCCCATTGAAAATGCTGCGCAATATTGCAGATTTTTTTTCTCTGCACTGCAAGGCAGGAAAAAACACAAAACAAAAAAAAACACAAATGAGTATGAAACCATTGAAAATGAGTGGTTTTCTAAATCGCTCTCACATCGCAAGAAAAAAATATCGCTAGTGGGTAGGCACCCTTAATTGTGTGTGACAATGCGATATTTTGGACTTTTATGGGTACGGCAATATACATCTATGAGCCTTGGGTTCAAATCCCACCAAGACCAACATGTGCATGGAATTTCAAAGTCCTGTTTGCGTGGGTTTCTTCGGGGTACGCCAGTTTCCTCACACACTCAAAAACACAGGCAGATGAATATAGATTGTGAGCCCCAATAGGGACAGAACCCAATGTCATATGATGTAAAGTGCTGCATAATATGCATGCGTTCTATAAAAGGTGATTACACGTAAAAAAATAAAGAAAATAAAAAAATCATAAAAAGGGTCTTTTTGGGGAAAGAAATTTCAGTCCCCATATGCAAACTTGAACATGCCATCATCTGATCACTTGTATGATATTCTGCAGTACAATGATCCCTCAAGTTACAATGGTCTCAGGACACATTATCTTCAGCACACAATGGTCTTTCCTGGGCCATTGTAACTTAAAACCAGACTCAACTTACAATGTCAAAGACAGTCTGAATCTGCGGCACATTCACTTTGCTGAACAATTCAGCCAATCAGCATGGCAATTTCACTGGTAAAAACTATTACTGAAGTATAATCTCGGAAACACAGCGTGCGAATGTTGGACCCTGAAGAAGCTCCTGTATGCAACAAAGAAAGGGAGTTATATTTTCCAGCAGCATTGACTTTATGTAAGGCCTTGCTTTATCTGTATTAGCTATCTGCTTAATATTCTTTGATCTAACTTTTTGGTTATTCCATGTCAAATGGCCTAATTTGGGAGAGGTTCCCTGCTTGACCACCGTCAATTTTACTGAAGTTTTCACAGAATGTTCAAACACCACCTGTATGAAGTTCTGCAAAGTTTCAGCCTGGTGTATAGCTTGGTTGAGGCACTAGACCCATTTGCAAAAGTCACTCTTCCTTCGCAAAGGTAATTTTAAAAAAAACAAACAAAAAAAAAAACTCATCTAAGTTTGCGTGGCCACTGTTTGAGATCTAAGCAAACCAACTCACTGAATAACTTGGTGCAATTGGTCAACTTTTTTTTGTAGAATTTGAAAACGTTACCGGCAGGACTAACTAAGCATTGGTTGTGGCTAATAATGGCCAACGTGTCTGGTAAATGTTTTCCTGACAAAATTGTCCACAAGTTTAGGAACCTATAAATTACCAAATAGCTTAACTAAGCTGGAATTTGGCCAGTGAGTAGTACACGTGCTGACCAACACACTGATAAAACTGGCTTCTTTTTTGTTTGCATACTAAGGCCAGGGTCACACAGGCGGATTTGAATTACGGAATCCGAAATTGGCACCCGTGCAGACAACACGTGCCCATTGAAAGGCATGAGCTTCACTCAGACCAGCAGATAGGAATTGCGGTTTCTGCGAGCAAAATAAAAACCACAACATGCTGTAATTTTGCAGGTATGGTCCCCCTTGAAGTCAATGAATGCAAGTGTTCCGTCGTCCATATGCAATTAACATTGCGTATGAGCGCTGAAAACACTAGCATAAAAAAGCCAGAGTTCCAGTTGGGGTGTATTGCCCACGCAGAAAAGAGTGAACTTCCATGCGGACAATATGTTGTGTTGAGAGATAATCCATATATAATTTTCGCAACGGTTACCATTTTTAGACACCTGTAACTCAACAGGGACATTTTCAATTTTATTTTGCTTTGTGCCATTAGAAAGAGCAGGTTTTAGTTATCTGTTCCTGTAGTTTCATGTTGCTGTCTTTCCACTCAAGGGGGGGAAAAAAAGGTTTTTAAAAAATAGTGTGATGACGTTCGCACGAGATGTGTTACTTCTTTATTGTATGCATATATTACATACAGATTAGCTAGAAACGTATGTGACTGTTAGCTAAAATAGTAACTTTTTAAGTAGTTTGTGGCTTTGTAATTTTGTAAATCAAAGAGATAAATAAAATACCCTTTTTTCCCCCCTTTTTTACAGGAGCTTATCAGTTAAATCATTTCGTTTAGTTACAGAATTATTCAGCATGGATGGTATTGAAAACCACCCAGCATCAGCAGTTTTGATAATTCGACTTGCCACTTAACATATAACCTTAAGAAAGTCCTAAAACCAAATCAGAGAATTTTTCAATGGAGTAGCAACATTTGATTGGTCGAAGAAGTGGACTGCAGATTGACAGCCATCACTGTACGCATGCTCCTATATGAATGGTAAAAAATTATTAAAGTTTAAATAAATCTGGAATCTCTATAAGCCAACTGTCCCACAGGATGACGTTTAGATGCAACAACATACTGTAGAAACAGAACTCCCCTAAAAATGCAGCAATTTGTTTTCTTTTAGTTTTACCCCACAAACAATGTACTGAAAAACTTCATTTTGTTTTCATACATTAATTTTTAATTTAAACAGTTTTTAAACAGCTCGTCTTGCAAAAATCAAGCCTGCATATTGTCAAGTCGACAGAGCCGTATCTGGTTTCTAAGAGGGTTGAGGGGAAAAAAAACAAACAAAAACAAACAAACAAACAAACCTATATTATATATATTAATAGCACCCTTTACGAATTTCCAGAACAATGACAAATCCCAAAACACTAAGCAGATAGTCTTCAACTGTGGATACTGTATGCAGTTACTGCACATAACAGGAACCAACCACTAGATGGAGCTTGAGAAGGGAAACTTTCCATCTTTTTTCCCCCCTTCTACTTTTTCAATTCTTCAGCTTTCTGCTAAAACTGAAAAACTAACTGATCAATCAGGTAGTTCAAAAAACAAAATTGGACAAAAATGCAACAGTGAAGCAGGAAAGTCCCAATATATCAATTTTTGTAATTTCCCAGGTATTCTGGACCCACCACAAGACATCTTATTTTACCATAGATTATATAATAGGCCTCAATTATTGAAATAGTCTAAGGGCTTATTCACATGAGCTCCGTGCGTTGCAAGACGCACAAAATTCACAAATATGAAATTCATTCTTTTGAATGGACTTTTCAAATAAGCAATTTTTGCCTTGCAAAGAGAGAACAAAAAAAAAAAATTAAATTAAAAAAACCAAAAAAAAACCAACCAAAACACACAACCCCCCTTCCCCCCCCCCACACACACACAAAATTGCAATTTAACAGAAACGATACCAGGCGTTCTTTGAATAAAAAATGCCTCACATTGGCATGAGAAATGCACATGAGCAAGTGCAATATCTGGCTCAGTTTCTCTACCAGATATCACGCTCGCCTGTGTTTAGAAGGGGTGGAAGTTCTACAGCAAATTCCCAGTCAAAACCCACACCATTTGCAGATTTTGCAAGGAAAGGATTTCAGAAAATACAGCGCTTACCTCCAAAGTCTTTGACTGACAGTGCTTACTCCACTTGGTACCCCATGGCCTGTACTGAGTGTAGTGCCACCAGTCAAGCGATGGCACTGACACTTCATCTCCCCAGCGGTATTACGTTCACTAGAGGCCACCGGGTACCGTGTGAAGCACTGCGGGTTCAGGCATAGGATTCCATAGAGATTCCATCTGAGGTGGCTAGCGGGGTAGGATATCTGGCTTTACATGGTGCTAGCAGAGATAGTCTGTCCCACCCTGCATTATTTACATGCCGTGTGGGAGACTGTCAAAACTCTAAAAGTCAGGTATGCTTTTGGCTGCAGTCATAACAGTGTTGGAAAGAGGGATGCTTTATACAGATAGTCCCCGACTTGCGAACATTCGACTTACGAATTTCGCTAGATACGAACTATCTGTCCTGCACAGTATGATGTAATGCTATGGCATTACATCATGCTGTGCAGGGACCGGACAAGCTTCTATCAAGCCTGATAGAAGCCTGTCCGGTCAGATCGCGGTTGCTAGGCAGCCGGGGGCCTTCTGAAAGGCCCTAGGGCTGTCTATGCAGAGCGCCTATCAAGCCGTGCGCTTGATGGGCACTCGGCATAGACAGCCCTGGGGCCTTTCAGGAGGTCCCCGGCTGCCTAGCAACCGCACAGCGTCCCGCGATCTCATCGTGGGACGCTGTACGGGCCCCCTGAACGTCGGGTGCCGGCTGTTCTTACAGCGGGCACCCGGCGGCAGCAGTTCCGACGAGCCGCACCGCTCGGCGGAACTGTTAACACTCTAAATACCGCTGTCAGAGCGCTATTTAAAGTGTTAACAGTTCTGACAAGCGGTTCGTCGGAACTGCTGCCGCCGGGTGCCCGCTGTAAGAACAGCCGGCAACCGACGTTGTATGGAGCGGGATCCACCCGCTCCATACCATTTGTTCGACTTGCGAACAAAACGGACTTGCGAACGGGCTCCCGGAACGGAACCTGTTGGCAAGTCGGGGACCACCTACTTCTAATGCAGTTACCAGTTCATAGGGGGGGGGGGGGGGGGGGGGGAACTGCTGACAGATTCAACTTCATTGACAGCTAAAGGACTGTCAGTTCGCATGAAAAAATGCCATCCAAAGTGCCTCTATAATAAAACACACTAGTTCTAACAAGAACTTGCACACTACTATAATAGTACCTACTCTGACACTTGGAACTGCATGCTTGGAGCAGTTTACTCAGCACTGCTATGTAGCTGGCGCATTATTATACGTAATAATGCGTCATGCTCTTGGCTAAATGACAACATTCAGCTTATACCTTTCCATAGTACAGTAACCCTCCCATGTTGTTTTAAGGTTTACAGTGGACTGATCCCACACTGCTAATCCGAACAATTCAGGGGAGTCATTTGCTACAGTAGCTCTAGGCACTTGACGTTTTTGAAGGAGAGGTCTAGATAATAATGGCTGCTTATATCTGAAAAGCATGCAGTGGTATAATGCTACTAAGTTTCTTCTGCACAAGTACTGTAGATATATATAGTTGATAAACAGTTGTTATATCCAGGGAAAATATATGTATCCTTCACTCCTGCCTTATGTGTACTAGTAGCACTGGTGGAGTCAACAGCAAATTGCTTCCAAACGGTTTCATAGTGTGGCTGAGTTCTTCAGGCAAAAAGCACCCTTAAGTTTCTAAGGTCACAGAAAAATTCAAAATGGAAATTAAAGTCACCAAACCAAAAGTATCATAAATATATATAGCTACTTGTGGACTTCCAGCTAAATATTTACATGTTTTATACAGAGACCAACACAGAAATCTGTACATAGTTTTAAGGCAACCCTCCAGTTTCAGGACAAAATTATATGCAGAGACAAGATGGGGATGGGGTATTTTAGCTACAGTTCTTCCCTGGAATCCCTCTGATCCACAAGTTTCAGGTCCTGTTTCAAGATGGCCAACAATCTTCAGACTATCTAATCCCCACAGTGCACCAGTACTGTAAAGGCTCATTTACACGAGCAGATAATCGCTCAAAGGACAGTTGAGCGATTTT
This sequence comes from Eleutherodactylus coqui, assembly GCF_035609145.1. Classification (NCBI taxonomy): domain Eukaryota; kingdom Metazoa; phylum Chordata; class Amphibia; order Anura; family Eleutherodactylidae; genus Eleutherodactylus; species Eleutherodactylus coqui. The sequence continues at coordinate 58,219,611 of NC_089839.1, forward strand.
GCATTAAAAATAACTGGTACTGAAGTAGCTTCTCAGCTACTTAAATGCCAATTATGTATGTTAATGAAGCCTTCACTGAGTGCAGACTAATAGCCGGAGGCTATTAGCTGCGCTCTGATCCTTTGTTCTCCACAGGGAAAACAATGCCATCAGCACTCCCCCGTGGAGAACGACTGATAAAACTGATCTCTAAAAATCAAGCTCACTTGATTTTCACAATCAGTGAAAAGGAGCACAAAATGCGGGTGCCCTGCGCCCATTTACACACACCGATTATTGCTAAAACGCTCGCCGATGTGCGAAGTTTTAGCGATAATCGTCCAGTGTAAATGGGCCTTAAGGCTACTAAAGCACTATATCTGCTCTCTAATCTTCCAGAGCTGTACAAGTGATCAGCACTGGGTAATGAGAGAAGCACGCAGTGTTTATCGAGTAGCTGGAAAATTGCTTCAGCTATCTTGGCCAAAAAAAAAAAAAGCCTAAAACCAGCAGACAGGAGGGGAGAGGGGCAGAAAAAAACAACTGCAGATAATATACCCCCTACCCCTCCTTTTGATCTGAAGTCGGGGGGGGGGGGGGCCTTTAAGTATCATATTTAGGAAATTAGAACAAGAAATTTTTAGCTTTTCATACTCAAAGGCAACTCACTTTACAAGGATTCCCTTTGATCAAGTAAAAGGAATTAACTGATTTGAAAACTAGTAATAAAGTGGAATAAAAGTTTGCATACCGTCGCATGCCGTTTTCTTTAACTCCTCCAGCAGTGATGGAATCTTGTCCAGTGGTGTGTAAACCTTGCACAGCTCTTTGCGTCTTTCAGCTTGTGACATACTCAAAAGACGCTCTGTAGAAAAAGACAACAAACAGGTTAAAACACTTTTATAAAAGCAAGTTATACAGAGAAACAAGCCATGAACAAAAGCTACACCTGTGATAAGACGGGCTATAGAAAGGTTAAAGGGGTTGTCCCGTGATAGCAAGTGGGGTTAAGCACTTCTGTATAGCCATATTAATGCACTTTGTAATATACATTGTGCATTAAATATTGGCCATACAGAAGTTATACACTTACCCCCTCCGGTGCTGGCGTCCCCGTCTCCATGGCACCGACCAAAGCCGCCTTCGCCCTGGATTAGAAGCGCTTGCGCTGAAGGGGCCGCTCCGGCGTGCTCGCGCTGGAGAGCTGGTCTGCGCATTCGCAGAAGACCTCTGCAGCGCGAGCACAACCCCTTTAAGGCCTCATGTCCATTGGTAAATTCGGGCCCACAAGGATTCCCCATGCAGAATCCCACAGCAGGTCCCTCCTGCAGACATGAGGCCAAAAAACAGATAAACTTACCTGTCCGGACACTGCCATCTGCCGTTGTGGCCGGATCTTCTTTCTTCGGTCCGGCGGATGTGCTCGACACGCCGGCAGCGTTCTGCGCCGTGCACATTTTTTTGTCTTTTGAACTGCTTTCCTGCAGTCCCGCGGCACAGTACAATTACAGCTCCAGGTGTGCCACGGGACCGGGTGGCTCCCATAGGCTTCAACGGAAGCCGCGGGAGCCCCACACAAAATGGAGCATGCTAGAATAACTCCATAAAGGTTTTGCATCTTCAAGTGATTCTTTTGATTTGTGGTCACATATTGTACTTCATTTAGGTGGTAAAAATAGACTGATAGACGTTACTATTGTATCTTGTCTACACCACAAGTATGGGTGGAGACCTAGTGATGGTCTGTATACATCCATGTTACGCCTCCAGGCAAGTGATTGGCAGGCTGTTGCAAGGTTCTAGCAGCATGTTAAGCGAGTTTTGCCTTGGAGGGTTAGGGTTAGCTGAAGTGGTCGGCTTATATTATTAGCTGTGGAAGCAATTACAGCTATTATTATAAGCCTAACACTGAACTAACCCTAACCCTCCATCCAAGCACGCTGCTCGGAGCTTGCTCCAGGGAACAGTAAAGGGCTGACCTGTGATGGAAAGGCTTGTCCTCAGGTCCTGCTCTCTCCCCTCACAGCTACATCCTCTGGTCTCATGCCCCTCCCACCTGCTGTCAGTCAACTTGCCGCTCTGCCGCCTCCTGCGGTCCTTCTGTCTCCCCTCAAGGCTCCTGTCAGTTTTGCCCTGCTGGGTCCTGACACACACACAACCTCCCTCCCCTGGTCTCGCTTGTCAGCTCACAGCTCCTGCACAGTCACTGTCAGTGGCTGCAGTGAAATCCATCCCTCCTCCAGCGCTGCCGAAAAACTCTGTGGTCTGGCTGTCCTACTCCCGCGGTTCTGTGATAGGTTTACATTAATAGCTGTAAATGCTTCCAAGTTACTGCGGCCCTGCTTTCACATGGAGTAAAGAATCCCCTGCCACAGAGGATCATGATGTTCTGCCATGGAGATTTTAAATTATCCGGGCAATCCACTGGCTTTTGCGCATAAGTCCGCCAATTTGGCGACGGACGCGTGCACAGAAGCCGGGGTAAGGTCCATGGATAAATCCAGAGGCCTTAGGTATGTAATTTCATCCTCCCTCATGGATAGGATCCGTGAGGAGAGATGAAATTTAAACTTTTATACTTTTTTTTTTTTACTTTAGTATCCATTGGATAACAGTGGTCATGTGACCGGGAACTGCATATAGTGGCTCCTGGTGATATCTTTCTGCTCCTGGCTACACACGCTAGCCAGAAGCAGAGGGATTTTAAATCTCCCGGGGAGTGAGCTATTCTGTGCACGCGCCTGACGTTTTCGTCGGGTGCACATGCACAGAAGACAACGTAATGTCCTGGAGGGAGCAGATCGCCACAGGACATCAGAGTACAGGCTTGCCAGGAGCCAATTGGTTTCAATGGGAGTGCAGAAGTGCTGGTCCCATTGAAAGCAATGGGAGAACATCGCAGTCCTCTGCCACCGCTGTCACAGGGGATTGTTTACTCCTTGCAGAAATGAAAAAAGAAGTCTGCCACAGCTGTCCCAGCTGTGGCGGAGGATTCTTTACTCACCGCGGAGATGAAGAAATCCTTTGCCACAGCTATCACAGGGGATTCTTTACTCCCCATGGGGAGTCCTCTTGGCACTGATCATTGTGACAGTGCTGTCAGTGTTCAGTGACAAGGGGTCTCCCCGCTGGGGAATATTGACGCGCACCACGTACCTATGGTGCACACATGTCCTATGTTTTGCAGGAACCTGCGTTTGCACGCCTGTAAAACACAGACATGTGAGCACACCATAGGGAACCAATGTTTCAAATAGGAGTGTGTTTTTGTGCACATAACTGTACGCACAAACACGATCGTGTGAAGCCACCCTAAGGGGTTAATATGCCTCAGGATTCAGCCAAACTGCCCTCCTCTCGGTGGTTGACATGTTCCTCATACACAGCAGCCTAACATTTTATATGTGCACTCAGTGTATATATACATAAACATACACAGCCCTTTCCAAAAAGTATTTGCCTCAAATTCAACTTCTTGGCTTCTATCTTTTGCTACATGTATTTGCAAAATAAAAATAAAAAAACAAGTTTGTTAACAAAACTAATTGAATTTGGCACCCCCATAAATGATACTGACCCATAGAATTACGTTAAAAGGGAATCAGTCACCTGCCCAAAGAAGCATAAACTAACTAGGGAGAGGCATTTTTCATATTAACCAACTTCTTGGCTCCTGACGCTGTAGACTGAGCACCAGTCGAAAATCAGACTTTTTTCAAGCTCCCGTGCACGTGCTCTTATGGACTAGTATAGGAGGAAAATGGATTTTCAGTTGGCGCGCCATCACCTTCCCCAACAACAATATAAATGAGTTTATGGTGTTTTAGGCAGGCAACAGGTTTCCTTTAAGCATTACATTTTTACTGCACAGTGAACATTGAGGGAAAAAAAAAAAAAAAAAAAAAAGAAAAATCCACCATTCTGTTTTTGGGTTCTACTTTTTACAAATCTGCAAAGAATCCGTTTTAGATTTCTCATTATATTGTACATTAAGGCCACCTGCACACGGGCAGATTTGTATTCTTAAATCCGGGATCTCGCTTTCAGATTCTGCAGCGCTGGATGGCACATCTGCAGCAGAGGAAAGAAAAGACGCCGGACAAGTACGCTGAGGGTCGCCTGCCGGGCACCAGGTCGAACTCCGCGGGGTCTGACCTGCCCGTGTGCAGGCGGCCTTAACGGTGCCATCAAAAACTAAACAATGCAACTGGTCTCACAAAGAACAAGCTCTCATACGGCTACGTTGACAAACAAACATTTTATAAAGTTGTGGCTCTTACAAGGAAAGGTTTAAAAAAAACAAAAAAAAAAAACAATAAATAAAAAATGCTGAGGGGTTAAATAGAACAGTTTATTGAGTAATAATAACATTTACTGAAAAACTTCCAAGTATAATAAATGAACTTTGGCCAGATAATAGTATTGTAACCCAGCCAGGGAAGTTGGGGATGGGATAAAACAATAAAATGAGAAGTTCAGCCTATTATGCTACAAAAGGAGGACAAAACAGCTCTTAGGAGACACTTAAATATCCATCTTGAAGCATCATAATCTGAGTAGGCCCCTTGGACTAATGACCTAACTATCGATCAACTACTATAACCTGTAATATTGTATTTTTTTCCTTTAAAAATAAAAAAATGCATCCAAACCCTTTGCCATCCTATGTTCTGATGGTGGATTTGGTCACAGATTTTACAGAGTCTCAGCCTCACTGTTCTTACGATAGCGTGTGAGAAAATAAACAGAACAGTTGGGACTCATTTGCACAGGCGTATTGTCACCACATATTACGCACACGTATATACCATATGAAACGTGGTGAATGGTGGCACATCATGGCAGCATGGTACTTAACCTACTGGGATGTAAACTTATGTCCTGTGGACGGCGTGGAATCAAAAGTGAGCCCGCTCCATATTCCAGTAGGAGATTGCTATTACCGATAGCTGGACTCCCGCTGCAACACCCAAGATCAATGAGAATATTGATCTCCGCTTTTGACCCCCTACATGCAACGATCAACACAGATCATGGCATGAAAAGGGTCCATAGAGGGAGAGCGCTCCCCATGTGATGTCAGACCACCGCGATGTTACGTACTCATGCCCACAGCCGTATGCATTAAGATAAGGGAAAAAGCAGCGCTTCTTCTATGACTGCTGAAGCCTGCGAGTGGCTGAGAGGTCTCAATGAATGGCCCATGTCCGCCCACCACTCCTCCTGTTTTCCATGCAGCGGGCACTGGTACTACAGCACGGGACGGAGTGTCGCTGGGATAGGCAACCATTTACATTTTTCTTCATTTTAAAGCTGTATAACTTTAAGGCCTCATGTCCACGGGGAAAAAAAACAGGCCTGCCGCAGATTCTTCATGCAGAATCCCGCAGCGGGTCCCTCCTTTCCCGCAGACATGAGGCCTAAAGAGAAGAATTTACTTACCTGTCTGGACGCTGCGGATCTGCCCTCCATCACAGCTGGATCGTCTTTCTTCAGCACGGCAGATGTGCTCGGCACGCAGGCAGTGTGCCGCGCGCATGCACCGTGCACTTTTTTTTTTTAACTCCTGCTCTCCCACGCCGGAGAGCAAGAATTCAGCTGCGGGTGTGCCGCGGATCTGGACGGCTTCCATAGGCTTAGTCTGAGGGAGCCGTCCCTGCAGTAGACCCGCACTAAAATGGAGCATGCTGCGGGTGTTTTCCCGCACACGCGATCCGCTCCTCAGGGGAAAATGACATCCGCAGGTATTTAGCTACCTGCAGGTGTCCAATGCATCCCTATGGGGCGTGGATCACGCGTGCGGGTGACCCGCTGCGGATCTGTCCCCGTGGACATGAGGCCCTAAGGTTCCAAAAAAAAAAAATCTTTAAGAGGATAACTGACGTCAGTGTGCACCGATTAATGCTGAGCAGAGGAAGAGCGGCGCTGACTGCAAGTAGGAGGCAAGTATATGGCTATTGCTACTGTGAGGATACTACTGAGGCCAATGGGGGAGGGGAGACACACAGTTACTGCTGAGGCTACGGTGGTGGTGGAAAAACAGTTACTACTGAGGTCACTGGGGCCAGCATAGGGGAGGGGGGTCACTATTACTACTGGAGCCACCAATATAAGTGGGGGTGGGAGGGTCATCATTACTATATGAGACAGATTTGCTACGGAAATTTACAGTAGCTGTAGCAGCAAAGTAGATGACATTTCGAAAATCTCATCCACACACTGGAAAAAAATCTGCACAAACCCCATGCAGATATTGACGTGGTGTGGGATTTAAATTTGCAGCATGTTAATTTTAAATATATAAATAGCCCATCCAGTGCTCCAGCGTCCCTCCAGTTTTTTTTTGTTTTTTTTAAATGGCCCTGTCCTTTTTAGTAGGACAGAGGTAAAATAAGGTGTGATAAGCCACGCCCCAACCCCTTCCAGGTCACACCCTCTGTCCAGCTTTGGGGCTTCCCAAGGAACTTTTCCTTCAAAGAGGGCTCCATGGCTAAAAAAGTTTGGGAACCACTGGCATAGTGGAAGAGAAAGCATGGAGGAGTCTAAAAATCAAGATGGTGCCTGATAAGTATCAGACAGGAGGCAGCATTGCATGGAAGTGACTAATATACAGAGGTGACTTAAGGCCCATTTACACAGGGCGAGTGTCGGGCAAACGATGCGCGACACTCGTTCCTGTGTCTCCGTGCTGGCTGGGTCATGGAGTGGCCAACAGGGGGGTGGGGCAGTGCAGGAGATTTCTCTCCTCTTGCTCCACTACCCTCTCCATTGAGATAACACAGCGGCCATTCGCTACTGAACGGCGGCTGTTTAAACTGCACGATGAGCTCATTGCTCATCGTGCAGCTAAAACAGCCACTGTTTAATAGCAAACATCCGCTGTGTTATCTCAATGGAGGAGGGCAGGGAGTGAGAGAAGGGAAATCTCCTGCTGGTCGCTCTGTGTGCAAGCCAGCTCTGCTAGCGCGGAGACACAGGGACGAGTGTTGGGCATCGGTTGCCTGACACCAGTCCTGTGTAAATGGGCCTTTATAGAGTGTCAACAGGCAATCAGGTGAGGGGTGCAGGGATGGAACAATGCTGCAGTGGCATTTTAAAATTCATTTACGAAATAGTTAAAGGAGTTTCCCGTGGAAAATACCATTGATAACCTATCCTCAGGATAGGCCATCAATAGTTGATCTACTTCAGGGCAACGGGGTCCAGCCGGTGACCCCTGCATACCTGTCCGCAGTGTTTTTTATCTGTTATGCAGATGTGCCAGCCAGGAGGTACATGCGTAGTACAGATAATGCAGCGCTGTCTATAGGCAATGACATGGATTCAGCAGCCCAACCACAGTAACAGCTGCAGTCAGGTCGTGGATTGGACGGCATCCATTGACTTCAATAAAATCCATCCTTGCAGAAACTGTGATAAAATGGGACATGCTGCGATTTTCCCTTCACAGCAAGCACTGGCCATAGACATGCTATGCAAATTTATTTTACCATGTCCACCAGGGGCACTAAATTGCGATTTTCCAGTCATGAAGAGGGCGTGGCTGGGAAGAAACTGCAGCATGTCCTATTCCAGCATGGACAGCTTCCATTTAGGTCAATGAAAGCAGTCTGATCCGCAGCCCTTCTACAAAGATGCAAAAAAGCAGCCGGTTTAAAAAATAAATAAAATTCTGTATTGCGTATGTCCAACGGCTCACCGCGCAGACCATCCACAGTACAGAAGAAAAACAGCAGGTACGGGCAGATCACAGAGATTTTCCACAGGGATGTCAAAAGGGTAATCTCACATACTTGTACGAAACTACAAAAAAACAAACAAACACGTATTTTAGTGTTTTTCCACTTTTTACCAAAGCGTTTCAAGTACAGAGAAAATCACAGTACAACACCTCTATTGATTTCAATGGGGCGTTTCTAACATCTGTGATTTTAGTGCGCTGTCTGCTCTATTTTTAACATATCAGCACTTTTAACATACCTCACCATCAATCCCAATGATGGGGTTCGTTAAGGCCCACTAGTGATATTCCGCCGCAGGGAAGGGGGGGGGGACGACAGTTGATAGGCTCACCGCGGAGAATCGCGGCAATCGCAACATGTGGCGATTTAAATCCCACGAGCGGAGAATCGCGATGATTCTCAGCTTGTGGATATCGGGCTGCGCTTTCAATAGTAATCCTATGGAAAGCTTTAGAGAGCGTGATCCGTGGGCGATCGCCCGTGGACAGGCAGCCCAAACACTGTCAAACACTGTAAAATGCCCCAATTTCAAACGCAGCTTTAGCCCCTTTCTGCTGCTTTCAGATGGCAGCATGAAGTTCTATTCCAGTAAGAAAAATGACACGGCTGTAGCTTACAACCTGCCAGTATTCAAGAACTTAATTTCATAATCAGAGTACCAATAACATCACCAGAATTTTGTTGAAGCACTGGTAGGTTCATTTCCCCAACACACCACATTGTTCCTGGTTTAAAAAAATAAAAAAAAATAAAAAAAAGGGAAAAATTATATTACCGCGTTTTCCCGAAAATAAGACAGTGTCTTATATTAATTTTTGTTCAAAAAGGTTTAACTTTTTTACATAGCTGCCTGGACACTATTTAAATTGACTTTTTTAATTAACTGTTAGCAGGACTTAATTTTGGAGTAGGGCTTATATTTCAAGCATCCTCAAAAAGCCTGAAAAATCATTTTGCACCCTCAAAAATTCTGGAAAAATCATGCTATGTTATATCTTCAGGGTACATCTTATTTTCAGGGAAACAGGGTAATGGCATTTTCTACATATAAAAAAAAGCAATCCCCTATACAGCAGCTAGACGGTCATTTTTACCATAATCAAAACTTATTACTTAGTACATTACAGGTGTAAAATCCAAACATTTTGTCTTTAAACACCCATCTTAGACAAAACAAGGAAAGTTACATCTAGGGTCAACATGACCTTAGTAAAGTCAAAGCAGGACGTCTTGTTCCTAGCTCCTATTCTCCTATTTATATGCTGTTAAATGTGGCATAAAGCTGGGATCGCAACCGGTAGGGAAAAACAAACAAAAAGGACGTACAGTACCCATCTTCCTATAAATGTAAAATATCCATGTATGCTCCTTACTTTCCAGCAGAGGTGATACCTTAAGTTTTTACAGCTGTGGCTTCTTATTTTTATTTCTCAGAACCACTGACTGATTTTTTTGCCTTCTCCTGCAACATAGCTATGAGAGACTTTTTGCTTTTTTGGTGGGTTGAATTGCATTTTTTAGTGACATTATTTAACGTATGTATTGGAAAACTAAGTAGGGCGAAACCGACATTAAAAAAAAAGTTAAATAAAAAGTATTACAGTGATACAGCATAAAAAATATAAAGTTTGGTACTAGATGACCCACCCACACACACTATAACTTATTTTCCCATTGAGGGATCTATGTGCAGACTCATTTGTTTGCAAGCTTTCCACTGTACCATGAGGTACATGTGACTTTGATCTTCCTTTAAATTTTTTTTTTTTTTTTTTTTTTTTGAGACTGGATGATCAAAAAGCGCAATAATGGTATTGTGCACCTTTTACCTCGACGACAGGATAAATAATGTGATCCGATATTTTAATAAATTGGATATTTATAAACAAAGCAAGACCATTTTTTAAAATCTATTTCATACAACAAGAGGGAGAAGGGCAAGTGAGGGGGGGGGGTAACATTATTAGTAAATTTCAAAAAATATTAAAGCTTTTTTAATTTTTTTTTCCTTTTCTTAATCCACATAGGAGGACTTAAACGTGAGAATCCACTGATTTTATGTACATTATACTGTAGTAGATTGTACCTTTAGAAGCATCTTATTGAGCCCTGCCACAGAGTTTAATAGGAGGAAATCCACAACCGGTCTCAGGGTCATCAAGGCCCCAGGCTGCCATGGTAACTGAACAGCAACCTGGGATCTCATCACAGAAGGCTGTCTTATGCAAACAGCTTTGAATTGCGGATTTCGCAATAGCCATTCGCGCAGAGGATCTGGGGTAAAACACGGGCATTGAAAAGCATGAGTTTTTGAAATTCTCCTTCACGCTTGTGGGTACGCATTGCGTATTCCACAAGCGGAAGAAAAATCACAGCATGCTCTATTTTAACGTGGTTTCCATGAGGATGGCCTCAATAGATCTCTATGGATGAAAGCAATTAACATTGCATATAAGCTGTGCATCTGTGATTTTCTGTTGCGGAAATCCACGTACGCAGTCCAACCAGTTCGTGTGAGCCCAACTTTATTCTATATGTTCATGCATCTCTCAGCAAGAGTTGTCCAGTGTAGTTCATAAAAACCTAGGAACCCTGTCCACCCTCTGATTGGCAGTTTTTTTGTTTCTTCTTTTTCTAAAGTATGCAGTGTAATAGCTAGAAGACTGTCAGGCCGGTCTCACAAGGCGATCTAGATTCTGACTCCAGCTTCAATGGAAGCAGTCTGTGCGGATTTCACAAAAAAAATAAAAGATGCTGCGATTTTAAATCCGCTCGTGGAAAATGCAATCTGCTCATCTGAACAGATAATCAAATGCTCCATTCTTTCAATGTGTGCGGAATACTGCGGATCGTCTGCACAGGTGACAATCGTGGATTCAGCAATTTAAATCCGGTTGTGCGAGACCTGCCTCAGTCAAGGTAGGTGGGTGGTGTTTACTAGGTCCTCATGAATAAGCTGGTCTCCAGTTTTACTGAGAGCTACAGAAGCCAGCTCTAAGTTCTCCAAAAACCTTGGTGGCAGTGGGGAAAGGAGGAATAAGCACAGTATATTAAGTAAAACACTCACCTCCCACTGCCACTCGGGTCTTTTATGTACTTCCCCAGCAGTGGCCATGTGGGTCGTTTACTCACGTGGCCACTGCTGGAGGCAGGATCGGTAGATAATCAGCAATGTCCCATAAACCTGCCTCGCAGCTTCTATATCAGAAGCTCACATAGGTTTACGGGACGCCAATAATTCTTCTCACCCAGTGACATCTGTTAGATTTGAGAATATTGATTTTTGTGTTTGTTTGGGCACGGAAAACTTCTACCCTACCTACCGTCTAGGGGCTAAGTGTCTGATTAGTGAGGGTCTGACTGCTGGGACCCCCAATGGATTGCAAGAATGGAGTCCCTTGTACCCCATATGACTCGTGTTGCAGCCAAGCATGCACACTGCTACTCCACTGATCTCTGTAGGACTGGCGAGGAGAAGCTGGCTATAGCACTCTGCCATCTTTAGCAGTCCCATAGAGGAGAATATAAAGGCAGCATGTATGCTTGAGCGCCATACAAATTCATACAGGGGAACAAGAGATCCCTGTTCTCCTGATTAGTGGGGGTCAGCCCCCACCGATCAGGCACATTCCTAGCCCGTGGGTAGAGGAGAGGTTAAAATTTGACAGCTGTGCTGAAAAAACGCATAAAGAATGCTGGCATAAAGAATGCCAGCCCTGTTGAAACCGGGCTGAATCTGCAGTAAATGCAGCGCTGAAAAACATTGCGTTTTTGCAAACGCCTGTGTGTGGGAGGCCTTAGCCTTGATTTTTCACTGCACATTGAAAAAATAAAAATAAAAACTGGACCCTAAGGCTAGGGTCAAACAAAACAGAATTTTAGCGGAATTCACGCGGAATGGCAGCACCGAAAAACTTCAAAAATTGCACAGGAAAAGCGCAGCTTGAAAATCCGCACCCTTAAGCCACGGGTTTTGGAGCGGTTTCACCGTCTGCATTCCGCTACAGCCTCCTCTCCTTATAGAGCGGCCGCTGCAGAAAAGAGAAAAAAAAAATTGACATGCTGCGGAATTTAATTCCGTGCCGCATGTCAATTTTCGTGCGGCTTGGCGGTAGCGTGTGTATAAGGTTTTTACAAAATCTCATTCACTTTACTGACTAATTCCGAAATTAGGAGCCGCGGGCAGAATTGCTGTGTGGACCTTCCGCATGGAAGTTCTGCGGCAATTCTGGCCCGTATGGATCCAGCCTAAGGCCTTATGAACATGGCCGTGATGGGCTCCGCAAGCGGAATACTGGAGCGATGTCAGCCACGGCGTCCCCCAAAAGACCCCATGCTCACCTCCGGATCGGCTGCACGAAGTCCTGCATGACGCGCCGGCGGTGTCACATGATCCGCCGGTAGCGTCATGATACAGCCAGCGGTGGGCGGGGCGTGTATTCACGCTATACTTCCGCTTTGCTACAGCGGAAGTATAGCGTGATGGGCGGCTTCCATTGACTACAATGGAAGCAGTCTGCACGTATACGCGCTGCAAATAGGACATGCCGTGGAATTCCACAGCGGAACTGAGCCATTAGGTTCAATAGAACCTAATAGCTGTGGTGCAACACCGCGGATTTCTGTCACGTTTTACACGGCGGAAATCCGGCCGTGGGCATTAGGCCTAAGGATGCCTAGACAGAGATGATGTACACATTCTTCTGACATTGTTGTTTATACAAAGGGAAGATTAAAAAAAAAAAAGGAAAAGAAAAAAAGCCAATATGTCCATTAAGTTTTGAAAGGCAGAGTAGATTTTGCAGCTTGTGATTTTAGCTACTGTAACAGTAAATACTGCCAATTTATTTATATTAGTATTTTGACCTACAAGTTACTTATAAATGTCCTGATTACTTTTTGCCTTCTAGTTTGTCTAAAAGAAAAAAAAAATAAAGTTGTCTGGGAAAAAAAAAATAAAAAAAAAAATACCCTGCTGAGCGAGACTTTGCCCAGCATTTTACTATAGGCCATTTCAGAGTACAATTTTCCTCCCAACTGAACCTTGACTCTATACCAGAGTTCATGGTGTCTCTTCCTACGTGTAATACACTGACATCCTCTGGTGCTTCACAACATTACTCCAACAAATTCATATGTGCTCTGAAAGACAAGATGTTGTGGAAACCTTAAAGGGGTTTTGTCATTAGAAAAAAAAAAAAAAAAAAATAGGGTAAGATGACTGCCTGGGAGGAATAGACAAGTATAGAACTTCTTTTTCTAATGACAGAACCCCTTTAAAAAGGGAGTCTGTCAGCTTGAACAGGTCATCCAAACTGCAAGCAGCACGTTCTAGGGCAGTAGAAGCTGAGCAAATTGATATACAGGGAGTTGACAAAAATATGGAAACACCATACAAAATGCATGGGATTTTGACCATTAGTACTGAGCTGCCCTTTTGATCCCTGTATGGCTGAGAGCTTTTCTGCCAAACTTGTGTTTACTTCATATCTTAGGCCCAATGCACAGGGGTGCATGCCTCCAGATCTCGCATCAAATACTGCCCATAGACATGCTATAGAAAATAGCTTGCAGAGGAGAAAAAAAAATGTATGTCCTATTTCAGCGCCGATTCCGCACGGACGGCTTCTATTGAAGTCATTGGAAGCCGTCCGATCCGCAGCCCGTCCGCAGCTGTCACTGCAGACAAGCCACCACTCCTTCCACCTCCTTAAAGTTTGGAAATTAAATGGACGCAAACACTACTTAGGCCTCGTTAACATGGGCGACACGGCATTGCCGCAATACAGCATCGTTGGTACGTGCAATATCGCTGCGATTTTCTAGCGCCACAAAGCCGCATGTAGTGTTACAAAGTCACGTGACTGTCGCAAGGCATGCGAGGATCTATAAGCCCTAGCTGCAGGAGAAAATAAAAAGATAAGTATACATCACCTTAGGCCTCCCTCACACGGGCATTTTTGTACAGCATTTAGTGCTGCTTTTTCAGCACAGCGCTAAACACTGTACAACGCTCCTATTTATTTCAATTGGGCTGCTCACACAAGGCTAAAAATGCAGCGTCTTCTGCGCTGCGCTTTTACAGCTATGCACGTTCTATTTTTGATCATTTTCAACCCTGTGTTGCCCATTGAAATGAATGAAATGAAGCGGTTTCAGAGTTGCCAAAAACACGGCACAACTTGGTACTTTTGGCAGCGCTAAACTCCTTAGCTACATTGCCAGAGTAAAAAAAAATAAATCAATACTTACCCAGCGGCGCTCACGGGACTTGTCAGGCAGCAGGGGAGCTTTTTCTCTGGTGACAGGGATTTGACACCAGATATTGATACCAATAACATCCTATATACAAATGAGAATTTTCTTAGATACAATAATGAGTGAAAACCTACATGATAGGTTTCAGGGTTAGTTGTTTGTTCAGCAACTATTTTCAGTCTTAAGGCCTTCTGCATAGGGGCGGATTTGCATTGTGAAATCCGGAGCGGCACTCCGCAGCAAGTCCAGCCTATAGCATGCTATGAGAATACACGATTTTCTGCCCAGGAGCGGAAATAGATTGCGATTTTCCGCTTGCAGGGGAGAAGTTGTAGCATGCTGTGATTTTGTGCTGGCTACACATAACCAGCTTCTATCAAAGCCAATGGAAGCCGTCCATCCCGCGGTCATTCTGCAATCATCTTTGCAGAATGGTCACGGCTGCCACGTCATCGCGATAGCAACAGAGTAGCATCCTCTGTACTGCGCATGTGCGCCGGACGGCACATTCGCAGCAGAGAAGACTGGCGGGGAGGAAAGCTGGGGTCACCGGCCAGGCACCAGGTCGAGCTTCGCTGCGGGAATCCTGCACATGGGCAGTCTAAAATTGTATTCTTCAGATCTTTATTATGTAGTTATGTAAAAATAAAAAATTAAAACCACTTTCGAAACTAAACTCCTGACTAATGGAACTGTGTAATATTACCTCCACTTAAAATGAGTCTACACGTTTTCCTTAAATATGATTTATAATCCCATCTAACATAAGGCATTTATTTTTATACAGCGTTTCAAAATTTTTGTCCACCGCCTTTAGCTTTATGGGGAAATATTTAGTACAAGTTGTATTTTATTCATTTAAACCTTCACTTATTCTGAGCTCAACAATCCAATGGGCGGTCACATCAGTGATCGATAGCTTTCCCTGTATGTGGTCACATCTGCTAGCAATCACTGATAGGACCACACTGAATTTTTCCCCATATAATTATATATCAATGTGCTCCGCTCCTCCTGCTCTATAACATGATCCCCGCAGTTTGGACCACATGTTCAAGCTGACAGATTCCCTTTGAAAGGTGTTATCCCACCAAAATACTTTATCGCTTATCTACAGGTTTCCAATAATTGTCTGGGGATCTACCATAGTTGGGCAAGGTACTGTTGTATCTTGTCTCCACAAGAATGGGTGAAGACATGTGTTAGGAGGCTTGACAGGCTGCTCACACCCACAGGTGGTGATTGGTTGATGCAGCATTCACTTTCGGTGCAGTCCTTCCATTCCCGCTCCTGACATGTAGGTTTTGCTTAAACTGTTCCATGTCCCCTTGCGACCTTGCTGCAGGGAATGCGTCCCCGGCACCCTTCTATCTCTGCTGGGGATGGGCTGCTGGTGGACCATCATGGAATGCGCCAGGCTAACAGGCAGGCAAGTGTGTGCTCAGCTGTTGACGAGCGGCATGTAATGCATGCCTTGTGGCAGGCACACAGAACCACAGTGAACTGCCATAGTTGCTGTTCCCGCACGTCCAGCCAGTTACTCTCCCTGTCGCACTCAGCACGGAACTAGACGTTGCGCTGTAACTGCTCAGCTGTCACTCGGTTCCTGGCCGTGCCGCAAGATACAAGCACGCTGCACTTCCACGCCGCCCGTCAAGAGCATGCCAATGTCAGTCAGACTGCAGTGAATCCCAAACCTGCCCTTAACAGGCTGCCGCTGTGTGCTCTGCTGTAAGTGTTCCCAGGCCAGACTGCAACACAGCCAATCGGAAGCTAGGAGCGTGACTGGGGAGTTCCCACCAGCTAAAGGCTGTCAAACCCCTAGCTTCTGGTGGAGACAAGATACAACAGTACTGTTGAGCAATATCTTCAGTTGTGTCTGTTAGTCCCATAGAAGTGAACCGAACGGTAGTCATGCATGTGCACCAACAGCTACATTCACTACAGGGATTTAGGGTGCACTGTACTCCTGATCCCAGAATATGGCCATCAGCAGCCTCCATTGCAAAATATTGGGCACGGCAGTGTGCAAGTGCTTTCCCCTCTTGCAGTTAGAGGCTGCTAATAGACAGGGCGCTCAATCAGCAGCCATGTTGGTAATGGAGCGCAGTGAAGATGGGGAGTAGACTGTCAAACAAGGTGCTGACGCTGCTCAGCAGAAGACAAGGCTGAAATGGTAATACATAGATAACAGTCATTGGCTTACTGCAGTGTAAACAGTACATTTAAGAAGCTTAGTTAAATCATACCATGTTTTCCAAAATCTAACACGTTCGCCCTACCCTCATCTGCACTCAGTTCCACATCTGCAAGTTCAGATTTTCAGGTAGTCTTCCCCATTTTTCCGCTGTCCTGCTGTTTGCAATCCACTTTCAGGTGTGTGGGGGGGGGGGGGGGAGGGGGCATGTTAGAAGCCTAGCATTCTGCTAGCAGTTCACTGTCCTTCCTTTCCCTTCATTTTCAATCTGTATTGCTTTGTCTCTGGTCCAGTCAGCAGGAAGGCAATTTCTGAATGCCTGCCCCTCTTCTGTCCCAGGACAATTGTAAGAAATAGGCATTCAGAGACATTCTGGCCAAATTGTTAGTAAATAGAGATGAGCGAGCATACTCGTCCGAGCTTGATGCTCGTTCGAGTATTAGGGTGCTCGAGATGCTCGTTACTCGAGACGAGCACCACGCGGTACTCGTCTCGATTAAACGAGCACTGACCATTGAATTCAATGGAGCCGGCAATACAGCCGGCTCCATTGAAAGCAATGGGCTGCCGGCTAGCGCGGGATGAATTTTCGGGAAGGGCTTAAAAACATAAGCCCTTACCTGAAAATCATCCTAAAATGTGTAAAAAAAAAAATAATAAATATATAAATATATATATATATATATATACATACATACATACATACATACATACATACATACACTCACCTTGTTCCGGCACAACGATGTTAGCCCATTGAATTCAATGGAGCCAGCAATATAGCCGGCTCCATTGAAAGCAATGGGCTGCAGGCGATCGCACAATGAATTTTGGGGAAGGGCTTAAATATATAAGCCCTTCCCTGCAGTTCATCCAGAAATGTGTAAAAACAACAAAAAAATATATATACTCACCTGGTCCCGGCAGCCGGAGTTCAGCTGCGGCCAGCTGGCAGTTCTCCCGAACTGCTCTCTGTAGTATTCAGCAGCCGGGCATTTAAAATCCCCGCCTGCTGAATGAGCTGCCTCTGATTGGTCACAGCCTGACCAATCAGAGGCAGAT
Organism: Eleutherodactylus coqui; assembly: GCF_035609145.1. Taxonomy (NCBI): domain Eukaryota; kingdom Metazoa; phylum Chordata; class Amphibia; order Anura; family Eleutherodactylidae; genus Eleutherodactylus; species Eleutherodactylus coqui. Next base: position 58,236,849 of record NC_089839.1, read on the forward strand.
CTCACTCACACCCATTCATGAATGGGTGAGTGAATGCTGCCTCTGATTGGCTCAGCGCAGCTCTCAGCTGAATGACAACAGTTCAGCACCACAGTGCAGGGGACAGCAGGAGAAGACGCGGCTGTGCCCCCGCAGCTGAAGGGAGGCGAGTATCTATTTTTTTTGTTTTTTTAAATCACTTTTAATTCATTTCCAGGGAATGGCTTATATGTAAAGCGCTTCCCTGAAAAAGAATTCAGGTGTGCCAGCGGACCATTGTCTTCAATGGAGTCGCCGGCAGCAGCAGCAGCTCCATTGAAGAGAATGCCTGCATTTTTATTCTTTTTTACACTAAAACCTTTCTTTTTCAGGTAAGGGCTTATATTTTTAAGCCCTTCCCGAAAAGTCATACCTCGCTCGCCGGCAGCCCATTGCTTTCAATGGAGCCGGCTGTATTGCCGGCTCCATAGAATTCAATGGGCTAACATCGTTCTTCTCTGCCACAGCTGTTACAGCTGTGGCAGAGGAGAACGATCGTTATGCTGACAGTGGGGGGGGGGGGGGTCTCACTCTTGCCACTATTGTGGCTTAATAGTGAGACCTCGGAGCCCGAAATGCAGCCCTGCATGTTGCTCCTCGCCTGCCCTATCCATTTCTGTGTTTTTTACATGACTGTGGTGATTTGCTAAGATTTTCACAAATGAAAACCTTAGCGGAGCACCAGTCATATACAAAAATGCTCGAGTCGCCCATTGACCTCAATGGAATTCGTTACTCAAAACGAACTCTCGAGCATCACTGAAAGTTCGACTCGAGTAACGAGCACTCGAGCATTTTGGTGCTCGCTCATCTCTATTAGTAAACTCAATATAATATATGTACGTAGAGACATGCTGCAACACCAGGAAAGGCAGAGATTGCAGATCTGCAAGATTGTGAGGGAAGCAGCCTGTGAAAACAGCCCCTTCCCCACAGCCAAGCAAACGCCTCAGTTACTACCAAAGCCTGGGGGTCACATGGCCATAAGTGTAAAATTTTGTGGGTCTCCTGCTGTGTTGTGCAGCTGAGCATGACCCCGTATACAGCCGCAAAATTGTACTGCGCATGACTGCGTATTCCCGTGTGCTTCCATTCACAGTACATGTGGTTTTTTGTTTAGATTTTCTGCGTCGCTGCTTAGCAATGACGGGTATAACTGCCGGCCATACATAATTGCATATGGGCGCGGGTGTGTAAAAAACACACACACCTCCCCCCCAACAGAGAACAATGAGCTCCATCTTGCGTATACACATGGCAAAATAGAACATGCTATGTTTTTTTTGCACTTGTGTCTTACACAATTCCGGCCCGCTAATGTCAGTGGAACTGCGTAAGGCAATGTAATAGATTGCCTGCGTGTTACACACAGGCGTAGAGTACATGTAAAACATGGTAAACATATGGTCATGTGAGCTTGGCCTTACAGGCAGGGTACTGCAGACCAGCTGGAGGGAGACTCCGGTATTGTATCCTGACGCCACCAGGAAGATAGGGGCTTCACAGGGAAGGGATGCAGGAACGCCCGTCACACCCCTAGCACATCCCCATAGGCTGACGTCAATACGGTCTTAGCTGCACAGTGTTTAGAGATTTTTTGCAGCCCGTGGACGGTTACGGTTAGGGATTCTTTTCCAGTGCCATTTACAGTGAGTAATATAACCCTCACTGGAAGATTATCCCTAACCGTCCTGGCCATGCAAAAATCTCAAAATACTTTGATGCTACATGATGCTGCAATGTGGCCTGGCCAACCGCTGCCTCCGGACAGAAGGGAGACAGAGCAGAGAGCTGCAGCACCGAGGAACAGCCGGACTGCACTGTCCTGCCGCTGCTGCATCACCTTGATGTAGATGTGTGCTGCAGCCGGCGGGGTGGAAAGAGGCGGCAAGGGCCCAATGGCACTGTCCCTGGCACTCCTGGCTAAGCACACACACACTCCATTGCGGCCGGTCCGGACACCTACCCCGATCAGCAGCAGCAGGTACTGCGGTGATTAGCAGCAGCAACGAGGATCAGCAGCAGCAGGGAGTGCACGGCCAACACAGAACTGCAGCAGGGAGGCTGGGAAAGGTTAAGCAGCATCGGGGAGCGTGGCAGAGTGACAGCAGCAGTGGGGAGGACAACTGTTGGCCGGGAGCAGAGGGGAGAATTATACTCACCTTCCAGGACATCTGTGCAGCCAATGACACATCTGTGCAGCCACTGGAGGAGTCACCGGGCTGTCAGTGGTCTCTCCAGCACTACTTCCTGGTGGCGTCAAGGTACAATAATACCGGAGACTCCTTGTGCACTTAAAGCGTTATAAAAGTTGTAAAACAATATTTTCATGATAGTATACAAGATTGATGAAACACATGCAGGGATTACATGAGCGCAAGTTGTGAGAAAAGTTAGTGCCCCAGTAAAGTAGTCCCTCCTTTATGCATACAAAAAGTACACAAATAAACTGCACATCTAAAAAGGACCACGACTAGAGATGAGCGAGCACCAAAACGCTCGCAAGAGTGAGACCCCCCCCCCCTGTCAGCATAACGATCGTTCTCCTCTGCCACAGCTGTAACAGCTGTGGCAGAGAAGAACGATGTTAGCCCATTGAATTCAATGGAGCCGGCAATACAGCAGGTTCCACTGAAAGCAATGGGTTGCCGGCGAGCACGGGATGAATTTTTCGGGAAGGGCTTAAAAATATAAGCCCTTACCTGACAAAGAAAGATTTTAGTGTAAAAAAGAATAAAAATGCAGGCATTCTCTTCAATGGAGCCGCTGCTGCTGCCGGTGACTCCATTGAAGACAATGGTCCGCTGGCACACCTGAATTCTTTTTCAGGGAAGGACTTTACATATAAGCCATTCCCTGGAAATGAATTAAAAGTGATTTAAAAAACAAAAAAAATAGATACTCACCTCCCTTCAGCTGCCGGGGCACAGCCGCATGTTCTCCTGCTGTCCCTTGCACTGTGGTGCTGAACTGCTGTCATTCAGCTGAGAGCTGCACTGAGCCAATCAGAGGCAACACTTACTCATCCATTCATGAATGGGTGTGAGTGAGATCTGCCTCTGATTGGCTCAGCGCTGAGCCAATCAGGGGCATGACTGACTCATACCCCCTTCACACCCACTGCAGGCCAGCCGCGCTGAACTCCGTCTGCCGGGACAAGGTGAGTATATATATATTTTTTATTTTTACACATTTCTGGATGAATTGCAGGGAAGGGCTTATATATTTAAGCCCTTCCCGACAATTCATCCCGCGATCGCCGGCAGCCCATTGCTTTCAATGGAGCCGGCTGTATTGCCGGCTCCATTGAATTCAATGGTCAGTGCTCATTCAATCGAGACGAGTACCGCGTGGTGCTCGTCTCGAGTAACGAGCATCTCGAGCACCCTAATACTCGAACGAGCATCAAGCTCGGACGAGTATGCTCGCTCATCTCTAACCACGACGTATGCCAAGTACCTGCCCAAGTCAGGTTTTGCCATTTACTTTTTCGGGCCCCTGTGTATGCAGTTTTACACGCCTCTAGATTGAGCTGGAGTCAAGTAGGAATTCAGGAAGCCTCTAAATCTACACAGCCATAACTATATGGGAATAAAATTACGCCTTGTGTAGAATCTTATAGCGGAAACTCTATGCAGGGTCTCTAGTGAGTTGGGTGCAAGACTTTGACCATTTGGGGTGCATTTACACGAGCGATTTTCTTGTGTAATTTCTGTGCGTTTTGAGATGCACAAAAGTTGCATGGAAGAATAACCCAATATTTTAAGTGGGTCTATTAACATGTTGGATTTTTGATGAGAGAAAAAGCATTGCAAAAAAATAATTAAATAAAATTGGGGGTTTGCAAGTGCAATATCCGTTTCTTGAACAGATGCTGCACTCACCTGTGTAAATGCACCCTTAAAGGGACTTCTACAGGATCAAGTAAAAATGGCTACTTTCTTCTAAAAACAGCTTCACATCCGTCTGGTCTGAAGTGAAACTTCTGCCAAAGCAACAGATAGCCTGAGCAAGACCCATCATAGTCATCTCACACAGGAGTTATTACAGCACATGCTGCACTTTGTGCCGTGGGACAATCAAACCACAGACCGATAATCAGCACCACTTCCAAACAAAGCTCTGGTTCACATAAACGATCCGTCTTATTGAGTTGGAGTCCTATTTTGCTGGAGACTCAAACTCATAAAAATGTATCTATTATAAATATGGTAGAATTTGTTGTAGATTTTCTTTCATAAGAATTCAGGAAAGTTTTCAACCACAACCCTAGTTCCAGTGTTACAAGAAAGAAAAACGCCTTAAAGGGGTTCTGAGACGAAAAATGTTTTTATGCTTTAACAGCCATTGTTCCCTGGTCTGCCTAATGGAGACAGGGAACCAACGATTTTTGGCCTGTTAAAGCATAAAAACAATACTTACCTTGTGTTGTCTTGTTGTGCTGCAGGGGTCATCCCCCAGCAGGCAGTCTTCCTCCGACGAACGGGATTGCGCGACGGCGCAGAAGAGAGGTGCCCTCCGACAGGACGGGCCGTGTCTCCACTGCGCATGCGCAGCACTCAGGAGTTTAGCCAGGACGGACAGGCTGCCCACAGCAAGCACTGCTTGTGACGTGCTTGCTGTGGGGGCCCGTCTGTTCACTATGGAAGTGGCTGATGGACGGAACAGAGCAGGAAGCTCTGCTTCAAGAAGCCACAGAAGAGGATGCCGGATGGAGGGGACATGCCTGGCCAGGCAAGTAAAATTTTCTCTTCTTCATGTCAGAACCCCTTTAACATCTGCAGGGAAATCACATGTTGTCGAGTGCAATATTGCACTCACCCATGTGAAGTTAACCTTAGGTTTCCTTCACACTGGCGATCGCGATTTTGCTGGAAGAAAATCGTGGGAAAAAAAAAAAAATTTTGAAATTGTCTTCAGGCGAGTTTTGATGCTTTTTCTTTAGAAAAATTGTGCATCGCTTCGCTGCTGCCCACATTAAATAATAGCCAATAGGACTTATGTTAAAAAAACGCATCACACAAAAATTGCAAGTTTGTGCGATGCGATAAAAAGGCTTCATTATGAAACACATGCGATTGAAAAAAAGCAAAATCCAGAAAGATAAGACATGCTGGGATTTAATTTTTTTTCTTATTAATGCCACATCACATGGATGAAGACATCGCAAAGGGAAATTAAACCATTGAAAATCATTGGTTCCATAATTCTGCTTGCACTTACTCTCACATTGCGCGATTTTATCGCATGTCTGAAGGCACCCTTTGGCCCATTGTCCACGGGTGGATTTTATGTATTGAATCCGTGTAGGTCTCCCACGTGGGAGATCTGCAGCTCTAGCCACCCAGAGAAACATTGGGCATCCGCACTTCATTTAAATGCTGCGGATTTGATTTTAAATAATTTGCGGATGCCACGTGCAGATAATAAATCGAAGCATACGCCATTTTACCGCAGATCTGCCTCCATTTATCTCTATGGAAGCTTTGAATCCGCAGTGCATCCGCAAATACATTAAAATGCATTTGCGGATCCGCTGCTAGTTGTGGATTTTTTTTTGCACACGGATGATCTGTAGAGCATTCAAGGAAAAAATCTGCAGTCTGTGATCTACCATGGTGACCTGCAGTGCATCTGCTGCAGAAATCCACATGAAATATCTGCGTGTAGCCTCATGTCCACGGGAAAATTCGGGTCCGCGCGGATTCCCCATGCAGAATCCCGCCGTGGATCTCTCCTTTCTCACAGACATGAGGCCAGAAATTCCTTATTACTCACCTGTCTTGGACGCTGCGGATCTACCCTACGTCGTAGCCGGATCTTCTTTCTTCGAGCCGGCGGATGTGCTCGGCTTGCCGGCAGCGTGTATTTTTTTTTTTTTAATTCATGCTTTTCCTCGGTTCTGGCAGAGCAGAAATTCAGCTGCAGGTGTACCGCGGATACAGGTGGCTTCCGAGCCGTGCGTGCGGCAGACCCGCAGGATAATGAAGCATGCTGCGATTTCTTTCCGCGCGTGCGACCCGCACGCCGGGAAAAGAATCCCATCTGCATGCTAACACATCCCTATGGGCAGCAAGGCCCACGGATCTCCTGTGCAGGGGCCACGAGCAGCAGATTTATAGATAAAATCCTCCCATGGACATTGGGCCTCAGGGTATTACTCACAGGTGGCAGATTTCTTGTAGGAATTTCTGTAACAGAATGGGTACGTTCACATATAGCGGAAGTGGTGCAGATTTAAGCAGCGGAAAAATACACACCAAAAGCAGAGTTAAAAAACCGCACCATTACTGCAGATTTTGATGTGGATTCACAGTAGACTTCATGCCTTCAATTCAAAGATTGAAATTGGCATCAAAATCCAAATGGTGCAGATTTTGGCATGGATCCGCAGCACAAAATATGCTACAGAATTTGGTGCAGATCCATGCCAGAATCCACTGTGTGAACATACCCAAATTTAGTTAGGTTCATTTTAATGGGGGAAGGGTTAGACACAAGCACATGGATTTCTACAAGCACAGGCACAGAAATATCTGCTACAAATGTACAACATGCAAATTCATCCTAATGCAACTAAAGAATGGTGGGGCAAGAAATGCAATGGAATGTGGTACATGGGGTAAATACATGAATAGCTTACTTGACCTATCAGTATAGGCAGACATGTGGTTTGTATATACACAGCACTGATTGTGGTCCGTGTTAAAGGGATTTTCCAGGACTAAAATACTGATCACCTACTCCCAGGAAAGGTCATCAATATCAGATCAGTTGCAGATAGACACCCAGCAACCCCACTAATCAGCTGGTTGAAGGCGCCGAGGCGCTCCGCTAAGTAGTGCAGCCTCTTCTCAGGCCTGTGACATCATGCCCATTAGTCAGGCTGTTTTAGAACACAGCAAGATTAATGTGATTAAGCTGAAATACCAGGCACCGCCACTAAAGAATGACTGGCGCTGTACCTGGTGTTCAATGAAGCCGTCACACCACTCACCTGAACCCAAACCCTCTTCCAACAGCTGATCGTAAGCAGTTGGACTTACACCTATTTTGAGAACATGTAATCAAAATTTTAGTTTCAGAAATACTTTTGAAACAGGCTTATTCGTTTCCAATTACTGGCCCATGAAAACATGTCAACAATCAGCCGATAAACACTTGTCAGCTGGTTGCATAGTTTATGCGGGGCAAAAGAAAATAGTTTGCTTGTCAATGAAACCATTTCCTCAGCATAGGTCATCAATACTTGATTGACAGGGGTCTGCTGCTTGGTACCCCTGGCAATTGACAGATTTCAATGGGTGGAATAGATTTCAAGTGCAATAGAAGGTAAGGCTCCCATTGATTTCAATGGGTGCAAAACTTTCTATTATACTTCTGGCTTCGCCCCCCAAAGCAGAAGGTGCCATCAACAACCAACCCCCACTAGTCAGCAAGTTATCCCCTATATTGTGGATAGGATATAACTAGTGATTAGCGAGCATACTCGCTAAGGGCAATTGCTCGAGCGAGCATTACCCTTAGCAAGTACCTGCCAGCTCGAGAGAAAAGGGTCGGCTCCCGGCGGCGGGGGAGAGCGGGGAGATCTCTCTCTCCCCCTCCGCTCCCCCTGCTCACTGCCGCAACTCACCTGTCACCAGCGCCGGCAGCTGAACCTTTTCTCTCGAGTGGGAAGGTACTCGCTAAGGGCAATGCTCGCTCGAGCAATTGCCCTTAGCGAGTATGCTCGCTCATCTCTAGATATAACCTGAAATTCTGGTACAATCCCTTTAAATGGCCAGCATACCCCTTTAATAACCAACCATTTGTCCCCACATTAGTGATAATCTTTCACATATAAAAGACCGTAACAATCGCTGTCAACATGCTAAATCGTCCATCGATGCTCATTAAGTGGCCCCTCTTAGGCCTCCGCCACATTAGCGCATTTTCAACAAAGGCAGCGCTCCTGGGATAACGCAGTGTGTAGATGTTCAGGAGAAATAATAATAAGAGGTGTGAACGGGTCACCCTATATAAGGTAGTCCGTCACACCCCAAGTCCCTGGAGGCGGTAATAAAAGCCTCAGGTATTGGGTCAACCTGTCTAGGTCACATGGACATCTAGAGGAAGAAGTCAATGGGGGCCCCAAAAATGGAATTTCGGATGAAGTACCAGAGGAACAATTAGGGGGAAAAAAAAGACGGTATGGGTGATCCTCTGGAGTTCTTCCCCCACCTATTGTTCCTTGGTACATTAGAGCATTTGGGGCCGGTCCTCGTTAATCCACGGACAGCGCACATCCCCATTATAGAGCCATGAGGATCCGCGCATCACCGTTTTTTCATCAATTGTCCATGTTTTTTTTTAAAAAAAAACCCTCACCAGGTGTCCCATACTTGTTGGTATCACGGACGAGAAACAGAACACGCCAACGCACTGCCTGTGTGTTAGCGTGCTCTGTCCAACGGAAATGGCGCACACGTGGTTAATGCGTACCCACCCTTACTCAATAACAGTACCACACAACTTACCTTCACCCACCTATAGAAGTCTACGTCTATGTGTTTTCTCTGACCTCTACAGGAGCATTACACAAAAACATTGCACAACAGAAAAAAAAAGTTAGTCATGGCGGCCGCCGCACAGAGACACTTTTTTTTTTTTTTTGGGCCACAACCATAAAGAAGGTGACTAAAAAGTCACAGTCTACCCTAAAGACAAGGGCACGGGGCTTTGGAGGGAGATGCCCACCTCCTCTCCTCACACAAGAGAGTGTCAGCTCTGCAGGTGAAGGTATACAGCCCCTCTGAGCCCCCCCCATGAAGAAAGCAGCAGGCACAATGGTAGTGGGATGGAGCTGACACAGAGATGGGAGGGCAGGTCTCCATCATTATGAACCAGGCAATGTGACTAGGAAGAAGAAGCTGGTAGCTACCTTTCTCTTCTCTCCATATCTTTTTCTTCTTGCTGCTGCTGCTGGGGTACATGCTGCTGCTGCTGCTCTGCTGCTGCTGGGTGTTGGGTTTTAGCTGCGAGTTCCCCAGGCTCACAGGGAATAGTGTGTGTGACACAATGGAGGGTGGAGGGGGTAATGGCAGGACCCCCTTTATGTAGCCTTCCCTTGTATGTATGGGGTGCAGGAGGCTCCCGCACAGCACAGCTCTGTGTATGTAGGAGAAGCTCCCCGGCTCTGACACCAGCCGCTCACGCCTCTTACAACCCCCTGCACGCCCCTCACGGCCGCCCCCTGGCCGCTCACTACACTCTCCTATAGGTCGGGAGACAGGGCCAGTCACTGGGGGGACAGTGCGCATGTACTCGGCGTGTTTATGGGAGGAGACACCGAGCTGTGTCAGTGTGTGACACGGGGGAACGTGCGAGCCCCGGAAGGTGAAGACACGAAAGTGGACGGGCAGGTGTGTGAGGCGGGTTGTCATGGTTACTCGCGCCTAATGTGGGAGGGGGGGTTCTATAGGAACAGCGTTGAGACGATGTTCATAACAACCAATCACAGCTTTGCTTTCATTTTCTTTAGTGAAGCTGGGTTGCACTGTGGTTGGTTGCTATAGGCAACGGCATGGTTTTTGTGTACATTGGGAGATGGTGTATGCATGGCATCTCCGGCCTCAGGTTAAGGCCAGGCGCACACCAGCGTAGTTTAGTAGCGTATTAGGGCTTCTACCCACTAACGTTTTTTTTAATGCTGCGATATCACAGAATTTTTTCCAATGGGACTTTTTTATGTTATAATCACATTGCACAAAAATCGCAAGTTTGTGCTTTTGCAATCTTTGTGCTATGCGATTTTAACATTAGAAAGCCCCATTGAAAAACACAGCAATATTGCAGCGTTAAAAAAACGCTAGTGGGTAGAAGTCCTTAGGCCTCATGCCCACGGCCATGACGGACACCACCAGCGGAATATTGCTGCAGAGTCCGTCACGGCGACCCCCAAAGAACCCATACTCACCTCTCCAGATCCGACGTGCGCATCCCGCCTGCTGAGCCGGCGTCCATGCGCTGGCAGTGCAGGATGACGCGGTGGCCGGGGACGCGTAATCATGCGATACTTTCGCTGTGCTCACAGCGGAAGTATATCGTGATGGCAAGTTTCCATTGACTACAATGGAAGCCAGCCGCGCGTTTTTCCACAACAATTGGAGCATGCCGCATTTTTTTTCACGCTGCGGAACATTGAGCCATTAGCTTCAATAGAACCTAATAGCTGCGGCAGAAATCCGCCTGTGGGCATTAGCCCTTACACGGTGAATGGAGTCAGTGAAAGTATATACATTGCATATAAAAGAACGCAGCATGTTCTATTTTACCGCGTATTACGCATGATAGAGCCCTGTTGTTCTCTATGGGCGCGTGAATATGTTAAGCGACAGCGGGAACTGTGAAAAAAAAAACACGGCAGCGTGTGTGAGATACGCTGACATGCGCAGTGAAAAATCGCTGCCATATGCTGCGATACGCCGGCTCACATAGCGGTAAAAAGCTGTGTTACACACGGCCAAAGGCTGGGTTCACATGAGCGTTTTGCTTTTCTGTTACTTCCTAAGGGCTCTTTCATACTGGCGATCGCAATATCGCCTTAAGAAAATGGCGGCAAAATCGCAGTTTTGCTCATGAGATGTCTGAGCGCCAGCAATTCTTTTTCTTGCAAAAACATCGATTTTCTTGCATGTTTTTCTCGCCATAGACAATAGGAGTTTCTAATGTTGAAAACGCCTTGCACGAAAATTGCAAGTTCGTGCTTTGCGATGCGATAAAAAGGAGGCTCCGTAGGGAAATGCAGAAAGGACATGCTGCGATGTTTGTTAAACTCTAAGTCGTATTAGTGAAAACATCGCAAACGGGAATGAAACCATTGAAAATCATTGAAAACCTCACGATTTTATCGCAAGTTCGAAGGCGCCCATAGAACAGAAAAAGACGGCTATAGTAAATTGCCTATTGATTTCAGTAGCGGTAATGGCTCCCACACGCTTTTTTTAACGCTGCACTTTTTTACCGCGATTGTCAACGGGACTTTCTAAAGTTAAAAAAGTATCGCACAAAAATTGCAAAGCACAAAATTGGGATGCGTTTTTAACATTAGAAAGTCCTATTGACAATCGCGTTAAAAAAAACGCAGCGATACCGCAGCATTAAAAAAACGCAAGTGTGTGGGACCCCTAATGCTGGGTTCCCATGGGACTGTTTCACCGCGGAAATCTTGCTGTTTTGCCACAGCGAAATACTGCGAGATTTTCGCGGGATAAGTGCAGCTTCGAAACCCGCGGAGCGGCTTCGCCGCATGCTTTTTTGTTGCGTTCGACTCTTCCATAGAGCGTAGCGAGGCTGCAATGAATAAAAAAAAAAAAATGACATTCTGTGTCCTGGGAATCCGCGCTGCAGCGCCGACTAATGTTGGCTTTGCCGCGATAGATTGTCTGCCCCGTGTGAACGAGATTTTTGACAAATCTCATCCACCTGGCTGGCTAATCCCGGGATAAGCGGCCGCAGGCGGATTTGCCGCTGGTGAAATCCACGGCAATTCCGCCCTGTGTGAACCCAGCCTAAGGCCTCATGTCCACTGGTAAAATGTCATTAAAAATCCGCAGCGTTTTTCCCGCAGCGTGATCCGCGCCCCATAGGGCGTTTGCGGGAAAACACCCGCGGCATGCTCCATTTTTAGTGCGGGTCTCCCGTGGGGACGGCTCCCGCAGGCTTCTATTGAAGCCTATGGAAGCCGGCCAGGTCCGTGGAACACCCGTACCTGAATTTCTGCTCTCCGGCACGGTAGCGCGGGAGAGCAGGAGTTAGAAAAAAATGGAGTGCCCAGCGTGCCGAGCACATCCGCCGGGCCGAAGAAAGAAGATCCGTCCGCGACGGAGGGAAGATCCGCAGCATCCAGACAGGTAAGTTTAATCTTTTTTTTAGCCTCATGTCCGCGGGAAAGAAGGGACCCGCTGCGGGATTCTCCATGGAGAATCCGCGGCAGGCCTGATTTTCTCCGTGGACATGAGGCCTAAGGCCGGCTGCACACGGCCGTAACGGCGCTCCCCAGAGACCCCCAAACTTACCTGCGGATCGGGCGTCCTCGCTCCCGCATGACCTTTCGGCGTGACGCACTGCAGCGTCATGTGACACGCCGGCCACGTCACATGACACGCCCACCGCGTCACATGACGTGGCCAGCCGCGTCATATGACGCGGCGGCAGTAGGCGGGGAAGCGGTTTCACGCTATCTTCCGCTGTGCTACAGCGGAAGATAGCATGACAGACGGGCTTCCATTGACTGCAATGGAAGCCGTCCGCGCGTACACCCGTGGCAAATAGAGCATGCCGCGGATGAGGTCGGGTGATTTCACGGTGCGGAATTCCATGGTGGAATTCCGCACCGTGAGCCCTGAACCTAATAGCTGCGGGCAACGCGGCGGATTTCCGCCACGAATTACGCGGCGGAAATCCGTTCGTGGGAAGGAGCCCTAAGAGTTCTGTCACATCAGCATTTTGCTTTCCATCTTTATTTGATTTTTTTCTCTTTCTTTAATGAACCTGAATGCAAATAAAAAGGAACCAAACAGAAACCATAGTTTGTTTTTTTTTTTTTTTTTTTATGGATCTGTTATACAGATCTCTCAGAAAAAATTACTATTTCTGTCAGTTTGTTTCTGTTTCGTTCCATTTACATCCGCTTGTAACAGATTCTTTTTGCTCTTGTCTTCCTTCCCTTCTACACATGCTCATTTACAAATAGACAACAGAAACAGAAACATTACCACTTAGTTCCATCACCCTTTGACTATGATGTAAAAAAGGGGCAGCCTTTTGTTCTCCTTTTTTCTGTTCCAGCCTAAGGCCGCCTGCACACGGGCGGATTGGATTGCGGAATCCGAACCGGGTGTTCACCTTCGGATTCCGCAGCAAATGCCGCCATAGCATGCAATGGCAAAATGCGATTTTCTGCCCACAAGCGGAAATCAATTGCGATTTTCCGCTCCCACCTGAGAAATCGCAGCATGCTGCTATTCTGTGCAGCTTCCATGGGGACGGCTTCCATTGAAGTCAATGGAAGCCGTCCGACCCACGACCCTTCTGCAATCATCATTGTAGAAAGACCGCGGAATCTGCATCATCGCTAGGCAATGGTGCAGCATTATCTGTACGGCATGTCCGCAGCACAGTTATGAAGAAGTAAACAGGTATGCGTGGTCACCGGCTGGGCACAGGGTCGGATTCCGATGCGGGATCCCGCATACGGAATCCGACCCTGTCGTGTGCAGGCGGCCTAAGGCTGGTCTCACAGGACCAGGTTTGAATTGCGGAATCCGTGCTCATCCACGTGGACAATCTGTGGTATTCTGCACACATTAAAAAAATAAAACATTCGGATATCCGCGTCATCGCCTAGCAACGGTGTGGGAAATACAAATATTTTTAAAATAAAATCTGTACTGCACGTGACCGACGGTAAGCGTCCGTGGTCATTTGCAGTAAAAAACAACGGGTACACACGGTCGTTGGCTATAAAAAAGTATAATGGAAAGATTTGCATTTCTTTCGTATTTTGGACCCGCTTCTCGTTTTGGCTTACAAAATGTTGATGAAAAATACTGCCGTGTGAATAAGCCCCTAGTGCACTCTCACACCGGATGCTTTATACCAATATTAGTGCGGCAACTGGAGCTCCACACTTATCACGGTACAAAGCTCCCAGGCCTGTGCTCGGACGCAGCGTTTTTGACGCCGCGATTTTTGAGCGCTGTCTGTTCTATTTTTGCGCATTTTAGCACTGTTTAATGCACCTCATCACCCATCACAATGATAGGTTGCATTAAAAAGTGCTGTCAAACACTGTGACGCGTTCAAAAATGGCGCTCAAAATAGTGGTAAAAATGCTGCGATTTCGAGCAGCGTTTTCTGAACGCATGTGGGAGAGTGGCCTTTCAGCAAAAAATCGGCTTCAGGGCTCTTTCACACGGGGAGCTAGGCGTACAAATATCACGCACGTAAAAAACATGTGGCTATTAGAACCAATGGTTTCCATTGGGAAGGTTCAGATTCCTTCATCTGAACGTTCCCATAGGAAACCATTGGTTCAAAAAAAACGCATGTTTTGGGGTTTTTTTGCGCAAATGATTTTTGCACACCTAGCTCCCCGTGTGAAAGAGTTCTCATTAAAAAACCCCTAATAATTTCATTTTCAGCTATTCGTTTTCAGCTTGCTTCCATTCCGTCTTTTTTTCCTTTTTTTGACATAAAAAAAAATTCTGACCTGCAGTTCTCTTTTTTTTCTCTTCCAAAAGAAAAACAAAAACTGGACAAAGCACGTGTTTCCGTTTTCTTTTAGGTTATTTTTTCACCGTGTACTCGGACATAAACAGAAAATATTCCGCTAATGGATCCTTTCAATACAATTGCACATATGCAGTTGTAAAATAAAGCTGTATTATAACCTTGTCTTTAACGAACTACCATTGTTTTCCGCTTTGCTATTCCACCCTAGAAACAACAAAGTAGAAAGAAAACATTTCAGTTTTCCAGCCCATTGAAATCTATTGAAACTGAAGACCTTCGGTGTCAATCCGCTTCTGTATTTTGCATCTGCATTCTTTTTTTTTACACTGGAACAAAAGCCCAGACTGTTGCATTTTTGTTTCTAGTTCCAAAAATGGAATGTAGATGAATCCGTTTTTTATTGCATTGCAGTCAGTGGAAGACGGATAAAACTGGAAAGCTATTTGTTTTTCTTTTCCAGTTTTGGTTCTTGAGCATGTAAACCCAGTGCTGGTTAATGTGGCTTAGTGGTTAGCACTGTTGCCCTGCAGTGCTGGGGTTCAAGGTTCAGAGCTCATTAGGAACATTAACTCCTGCTTTCTTGATTTCCAATTCTAGTAAAACTGGATCATTCAAAAAAAAAAATGCTAGTTTAAAGGGGTTGTCCCGCGGCAGCAAGTGGGTCTATACACTTCTGTATGGCCATATTAATGCACTTTGTAATGTACATTGTGCATTAATTATGAGCCATACAGAAGTTATAAGAAGTTTTTCACTTACCTGCTCCGTTGCTAGCGTCCTCGTTTCCATGGAGCCGACTAATTTTCGCCGTCTAATGGCCAAATTAGCCGCGCTTGCGCAGTCCGGGTCTTCTTGTTTTCTCAATGGGGCCGCTCGTGCAGGATGCCGGCTCCGTGTAGCTCTGCCCCGTCACGTGCCGATTCCAGCCAATCAGGAGGCTGGAATCGGCAATGGACCGCACAGAAGCCCTGCGGTCCACGGAGGGAGATTCAGGTAAGCACTCTCCTGTGTTCTTTTTTAACCCCTGCATCGGGGTTGTCTCGCGCCGAACGGAGGGGGGGTTGAAAAAAAAACAAAACCCGTTTCGGCGTGGGACAACTACTTTAAACGTAGCCAAACAAACAAAAATAATGATCTATCAAAAACTGATCATGATGGATGTCTAATGGTCCTTTTACACGAGATGAATGTCGGGCAAACAATGCCCGACACTCGTCCCTGTGTTTCCTCGCTCCCATGCTCCTGCACGGGAGCTAGCAGAGCAGGCTGGTTCAGGGGGGCGGGGCAGCGCAGGAGATTTCTCTCCTCTCGCTCCCCCGCCCCCCTCCATTCACATAACACAGCAGCCGTTCACTATCGAACGGCGGCTGTTTAAACTGCATGATGAGCTTCATCGCTGATCTTTTATGCTGCATGAAAGATCAGCGATGAAGCTCATCGTTCAGTTTAAACAGCGTCCGTTCAGTATTGAACGCCGCTGTGTTATCTCAATAGAGGGGCGCGGGGGAGCAAGAGGAGAGAAATCTCCTGCACTGCCCTGCCCGCCTGCTGGCCGCTCCGTGGGCCAGCCTGCTCTGCTAGCTCCCGTGCAGGAGCACGGGAGCAAGGACACACAGAGGCGAGTGTCGGACATCGTTTGCCCGCAATCCGTCCTGTGTAAATGGACCTTAACTGATGCAAATGGATACTAATCCGTTATTTGACGGATCTATTTGTGTCAGTAAGGGTGTTATTACACCTTCTGCAGACTGCCTATTCACTTTTTTAAAAAAGCCTAACGGAACAAAAATAAATTGAAAGCTTTGCATTTTTTTGACAATAGGTAAACATTTTCGTTTTAATTCCTTTTTCTCTTCTCTAAAAATGGAACACAGAGACAAAATTATGACTAAAAATCATAATGCAGGTGTGAACTCACCCTAAAGGTCCATTTACACGCAAAGATGATCGCTCAAAATTCATCAGAAACGGACAGATTTGAGCGATCATTTTGCATTAGTTACTAATGGGCTAATCAGCCCATTAGGAGCTAACTAGCTTTATTTGCATGTATTTAGAGAATAACGGATGGTCTGTTCTCTAAATGCATTGCTTTTCTTCTCCGTGGGCTGCATACAGTGCTATCAGTGCTGCCCGCGGAGAACACAGCATGTCGTTCCACTTATTAGGGACAACAGATTTTATGCTGAGCTGAACTCAGCGATAGATGAAAAGGGCATGCAAATGCACGAGGGGCACACATTTACATGCAACAGCTATCGCTCAAAAGCCGTCATTTGGACAAATTGAGCAATAATCGTTGCATGTAAATCAGACTTAGGCCTCATGTCCACGGGGAAAATCAGATCCGCTGCGGATTTGGGCAGCGGATGCAGTGCGGATGCACTGTAATTGTCTTTTATTTTTCACGCGGGAGATCAATTGAGCTATGTGCTCTATGAGCTCCCGCATGCGTGATCCGCGCTAAAATGGAGCATGTCCATTTTTTTTCATGCTCCAGAAATTTTTTAATTACCATCCGCGGGTATTTACCCGCGGGGGGTCAATGCATTCCTATGGGGCGCGGATCCGCGTGCGGGGAAAACGTGCAGATTTTAATTCTTATTTTCTTAGTGGACATGAGGCCTTAAGCCTGGGTTCACACAGGGCGGATTTGCTGCAGTTTTACTGCGGCAAAACCGCTGCGTTTGCAATGCAATGCAGCACAAATGAGTTTTGCAAAAAAGCTGTTCTCACAGGGCGGATTTCTTCCGCACAGCCGCAGTGCGGAAATGCAACTGCGGCGCGGTTTTCAAAGATGCAGCATGTCCATTCTTCTGTCTGTTCCGCAGCGTTTTTTGTCCATAGACCTCTATGGACGCAGCAAAATCCGCACCAAAATATGCGGCAAAAAGACAAAACCGCAACGGAAAAACCGCAGCAAATCCGCCTCGTGTAAACCCAGCCTTAGGCTGGGTTCACATGGGGCGGATTTGCCGCGGAATTTCGCCGTGGCAAATCCGCATGCGGCCGCTAATCCCGGGATCAGCCAGCCATGTGGAAGAGATTTCTGAGAAATCTCGTCCACATGGGACAGCAAATCCACTGCGGCTAAGCCAGCAGAAGCCGCTGCTGCGGCGCGGATTTGCCGAACACAGCATGTCTATTTTTTTACGCTGCAGCCGCGCTCTCCTCTCTGGGAGCGCCGACCGCAGAGGAAGAGCGAGTGGTTGGGCCGTTTCAAAGACGCCGCTGCTTTTTCCGCGGCGGTCCTCCCAGCAGAAATGTTGCTGTTTTTGCTGCGGCCAGACATTTCCGTCGGGAATCCGTCCTGTGTGACCGTAGCCTAAGACTTCCATGTTTTGGGTTTGAAAAGAAAGAAATCATGAATCCAATAATAAGAGATAAAAGAATGCTGATGTGAACCCAGCCTCAAAGGAAACTTTGAAAAAACTGTGTGACTTCATTTGTACTGCGAAAGTAAAGTTCCATTTACACACAAAGATTATTGACAGTTTTAGTGATCGTTTTGCATGAGCTGCTAATGGGCACTAATACCCATTAGCAGCTTATTACCATCATTTGCATGTAAATGAGCCTCAGGGGGCTGTATGCAAAGAACAGCAGGTGGTCTGTTCTCTGCATACAGCTCCTTTGTTCTGCCAAAGGGGCTGCAAGCTGAATACAATGTAATCAGCGCTCCCGTGGAGGACACAGCGTGCAGGCCCTGCTTTCAGCTCCCCCACCGAATGATGGATTTTATGCTCACCTAAAAATCATTGTTCGGACAACCATCGGAAAACCATAGTAGCATTTACATGCAAAGATTATCGCTCAAAAGACATTGTTTGAACGAATTTTGAGGGATAATCATTTTGTGTAAATGGGCCTTAAATTAGACCCTATCCACAGAATATGGGATAACTTAATGATCAGTAGAGGTGCGACTGCTGGGACTCCCACCAATCCCAAGAAGGCTGTCTGGAGCGTCCTTGTAGGAATGGAGCGGTGGTCACACATCCACTCTACCAATCCATTCATTTCAATGGGACTGACAGGGATAGTTCAGCACTTAAACTCAACTATCTCCAGTTGCCCCACTAAAGTGTCCCAACGGCTAACCCACAAACACCTATAGTTGACCAAGGCCACCTACTCCCTGCCATTAGACTTTCATACTAAAAATCACTTGGAGGTGGCAAACTCACTTGTTTAGCCATATGCACATGTACTTCATCCACTATTCCTGAGCGCTTTGCCTCAGTTTTATCCCAGCCTTTTCTGGTAGCTACAGCCTATGCAATTGTAGAGCACAAACATGTTCTCCCTAAACTTTGACAAAAGTCCTTTGACCCTTGAGGGGTCTTCTGGCACGGAGGGTTGGCAAATCATTGCCTTTTGAAGACTGCTTGTATTTGCCCTATTTTGGGTGACAGAAACCCTGTACTCATCCTTTCAGAAAATAATAAATGAATGTGAAAGGGATTTTTCACCTTCTATCATCTCATAATTTTTAGATACAAAAATGTCTATGGATTATTTTGTGAATAATCATTATAGTAGTTGAAGTTCTTATTTTCTGATACATAGTTTAAAAGGGCGTTTCCAAATTTGCAGCCCTAAAATGATATAAAATTAAGAAAAAATGTATACTCGCCTAGGTACTTCAGCGGCTCCTCATTCAGCCCTGGTGCCCGCTGCTCAGAACCTGGAAGGAGCCGTCGGGAGGTCACATATTGTGCATTTTGCATGTGACCACTCAGCTAATTACATTTTCAGTGGTCACAGAAAATGGCTGAGCGGTCATGTGCACAATTTACAGCACATTACCACCCGCTGGCTTCTTCTGGGTATAAAGCCCCAAGCATCAGGTTTCTGCACTGGATGGGGAACTGTTAGGGTAAATTTACACAGGCGGAAATTCCGTGGCAGGACTTCCCGCAGAATTTCTGTCCGTGCACGCCTCCATAGGATTGCAGTAGAAAATGCAATCCCAAGCAGACAGCCGCAATTTGACCGCGTGGGAACTCACGCGGTAAACAAATCGCGGCATGTCCTATTTCTGTGCAAGCCTCACAGAGGCCCGCACAGAAACATCACCTCTGACGCGTTGGCTCTGCTCTGCGCACGTGCCGGCTGGATGGCAGCCAAGACATAGCAGTGTGGAGGAGACGCCGGAGTAGGTGAGCCGTGTGGGTCACTGCAAGTGCACGGCTCGCATCCCGCTGCGAGAATTCTCGCAGCGGGATCCGACCCGGCCATCTGTATGAGGCCTTGGAGTAGGTAGGTACACATTTTTTTACACCGTTTTAAGCCTATAAAAAAAATTTCTATAAAAGTCTTGGAAAGGCCCATTATGTTCCATATATGGGTATATAACACAACGTTCTGGCTATCTACAGCCACCACCAGAGGTAATTAAAGCTTGCTACATACTGTCTTGTTATTGAGTTTAGTGTATAATATATCATGACGTGCCTCCCCACTGCTCTGTAAATGGGGCCGAGATCAGGAGCCGCCATCATCCATGTCCTGCGCTCTGTGCCCTGTCCTCCTCTGTCTACCAGTGGACATGCCCTAAACATGTCCCCCACCAATCTACACCCAGGTCTCACTCTGTTGGGCTTTCTACCCATATGAAGGATGCCAAAGCAATTGGTCCCATACAAACCCTTGTTTGTATATTCCGGCTCTGACCCTCACCTATGTTCCTGACAATTCTGACTCACTAACTTTAGGTCTGTATTCTAGACTTCGTTATTGCCTGCTGTTTGTCCTGACCTTCTGCTTGGACATCGTTATTGCAACTGTGCCGCCAGCGCTGACTAAAGCCTGTTCTCTGGATACACAGCTGTGTACACTATAGATACTGCTCCATAGCCCATGCAGCGTCAGCAGCCGCATTACCTTCACTATCTGTGCAAGCAACAGCTTTGGGACCCTGCAACAAAGGCCATATCAAGGGTGGAAAACAGGGTTTCCCTGGTGCTGCCACCTCAGCCCAAAGTCTAACTGGTGTGTAGTGAGACAGATCCATATCCATCTACCTGACATAATAGTGTGTATATCTGATATACATGCTGATATCTTTTGATGGATAATTTCTTACTCATTTTCTCTATATGAGACAGTGGTAGCAGTATGCACTAAGCTCTCTTAGCTTAGTAGTTGGCTTAGGCTAGTACAAAGACCATCAATAAATGCTAAATAATTCAAGCCTAGCTTTTTCTTACAACAGACCTTATGTGTGTGCCTTTTTTCACAAAGAATAAACATTATCTAGTACATCATATTGTAACACACTGTAGTATAATATGACTGCAGCAATAAATTCACGTGTGACGATCCCTAATGGGTGATGCATAGCAAGGTGCCTGTTCCGTCTTAAGTAGCACCTGCACAATAAAAAGTAAATTCCAGCATCCACGCAAAAGTGAAAAAATTCTTTATTAAAATGTACATCCAAGGGAATCAGACTTAGGGCGCCTACCCACTTGCGTTGCCGATTTTCGCGCGTGAAAAACGCGGCGTTTTCGCGCGTTTTTTGCAGCCCTCCATTGACAATCATGGGTTCATTAAGAGAAAAATAAGGAGACATATGCAACTGACAGTTCCTATGTGAAAAAAACCCACGAAACGGAAAAAAAACCCCAGATGGACAAGAACACATTCTATACTAATTGCTCTTGAGAAAAAACGCAAAACATCACAGGAAAAAAAATCGCAAGTGGGTAAGCACCCTTATGAAACAGTTCTCAGTTGTTGCATGCTATGACAAAAAAACAGTTAGTCTGAAACACAGGAGTGAATTTTTTGGAAAGTTTTCATGTCTTTAATATGTGGATTTGACTGTAAATCTACAGTGATATTATGGATGAGCAAATGGATTAGAGGACACATGGTTTTTGAATAACAAAATATAGCTCAATACAATAACCTTAATGGGCACTAACTTTTCAGACAACTTATACTCATCTACTAGCTTGTGTTAGTCTATTTCTGTAATATACATTTCTGTACATGCATTAAAAATGTTGTTGCTTTACCATTGTAAATCACATTTCAAGTAGCTGCTATTAGAGGTCTCCCTTCTAGCTTCTCTGCAATCCACTGTGTGTTGTTAGGTACAGAGCTTCTGTAGTGACAAGGGCACAGGGACATTTCCTTAGCAATAGCGGGCAGAACTGTCTTTACAGGGGCACTGCCATGTACTCAGAGGCTACAGCTTGATAGATCTATAAACACTGGGCGTGTGGCTGCTATGGTTGCCACCAAGTAGGTAACTTGCCAGCTCGGCCGATAATTAAGTCAAAAGGCCAGTTCTAGTATTTACTTTTTAGCGGCTATATTAAGGGACACTAAAATTTAATTGCCAGCAGAGGAACCACGCATTATCAAGTATTTAACTCACTCACTTTCTCTCTCTAGCTCCTCAGAAACGCTATCTTTTCTCCTTAGGGAGAGCAACTATACTATAAACTAAGTGAGGAGACTCAAACGGCCATGCACGCTCCTCTGGGTAATATGCAAATAAGGGAGATGGAATAAATCCTCCACAGTACCACCTATCGAAAGGCAGCATTCCTTCAAGCCAAAGTCAGACTTTTTATACAAGAATTGTTACAATAACTGGGAATTAAAAGCAAAGCTAGACTCCATGTACATACAGCTGTTTCAGGGTTTTTGCCCTTCATCAGTGTACAGTAAGAGTCTGGCTTTGCTAGTGAGAGGCCTGGGATGGGGGTCAGAAACGCTATCTGTTCACCTTAGGGAGAGCAACTATACTATAAACTAAGTGAAGAGACTCAAATGGTCATGCACACTCCTCTGGGTAATATGCAAATAAGGGAGATGGAATAAATCCTCCACAGTGCCACCTATTGAAAGCCAGACTCCATGTACATACAGCTGTTTCAGGGTTTTCACCCTTCATAAGTGTACAGTAGGAATCTGGCTTTGCTCATGAGAGGCCTGGGATGGGGGGATCAGAAACACTATCTTTTCTCCTTAGGGAGAGCAACTATACTATAAACTAACTGAGGAGACTCAAATGGACATGCACGCTCCTCTGGGTAATATGTAAATAAGGGAGATGGAATAAATCCTCCACAGTGTCACCTATAGAAAGGCAGCATTCCTTCAAGTCAAAGTCAGACTTTTTATACAAGCCTTGTTACAATGACCGGGAATTAAAAGCAAAGCCAGACTCTGGCTCCTGTTCAGCCATAGCTGCTGTAATCAGAGGCTATGGCTCCTGACCTCTTCTTTCAGCATTTGCCATGCGTACAGGATGTGCAGAATGCACACTTTGTGGAGAGAGGTCAGGGGTCACAGCCTCTGATTATAGCAGCTCTAGCTGAACGAGAGCGAAAGAGAGAAAGTGAGTGAAATACTTGATAATGTGGAGTTGCTGCCCGGCTGGAGTTTCAGGATGTGGGGAGCCCTATTGCTGCAGGGGCACTGTGACTACTGTGGGCAATATTACTATTGGGACCACTACTAGGGGTGATGTTGATACTGGACCTCTAGTATGGGTGAGGTTACTATTAGGGCCACAACTGAGGGTGCTGGTATTGTGGCCACTGTTGAGGGCCCTGTTACTACTGGAGACACTACTTAGGGCGCTGTCACTATTAGGGCCATTGCTAGAGGTGTTATTACTATTGGTGCTACTGAGGGGGTAAGATCAATGACTAGTGGCGGCCACTAGAATAATAGAGGTAAGACTATACGTTGTGACAAGCCACCCCCCTGACCACACCCAATCCACACCTCCTTTTACCTTGGCTTATATTTTTTTGTGACAAAGGTGGCAACCCTAGTGTGTGTGTGTACACATTAAGGGCTCTTTCAAATGTGCGTATATTTGCCGCCGTTTTCATGGTCTGCTGATATACGCTACGATCTGATGCATTGGATTCCAATGCTTTAGATAACATGGCTGTATTCCCCTGATGTAAAAGCGCCCAGCCAATCTAGCGCCGTCCGTTTTTACGTTGGGCCCAAAAGATACTCCTGGAACGATCCTTTGGGCCGGAATATGTTGGCCGCTGCATGGGCTCCTAAGAGAGCAAATGACAGCGGTCGAAGAAGGGAGGTTAGAGGGAGTTTAGCAGTATGACTGCTAAACTCTCTCCCTCTTCTCTCCTCCCCTCCAGCTAATTGCAATGGGAGGGGGCGGAGCTAAGCTCCCGCCCCTTGCCCACAGCCAGCAATGGGAGGAGGCGGGATGGGGTGGCGCTTAGCTCTGCCCCCGTTCCACCTCCTCCCATTGCAATCAGCCAGAGGGGAGGAGAGAGGAGGTGAGTCGGCGAGGGAAGGGGCAACGGCAACGGCATGGCGGCCTCGGCATATATGCGCCGGGGCCCATGCCGTCTGAACGGGTGCACAAACTTTAGATTTGTGCACCCATTCACAAGTTTTTAAACCTTACATTGTAGAGTATATTGGCCGGCCGTGAAAATGGCGGCCAATATACGCTCGTGTGAAAGAGCCCTAAGTTGAGTTTTCTCGCCATTTGGCCAGAATGCCTGGACTGTCCTGGGAGAGCAGAGTTAGGGCAAGGAAATGCAGGACAGTGAATTACTGGGATGCTAGGCCTAGTACACACCCCTTACATGAAAGTGGATTGCAAGCAGCTGGCCAACCAAAAAATGGTGAGGACCACCTAAAAATCATAACTGACAGACAGGGTACAAACAGCAACAAATGAAAGGTAAAGAAAACCTGTAATATTTTTGAAAACTTGTTGAAAATGCAGGTATGCTTTAAAGGGAAAATTCAATTAAAATGATATATAATAGATTCAAATGAGACAACATAATCTCAGACTTAAGGTGCATTCACACGAACATATATCGGCTCGGTTTTCACGCCAAGCCGATATACGTTGTGCTCGTGTGCAGGGGGGAAGGATGGAAGAGCCTCAGAGCAGGAACTGAGCTCTCGCCCCCTCTCTGCCTCCTCTCCGCCCCTCTGCACTATTCGCAATGGGGAGAGGCGGGGCGGGGCTAAGTGCCACGAATTAGCCCCGCCCCCGCCCGCCCCTCCCCATTGCAAATAGTGGAGAGGGGGCGGGAGCTCAGTTCCTGCTCTGAGGCTCTTCCATCCGCCCCCCCCCCCCCTGCACACGAGCACAACGTATATCGGCTCGGCGTGAAAACCGAGCTGATATACGTTCGTGTGAACGCACCCTTAGTGATATTGGATCACGGCGACTGAATCCACGACCTCCCGCAATGTCATCAGACGGCTTCCATTGACTCCAAAGAAAGCCATCAGTGCGGAGTCCACACAGAATCATAGCATGCTGCTATTTCTTCCCTGCAAGCGGAAAATCGCAATTGATTTCCTCTCGTGGAGATGGAATTGCGATTTGCTATAGTATGCCACGGGCTGTATTTATTGTGGAATCCAGAGACGGATGCCCTTGTGCAGGCAGCCTTACTGAGAATATTGTTTCCAAATTCCAATAACAGAAATTCCTGATTAGTGCAGCAGGTTTAAGCATTCAGTAGAACTCTTTCATTTTGAAAATTAGCGATTTTCTGTGATCACTGGCTGCAGGATCTTTTGCATGGGGCGATAATTGTCTGAATGATTGTGTACAATTATTTGCCAGTGTAAGTGTGCAATCAATAATTCGCTTACAGCTTTTACGCTAATATAAATATCATCCTCGTCGGCAGTACATCCAGACATTTAAATAGGTCTCTGCCTTTCAATTATAATGCAGCGAGCATGATTGGAGAAAAAACAAGGCAATATGAATAATCTTAGTAATGAAAAAAAAAACAATTGTAATCTATAAATGCTAGTTTTCCAAGTCTAAACTACTTGTTTTGTCATCAACTAGCGCGTATTACAAGCAATATATCTGCCTGTGTAAAATGGCCTATCGCTTATGTGATCTTAACTCAGCTCTATGTAAAAGCACTATCCAAGCATTCTTCAGTATGTCGCATTTCCTTTCTTGTCATTGTTGTTCCTATTATTAAACATTGTTTTTAAACAATGTTTACTAATAGTTGTTTTATTGTTATTAAATATGTTTTAAGAGGCACGTGTCATGCATTTGAGAGGAGTATCATCAGTTCTTAAGGAGAGAAGCTAGAAGGTGAGTGAGGAGAGTTATAAAGCCATTCAGGCTCATCTGTGAAATATATGCAAATAAGGAAGATGGAACAATACCTCTGCGGCGCCACTAATTGGATGGTAGCATTCCTGCAAATAAATGTCCAACCCTTTATACAGATCTTTGGATCAATGACTGGGAATAGAAAACCAAGCCAGAATCAATACACAGACAGCTGTTTCAGGGTGCTTGCCCCTCATTAGTGTTCAGTGGGATTCTGGCTTCGCTAGTGAGAGGCCTGTGATGTCAGTCGGAAGGCGTATTGTCACTGCTTACGGAGATCACCTAGAAGGTGAATGAGAGACTTTTTTACTGCGCCCAAACAGCGAGATCTCCGCGCAGAATCCGCCCAGTGTGAACCCAGCCTAATACTCATACTTATCAGCTCCGTTACCTGCTAGATGCTATGCATTATGCTAAATATGGAGGAAGGCACAACAGCATTAGTGTAAGGATGTTACCTGAGTCCGTCATATCTGTAGAACTACATGCTATTCTACAAGTTATTTTGAATAATTTCCTGGGGGGCTGCTTTAGATTTACCCATCAAAGTGGACAAAGCACACAGGGCCTTGGGCCCTAAACAAGTCGACTCAGATTGTTCTAGAGACGTGATTTTCCAAGTGCACTGTTATCAACAGAAAGAAGCTATTATACAAAAACTGTGTGAAGGTGCGTCCGCTGTATTTGAGGTATTCCTTTAACATACCATGGTGGTATGTAAGACGCTCTTGACACATTTAGCAGACGTTACAGGAGCATAACCATGGTTGGGGTGACTTTAAGCTCTGGACCAGACTATGGATTGCTCCATTTACCGAGGGTCGCTTTCCTAATAGCGATTATAATCCCTTCACCCTGGCCCTCCATAGACTTCTCTTCCAATGCAGTGGGAGGCCTTAAAAGGCATTAATAGCACAGGTCACAGCTTAAGGGTGGATTCAGACGACCGTATATCGGCTGGGTTTTCACGGCTCTAGCTCTGCTCTTCCACAATTCTGTCTTCCCTCCTGGCATGCAACAGCATACGTTTCTAATCTGACAATATCCGATTAAGTCAATTAGTGGTGGGTTCCCTCATTACCCCATTATCAGTGCAATTAGGTACCGAGCAATATGCCTCTCCTGGATGGAATACTTACAGCAAAACTCTTTTCTAAGAGCTACATCTGGGACCTATCAGTTACAGGACACTCTGATCCCAACAAAGAATATGTTTCTGCAGAAGAGACCCCCAGCCTGTAGTCTCTCAAAAATTTATTTGTGCATATTACTCCAGAGAACCCTTCTTCAGTAGGTCTTATAAAAGGGAGCTGTCTGACACAATCTTCAATTCTACCTGGAATAAGACTTATGCATTCTCACATAAACTGCCACTGGCATGTGTAGTACCAGACAGTATTGATGCACAGACTTCATCCTTTGCATTCACCCAACAGTATCAGACTCCTGTTGGTGTTGCGGCTCAGGGAAGAACGCTATCTTTCCTCCTTAAGGAGAGCATCTAGAAGGTGAGTGAGTGAGGAGACTTATAAAGCCATTCATGCTGCTCTAGGTCATTGTTACAAGACTTGTATAAAGAGTCTAATATTGATTTGCAGGAATGTTGCCGTCCGATAGGTAGCACTGCAGAGGTATTAGTCCATCTCCCTTATTTGCATATTACCCAGAGGAGCATGAATGGCCTTATAAGTCTCCTCACAGACTTATCTCCTAGGTGCTCACCTTAAGGAGAAAAGACAGTGTTCCTGATCCACCTCACAGACCTTTCGCTAGCCAACTCAGAAACCTACTATACACTGATGATGGGCAAATGCCTTGACACAGCT
Source organism: Eleutherodactylus coqui (assembly GCF_035609145.1). Classification (NCBI taxonomy): domain Eukaryota; kingdom Metazoa; phylum Chordata; class Amphibia; order Anura; family Eleutherodactylidae; genus Eleutherodactylus; species Eleutherodactylus coqui. The sequence goes on from NC_089839.1 coordinate 58,264,083, forward strand.
GCCTATGTATGGATTCATGTTTGGCTTTTAAACCCAGTTATTGTTACAACGCTCCTATAAAGAATCTGCCGTTGACTTGCGGGAATGCTGTCTTCCAATAAGTGGCACTGCAGAGATATTGTTCTATCTCCCGTATTTGCATATTACCCAGAGGAGCATGAATGGCCTTATAAGTCTCCTCACTCACCTTCTAGGTGCTCTCCCTAAGGAGAAAAGATAGCATCCCTATCCCACAGCATAGGCCTCTGGTTTGCCAAATTGGAAACCTACTGTTAACTGTTGATGGGCAAATACCTTGAAACAGCTGTCTGTGTATGGATTCTTGTTTGGCTTTTAATTTCCAGCCATTGTTACAAAGCTTGTAGGAATGCTGACTTCCAATAGGTGACACTGCAGAGGTACTGTTCAATTTTCCTTATTTGCATATTACCCAGAGGAGCATGAATGGCCTTATAAGTCTCCGCATAGATTCACTGCCTAGGTGCTCTTCCTAAGGAGAAAAGATAGCATTCCTGACCCACATTATAGGCCTCTTGCTTGCCAAGTTGGAAACCTAATGCACACTGATGATGGACAAACACCTTGAAACAGCTGTCTGTGTATGGATTCATGTTTGGCTTTTAAACCCAGTTATTGTTACAACGCTCCTATAAAGAATCTACCGTTGACTTGCGGGAATGCTGTCTTCCAATAAGTGGCACTGCAGAGATATTGTTCTATCTCCCGTATTTGCATATTACCCAGAGGAGCATGAATGGCCTTATAAGTCTCCTCACTCACCTTCTAGGTGCTCTCCCTAAGGAGAAAAGATAGCATCCCTATCCCACAGCATAGGCCTCTGGTTTGCCAAATTGGAAACCTACTGTTAACTGTTGATCGGCAAATACCTTGAAACAGCTGTCTGTGTATGGATTCTTGTTTGGCTTTTAATTTCCAGTCATTGTTACAAAGCTTGTAGGAATGCTGCCTTCCAATAGGTGACACTGCAGAGGTACTGTTCAATTTTCCTTATTTGCATATTACCCAGAGGAGCATGAATGACCTTATAAGTCTCCGCATAGATTCACTGCCTAGGTGCTCTTCCTAAGGAGAAAAGATAGCATTCCTGACCCACATTATAGGCCTCTTGCTTGCCAAGTTGGAAACCTAATGCACACTGATGATGGACAAACACCTTGAAACAGCTGTCTGTGTATGGATTTTTGTTTGGCTTTTAGTTCCCAGTTATTGTTACAAGTCTTGTAGGAATGCTGCCTTCAAATAGGTGGCACTGCAGAGGTATTGTTCCCTCTCCCTTATTGGCTTGGAGAACAGGACGATGCTTTATATCTGGTGGGAGTGCCCCGAACTTAGGCCTTTTTGGAATTTGGTTTTCCAGATATATGCAAAAGTAACTTGTTATTCTGTAGTGGCAACCCCACAACTGGTTCTACTTTCTACTATACCAGGTTTCTTCTTGTCTGTGAAAAGATATATATTACACTGCTTTCTGACAGCTGTGAGGGCAGTAATCCCTTTACACTGGTGGAACCCCTATGCACCATCTACAGAAAAGGTAGCATTACAGGCCTCTTGCTAGCCAAGTTGGAAACCTACTGCACACTGATGAGGGGGTAAACACCCTGAAACAGCTATCTGTGTAGGAATTTTAGCTTTCAATTCCCAGTCATTGTTATAAGGCTTGTATAAAGAGTCTAATATCGAATTGCAAGAATGCTGCCTTCCAATAGGTGGCACTGCAGAGGTATTGTTCCATCTCCCGTATGTGCATATAACCCAGAGGAGCATGAATGGCCTTATAAGTCTCCAGACTCCCATTCTAGGTGCTCTCCCTAAGGAGAAAAGATAGTGTTTCTGACCCACATCACAGGCCGCTTGCTAGCCAAGTTAGAAACCTACTGCAGATGTATTGTTTCATCTCACTTATTTGCATACTAGCTGATATATTTGGCCTTGCCTGAGTTAATTTGATACAGGTGTTTATGTGTTGTTTGCATGGAACATTTTATGAAGTCAAGGTTACTTTAGAGTAGCCAAGGAATAAAATATGTATATACATAGAGTAGCATTAGATTCTTCTCAGGCTGTATGTATGGATGTCCCTCTGCACAATGTGCCATCCCTCCCACCCTCATCATTTAGGATCTAAAAAATGGTCGCGCCAAATTTACACAGGGGTGCTAATACTTTTGCACTTAGCAGTAAATTTTCAAGTTGTGACCCCTTTACTTTTCCTATTTAGGACCAAAAAATGATCATCCCAAATTTCATGTTTGTACGACATCGGCAAGTGAGAGAATCAGATTTGGTACATTACACAAGGGCACCAATACTTTGGCACTTAGTATTGAATTTTCGAGTTGTGACCCCTTTACTTTCCCCATTTAGGACCTAAAGAATGACCATCCCAAATTTCATGTTTGTACGACATCGTGAAGTTAGAGAATTAGTGGTGAGTCAGCCAGTGAGGGCTTTCACCTTTATATATATATAGATTACCCAGAGGAGCATGAATGGCTTTATAAGCCTTGTCACAGACTCACCTTCTAGTGTTCTCCCTAAGGAAAAAATATTCCTCGCAGACCTCTCACTAGCCAAGGTAGAAACCTACTGCACACTGATGATGGGCAAACGCCTTAAAACAGCTGTCTGCATATGGATTTTTTGTTTGGCTTTTAATTCCCAACTCATTGTTACAAGGCTTTTAGGTATGCTGCCTTCCAATAGGTGGCGCAGCAGAGGTATTGTTTTATCTCTCTTATTGGCTCAGAGAAAGGGATAATGATTTATATCTGGTGGGAGTGCCCAAAGCTTAGGCCTTTTTGTTATTTGGTTTTCCAGATATATGCAAAAGTAACTGTGAGGGCAGTAATCCCTTGACACTTGCGGAACCTCTATGCACCATCTAATGAAATTGGAGGCATTAGCTAAAGGCTCCTTCGACCTTTCAAAAAATATGGCACTGTGGTTCTTACGGTTTTCCTTCTAGGATACTCCGGAATTCCAAAATTTGGCTGGCCTAAGTCATGGCAGAGCAGATGAAGGGTTGTTAACCACTATCACGCCTCCCCTTCCTTCCCCTCTCTTCTTTTTCTTCTTTCTCATGCCTTCTATTTCCCCTCTTCTTTCTTTCTGTTCTTTACTTTTGCTTCTCTTTTGGCTCTGACCTACCATGTTTCCCCGAAAATAAGACACTGTCTTGTATTAAATTTTGCCCCAAAAGAGGCACAGTGTCTTATTTTCAGGGGGTCCGCGGCGTCCGGGTCCTCGCGCTGGTCTCCAACGCTGCGGCAGGTTGCCGTGTCAGCCTGACCGAGGACTTTATTCTTTCTGGTAATGGGGTTTCTCTTGGACTACATGAATTTATGAAAATGCTTACCTTTTGTATTATGCTTCTCATGTTTTTTGTTGCTGTCTGCGTTATGGTTTGCCTGTTATACTTATAAAATTAAATAAACTTTTTAAACATGAAAATTACAGTGGTCTGCATAACTGCAGCTCACTGGACAGATTTAAACACTGAAGAGGCCACAGCACTTACATAAGCTCCGCAGCCCCGTCAGTCAGCTGATCGGCAGGTGTCCTGAGAGTCAGACCACACTGATCAGATATTGATGACCTGTCCTGAGAATAGATCACCAGTTTTAAAATACTGGCTAATCCCTTTAAACCCAGTAAGTGATGGCGGCTGTTAGTCGAAGTGGCCCATGACAGCATTGGGCATCCCTATTAGTGGATTATCATATGGGCACTTTGGGCAAACATAGGCTTCAGAGCAGATTTGGTTCCCAGGTAGCTGTCCAAAATGTCCATGTGATAATCCACCACTGGTTACATATATTTCAAATAGCAAAAACAAACTTATCCATAAATATAAAGTTCTAATAAATTACATTAAAAGCTGTAGCTATTAAGCATTAACATTGCCTGATAACATAAAGCTTATGATGTCAGATGTAACACAATTATTGATGCTGAGTCAAGTTCCTTCATGATTAAACATAGCAGGTGTAAGTTGTTATTCTGCCTATTCTGACTTGGAGTATATTTAGCAGATTTTTTTCAACTGGTATTTGTTCCTTACTTGTTGAACACATCTCTGACAAAGGGCAAGCACTCCCAGTGCAATCAGCACCCACTTAGGCAGAGGAGATATTCAGTGTATAATTATCTTCATTTCGGAAGCATGGGATCTAACAGTGTTGTCTTTACAGAAGTATATGTTCAGAAGATTGTGGACAAGTAGAGCTCACTGTTTTGTCCCTTATACTACCTCAGGAGAATAGGTTATCTCTTCTCTGGCAGTGTAGAGATGGTGTTTAAAGTATCCCTTATATCTATGCTTCATATCACTGACTAAAACTGTGAATCACTGTTTTGATACAGATATTGTCAGATTTAAGGGTGAGACCTTCCATTTTTCCTATGAGTGCTGAGAGATCATCCAAGTAAAACTCCTTATATCCATCGTTTCAACTGCTTCTGCAGAATTGGCCATACCTCAAGATGACCTCAAAGGAATATAAAAAAAAAAGTACATAAGAAGAATATACAAATTCCCCCTGATAGATACTCTTTGAACAATTTGAGTGCCCTGGAGGTATTTTTGAAGGGTAAAATAGTTAAGATTTCAGAGTAATTGAAGTTAGAGACCTGGCTGAAGATGTGGGGAAGGGAATGTGTGGTGTTGAAAAATAATACTAGTGTCACATCCGCGGGGCGCTAGTGTGCACCACGCTCAGCACGGACGCAGGGTGACTTCCTCACAGAACCGCAAAAGCACTCACAGTATAATGCTGGGAAAGACAACGCCACACCAGACCAAATGAGATGGAAGTAACTTGCCCTTACTGCTCAGGGTTAGTGCAGAGTTAGATTCCTGGAAAAGACGACCCCACTATCTTCTTCTAGGACCTGACTATGCTTATGAAAAACCAGGAGAAATACACTAAACGCAGCAGTGCAACTGTACAAACACCAACACAGCGAGAAGAAAGTAAATCAGCACTTATCTGTGAATAGATGGCTTTCACCCAAAATAGAGGCTCCAATCACAACTGTGGTGGCCCAGTATATCTATTTCTGGCCCCCTTCATAATGTCATACATGTTTTAGGTTTTGTAGGTGCGAATTGTCTAGTAATTTTGTTATGTGTATTGCATAGCTGCAGCAAGTGAGGAGTTAAGTGTTGCATGAGCTTGGGAGATGCTTGCAATGTATCAATTTGTCTTGTCACGTGGTATGAGTGAACTTATAAATAGGAGTGTTTTAGGTGTGTCGAGGGAGTCCATTGCTTCTTGTTGCTTGAGAGTGCCAGCCACAAGGGGGTACCTTCAACTCCCGTGTGGTGAAGAATAGAGGAGAAAGAGCAGTTCCTGATCTTCTGTGTGCCAGTGACCATGGAGGAGTGAGAGTCCCCCCATAAAAAGAGCGTGAGCATATTGGTGGTAAGTCAAGGCCAATTCCCCGTGCAGAGGTACTCCCCTACTGCTTTTCCTACACGGCCATCCTGTGCCTTGTGATCACCGTGTAGACGTACTTTAATTCTACTTTTCCTAAGTGGCCGTCCTGTACCATGGGATCACCGCGTAGAGGCACTTCAATTCTACTTTTCCTACATGGCTTTCCTGTGCCTGGGATCACCATGTAGAGGTACTATCCTATTGTTATATGTCTGCATGTAAATTTTGTGCAGGGTCTCCATGCAACCTAGCAATCATCCTACAGAAAACTGAACGACATGTATGCAGAAAACTGAACAACAGATTGGCCCACGTGAATAGGCAGTCGTTCACGACTGCCTTTTGATTGTGAATGGAGGTGGGCAAGCCGGAACTATCCTCGGCCCATTCCACGTCTTTTAACTCAACATGTCATGCCATTTAAAAGGAACCTTATTGATTGAGTCTTCTTGGTCTTTATTTACCTTAGACTCATTAGGTGCCTTAGTAGACAAAGATTCATCAGCTCGTGATTGCTTGGCAACTTCCTTGGCATTCTCCAAATATTGCCTTTTTTGGCCATACCACTTCTCGAAGTTGAGATGGATTCTCTCGGTGTGTGCTTTTACACCAACATATGAGTTATGCTCAAGAAATCTGCAGCATATTTGATGGAAATATATTTGAGATGAAAATAGTGTGTCAGCTGTTAAAATCTCCCTTTAATGCAGGGGCCCCATAAACTTGTATGAAGTATAAGGCAACCGCATGTCAAGGCAAAAAAATTTAATCTGAGCTTCTAATATGTGGGAATAAGTCTTCATATATAAGACTCTGGGTGTGAGAGTAGACAGAAGTCCAAAAAAAATACCATAGTTTAGGTAGTCCACAGGCTGTTAAGTCTTTCAGGAACTGTTGAGGGGCCGATCAGTGGAGACCTCTGTATCAGTTTTGCAGGAGTTGTCTGTCTTATGGTGGGAAGGTGTGGTTACGTGTGTGACATCTAATTGCAGCTGCAATGTTTGACAAAGCCTTCACTGAAAAATATTCTGAAGCTCACAAAATAGGTAAGATAGTGGAGCTTTTGAGTCTCCACTATCCAAGGGAGTCATAACAGCATGGATATATACGGCGCTTGGTCCTGGGCTTTAGTCCCCGCCGATAGCAAAAATACGGTGCATAATTAAAGCCTCTGCTCCTGCAATCAAGCAGGAGCAGGTCGAGTCTTTAACTGTTAGTCACAGCTGAAAACTCAACGGAAAAGGGAGAAGTGGTTTTTTAGCTTTTCTGCCTTCTCCTTTCCTGGCTGCATAGCATTCAATGATCTCTATGTACTAAAACCCTGAAAACATGACTGCCAGGTGCTCCCTGTTACAGCAGATCTGCAGGCTCCCAGCAAACCCTGATCAGCTCTGTTAGTGACTGATGTCATTACGGGGGGATGTTTTCCCCTGTAACTGGGACTGCTATGGATGCCCCAGGTACAGTGAAAAAGGGCCAAATAAAAAGAACGAAATATGTGAATGACCCCAGAGGTCTTATATAATGTCATGGGGGTCCAAGGTGTTGAAAAAATTACAAAAATAAGTTTTAAAAAATTACAGAATAAAATAAAAATACATACATAAAAAAGAAAATGACCTAAAGATGATGCCAACCAAGACCGTCGCCATATGCACCCTGTAATCCAAAACTATACATCTTATATATAAAACGCAAAATCTATTTGTTTGTGTTGTGTACAAATCCACAGTTGTGATCCGATTTAAATGAAATTTTGCATGAGTGTTCTTCAGCACCAGGCGACAAATACTGGTGGAGTTAAATAATTCGAAAACTCGACTTCCCCTGTAATTTTTGTTGCCAGTAGCAACCAATCACAGCTCAGCTTTCATTTCTTGTACTGCTGAGGTAAAATTAAAGCTGTGGTGTGATTGGTTGCTAAAGCTTAGCTTTCATTTCTTACACAGCTGAGGTAAAATTAAAGCTGCACTGTGATTGGTTGCTATTTCTTAAACTCCTGAGGTAAAATGAAAGGTGCGCTGTGATTGATTGCTACGGGCAACACAGATTTTCTTTTGGACAGATTTCATTACAATAGTGCAGTGCAGGGCTCATTTTTGTGGCCCACTTTGCATATTCGAGGACTGCTATTCATAAAATGATTAAAAAAACAACTATAAATGTTACTGTCAATAAAACTAAAAAACGGGGAAAAAAAGTCAGTAAAAATGATTGGGAAAAATAGCCTTGTATGTCACAGGAAAAAAACAGAGCAAAGGAAATTTTGGTAGCTGAGGGAAAAAAATATGGTAGTAAAACCACCGCATTACTAAAATCCCTAAAAGGTGGTCCTTTAGGTACAAAACATCCTGGTCCTTAACCTCTTCCCGCTCCAGGGTGTAAGTTTACATCCTGGCAAGCTGCAACAGGGTGTAAACTTATGTCCTGGGGATAGCGCGAGATCATAAGTGATCTTGCGCTATCCTGCAGCGGGAGCCAGCTGTCAGTCATAGCCGGCCTCCCGCTGCAACAGCAGGGGTGCATCAGAGATGCGCCCCCCGCTGTTAACCCCTTCCCTGCCGCGATCTATGGGAAGGGTTCACAGAGGAAGCGCGCTCTCTCTGTAAAGTTGCCAGGATATAATCGCAGAGAGCCCGGCTGGTTGCCATGGCAACAGGACACCAGATACCTTATTGCCAGTGCCTGTGATCGCTGTAATAAGCGATAAGGCATTGCAGGACAGTAGTTCTGCAATGCCTTATCACAGTGATCATCAGTGCTGTGCTGATACGTTCCCCAGAGGGACACAAATAATGTAAAAAAAAAAAGATAATAAAAATGTACAAAAAAGAAAAATGTAAAAAAAAACTTTTGTTGTGCTTTTTTACATATTAGGATTAAAAGGTTAAAAGAAAATTAAAATCCTACATATTTGGTTCCGTAGTGACACTTACAATAAGTTGCACATGCTTTTGATTCTGCACAGGAAAAAAAAAGCTAAAATCTGAGGCAAAATGCTAATTTTTAGCGTTTTGCCTCCCTAAAAACGCAATAAAAGTGATCAAAAAAGCCGTATGTACCCCAAATGGTACCAATAAAAACTACAACTCGTCTCACAGAGCTCCGTACATAGATAAATAAAAAAGTTACAGAACTTTGAATGTAGCGATTTAGAAAAAAAAAGAATTCTAAGAAAAGGGTTTTTATTGCAGAAACGTGGAAAAATCTAAAAAAAGTCAGACATTTGGTATCAATGTAACCGTACCAGCCCTCAGAAAAAATGGATTGTGTCATTTATGCTGCATGATTAACGCTGTAAAAAAAAAAAAAACAAAAATCTATGACAGAATTAATGCATTTTCTCTCCCTGTTATCGTAAAAAAATAATAAACATTTTACAATATAGTCTATATACCCAGAAATAGCACCATCAAAAACTACAGTTCGCCACGCAAAAAACAAGCCCTTATACGGTCGCGTCAACAGAAAAGTAAAAAAGTTATGACTTTTGAAAAATGGAGATAAAAACCCATCAAAAATCATTGCGTCCTTAAGCCCAAAATAGGCCGTGTCCTTAAGGAGTTAAAGAGGTAAAATAGAATGTCGTTTGGAAGTTTTTTAGTCCACCCACCCCAGAAAATAGCATGTACTGTAATTTGTAGTATGTACATATATTTTGATTGACCACTGATTGAAAATTGTGAGCTAGATTGACATGTCAAATTAAAGGGTCAGCTAATTGTCTCTTTTTTAAAGGGGTTGTCCCGAGGCAGCAAGTGGGTCTATACACTTCTGCATGGCCATAATAATGCACTTTGTAATGTACATTGTGCATTAATTATGAGCCATACAGAAGTTATAAAAAGTTTTATACTTACCTGCTCCGTTGCTGGCGTCCTCGTCTCCATGGTGCCGACTAATTTTCGCCCTCCGATGGCCAAATTAGCCGCGCTTGCGCAGTCCGGGTCTTCTTCTTTTCTGAATGGGGCTCCGTGTAGCTCCGTGTAGCTCCGCCCCGTCACGTGCCGATTCCAGCCAATCAGGAGGCTGGAATCGGCAATGGACCGCACAGAAGCCCTGCGGTCCATGAAGACAGAGGATCCCGGCGGCCATCTTCAGCAGGTGAGTATGAAGACGCCGGACCGCCGGGATTCAGGTAAGCGCTGTGCGGGTGGTTTTTTTAACCCCTGCATCGGGGTTGTCTCGCGCTTTAAAAAAAAAAAAAAAACCCGTTTCGGCGCGGGACAACCCCTTTAACATTAGTTATTTTGTTTTTTTTAAATTAAAGATACCTTTATATTTCAAATGGCATTATTTTACATTATTCAGTAAGTCTGTGCAAATAATCATAGTGCATAGTATTCTCTCGTGCAACCTTTGCCAACTGTTAACTTGAAAGATATGAAAGCTGTTCTGAGGCGGTATTAATTCTGCAAAATAATTAACAAAAAGTATTAACATTTAACACACGGAGTCATTACGTTAGATAAATCACTGTTGTTGATGGAAATCGTGAAACTGATGTCAGATAGATGAACATATTGCTTAAATGGTGTCATAAGGTTAGGAACATTCCTTGAATACCTAATTGTACAAGTAAATGACTTGCAAACTGAAATTTAGGGCTCTTTCACATGGCCGTAGGCGAATTTACATGCGCCCACCGGTGCCATAAAAACGCGTGAACGGACACACAAATCTAACGTTTGTGCGTCTGTTCAGATGGCCCAGGACAGGCGCATATATGCAAATGCCACAATGCTGTTGTGCAGGGAGAGACAGCTTAGCTGTCTCCCCCTTCCCTCCTCCTTGCCGGCTCACCTTCTCTCTCCTCCCCTCCAGCTGTTTGCAATGGGAGGGGGCGGAGCTAAGCTCCAGCCCCTTGTCCACAGCCAGCAATGAGAGGGGGTGAAGCTTAACTCCACCTTCTTCCTACCCCCTCTTATTGCAAACAGCCAGAGGAGAGGAGAGAGGAGGAGAGCTGCTAAACTCTCTTACACCTCCCTTCTCCGGCCGCTGTTATTGGTTCCCATAGGAGTCAATGCAGCGACCAACGTATTCTGGGCAGAAAAATAGTTCCAGAACTATCTTTGCTGCCTGGCATAAAAGCGCCCGGTGCTATATTGGCCTGCCGGGCGCTTTTACGCCGCGGGAATACGCCTCTGTGATCTGATGCATTGGAATACAATGCCTCAGATGGTAGAGTTTTTCGGCCGACCGTGAAAACGGCAGCCAATATACGCTCGTGTGAATAAGCCCTAAGTGTGAGTTGCTTTTTCCATTACATTTAATTTCCATATTGTGGGCCCATAAGAGCAGCATTTTATATGTAGGAGGTGCGGACTAAATGTGAAAAAATGTTTCATAAATATCCAAAACCCAGACGTGATTGAAAGTAAATGGGAGGCAGATCACCAGTGTGTGAACCTGTGATCCTCCTAGACTGAGTCCTCTCCTTGTTAGTTCCATAGGAGAGGACAAGGGAGGAAACGTTCCAGCATCAGCGCTGAGAAGAGGAGAAGCGGTGCTGTCTGCAATGAGGAGGTAAGTATATGGGTTGGAGGCCTATTATTACTGGGGCTAGCTACTGTGGGGTTAATATTACTGGGGCTACCTACTGTGGGGTTAATATTACTGGGGCTACCTACTGTGGGGTTAATATTACTGGGGCTGTCGTGGGGTTAATATTACTGTGGCTAGCTACTGTGGGGTTAATATTACTGGGGCTGCTGTGGGGATAATATTACTGAGGGGGTTAATATTATTACTGGGGCCACTGCAGGGTTATTATTACTACTGGGGCTACTGTGGGTTTAATATTACTGGGGCTACCTACTGTGTAGTTAGTATTAGATGTGATTAGCCATGCCCCTATCCCCTCCCTTGACCACCCCCCTTGTCTCCCTTTGGGGCTCCATGAGAAAATTTTGCTTCAAAAGAGGCTCCATTGCTGAAAAAGTTTGGGAACCCCTGGCATAGACTTAAATGTAATTGCATACTAGCCTACTCATCATCATTATGCCACTATTCATAAATGTGCCTGATTTTGCAAGCACACTATTACAAAAAACATTCTTTTTTGTGAAATTGCCTTAGCATTTTACAAAATTGGCTTACTCTCACAACTTAAAGACCTTTTACACAACCCAAGGATTGGGCTGTGTACATATGCTCACGATCAGCTGACTAACAAGCAAATGCTTTGTTCATTGTGTCTTTTACGCAAGTGTAAAAATGGTTACACATGGGGGTGTGGCTAAGCACGATTCTATTGCTCCTCAAGAATCCTGAAAATGCCGTAGCCTTCGGCACATAAAAGGCTCCCCAGAGCTCTACACCCCTGTACTATAGCTTCCCCATCGGGAGTAAGCACGACAGGAGGGGGAATTCCGACACTAAGCTGCGTCGGATCCACAGCATCTTGCTCTCCTACATTAAATAACAGACCTGCCCAGAGGACTTGCGTACTGACCCTGTAGTCTATTCCTGCTAAAAAGCTGCACTTTTGCTCAGGCGGAAGATAGTGGGGGAGAGAGGACGAGGGAGAAAAAGAAAGAGGATAGAAACACTGCAGCTGACTTTGGGTTCCATGAGTGCCCACAGGGCCTCAATGTAACTTCAACTAAGTTCAGGAGGACATCTGCTAAAGGAGATCCCTACTTTTGTAATAACCCTATTGCCCTTTTATCCCTTCAAATACCCCACCAACAACATGAGTCCTCCTCAATCAAAGTCAGGGAAGAGTAACATGTCTCAATCGATGACCAAAAGAACATCGAAACTACCATCAACATCAATCTCCTCCGACGAGTCATCCCGTTCATCAATTGGAGACCTCATCCCATCCCAGGACACCACTTCTACACGTCCTATTGAGTTTGAGGCAACCTCAACTTCCCTATCTGACTCTCTGCTAACCCAAATCCAGATAATGCTGGCAAAGGAACTCTCAAAAACGTCAGATGATATAACGAGCAAACTCACTAAAGAAATTCGAGACATTGGCAGCCGTACAGCAGCACTAGAGGATCGAATGGACAATGCAACAACAGTCCTTGAGTCACACGAGAAGGAAGGGGAGCAGTTGCACGAAGAAATCCTGTTCCTGCACGATAAACTGGAGGATGTTGAGACTAGGGCACGTAGGGACAACCTACGTATACGTGGCCTCCCTGAATCTATTCAGGACCTGCAATCCACCGCTACGGCATTATTTCAAGAATTATGCCCCAACATTCCCATAGAGCGGCTGGAGATGGACAGAGTACACAGAGCATTACGAGCTCGCCAATCGGGTGGCCCGCCAAGAGACATCATACTGAAAATGCATTTCCATCGCACCAAGGAGCAAATTCTCCGGGCAGCCTGCACTGTCCAAAAACGTACCTTTTAAGGACATGACTATCAATTGTTTCCTGACCTGGCTCCTCTACACTCGCCAAGAGAAGAGCCCTCAAGCCCTATTTGGAAATCCTCCAACAAAAGTGCATCCAATATCGATGGGGTTTTCCATTCAGATTAACATTCACCTATCAGGATAAAACCCACACCATCTCATCCCTGGAGGGAGCCAAATGTTGCTTCAAAGAATTACAGCTCCAACAACCATCCCAGCACTTGAGCTCTCCAAACTCAACACAACCACCTAAAACTCCTTGAAACCAAAATTCTAGAGTACAGTAGCTACCAGTCCACTCCAGTATTTGGGATTACCTGACTACGAGGACTGCCACTACATGGCTCGTCCAAAATAAAATACTTCTTACCCAACTTCTAGAAGGAGTCTGATACCATCCTTATGATACCAAGTTTCATTGTCCCTACCGCCCTCATAATAAATAATAATAGATAAAATCTATTTCACCATACTCCTCCAACTCTATTTGAAGACAACCTTGAGCGTTGGTAGACAGATCCCTCATTTGCTGGTCTCCTACGCCCTCGGACAAAAATGGAACAGTTACTATGACTACGTCTTGCTTAACGGTCGAACCTACAAGAAATACGTGTGCCTTTCTACTACATGTATAAATTATTCATCCGATCGAAGATAACTCGATGAACTATAGATATAATGGGAATATATTGTTTAAAGGTTGAGCTACATATTCTCCCCCCCCTTTTTTTTCTATTCTCCTCCCCCTTCTTATGTTCTTCCTCTCTGACTTTTATTCCTCCCTCCTTTCTCCTTATTACTTTATATCCACCCATTATGAAAGGTCTTCTTGTGCTCATCTTCTATATCAATTAATAGTTCCTCTCTGGCGTTATTGCGCTATGTCGTTGCTGCAAGTGGTTATTGCTGTGACAACAACAGCAGTATATTCCATGCAAGTTTTGTGTAATGTCCTACACGTTGGCCATCTTTCCCATTGCTTCCTTACCCCTTCTTCCCTCTGATCTTCCCCCTTCTTCTCTCTCGGGACTGGAGCCTTTGGATAACCATACTGAATATTTGCCTATGCATCCCCTCATGACATTAAAAATTATTTTGCACAATGTCCAGGGCTTCAGTTCCCCTAATAAGCGAACTAAAGCTTTCCGTTATTATTAAAACATCCATGCCAACGTAGTGTGCCTGCAGTAAACCAATTTTTCCACCAACTCCTCCCCACGCTACCTTTCTCCACAATTTCCCACTTTTTACTCGGCGACAGCTCCAACTAAAACAAAGGGCATGACAATATGCATTGGTTGTTCAGTCCCCTTTACCCATACTTCAACCATTTCTGACCCCGAAGGTCGCTACCTACTACTCACAGGAGTAATTCAAGATGTCCCAGTAACTTTTTGTTTCGTACTATGCCCCGAACTCTGGACAAATTCGTTTCCTTACAAGGTTGCTTGAAATTGTGGAAACCAATAAAGGTGGTACAGTTATACTATGTAGAGACTCAAATTGTATCTTAGACCCAAAGCTGGACAGGAACGCAATTTCTCTCCCATCACATTTGCTGTCCCCCAAAAACTCTATATCACATAACTTTAAGGTACTCCTCTCCCAATACCACTTAGTAGACTCCTGGAGGGAAGCTAACCTAACAACCAAGGACTTCACACATTTTTTGGCTCCTCGCTCCCTATACAGAAGAATTGACCACATTCTAGTCCCTGTCGCTTTTCTGCCACAAATAACTCATTCGAAAATCCTCTCTGTCCCTTGGTCCGACCATAATCCTGTCTCGATGACCTGTGACTCCTTACTATCAAAACCTACTAACACCACATGGATCATTAATGATTCTCTCTTAACTTTCCATGAAACGTTATCCTTAATCACACCACAACTTGAGGAATATTTTGCTATTAACGGTCCTTCTGTTTCTTCCCCATCACCCTGTGGGAAGCACATAAAACTGTACTTCAAGGCTTCCTCATCCAAATATCAGCTCGACGAAAGAAAGAGCGTCTAGCTCAACAACTAAAACTAGAACAAAAAGTACTACAATTAGAAGACACAGCCAAAAAACACCCATCTCAAGAGAATTTGAATGCACTTTATCAGGCTAGGACAGAACTGGACATGTGCATTACGGAACTTGTTGAACAGAAACTACGATGGTCCCGCCAGCGCTTTTATATATTAAATAATAAGCCAACATCACCTCTAGCCCACAGATTACGAACTAACAACACTACGAGTTAATTTTTTAAACTCCGAACTAAACATGCTACAGTCACAGCTAATCCACTAACAATAGTTTCAGAATTCCAACAATTTCTGGTTAAACTATACTCCCAAACACAACACCCATCCCCAGAACAACTATTCTCATACTTTCAAGATATTACACTTCCCACACTCTCCAATACATTCGTAGATCTCTTTGCGGCTAAAATCACCACAGAAGAGGTCAAGGAAGCAATAAAAACACTGAAAGTCAGTGAACGCCCGTGCCCTGATGGATTTTCTGCCTCATATTACAAAAAATTCTCCCCGATATTGCATGCCCATCTTGCAAATTACTTTAATGCAATCAGAGAGGGACAACAAGTAGGACAAACTTCTCTATTGGCAGCTATTTGCATGGTCCCTAAACCTGAATGGGATCTACTAGATAAACAGAACTACAGGCCTATCTCCCTAATTAATGTAGACCTAAAACTCCTTACCAAAATACTAGCCTTGCGATTGAATGAAGCTTTACGATTAATACTAGGAAGAGACCAAGTGGGATTTGTCCCCGGCCGCAAAGCCCCAGACAGCATCCGTCGGTTATCCAAGCTAATACACATTTGCCAAACTAGGGGCATCCCCGCAATGCTGCTTTCTTTGGACATCTATAAAGCCTTTGACACTATTAGCTGGTCATACCTATTTTCAGCGTTGGAACATTGGAAATTTCCCACTGAATTTCCAACATGGTTGCGCATTCTTTACTCCTACCCTAAAGCATTTGTTCGATATAAAGGCTTCTGCTCAGGTCACATTTCGATCCAACGGGGCACAAGGCAAGGGTGTCCGCTGTCTCCTCTCCTCTTCATACTAGCCATACAACCCCTGGCAATAAAAAATCGATTTTATTCACAGAAAAAGCCAAAAATACAATACCTGAAGGTCTGCAAAGCAGACACGGTCGCCATAGGCACGATCGCCATAAGGCAGGCACAATCGCCATCGGCACAATCGCCGTAGGGCAGGTGCAATGGCCGTAAGCCCTGGAGATATGCAGTCAGCCAGACAATAAAGTGGAGGAGCAGCTTGTTCTTGGCAGGCTAATATGCAGTCACCCACTCAACCCAGCCCCGATTGGGGAGGAGTGACTGCATATACTAATAGCCTGCACATGTGAACAATACCAAAGATGCCTGCCTTATGGCGATCGTGCCTATGGCGACCGTGTCTGCTTTGCAGACCTTCAGGTATTGTACTTTTGGCTTTTTCTGTCAATAAAAATTCGAAACAACCCTGACATCAGGGGAATTGAAATTGCTTCGATTCACCATAAAATCAGCTTATTTGCTGATGATATGTTGGCAACAATTTCCTCTCCTCATACTTCTATCCCTAACCTTATGGCGCAACTGTCCAGATTTGGGTCACTCTCAGCGTTGACGATTAATGATTCTAAGTCGAAGCCCTTACACCTCACACTATCCCCACAAATGGTCTCTCTCCTTCAATCCAACTTTCCTTTCAAGTGGGTGTCTGGTTCGCTGGGCTATCTGGTCATAAATCTCACAAACTCCTATGCCTCATTATATCCCACTCCTCCGTAAACTCAGATTACTTCTAGAAATCTGGAAACGATGCCATATCTCATGGATTGGTAGAGTGAATTTTCTAAAGATTACATTCTTCCCTGAGCTTCTTTACTTCTTTAGAGCTCTCCCAGTTCGAGTACCCGGGAACATCCTGAAGACTCTTCAGCAGATGACCCTCCGCTTTATAAGGAATAACTCCACTTTTAGAGTGTCACATTCCACTTTGTATAGACATAGGCTGCAGGGAGGCTTGGGAGTTCCACACCTTTTAAGATATTACCAGACAGCCCAGCTGGCCTCCCTCCATTCCACAACTAATGCTCCTCTGTGGCTTACTCTTGAGGCGAGTGAGATACACCCTCTCACAGTGGACTCGATCTGGTGGACCCCCCAGCCCATAGACCCGATATTTCTAATTCCATTATAAAACACTCTCTTAAAATATGGGACTTCATAAAATATCCAGGAAAGCTGATTTCCCCTCATTTACCCCTCTTACAATTTTTACATAAACCCTTATTTCCCCCAGGATATGATTCCCCTCTCTCGTTTCAGAATTGGACAAGTAAAAGTATTTTCAAAACATACCATTTACTTTCACTAGAAGGCATGGTTGCATTCCCCACCCTTCAGAAAAACTTAGACTTACCATCCTCTGAAATATTCCGTTACCTACAGCTTAAAGGGGTTGTCCCGTGCCGAAACGGGTTTTTTTAAAATTCAATAGGCCCCCCCGTTCGGCGCGAGACAAACCCAATGCATGTGTTAAAAAAAAAAAAAGTTTAGTACTTACCCGAATCCCCGCGCTGCGGCGACTTCTTCCTTACCTTACTAAGATGGCCGCCGGGATCTTCACCCACGATGCACCGCGGGTCTTCTCCCATGGTGCACCGTGGGCTCTGTGCGGTCCATTGCCGATTCCAGCCTCCTGATTGGCTGGAATCGGCACACGTGACGGGGCAGAGCTACGAGGACCAGCTCTCTGGCACGAGCGGCCCCATTCACCAGGGAGAAGACCGGACTGCGCAAGCGCGTCTAATCGGGTGATTAGATGCTGAAATTAGACGGCACCATGGAGACGAGGACGCTAGCAACGGAACAGGTAAGTGAATAACTTCTGTATGGCTCATATTTAATGCACGATGTATATTACAAAGTGCATTAATACGGCCATACAGAAGTGTATAACCCCACTTGCTTTTGCGGGACAACCCCTTTAAGAGCTTTATATCTACTCTTCTTAGGAACACTAGTTCTCCGTTATCTATTACTCCCTTCGAAACATTTTGCCTTAAACACCCACAAGCAAAAGGCCTTATTTCACAAATATACTCAAGACTAGTACATACCATGTACCGTGCACAATTACCATATGTAACAAGATGGGAACGGGATACTGGCAATACCTTAGATGAAGACGAGTGGTCTCAAATCTGGAGATCTACCAACGGCAGCACCAGAAATACGCTAATGTTAGAAACATCTTATAAAATACTACTACAATGGTATTTGGTCCCCACAAGAATAGCACACGCAGTACCAGGTCACTCTAAAGATTGTTTCCGAGGTTGCTCCTCACCTGGAGACATGTTCCACATATGGTGGTCATGCCCTCGGGTTAAAGGCTCCGGATTAGAACATATTCCCTAATATACTCAGTAACCTACCATAACTTACGTTAAAATCCATGGAAAGCCCTGTTAAATAAACGGATTGCAAATTTGCCTCCCTCTTCTAGTAGACTGATTTCGTTCTTTTTCCTAGCTACATTCTTGGCGAAGAGTGTCATTAGAATTTTTAGAAGTTAATCGCAGAATGAACTGGTACCTGATAAACGAAAAGTTAACCTCCATAACAGAAGACAAATATGACAAATTTCTGAATATTTGGACCCCATGGATAGATTACGCACTCCCTGAAGAAGTAGAGGTTAACCCATCAACTTCCTGATTAAATAAATAAAATAAAAAACACAACACCAAACAACATAGCCCTGTAGCATATCCTGCCTTCTGGGTCGTGGTCCCGAGAGAGAAATTAATACAAACATTATAACAAAGCTGGGAATTGAAAACCAAGCCAGAACCTATACCAAAACAGCTGTTTTGGGGTTTTGCCCCTCATCAATGTGCAGTAGGTTTCTGGCTTGGCTAGTGAGAGGCCTATAATGTAGGTTAGGAAGGGTATTGTGAGTGAGAAGACTTATAAGGCCATCCATGTTCCTCTAGGAAATATGCAGATAAAGAAGATGGAACAATAGCTCTACAGCGCTGCCTATTGTCTTGTAAATGGAAAGCTAAGGGTATTTTCATTGTCATGCCTGTTTGTTTGCCAAAAGAATGTTTTATTTGTTGTGTTATGTTAGTAGACTTTGAAAAAAAGGTTTATATTGACTACATTTTTCAATACTGGGGGATCCAAATACCAGATGTAGAATGAAAAACGTTTATAATAAGATTTAAAATGTACCTGGATGAAGAGTTTAGGGTGGGCTATAGAGGATAGGGATGGCTAACACAGACAGTGAGAGTGTGCATAACGCAGCATTGTATCGCTCTGTGAGCCAGCGTATCACCACGTATGGCAGTGATTTATGACTACTCATGACAGCGTATCTCAGGCATGCTGTCATGCGTAGTCTTCCTGGCTTAACTTTTTACTTCCCGCTCTGTCATTTAGCGACATTGCATATAAACACCGCTCATATGCAATGTAATCACGTATGTACAGCATTTTATATGCACCCATAGAGAACAATAGGCCTCTTTTGCGTGTAATATGTGGTAAAATAAAACATGCTGTGTTCTTTTTTATGCATGTATTATACGCAATGAAAAAATGTTAGTGTGAGTCGGACAGTGAAAATAATGTATTTGAATTGCCACAATGTACCGCGTATTATACACGCATATATCTTGTGAGTAATATGCAACTCAAATACGCTTACGTCAATGAGCCCTTAGACCCTCCGGGTATGGACAAACAAAGATGGCCGAACTGCTTCTCTGACTACCTTATGCACTTGAAAATGGTGTCAAGACAGAACCCTGGAGAGCTTCATAGGCTGCTATTATCATAACAGGTTTCTGTTCAATTCCAGCAGTTTCGCTAGACAGAATAACATAGTCCTACAGCCGAAATGCTAGAAACAAATAGAAATCTGCAGTTTGCAGCTTTGGTCTCCGTTTTAGAAATGGCAACCTACGAAGATGTCCAGGGTTCCATCTGAAAGCAGTTTTTGGCTTCTTGGGCACAGCCTTCAAACAGGAAGCCTGGACAAAGTACCCAAACAAGGTGTGAATGTAGCCTTTTATATTAACAAAGAACATTCCCTCTAGAGTTGAGTGAACGTACTCTGCCGAGCTTGATGCTCGTTCGAGTATTAGCATACTCGATGGTGCTCGTTACTCGAATGAGCATCAAGCCGTGTTCGACCCTGCCCCTGTTTTTAGCTCCTTCCCTCTGTGACATGCCAGTCTTGGACCCTCCCCGCCGTGACGCAGCGCGCGTCATTGGCAAATTTTTTAATCTGGTAAGGGAGAGAGAGAGAGAGAGAGAGAGAGAGCGAACGAACCAAGAAAGAAAAAGAACATTTCGGGACCCGGCGTCCCACATACAAAAATGCTCGAGTCTCCCATTGTAGTCAATGGGGTTTGTTACTCGAGTAGAGCTCTCGAATTTTACGAAAAGCTCGACTCGAATAAAGCAGACCAGAGCATTTGGGTGCTCGCTCATCTCTAATTCCCACCATTGACTCTCATAAAAGTTAATTTGTAAATAACATTTAGGACTTATTTTATAGTATACTAGCTTACCCGTCGCGCGTTGCTGCGAAGACAGACATACATACATACATTCGTTTTTGTATATGTAGATAACAACCAATCACAGCCCAGCTTTCAAGTTACCTCAGCGGTATAATATATAACAACTAGGGATGAGCGAGTATACTCACTAAGGCACTACTCGCTCGAGTAATCTGCCTTAGCCGAGTATCTCCCGGCTCATCCCTAAAGATTCGGAGGCTGGCGTGGGGCGGGGAGCTGCGGGGGAGAGCGGGCAGGAACAGAGGGGAGATCTCTCTCTCCCGCCCGCTCTCGCCTGCTCCCCGCCGCAACTCACCTGTCAGCTGCGGCGGCCCCCGAATCTTTAGGAACAAGCAGGGAGATACTCGGCTAAGGCACATTACTCGAGCGAGTAGTGCCTTAGCGAGTATACTCGCTCATCCCTAATAACAACCAATCACAGCGCATCTTTCATGTTACCGCAGTGGTATAATATATAACAACCAATCACAGCACAGCTTTCATGTTGCCTCAGCAGTATAATATATAGCAACCAATCACAGCACAGCTTTCATGTTACCTCAGCAGTATAAGAAATAGCAACCAATCACAGCACAGCTTTCATTTTACCTCAGCATTCTCAATATCCAGCAATTGTCAAGCGAAACATTCGGCCGATGCATCATTTTGTACTTGAACACGCTTGCTCGTAATGCCTTTTGCTTTCGTGCTTGAGATGGAAATCAAACGATCTTTGTCTGGGGGGCATAACTGTCGACGATGCTCGCACGCGCGCCACCTATCGTAGGATAGTTGTACTATGCCAGTAATCTTCCCAGGAGTGTACTCAACAACTTCCCAAAGTTTCATGGCGATTGGATAAATGGTGTAATAATGCATAAAAGGACAGACAGACAGACAGACATTCATTTACATATATATAGATGACATCAGGAAGTGAGAAAATTAGATTCCGTACGTAAAATTTGGACGCTAATTCTTTTGCGCTTGGAATTGAATAATCGAGTTGGGACCCATTAACTTTTCCTATTTATGACATAATCAATGCCCATGCCAAATTACATCGGGAAGTGAGAGAATTAGATTCCGTACGTAAAATTTGAACGCTAATTCTTTGGCGCTCAGAATTGAATAATCGAGTTGGAACCCATTAACTTTTCCTATTTATGACATAATCAATGCTCGTGCCAAATTTCAAGTTTCTATTACATTGGGAAGTGAGAGAATTAGAATCCGTACGTAAAATTTGGACGCTAATTCTTTTGCGCTTAGAATTGAATAATCGAGTTGGGACCCATTAACTTTTCCTATTTATGACATAATCAATGCTCATGCCAAATTTCAAGTTTCTATAACATTGGGAAGTGAGAAAATTAGATTCCGTACGTAAAATTTGGACGCTAATTCTTTGGTGCTTAGAATTGAATAATCGAGTTGGGGCCCATTAGCTTTTCCTATTTATGACATAATCAATGCTCGTGCCAAATTTCAAGTTTCTATTAAATTGGGAAGTGAGAGAATTAGATTCCGTACGTAATATTTGGGCGCTACTTTTTTGCGCTTAGAATTGAATAATCGAGTTGGGACCTATTAACCTTTCCTATTTATGACATAATCAATTCTTGTGCCAAATTACATTGGGAAGTGAGAGAATTAGATTCCGTACGTAAAATTTGGACGCTAATTCTTTTGTGCTTTGAATTGAATAATCGAGTTGGGACCTATTAACTTTTCCTATTTATGACATAATCAATGCTTGTGCCAAATTTCAAGTTTCTATGATATTGGAAAGTGAGAAAATTAGATTCCGTATGTAAAATTTGGATGCTAATTCTTTTGCGCTTAGAATTAAATAATCGGATTGGGACCCATGAGCTTTTCCTATTTATGACATAATCAATGCTCGTGCCAAATTTCAAGTTTCTATGACATTGGGAAGTGAGAAAATTAGATTCTGTACGTAAAATTTGGACGCTAATTCTTTGGCGCTTAGAATTAAATAATCGAGTTGGGACCCATTAACTTTTCCTATTTATGACATAATCAATGCTCGTGCCAAATTTCAAGTTTCTATGACATCAAGAAATGAGAAAATTAGATTCCGTACGTGAAATTTGGACGCTAATGCTTTTGCGCTTAGAATTAAATAATTGGGTTGGGACCCATTAGCTTTTCCTATTTATGACATAATCAATGCTCATGCCAAATTTCAAGTTTCTATAACATTGGGAAGTGAGAAAATTAGATTCCGTACTTAAAATTTGGACGCTAATTCTTTTGCGCTTAGAATTGAAAAATGGAGTTGGGACCGATTAACTTTTCCTATTTATGACATAATCAATGCTCGTGCCAAATTTCAAGTTTCTATGATATTGGGAAGTGAGAGAATTAGATTCCGTACGTAAAATTTGGACGCTAATTCTTTGGCGCTTAGAATTGAATAATCGAGTTGGGACTAGGGATGAGCGAACGTGTCCGTTACGGACACATCCGCACCCGGACATCGGCTTTGCCGAACACTGCAGTGTTCGCGCGTAAGTGTCCGGGTGCCGCCGGGGGGCGGGGAGATGCGCGGCGGCGCGGGCGGCAGTAGCGGGGAACAGGGGGGAGCCCTCTCTCTCTCCCTCTCCCCCCCACTCCCCGCCGCACCCCCCCGCGCTGCCACGGCGGCCCCCGAACTTTTTCGCCCGAACACTGAAGTGTTCGCAAAGTTCGGTGTTCGGGCGAAAAAGGGGCGGAGCCGAACGTGTTCGCTCATCTCTAGTTGGGACCCATTAACTTTTCCTATTTATGACATAATCAATGCTCATGCCAGATTTCAAGTTTCTATGACATTGGGAAGTGAGAAAATTAGATTCCGTACGTAAAATTTGGACGCTAGTTCTTTTGTGCTAGAATTGAATAATCGAGTTGGGACCCATTAACTTTTCCTATTTATGACATAATCCATGCTCGTGCCAAATTTCATGTTTCTACAACATCGGGAAGTGAGAGAATTAGTGGCAATGATGGAAATCGAACGATCTACGTGGGGGGGCGGGCGTAACTGTCGATGACGCTCGCACGCACGCCATTTATCATAGGATAGTTGTACTATGCCTATAATCTTCCTAGGAGTGTACTCAACAACTTCCCAAAGTTTCATGGCGATCGGATGAATGGTGTAGTAGCGCATAAAGGACAAACAGACAGACACGCATACAGACACGCATACATTCAATTTTATATATACAGATTATATTTTAAGTGGAATGTGCAAAAAATAAAATGTTGCCTTCTTTTTTTCATTCTTAATTTCTCCAATCATTTTAAATTCTGCTGTAATTTTGTTGCCCAGGTTGCAACAATTAAAGGTATATAAATTTTTAAATGTTTAGATTTTTATGACTAATAAAAACAGCTTTAAAAAAAATAAAAATAATAGTGCATATTGTTTTTGCGTACATAATTACAAATAAAAAAGCAAAAACAATTACCGTATTAATTTTATTTTAACCCCTTCCTGTGCTCCACCATATATATATATTTTAGCAGATGAGTCGTTGTGTAGCATCCCCATAGGCATCTCAACTTAGAGAAATGTACTATTGAAAAAACTCATATCTGAAATGCCATATATATATATATATATGTATATGTATATATATATATATATATATATATATATATATATACATACGGTGCTGTATTATGGAGCTAGAGAAGACCACACCCAGCACCCGTGAGACCCTTGTCCCCGTGACAGAACGGTTGTGCAGTTCAATTTCCCTTCAGACTCCAGTCAAAATAAAGAAAGTTAGCCAATTCACTATGGCTCTTTAATGGTTCTTGTACATAGAAATACCACATGTTGACTCATACGGGAGTCTTTCCAAATGATACTGCTACCGTGTTTCCCCGAAAATAGGACCGTGTCTTATATAAATTTTTGCCCCAAAAGAGGTGCTGGATATTATTTTCAGGGGATGTCTTAGTATACTTACCTAGCAGACTTGGTCAAGGTACCTCCCGCTGCTCTCCGGAGCTCCGATGTGCTTCTTGCAGTCCTCAACCGCCCACAGAAGATCACTTCCTAGTTGCAGGATTCATAAATCCTGCCTTCAGGAAGCGATGGCTCTGATTGGCTGAGCGGCACTGCTCAGCCAATAAATGCAGAGCTCGATGAACCAATGCAATGGCTGTGATTGGTTCATCGAGTGCTGCATTGATTGGCTGAGTAGCGGTCAAAGAACCAATCACAGCCAATGCGTTGGGGAGGCGGGATTTATGAATTGGCTGAGCAGTGGCTTTGATTGGCAAATTCATAAATCCCGCCTCCACAACATAATGGCTGTGATTGGTTCTTCGACTGCTGCTCGGCCAATTAGAGCCATCGCTTCCTGGAGGTGGGATTTATGAATCCCGTAACTAGGAAGTCATCTGCTGTGGTAGGCTGAGGACTGCAAGAAGCATGTCGAAACTCCAGAGAGCAGTGGGGAGTACCTGGATCGAGCCTGCTTGGTAATGTATTCTTTTTTTTTATGTAATGCAGCTAGGGCTTATTTTGGGGGGTAGGGCTTATATTTCTAGCCTCCCAGAAAATCCTGAACAATCAGAATAGAGCTTATTTTCAGGGTAAGTCTTATTTTTGGGGAAACAGGGTAGAGGAGAATGACTCCATTACACAGCATCCTATAAAAGATAGCGCAATTTTTTACCTGTGTAGATGAGGCCAAACACTAATATTTTAGTTACCAAAACAACATTCTCATGGCATAAACCATACTACTAGCTTCATAGCTGGATATGTTTGTATAGAGAGGGCAACTGGGCTGAGCTCACAGATCACTTAAAGGAGATGTCTCGAGGAAGCAGTGAATTTTTTTTTTGCCCAGTCCCCCTAATTAAACATACATTACTAATTACCCCTGTAAATGACTTTCCTAGCTGGTTTCTACTTACCGTTCCAGCGTTTCAGCAACTTATAAAACTTTTTCCCAAGATGGCTGCCAGCTCTTTTCGCATCGCTTGCTGTAGCCCGACGTGCGCGCTCCCGAGACGCTACCAGCTGTGTCTCCATGGCAACCAGACACCCCGCAGCCGCCGACCGGACCCCTGGAGTGAACATGGCCGACCAGTCACCCACCGCCAGGCAGCAGGTAACCGGCGCAGCCCCCCCCATCACAGCGGCAGCCCCCCCGGCCCAGCGACAGCCCCCCCCGGCCCAGCGCCAGCCCCCCCCGGCCTAGCGACAGCCCTCCCCGGCCCAACGCTAGTTCCCCCGGCCTAGCGACAGCCCCCCCCGGCCCAGCGACAGCCCCCCCCCGGCCCAGCGCTAGTTCCCCCGGCCCAGCGCTAGTTCCCCCGGCGCAGCGACAGCCCCCCCCCGGCCCAGCGACAGCCCCCCCCGGCCCAGCGCTAGTTCCCCCGGCGCAGCGACAGCCCCCCCCCGGCCCAGCGACAGCCCCCCCGACCCAGCGCTAGTTCCCCCGGCGCTGCGACAGCCCCCCCATCGCAGCGGCAGCCCCCCCCGGCGCAGCGGCAGCCCCCCCGGCCCATTACTTACCAGGACAGCTGGACGGCGGGACAGCTGGGCGGCTTCTGCGGACAGCTCGGCAGCTCTGCACCTTCCTCTAACAGAGGAAGGTACAGAATGGCCGCTCCAGCGCGCTCCCGAGCAGTGACAGCTCGTCTGCGCATGCGCAGAAGAGCTGTAGCGGGGAGCACACTGAAGCGGCTCGTGCTGAAAGGAGAAGACCGGACTGCGCAAGCGCGTCTAAAAAAGCAAGCTGCCAGCGAATTTAGACGGAACCATGGAGACGAGGACGCTAGCAACGGAGCAGGTAAGTGGAATAACTTCTGTATGGCTCATATTTAATGCACGATGTATATTACAAAGTGCATTAATATGGCCATACGGAAGTGTATAACCCCACTTGGTTTCGCGAGACCACCCCTTTAACTACAGGTATCTTTTGGTAGGAGGAAGATACATGATTGGTGGCAGATTATTTTTTAAAGCTAGGTGCCAGGCCTGGTGGCTAATGGCAATGTGGCTCTGTGAGGCACTTGGTTTACATGTGCTGGTGGCATATTAGCAAGCAACGTGCAATATTTCATACTAGATGCATAAACCTTTCAATTTTTTTACACGATTTTGAACTCATTTTTAGTAGGAAACACTTTGAGGAAGATTAAATGATTGATAGATTTTTGCCCAAAAACTCTGTAGTGTTCTCTGTAGCTTCAAAAATTGTAATTCCTTGTTAGGAAAATAATTTGTTTGGAGTAAAATGGGTATGGGTAATGTGCCACGTGGCTCTTTTTCAATGCATTTTTTGGCCTTTTTCATGCTACGTGTCTATTGCCACCGGCTTTGAGTGTCTTTGTGTTGTATTTTATGTAATGCCACTGTTTCTAAAAGTGATTAATCTTTTCAAAGAGCAAAGCAGTAACCTTTACATTGCCAGTGGAGCCTAGAATAAATCATTTGGCGCTATAAGAGATTACATCAGTGATATTTATAATATCAACACGAATGTGAAATGTGTGTGTAGAACACCAGCTTTGGAAACAGACTTGTAAAGAGCTATTGAAGAATGTACTGTTTTCATTAACTTTCTAAAATATTGTATCCAATACTGAAAAAAGTGGAGATTATGTTCTTAATTATTTCAGGGATTTATATGGGATAAAAAAAGCATTTGTTTTTGTCCAAGAAATAGCACCATTATTGTCCATAGGCTGTGCCTAGTATTGCAGTCCACTTGAATAGGGTTGAGAAACAATACTAGATGCAGCACATGGACAAGCATAGTGCTATCTCTAGAAAAAAGCAGACCCTTTTTATAATGTCCTTTTTACACAGGGCGACAGTCATTTAAACAACTGCATGATACCTGACGTCATTGCTAAGGTCATTAAAGGCTTGAGCAGAGCATTTAGACTGGCAGACTTCACCACTGGATCGCGGACTTCTCGTCCAGCATTCCACTTTCCATAGAAGTGCTGAGTGGGGAACATTTACACTGAATGACAAGCCTGTGATCCAGGGATGGTTTTTATGCTAACTGGAAGTCAGCGATAACAGATAGTGAACGAGTAGTGAACGATGTTTCTGCATTTACACTGGACAATTATTGCTCAATTTTGTTTCTTTCAACAAATTATGAGCGATAATCGTCCCATGTAATTGACCCTTAATTCTGCAGAACCCCTTTATTCTCTTTATCATTTATAGCCCCCCAAAAAGCAACCAAAGATATTTTTTTTTCCTTTAAACCATGGAGATAAAGAAGTGAGACAGAACATTCAGAATAAGACCAGTCACAGACAGGTAGGAGATTTTTTATTGTATTATATCAACACATGTGAAAGTACCAGCTACAAAAAATGTGTCAACAAAAAGGTTTGCTGGTGTAGAAAGTCAGAGACTAAACATCTATTGATTTAATTCACATTCAAAATGGACATTAAGTACAATTTTCAGTGTTGGAAGAAAAACTGCTTTTATACCCTTGCCCAGTCTCTGCGCGGTCACCAGATTTGTTGCCAACAGAACATGTATGTGATCATCTGGGATACCAACTTCAACAGGCTATGAGTTATAGCAAATGCGGACCAATATGCCATAGGATACGGTACAGAACCTGCATGCCTCCGTTCCTGGCCGTATAACATCTTGCATCCAACCTAGGGGCGGCCCAACAGGGTACTAGAGCCTCCTTGCCCGGCAGTATCACATCTTGTATCTAAGCTAGAGGCTATACAGCAGGGTACTAGAGCCTCCATGGCCGCCGTATCACATGTTGTATCTAAGCTAGAGGCGGTACAGCAAGGTACTAGAGCCTCTCTTCAATGTTTACTTATCTGCAATAAATTCTCCTTTTGCTCTGATATTGTAATCACTTACTTATATCAATGTTACAATCACACATAGAAAGTTTCATTTGATTCTGACAACTCTTTCTAGTGGATGGATTTTTTTTGACAATGTGTGTATATTCTTTTAAAAGTACACTGACTCAGAGAAAAAAAAAAACACACCAAAAAAGATTTTATCGCAGCATCATGCAATTTTCAGGGTATGTTCAGACAAAAAAAGTTATGCCAATTGATGCAGATGTGATATGGGAGTGTGGAAAAACAGTCTCTGAAGAAAACTTTGGAGGCATTGTCACATGGATTCAATTTGGAGGTAGTGGTCAGCTGAACATAATGTTCATCATCGTACTTGGACTGGAGCACTGAGATGAACATCACAATGCACAAATCAATATATCCACAGCTGGCACCATTCTATGGAGTGTACAGACATATTTGGATGCTCCACTGTCCACAGTGACTGTTTCTAAAAGATTGGCTGAAACAGGTTTGCAGTCAAGACGTGTGTTGCAAGGACGGACCCTCACACCACACCATCATCTTGAATGCTTGCAGTGGTGCCACTCTAGAGCTACCCGGCATGATGAATTGTACAGAGTGGTGTTCAGCGACAAATCAAAATTCTGTTCAGCAATGATGATTGCAGAGCAAGGATCTGGAGGTTATGTAACACTCGGCCTGATCTTTCCACCATGTTACAGTGCCACACAGCTAGTTAGCGTGGAGTCATGGTTTGGGGTGCTATCAGCATCAACAACCGATCACCTCTAGCACATATTAGGGGCACATTGATGGTACAGGATTATGTTGATGAGGTGCTGTAGCCTAACGCACTTCCATATCTACTCCATATCTTTTTAGTAAGATAACATGTGGTCTTGTAGCATCCAAGGAACGGGCCCCAGCCTACAAGACGGCGGGGATGAGTTTAGGCCTTGTCATGGTGGCATTACCGTCTCCCACCCAGAGGGTAACCAGAGACACATCCAAGGAGCCGAGGGCAGGCTATTAAATAGGTCAACCCACTGGTGGTTTACCTTAGGCCTTTTGTCACTCATGATGCCACCATTCCGTCCTCTGCGGTATATCCAGTTGTTAGCAATAAAGAGAGTTAACTTTCAGAGCCAAACTGGAATGGTCGGTGAAGCTCATTTACTTGAAATAACTTTGTACAGTTCAGCAATACATGCCACCAGGAAAGCAGTACAAAACACAACGTGGTGTGACAGGGAGGATTCACGGATAGACAGGAGAAACCACAGTCCCATTATCTGTGGGTCCTGATCCTGGCAACACTTTTCCTTCTCTCTCTAGCTTTCTACTAGTCATCACTCACATTTGAAAGTGGATAGGCTGCATGGCAGCTCCTCATATTCTCTCAGTCCTTCTCATCTATCAATACAAAGGTGTGTGTACATTGGAATCCAATGCATCAGATGGTAGCGTATATCAGCCAGCAGTGAAAACAGCGGCAAATATACGCTCATGTGAATAAAGCCTCAGGCAGTGTATATTCATTTGCACAGTGAGGTAACAAGGCAGGGGATTACCTGTAGTTAAGAGCATTTTACAAAGATCCTTTGTAGTCATTGACAACTAATGTGATTCATATTTTGCAATGTATTATTTGCAAAAGGAGGGTAAAGCAGAATCAAAGCGAAACTTGGAAGTTAACCAAAAAGTTATATACAGAGAAAGAAAGAGAAACTTGAAATGTGAATTTCTGTATCACACTGCTGTTCTTTCCACATTTGTTCACATGTTTAATCGATCCCATGTTAATTACTTTCTTTGTTTAAATAAGAGAAACAACAAATACAAAAATAAAATGTACACAGAATATGCCAGAAATTCAATATAAATCTGCTTTTTTCATATTAGCATTAAAAAAGGTTAAAAAAAAATTAAAATCCTACATATTTGGTTCCGTAACGACGCATACAATAAGTTGCACATGCTTTTGATTCTGCACAGAAAAAAAGCGTTTAAAAAAGCTAAAATCTGAGGCAAAATGCTAATTTTTAGCGTTTTGCCTCCTTAAAAACACAATAAAAGTGATTTAAAAAGCCATATGTACGCCAAAATGGTACCAATAAAAACTACAGCTCGTCTCGCAAATAATAAGCCCTCACACAGCTCAGTACATAAAAAAATAAAAAAGTTACAGGACTTTGAATGCAGCGATTTAGAAAAAGAAAAGATTTCCAAAAACAGGGTTTTTATTGCAGAAAAGTGGAAAAACCTAAAAAAAAAAAAAGAATTTTGGTATCGTTGTATCCGTACCGACCCGCAGAAAAAATGGATTGTCTTATTTATGCTGCCTGATTAACGCTGTAAAAAAAAAAAAATCTATGGCAGAATTGATGCATTTTCTGTCCCTGCTATCACTAAAAAAAAAATAAAAGTTTTACAATATAGTATCCAAAAATGGCACCATCAAAAACTACAGTTCGCCATGCAAAAAACAAGCCCTTATTTGGCCACGTCGACGGAAAAATAAAAAAATTATGACTTTTGATAAATGGGGAAGCAAATCCACCAAAAATCCTTGCGTCCTTAAGCCCAAAATAGGCCATGTCATTAAGGGGTTAATAGATGCATGGTTTCGCTAAGGCTGGCCATGCTTCCATGACAGTTCTGATCTTCATGGACTAGGACTACACCCTTGCAATGCCTAGCCTGCACAGTAGCAGGAATTACTCCATTGCTTGAGTGCAAGAGGACCCAGAGAGAGGGCCTGACCTACTGAGCATGTGTGACCACCAGCACTGGACACATTAGGTGAATGTTTTGAGTGAGAATCAAAAGAATACTGAGGCGCTGCATAACAAGTTTAAAACAGCGATATCTTGATGCATTAGCATTTTGTTAAATTAATCCAAATGAAAATTTGTTCATGATGTAACAGAAATATATTGTTTAATTGAAGGGATTCTGGCAGCTAAAGTGTAGAATTTTTCTAAGGGGCTCACCCACACGAGTGTATGTGCCCCACATGACCAGTTTTGTTTCTGAAACGAATTTTGGTTCCTGATGAGTCATACATGACGAAACGCGTAGAACTTGTTATATAAACGATATATTCACAGAACAGAGCTACGTGTACAACAGCCGTTGTGCTAAGAGTATAAAGAGTATACACAATTTTACCCGAATATCAGTACTCTATCTATGTGGCAACCGGCATATTTCTATCTCAGCATCATAGATAGAGAACTATTACTGATGGGTATTAGTCTGGTCACGCTCTACAGTGACCTAAATTGACATACGTTTATCACTCTAATACTAATCCAAATACACAGGACCGCTTTGCCTTGGGCAGTTCCATTGTGTATTTCTGGACATTTCTTCAATACTAGCTTGTAGTCTAAATTGGAGAAGTATATTTGTTTGTGGTCTTTTCATGTTGGTCCCAAATATAGGACCTTTTAATCATTAAATAAATCAATAAAAGTTACGTTTTAGGGGTCCCACCCAGTGATTACTTAATTTCCATCCTGGGGCCTTTCTGCTTCAGTGACTGCCCCACGTATTACATGCATATTTTTCACACGCGTAGAATAAGCATGTGTATGTTAAATCACCTAGTACGTAATACGCACCAAAAAAGGAAGCTATGGATTTTTTTTTATTCACGTGCAAAATACGTGCGTTGCCCAATAAAAATCAGTGGACTTTTAGCACCACATATTACTCATGTGAAAAATATCTGTGTAATATGCGGGGCACATATGCTCATGTGACGGAGCCCTAAGTCAGTAATGAACTAAGGGTTAAGCATTGTAATGCAGTAGATGTGTAAGAATATACTGATTTAGTGGGTTCCTGAATCTAGTTAAAAGCATCTGCAATGTACCTCCTACTTATCAAACGCCAACGTTGCTAAACCTAAAAGAGATGATCTTCCGTTAGCAAAGAGGTTTAATCTCTATGTAACTTCTGAGAGCTTCTTCAAATTTCTATACTTTACACACATTTTACAGTGTCAGTGAACAGGACTAAAAGTAAATTTTGAATTGCAAACGTATTTTGGCTGCTTATGTGCTGTGTATACAGAAGATGATACACCACGCTATGAGATTTCTTTTTTCAATAATCTGATGTTCTTTGTATATTATTATCGTATTTTCTGAAAAAGTGTACTAACAAGTATGTTGCAAATGCGAAAATACTGTAAATCCCTAACTAAAGGCTTATTCAGATGGGCGTATATCGGTCGGGTTTTCATGTCCGGCCAATATACACTTCCCCTCTCTACAAAGGGAGGGGCAGGATGGGATAGGAGCTAGTGAACTGAGTTCCCGCCCCATCTCCGCCCCTCGCCACTGTTTGCAATGGGATGGGGCTGGAACTTAGCTCCGCCCCTGTCCCACCCTTCCCATTGCAAACAGTGGCGAGGGGCGGGAGCTCAGTGCACTAGCTCCTGGCCCATCCGGCCTCCTCACCTTGCAGAGAGGGGCAGCATATATCTACTGGGCGTGAAAACCCGACCAATATACGCCCATCTGAATAAGCCCTAAAGAAGTAGTAGGAAATTCATACTTTTAAATTGAAGAGTTGCTTAAACCTACATGTATAGTATTATTTTAATCACCAGTCTCGTATTTCACATTGTTAATAATTGCAAATTATCAACATTTTTTTTCATTGTTGCTAATTTAAGGAATATGGAGAAAGTCCAGAGTTGGGTTAAAAGCTTTCAGTCTTTATTAGAAGATCCAGACAGACATGGAGGAACAAAGGACATGTGCCATCTTACATGTTTCAGGCAAGCATGTTGCCCGTAATCATAGACATTAAGGTACATGAAATACATATATCACAGTAAATAGCCAATGAGGTGCTTGGAAAAAAAACATGACACCAGAGGCAAAATACAATTACAAGGAAACAAAGTAAAAATATATAACTAATAATGTAATAAAAAGTCCAGTTGGCGGTTCATAGGTTTGCAAAATATGCATCCAAAATACCTCTCTGTCAAGAAGTTGATGGTGATCTCCACCCTGTAATGGGCAGTTAACTCTTTCAATACCGCAGACTTGTAGAGTGGAAAAATATCCTTTATGAACCGAAAAGAAATGGGATGAAACAGCCGAAACATTTTTTATTCCAGCATGTTCAATATCAGATATGGTATATGTCTTCTTAACCTAGTTTTTAAACTGCAGACAGTACATGCAACATACTGCGGAATATGTTGGCACTATACAAATAAAGTTTATTATTATTATTACTTGACAGGATAGACATGTGATGAGATAAACCACAAAATGGGTGTTAGTTTATATATTGAGCTATGCTGAGCATTTTTTTCCTGACACAGGACACAAAGTTTTTTTGTAGTGTGAACAACGGAGCAACAAATACATTTGTTATGGGCACATTTCACACAACCTAAATTGCGAAGCCAGGAGAACGGTTCAATTCGATAGCCAATCATCATGCTGGATGATAATAAGTGTTGCAAGGTGCGTGCTTTTTTAGCTACAAATTTACAGCCTGAATCAAGAATTCTGGCAAAATCCCTGTTGGCACGCAGTAAAGAAAGATATTTCTGCATAGAGGGATATTCTACACTGTATGGGGTTGAAAAAATCATCAGGCCCCTCCCATTGTTACATGGGTGTGGTTTAACTCAACAAGTCAGTATGATTTTTTTTCAGCAGAAATTCCTTTTGTGCCCTAGACAACATCCATTTTGGATAATTATGATGCTGTAATCTCTCCATTACTTTTTGTTTCTCCATTTGGTAGGCCAAATCAGAGGAACAATTATGATTGCCACGCAGCAATTATCCCACTGGGATACTTTTAAAGACATGAATAGGATGACACAAGCATATAATATAGTGCTACCAGCAGTTAGCTTGCGGTAAGTGGACGTCTTGACCAAAGACCGCATCGGATTGCCTGACAGTTTCAAATCCACAAATGAAATGTAAATTGGATCATACGAAAATGTGAATTGAAGATTAAATGGATTGGTATTGAGATAACTGACCAGGGTTGGTATGGCCGCCACACCCCCAGACCATATGAATAACAGGTCATCAAAGTGTTGGCCATACCAAACCAATTCTTGCTGAAATGCACAATCCTCATTGAATAGACAAAGTCGCTCCCAACATGCCATATAAATAATGGCAATAAAAGGAGAGAATTTTGCACCCATACTGGCATCTGTAAGCTGCAAGTAAAACCTGGAATCAAAAGGAGAAAAAATGATGTTTGAGCAAATATTGCACTACAGTACCTAGGTAATATCTGAGCTCAGGGGAGTATGAGCTGTAAATCTTCAAGAACCACTGTAATGCCAAATCAATTAAAGGATGGGGAATTACAGTATATAAAGAAGTAACATCAGCTGTAATCCACATGAGCCCATCCACGACACATCAGCTAATGCCCTAGGTACATGCATAGTATCCTGTATGTATCCTGGTAATGAGGGAATCAATGGTTGGAGCAGACTGTCAGCCCATGAACAAATGGGTTCATTCAATGACCCTATGCCGGTTATGATTGGCCGGAAAGGAGGGGGGAAACCATCCTTATGTATCTTGGGGAATAAGTTTAAAATGGGTATGACAGGGTGCTGCACCTTGAGACCATCAGCTTGCTTTTGTGTAAGTACACCCAAACCAACACCTTCATCTTTTAGAGGAAATAACACTTTCTGATATTCTTCAGTGGGATCCCTTGGGAGCTCATGATAAGGAAATGCATGAGATAACATATGGAGATTCTGACGTCTGTATATAGTGGTGTCAAGAATTACCACAGAGCCCCCTTTATTTGCTTGACGTATGACTATGTCATGCATAGATTGAGGTTCACTAAGTGTCTTTCTCTCCCTAGCAGACTGATCATCGTTGAAACTCTGATCATGAGTGCTTTTTATAAAGCTGTATCAGATCCCTTTCAAAATATTCCTGCTAAGAATCCAGGACAGGTGGACGAGACTGGATTAGTTAAAAATCCAGATTAGCATGAAAGGATCTGGCATGACCAGTAATATTACTTGAATCGGATTCACTTTGAAGATGTTGTAGATTGGATACAGTGTATAATTCTAGAAAGCACAAGTTATCAAGGGTAAAAGATGATTGAGGTTCCACTGCAATATCACTCTCATCAGATGAAGCAACTGAAGAAAATTACAATATACATCAAGCAAAGTGGAATACCAATCAAAATGACATGTATGAGCAAAAGATAAGCCCTGGACAGAAATGAAATTTGACATTGTGTGATAATTTAAGCAGATAAATTGACAACTTGAATTTCTTCTTGTGTCTTCGTAGATATTGTGGAGCCACGCTTATGTTTTCTGCTCCCTTTGCGTTTTTTGGCCACCTATGTGCCTTCTCTTTACTGATATGACCTGGAATTACGTCACATACAGATCTGTCAAAGAGATTCGTATCACAGGTGGTATCAGATGAATCCCATTCAGTAGAACTAAATACTTTGAATCTGTTTAGTTTATGTCACTTTAAGATGGAGCCTGGTGTAACAGTCTTATTGTCCTTATTGCCCCATGTATAAATGACGTTAGAACGATAGTCTTGTAAATCTCGGATATATTTAACTTTTTTAACTTCTGAGATCTGAGCTTCAAATTTAGAGAGATATTTTTTTTAAATTTTTTCTCTCAATCATGAAATTGCTGCATAGTAGAGTACTGAGAGACAAAATCCTAAATGTTTTTAATCTCCACCCAAATAGTGTCTAAAGGCTGGTTTGGACACAATGATTATTGCTCAAAAAATCTTTTCAATGATTTTTGAGCGATAATCGTGTGCTTTTTGCAAAGTGATCACTCAAACATTGAGCGATCACCTTGCGCTCCAAGCGGGGGATGCAGAAGACAAGTAGGCCGCTTGTCTTCTGCATCCAGCTGTTACCCGCTCAGATCGCCCGGCTGTTATACAGCCAAGAGCTCCGAGCGGGGGATGCAGAAGACAAACGAGGTGGTCCCGCTTGTCTTCTTCATCCAGCTGTTCTCTGCTCAGAGCCCCCGGCTGTTATACAGCTGAGCGCTCCGGGCGGGGTATGAAGAACACAGCTGGACCTCTCTGTTCTTCATAACCCGCCTGTCTTCGGGGAGCGGGATACAGCTGGAACAATAGTATCCAGCTGTATCCCACTGTAAATTCCTGATAACTGAGCGCTGATTTTTTAGCATGCTAAAAGATCAGCAACGGCTTAACGAAAACTGCACGATGTCAGTGCAGTTAGACACAATGATTATCGCTTAAAAGATGGCTTTGAGCAATTTTTGAGCGAAAATCGTTGTATCTAAAAGGGCCTTTAGGTTTCCTGCTCAGCTTGTACAATCATTGCCATTACTCTTAGTGAGCATCCAGACAAAATTCTGTTCCATTGGTCAGAAAATAGTGAAGAGTAGATAGTGGTGCGTAACTTACGTATCTTGAGTCTGTGAGGAATCATATTCTTATTGATATCGTTTTCCAAAGTTGATAAGTCCCACCAAGTTCGGATTTCCTTGGTTAATAATTTATCAATTTGTAACATTAAAAGGTTGAGTTCCAATATGTCTTGTGAACCAGCAGCAGGTTCTTCAAAGATTTTGCTCAGTTGTTCAAGATGTGCTTGGCGATTTTCCATTAACTGTAAACTGACCATTTCAGCTGCTGGGACAGAGCTGGATCCAACATTGTTAACTTTATGAAGCATTGCAAGCAAAGAGCATGGAGAAAAACCCACAGAAGAAATGCAAACCAGAAACCAGCTCCTCTGCAGATGCTCCAACGCACGGACTGGCTGGAAACCACAACTGATGCACAGGAAAATGGAGAAAGTCCAGCGTTGGGTTAAAAGCTTTCAGTCTTTATTTGATGACTAGTAATTATTAGGAAATTATAGTACCAGTGTTTCTGGTGGTGCAATGTGCCAAACACAGCTTTGCTACATGCACATCACACACACAGCTGTAGTACATGCACGTCACACACACAGCTCTGCTACATACATTCTTCATCCCATACAACAGAGATCACAAGCAGCACAGCGGAGTCCTGCACACACTGACCACCCCCTCATCATGTGACCCCAGACCTCTCCCACACAGGTGACTGAACACATGGTGGTGACATCATCACAGGTCCCAGTAAGTACATGGCTGTTGTCTGGCTAGGTTATTGTTTGCAATTCATAGCAACTGAAGCCGTGGGGGGTTGTAGGGGAATGTAGTCCACCCATAATCTGCACAGGGATGAAGGACCTGTGATGACATCACTGTCATGTGATCAGGGGCGGAGCATGTGACTCACTCACTCACGGACAGATGCTTGTTAGTATTTTGATCCAGACAGACATGAAGGAACAAAGGACATGTGCTGTCTAACATGTTTCAGGCAAACATGCTGCCTTTAAACATAGACATTAAAGCACATGTGAATAACACATATATCATAGTGAATAGCCAATGGGGTGCTTGGAACAAAAACACATGACACCAGAGGCAAAATGCAATTACAAAAAAACAAGTTAAAAATATATATGCTATAATCTCCTCCTAACTTTTTGTTCCTCCATTTGGTAGGCCAAATCAGAGGAAAAACCGCCCATTAAGGGTGGAGATTACCATTGTAAACTTCTTGACTGAGAGGCATTTTGGATGCGTATTTTGCAAACCTATGAAGCACGTGGTGTTGAACCACTGACTGCACTTTTTATTGCATTATTAGTTATATATTTTCATTTTGTTTTCACATGCGCAGACCGGAGCCGGCGGCCAGGGAGTGACATTTCTGTGCATGTACGGGCGGAAATTCTGCGGGGAATCCCACGGTGGAATTTCTGCCCGTGTGCAGGAGGCCTAAAGCAAAATGTGATTGTTCCCAGCAAGAGAAACACAGTAATCTTGTAAATATGATACCTTTTAAGATCTCAGTCAGATAAGCGGAAATCCGCGTGATTTTCCTCGCGGAAAAAAAACACATTGCGTGTGGGGAAAAATCCACATGACCATGTCCATTGGCACCCATATGTTCTATCTTTGGTAGGTGCGGATTTTTGCCCACACACACAGCGCATATTTTTTTCCGTGCTGAAAAGCATGCAGATCTCCGCTCGCCTGACTGAGCCCTAATGGCTAACAAAAATACATGATGTTATTGCGAGCTTTTGAACCTCTCAGAATTCTTCATTAGGCATAATGAAATAGATCTGAAGAGGCACAACTATATATACGCATACTTAAGACAAGGAACAGACATGAGACATCTATAGCACAGATAACACTGCTGGCCTAGTGACCCCCTAACACTAATTCAGAGATCATAAAACCTTCAAATCTTTATCAGTTGACTATTTAAGTATGTTTTTATTTCTCTGGCCATCCTGTTTTAGTATCCTTTTAAGTGAATCATTGACACTTGTATAAAGTGACAGAGTAATACTGCCTCCAGTAGTGGCCCCAATAATAATAATAATTACCTACTTAATGGCCAGACTAGTACTAATGAGTCTGTCAATTGCCGCAGTAGTAATAGTGCCCCTGTTATTGGCCACAGTGGTAATAGTGACTCTGTTAGTGGCCCCATTAGTGGTCTCAATAGCAATAGTGCTCCAGTAGTAATAGTGACCACTTTAGTGGCCCCAGTATAAATAGCAACTCTGTAACTGGTCCAAGTAGTGGCATAAGAACAGAAAAACAGTTGCTTGCGCTCGCAGGATAACAGGCACGAAGTTCAAATTGATTATATTATAATCAATTTATTAACACACGATACACTGAGCTACGCATTTCTGCGACCATCCGTCGCCTTTTTCAAGCTCAAATAATACATAAAAAACAGACAATTTATACAAAGTTTTAAAATAAATGACTCACTTGTCCATGTGCATTATTGGTGCACGCCGTTCTCTGAGAACTGTTGGGCGGAGACTTCGCTACCTGAGGAGGTAAGGTTGACGTCATCATGTCTCCCCTTGACTCGCTACATGCGTGTCAAATTTTTTTCTTTTTCAATGAACTTTATCATCACTTGTCAGGAGTACGACAATGGTTACTATTCACGATCTATCTACTATAGGGATTTGACCGATATAGTAGTTTATATCCTTACATCATTATAACTCATCCACGTTGCGGTCGTCACAGAAGCCCTACCAGATCTAGCATATCCCTTCTACGCTCCACAAGAAAGAAGGGCAACATACCCCCACGACATCCACCGCTGGGTGTAGTTCCCTAAATGTCTCTATCTGTAATCGAGAAAGGGCATCAGCCATGGAATTCTGACTTCCGGGGACATACTTTGCTCTTGTTGTAAACACCGCAGTACCAAGTGCCGCAATAGAGCCAAAACTGGAGGTGAAGAAGCCAATTGCTTGTTTATCGCTTGAACCACAGTCTTATTATTCGAACAGAAACAGATACCTTGGTCCTGCATACTGACACCCCAAATTTCCACCGACACCACGATTGGGAACAACTCCAACGATGCAATATTTTTTACCAACTGGGTCTCCACCCATACCCTTTGGCCATGGTGCTCTGCACCAATGAGTCCCGAAAATTACTCCAAAACCGACGGCTCCCACCGCATTCGAAAAAGGCTTAATTCCACGCTAGATCTCTCCTCTTTTTGACAAATCACATGGCCATTGAACGACCAT
Organism: Eleutherodactylus coqui; assembly: GCF_035609145.1. Taxonomy (NCBI): domain Eukaryota; kingdom Metazoa; phylum Chordata; class Amphibia; order Anura; family Eleutherodactylidae; genus Eleutherodactylus; species Eleutherodactylus coqui. Next base: position 58,304,056 of record NC_089839.1, read on the forward strand.
AAGAAAACTTTTCACACGTGTAAATAATCTCTGATTGCTTTTGTGATTTGCACGAAATTGTGTGGCTCTCTTACTCCCACCGTGGCTAGCGAGCGGTGACATGAAAAAAACACGGCCCATAGGTATACCCCTAAAAGCAAAATTTAGAAGCCCTAACAGCACCTGTATTTGGTGAAGCGTGGCTTTACGACAAACGCTGACTAATTCCACCGCGTGTTTTAGCCGCACCACTTTTTCCGCCGGCAACCAGAAAATCATTTGGGCCGAATCAATTTCTATGCCCTAAAACGATAATCATGACACAGCTTCCACTGTCTTTTTCTCCGAAAGAGGTACCCCTATTTTTTTAGCAATAGCCCTAAAAGCCGGCAGTGAAAATTCACACAGTGTAGAATCTTTCGGAGCAACAAACAAGAAGTCATTCAGATAGTGAATAACCGCTGTGATGCCCGCCTCATGAACCAGAATCCATTCCAGAAAGGAACTGAACAACTCAATATAATAGCATGAGATGGAGGATCCCATCGGCAAACACATGTCCACAAAAAATTGGCTGTTAAGCCTGCAGCCCAACAGGTGGAAGCAGTCTGGGTGTACCGGTAGTAGCCGTAAAGCGGACTCACCCCCGCTTGTCGAAGCAAAAGTACCGCCCAGTCAAACGACGTGTAAGACACTGCTACCTGCTCTATTGATATGCCGTCATTTACTGAAAATCCCACTAGAAAAGACAAGTGGTGTATGAGTCAAAATTTGCCTGTCTCCTTTTTAGGAACCAAACCTAGCGGGGAGATGCGTAAATTGTCAAATGGGGGCTCCACGAAGGGGCCCACGATCTTACCTGCCCTGACCTCTTTTACCATTTTTCTTCAACTATTAACACATTGTCCGCGGCCGACTTTGAACTAAATTTGAACTCAACAACAGAGATGGCTGCGGATTATGCAGAATGTAAAACCCATGTTTAAATCCATTTTCAAGAAGGCTTGCCTCCTGCCTCCTGTGGTATTTGTCTAACCACGGCTGCAGGATGTTGCCTTTCACCAGTGTTCGTTGCTGAGCCAGAAACACCACCAGCTGTGTTGCTCAGGGTCCTTCGAAACACCGTACCGCGCTGGAGTCCTCCCATTCCACCTCCCCCTGCGGCTCGCTCTATTTACAATTTGAATCTACTGCCCTCCATTATGGCTGACAACGTGAGGTCTCCGCTCCACGCCAGCTGCCTGGTGTCTGCTGTGAGGGTTATGAACATATTAATTTATATATGTATGTATCTTTGATACACGTTTCCGGAGGCTTTAGGCCTAAATTGTACACTCTATTCTGTGTCCTATGAAAAGCTCTGATAAATGCTTGTACATTTAGGTTAGTACTTAATTACATTAAGTAGAGGTGTAATCTTAAATGTCCATCATGTCTCCAAGATCTTGTTAATCTCGTTACAATGATCAAAGGATAATGGAATGCTTCGATCATTAACTGCTGTCTAGGGCATGTGATTAAAATGTAGATTGTGATAAAGAATCAAGGTACTAGACAGCCAGTCTACATTCCAACAAAAGAAGCCATGTTTATTGAGAAAACACAATTATTCACCACCTTAGTACTTTGACCTCAGTATAACAGATTGAACTTTGTAACACTAGCCTTTGCACTGATACGCCTACTGATACGCCTACTGATACTCCTTCTATTTTTTGTATAAGAAATGACAATGTACAGAATAAACACAGATTGCTTCTAGACACAGGCCTGATCTCTGTGTTTCATTGCTTTCTCACAGCGGCCGCCATAACCACCTCTGATTTGGAGCCTCACAGCATATTGACGGAACATTGAATTCCATAACAGTAATTGGTGCCCAACGTGGGGCTTGAAGGAACAAGAGGACCACCTGCACCTCAAACCCCCCCGGACCCAGATGGGATAAGGAGCCACTCGGAACCACGGATTTACAAAAACTGCGCAGTAAGGTAAGGCTTTATCTTGCCACAATCTATCCGTGCTTCTTGGCTGCTCCTTTCCTGTCCGAGGGGTAAGAAGTGCATGCCTCTTATAAATCTTCAAGTTTTTTTTTTAAGAATTCATATGGTGGGCTGAATATGCTGTGCAGGTGTTCTTTAACTGTTATTGTCTTTATTTGTTACTTTGCATGGTCAGTGTACAGAATATGAAACCCTCTTGCCGGTCTCTGGAAGGCATGGTATAAATTGTACCAGGGAAGCCTAAAATTATCAGGGGATAAAATCCCTGATGGGAGCCTCTTATAGGTATAAGAGAAGTAGTTGAGACGGGGGAAAAATAAGCAGGGTTGGGAGGTACCGACACTTACAGACAAGTGAGGAAGTACTGACACTTAAAAAAAAAAAAGTAGTAACTGACATTCAAATGTTTTTGTCTTTATGTGTGCCTGTTTATGCACGAGTGAGTGATTGATGAGTTGACCTGATCGACAGAACCTGACCTCCGGGGTGCAAATATAAATCTCTGTGTCCCGTGTTAACAGGAACCTGATCAGTGACGCTGAAAGGAGTCCCTAACAAGGCCACGATTCTGGACAGGGCCCCCTGCAGTTCCGTTTGTATATTTCAACGGTCAGGGGATTGTTTTATGTGTATGAAAGGATAAAATAATAAGCCTCTTGGTGTACATAAACCGCCAGCCATGGGCAATACTGCTGGTAAAGAGGATAAGGTATGGAAGACAGCTAGAGAAATAGTAAAAGACAAAGAAGGCACGTTAGCTGTGGGAAGAAGAATGTAGTAAGGTGTTTAGAATTTTGGGAGTCTTAGACCAGCAAGTTTGGGGAAAAGATGCAGAGATAGTCAAAAGATTGTATAAAAATATGTTAGACAGATGGATTAAGGCAAGTATAGATACGGCAGTAAAGGGTTATCAGAGAAAGGGAATCCTCTTATAGTTTGTGTCCCTCTGGGACATAAAGTAAGTTCATGCAAAATCTGTGGACAATTATGTGACAAATAGCCATTATTGTTTGTCTTGTAAGTCTTGTTGTTATGTAAACTAATCTTTGTTGTACGACTTAGTCTTCTTCATGTAAGTGTAAGAAAGTTATACCCCACTCACATCTGTGGGGGCTCAAAAGAACAATGAAGTATATATACTGTGTGGTTTTTATGTTGTCCGTGAAGTAATGTTCTGAGTGTAAGAAGGTGTGAGCTATGGGGGGTTTTGTATTGTCTCTGTAGTAGTGAATGGTGTGAGCAGACTGTGCAGGTTAATAGGGAACAAAGAATGTGTAGTATAACTTGTTACAAGAAAGTAAAAAGAAAAAGTTGATGTAAACTATTTTAGCTGAAGGTTCAATGAGTTAAGGAAAGGTAGAAGGTTTAACAATGAACGGTGATAATAGTTGCTATCTGGAGTGGTGAATATAAGTATGTGGATGGAAATGGGCATAAGTTGTATTATGTTTGTCATTGGATAGCCTATTCTGAACAAAATATGTAAAAACCGCGGTACATAAGAGTTTTTCTTATATATATATACTTTGTTCAATATGGGAAGTTCTATGTACAGTAAATACAATCCCAGTTTCTACTTCACATGAGATACTTATCAGTCTGTGTATGAGTGAATGAAAACCCCAGTGAGTGTGAATTTGTGTATTAATGAAGGGCCCGTATGAGAGTTAGATTGTGTTATATGGTATATACTGTCCGGTGGCTAGAAACTAAATGAGGCAAGAAAGACCAAACGCTGAGCCAGACCACAGGGGGTGGAGCTAGGTGATGTAAGGAGATGGGAGGGAAGAACAATAGGAAGAGGTCTTGCTCCACCCTCAACACAGACCAGCCTAGGAGAGAAGTATACGTCTTGTAATTACTAATAATTAATGCTGTTTAAAGTCTGAATGTTTTAGTTGCTTATTAATATCTTAGCTATTGTTTCATAGAGATAAAATTCAGTGTCATAGAAAGGAAGAAAGACGCTGATGAAATAAGAAACTTGTAATGAATTATGTGAATTATACGGTCTTAAAAATAGAGAACAGGGATTTTAAGATATATACCGTGTTTCCCCGATAGTAAGACACCCCCGATTGTAAGACGTATCGGGGGTGTCAGGGGGGTCGGCCAATGTAAGCCGTACCCCGAAAGTAAGACATACCGTAGAAAAAAAAAAATCATTACCTCCCCCGGCGTTCTGTCGCGCTCCGGCAGGATGTCGCTCGCTCCTCGTCCCCGGCGCAGCATTGCTTTCTGAATGCGGGGGCTTGAATTCCCCACCTCCAGAAAGCTAATACACACGCCGTCAGCCAGTTACAGAATGGCTGTGATTGGCTGAAGGCACACGTGGCTTCAGCCAATCACACTATTCAATGACATCATTGAATGGCTGTGATTGGCTGAAGGCGCACGTGGCTTCAGCCAATCACACCCATTCAATGATGTCATTGAATAGTGTGATTGGCTGAAGCCACGTGCGCCTTCAGCCAATCACAGCCATTCAATGCTGTCATTGAATGGCTGTAACTGGCTGACGGCGTGTGTATTAGCTTTCTGGAGGCGTGGATTTCAAGCCCCGCATTCAGAAAGCAATGCTGCGCCGGGGACGAGGAGCGAGCGACATCCTGCCGGAGCGCGACAGAACGCCGGGGGAGGTAAGTAATGATTTTTTTTTATTATAAGACATACCCCGAAAGTAAGACATAGTGGGGCTTTTGGGGATAAAAAGAAAGTAAGACACTGTCTTACTTTCGGGGAAACACGGTATATTTTTTTGCTTTTTGGGTAAATGTCAGTTCTGTAATTGGTTGGACGTCTATATCACTGCTAAATGCTGTTAGTACTGCATTGTCTCTGAGAGAATGTTCTGTAGGAGAGACATGCAAACGACCAGCATCGAAGGGGTGGAGCTAGATAATGTAAAAGTACGTAATGTTTCATCCTTCTTTTGTCTACAAAGGGAGGGGGTGAGGAGCTTGGGCAGTTAGGAAAAGTTTTTTTTTTCTCTTCTCAAATTTGATGAGACATTGCAGGCAGGATCAGATTAATAATGAATTTGCTTAAAGAATATCATATTTCAATGTGGATAGATGTTTGTGGATTATTCTGCCTTGTTGTAATTCATGTCTCTGTTATTTGTATTGATATCTTACAAGCCTTATCTGCATCCATCAAATTTTCACCGGATGGATCGGTACGAGTTGAGACCTCAGGTGACAGTTCAGAGGAGGTTTGTAAACTAACTGCTCTCTTGGTGGATCCGGCTCATGTATTTGTCTTGATAGCTACTGCAGAAACTCAGCTTTCCGCAGGTCCTGACAAATAGTAAGTCACCTCCAAGACAAACTCCAATTCCTGAGTCATTGCTTAGCCCAAGGAACTGGATATCTGACATAATTGATCCAGGTATTGCAGGTCAGCAATTTCATAGGTCACCGAGGGAACCACTAACTAATAAGTAAAATATAACCTTTATTAATAAAATTAAAAAATTTTTTATATGTATAAAAGGGCGTGTTGAATTCTTTATAGATAGTGTGCCAGTCACGACCAATCGGCACCTTACCAATGATAAGTTACCTTGAAACAATAATGCTAGATAAAAGCATTTATAATGTACTTTAGTAATACCATTAGGCTATATACACCAAGAAGTAGACACCAGTGTATATGCTCTAAATGGATATAATAGTACTCATATCACCATATCCCCATTCCAGACCATATGTCCCAATGGGGATGACAGGAGCGCGAGATGTATATCCCTTATGGTGGAATGATGGTAGAAATTCGTGTTACGTATTTCCTACACGATTTCTAATTTGAATAAGAAAAACGTAAAGCCAATTGTTCAAGGTATAAGTACATCTAGTATGTAATAGGTGGCTAGAATGTACTGCGCACCATATCCATACACTAGATTGCTGCTTAGTGCTTATTTAGATTTTATGAAGAAGCACTCAATAATTATAGCTCCATCGGTGGTTATCAATAGTCATATTATAGACTGAGTGAACCCACCTATTTGCAAGCTATAGTAACTTAAGAGAAGATCCAATAAAGAAGGCTGGACTGATTCATAGTCCACAACCAATTACCTAATAATCGGACTTCTAACTAGTGCTAAAACCCGTATAGATAGCACATATAGAACCAATGTCAAGGTCAGGACTGATTATACAAAGTCCAAACACCTCTGACATTAGGTCTATTGATAAACTGATTAGCCCACTTGGTGGTAGGGTGACCACAGTAAGAACTGCGCTCAGTCACACTACTGATCACTTAATCTAATGAAACACACCATCTACGCGTTTCAACAGCCTATGGTACATAAGCTGTATCATCAGGATGGTTTACTGGATTGCAATCACAAAGTAGAGAGATTGCATCACAGATTTAGCAAAGTGTTGCAGCAGTCATTGGTATAAGAGACAACGCTGCAGCACTAGCTTGTATGAGCGTATAGCTAGCAAAATGTTGCAGCAGTCATTGATGTATAGAACAGCGCTGCAACACTAGCTAGTATGAACGGGTAGCGAAATGAACAGCCTGACCGGCTGTATACAAATGAGCAGCAATTTCTAAATTTTTAATTTTTTTTTTTTGCAATAAGGTTCTGATCTATTTGTCTAGCAGTAATTGGTGCAAGGGGTTTCAGGAATGCCGATTCAGCTGGCAGAAACTGAACCACTAGAGGTAATGTTTAAAGGGTCACGATGCCTCATGCGCTTCCTTGTGCTGGAAAGTCCTGAAAGCATATTGGGAACCGAAATGATGGGATCCTTGGGATCTTGTATCGAACTTCACCCGTCCGGTGAGGCTCGTATACACCCCAGGTCTGAAAGTCACCCGACCTTCTATTGGATGGCAGCAGACCTAGCAACACCTCTACCTGTCTTCACTTTTACGCACGCAGAGAAACAAGTTCTTAGTGTCGTTCCTTCGAGCCTTTGGGCTACCAGTCAGACGGACCTCGACAGACTGTCTGTATTTGTTTGTATTTAATTTCAGAGGAAAGCAGTACTGTTGGATAGTGCTGCCACAAGGGGCACAGTATAGCCCAATACCAGTTCACCAGATTCATGAAACTGGTATTAGACGCCTGGCCAATTCCCGAGGGCACCGCCCTCTTGTAATATGTTGATGATTTATTTTTATTTTCTTTTATGTACTGCTGACACAAATAGTTACCTCAATGCATCACTAAGCCTTTTGTGTTTCCTCCATCAGAGTAGAATGGCTGCAAAGCCAGCAAAGAGAAACTTCAGTTCTGCAAGTCTCACGTAGTGTTCCTGGGCCACTGCCTAGGTCCAGGTACTAAGCACCTGACGCCGGAACGCACGAAGGTGGTAAGTGACATGCAACTTCCCACCTCCCATGCCCAGTTGCGTACCTTCTTGGGACTGGTTTCATACTATTGGCAATGGATGCTCTGCCTCCATGACCATGCAGCCTCTGTACGACTGTTTGGGTTCACGGCCATTTGCCCTGACCCCGCAGGCCGAGTCAGCCTTCTATCAGCGGAAAGTACAGGTAACCGGGTGCACTGGGGCTGCCAGACTATGACAACCCTTTCCAAATGTACGTCACTGAGATGGAGGGACACGCCACCGCTGTACTGACACAAAAAGCGACCTGTAGCATACTACAGTGCCCATCTTGACGCGGTGGCTAGAGGGTCTCCATCCTGCGTCCGAGCGGATCTAGCAGTTCAGGCACTAATGGACAAAAGTTCTGACGTTGTCCTAGATCACACCATGGTGATCTACACCCCACATGACATACATGGTATCCTGACACAGGTAAGCCGTAGACATCTGTCTCTTGCTAGACAGATCAAAATGGAACTTGCATTTACACTCTTCATCCAATGTCTCATTTCAACGTTGCACCACTTTGAATCCGGCCACCTTATTACCATTAGGTGACACTGATTCAAATGGGTCAGTACAGAGGACCAGCTTTTTGCAAATTCTCTGACTGATGAAGAGGAGGCCTTTGACGCAGAACACCAGCATGATTGTGCAGCGCTCATGGAGCAGGAGACAGCTGGGTTCGCACATGTCACTGACAAACCCCTCCTAAACCCCCACCTTGAAATGTTTGTGGATGGCTCTAGATACCTGAATGACGAAGGAGGGTTTGTAACAGGTTTTGAAGTAGTCACACTGAATGAGATACTTGTACAAAAACCACTGCCGCCATACATGTCAGCGCAGGAACTGAGGCCTGTACGATTGCGAAAGGTACCACTGCCAGCATCTACACTGATTCCAGGTACGCCTTTGGTACTGCACACGATTATGGACCCATCTGGCGGTCCAGGAGCTTTTTCACGGCACAAGGCAAGCCCATTAAGCTATCATGTTGCCAGGACAGGTGGCCATAATAAAGGTTAAAGCACACACGCAGGGGCAGTCACCATAGAGCAAGGGATAGGGCAGCCAAGGCTGCAGCTCTCCTAGGACAGAACGCAAGACCCCTTGTGCTGTAAGTTGGATCTTGGTCCCACCACTCTTGTTGATTTGGGATTTGGCGTCCTACGGGACGTAGATGATGTACCAGCGGCTGCCTACCCCCACCTCGCCGTCCTAGCTCACGGGAAAGTGCATGCCTCTCGGAATGCCATTGTTTCTGTTATGGACAAGGTATGGTATGCTCCAGGGTTCGACAGGTTGGCGAAGGCATATGTGAAGGCATGTGAAGTGCACACCCAGACCACTGTATCCTATTCAGAGATTACAAATCGATTACATCCAGCTTCCCAAATCAGGCAGGTATGAGTACGTCCTTGTGTGCGTGGACCTGTTCAAAGCCACCGCACAATGTACAGTGACTAAACTTGTGTCAGAACTTGTATGTAGATTCGGGGTACTAGAGACAATTGAGAGTGACAGAGGTACACAATTTACAGGTGAAGTGATGCGAGAGGTGATGTCAGCCCTGGGGTGGAACAAGCGTTTTACACTCCATACCACCCGCAGAGTTTAGACAAAGTTGAAAGAACTGAAATGATATGCTTAAGTTAAAAGAAGTGTTTGGCTCTATGCCAAGATTAGGCCTGTACCATCCACAGGCCCTACAGCAGGGGTGTGATAAGGTTATTGAATATGTACAAGAATTATGTCGTAAACTGAAAATAACACCCGATCTAGTGTTTTCCCCAATTCCAGACCCTGACAACCTAGAGGGGACTCATTTCTTGCAGCCTGGAGATTGGGTGGTCGCAAAAAGACACGTAATAAAGGCCTTGGATCCAAGGTTTGACGACCATACCAAGTTCTGTTGTCAACACCTACTTCTGTAAAAAGTGGATACATGCCTCCCACTGCAAGAAAGTTCCCGAGCCATAGGAAAAGTGATGGGTGGGATCCCGGCGTTGTTTGGGTGGGGGAGTGTTTGCAACTTATGGACATTCTGTGGGATACGGAGACAAGCAAATTATCTGGAATCGCTCCCTCTACGATATCGTTAAAACAGTCAGAGTAAAAGAGCACCAACAGTGGGGATCCGGCGAAGAGGATAGAAAGACCGGCAGGGGTGGCTTAGCACCCTTGATAGTACCACAACAAAGGCTCTTTTCAAGATGGACTGTTTCAAATGGGGGATTGTGAGGGTTATGAACATATTAATTTATATATGTATGTATCTTTGATACACGTTTCCGGAGGCTTTAGGCCTAAATTGTACACTCTATTCTGTGTCCTATGAAAAGCTCTGATAAATGCTTGTACATTTAGGTTAGTACTTAATTACATTAAGTAGAGGTGTAATCTTAAATGTCCATCATGTCTCCAAGATCTTGTTAATCTCGTTACAATGATCAAAGGATAATGGAATGCTTCGATCATTAACTGCTGTCTAGGGCATGTGATTAAAACGTAGATTGTGATAAAGAATCAAGGTACTAGACAGCCAGTCTACATTCCAACAAAAGAAGCCATGTTTATTGAGAAAACGCAATTATTCACCACCTTAGTACTTTGACCTCAGTATAACAGATTGAACTTTGTAACACTAGCCTTTGCACTGATACGCCTACTGATACTCCTTCTATTTTTTGTATAAGAAATGACAATGTACAGAATAAACACAGATTGCTTCTAGACACAGGCCTGATCTCTGTGTTTCATTGCTTTCTCACGGCGGCCGCCATAACCACCTCTGATTTGGAGCCTCACAGCATATTGACGGAACATTGAATTCCCTAACACTGCTAATGTGCCTCCTTTATGAACCCACCAGTCCGCACTACAGCGGATACAAAACTGGATCAGTAAGAACGACAAACACAGAATTTCTAGCTGAACATTATAAACCGGGTTTATTATAACATTAAAGATTTTACTTCTAGCCTCTGCAGCAATTCCTTCATGGAGAGCAGTGTGCACGACACATGGGGCATTCTGGTTTTCTTTGAAGCCACGATGTAATGCAGGGTTGGTGGAATACATGAGAGCATGGCAGCACTGTGACCTGCTCCCCGCTCTCAAAGTCCATGATGCAGATGGCACATGTTAGGTCTTCATTGTCTGTAATTATTCTAGATGGAAGACCTTCATTCACACAACGCCTGCTGTCTTTTCCATCTGCTCCTGTTGCTGCAGAGCGCTCTGTAGGTTCCAGTCGTTGTGGAGACCGGCGCCTCTCTGCTCTTTCCCGCTGCTGCGGTGGAGACCGGCGCCTCTCCGCTCTAGACCCGCGTTCTGTTCTCACTCGCTGTTCCTGACGCGGTGATGGAGGTCGCTGGGTCCTATCTGTTCTAATTTGTGACACCCTATGCCTTGAAGGACTTTGGCGCTGTAGTGGTGCCTGGCTTCTTCTTGATGACTCTCTTTGTGGTCTGCGCTGAGGAGATAATCCGTTTCTTTCTGATTGATCTCGCCTGCGCCAAAGTGGAGATTGGCTTCTTTCTGATGGATCGCGCCATAGCCAAAGTGGGGATCGGCTTCTTCGAGATGGATCTCTCCTGCGCCAACGTGGGGATCCACTTCTTTCAGATGGATCTCGCCTGTGCCAGGGTGCAGATCGTCTCCTTTCTGGTGACACTTGCCTGTGCCAAGATGGTGATCGTCTGCTCAATGCCTCTCGCCAGTGCCTTCTCCTCCTTCCATCGGAAGTTCCTGTAACAATACATTGTATAATGAATTATGGTGCATTCACACAAACTATTCCACGTACGAGTTCTGTCCGATTACCAGATGGACAGAATTTGCACGTAAAAACTTCAAGATGCAAAAATACAAATTGTAGCAAGATCTTATTTTTTAGGCGATTCTTCTTCAAGAAAGGAACTCATTATTTTTCAGCAACTGCAATATGTTTTACTTTAAAAATACAACACATTGCATTGCCGTACGCACAATTATCACAGGGGGGAAAAAATCGTATGTTGTTCCAGTTATTAGAATAGAAACTACAGCTAAGGGCAATAAAACCGTGTTGGGGGACGGGGATCATATGAGTGGTTGTTCATACCACATACTGTCGGATCGGCTGGTGTGAGGACCTGGTGAATAAGTGCCAATCTCGTTGATCGGCACTTCTTACAGAGGGCAGAATGGGCAGTGACAAAAGAGACGTACATAAAGCATTGAATTAGTGTTCTGACCTCATGGATTCCCCTTATGGGTTACACAAAACATTGAATTAGTGTTTCGACCTCATGGATTCCCCTTATGGGTTATTTTCTTATAACTGGGCCGCTTTCTCTGTCACCCCTGAAGGATGAAATGTGTTAGGGTGGGATTACAAGTAAACAAGGTGTAATAGGGTGAGGGACTGGCACAGGGCCATCTTCTCAGAGTAATAGTCCTCCAGAAGAGTCTAATAAGGAAAGCTTTTAGGGACACTAATACCCAGGTGTTCACCAACAGCAGAGGGCGACATGCCCTCTGGACCTCAGTGAGAATGTTCCACCGTATGGTAGCATGGAGCTATTTTACCCCGTTGTATTGGTGGACTGATGATTGTTCTCCAGAGCTGTAATCTTACTAATTCATTGTGGCCCAACTCTATCTAAGTTTAGTTTAACTTACCTCTATCTCCAGATTGTCTCCTTCCAGTATTTTCAATATCGCGGCGATAACGCTGGCGATCACTCATTGTTCCCAGTTGGGGGCCCTGTCTATACAAGATGAGGTTGCCCTGATAGTAGTGTTGGGAACAACGGGAAAAGCAGATTCCTCAATAGGAAAGGAATCTACTAGAAAATTGTCAATGACAATAAAATGTCCAATAATCGCACTGGTAGTTCTGTGCTCTGGACGCAAATAAATCGTAGGAGTAGTAAAAACTCGCTTCTACGGGAACCAACAATAGTTTTGACAAAAGTCTCGACTAAATAAATGGCACCAGAATAGCCGCGCGGAGGGTTTTTATAGCTGCAGGTCTTTTTTTGATGTCATAATGGAGGAGCTGCCACACTCAATGACATCACAAAGTCTGCCATGCTGATGATGTCACAATGGATGTCCCGCCCACGCCTCATATCTATGACATCACGGCAGTATGGCGGCCACCTACTATCATCACACGTATAAAATAACTTGCATCTTGGTTCTCCTCTTGTTTTTTAAATTATGGTTTCTATGGTTTTGTGGGTTAAAATCTAATTGCAGTTGCATCATGGGAGTGAAATCTGATATTTTTCTAATGCAGTCAAATACCTGAATAGGTGATTTTCATCTGAAAATCACACCAGAATAGGACGTGCTGCGATTATTTTTCCTCAGACTGTTCGCCCGTGTATATATACCCATTAAAATGAATGGGTTCTATTTCCATCCCGTATCTAAGGCCAGCTTCACGTGGATGGAGTTGCGCAACTATTTGTATGCGCAATACGCAGAGAATAGAACCTATTGATTTCAATGGGAAATTCAATGGGAACTAATTAGGCTATCAAGACATTTAAATCGTGGACGCATTCGTCTGCTGCACGCAAATGAGCAAGCCCTGCGTGCGTAAAAAGGATAAAATGTGCCAAAACGTGTGTAAATCCACCTTTTTCATAGTACAAACTTGCTGCGCTGAATTGTGCGTATTTGCAAATACGTCCATGTGAAGCCACCCTAAGCGTGTGGGAAATTGCGCACCAAAATCAGACAGCTGTTTTATTGGTCCAATCACCTGTTAGTGTTATTGTATTCTGACCACTAGAGGCGCCATTTCACAGTGCAGTGTGAAATTCCAATCAACAGGCAGCTGCTGGGCTTGATGTTCTGGATTATTAGAATTATCAGACTCCATGACATCAGTCTCTACTGGTCTGTAAGGTTTAACCCGTGCGTCTGTGGCCCTGGCTCCTCCGGGCCCTAATAGTTCTCAGCTATAGGCCATAACGGATGGAGATAACTATATATTATTTTATACTAGCTTACCCGTCGCGCGTTGCTGCAACATCAGAAGAAAGGAAAATCAAGGAAACTCGTTCTTATAACATTGAATTTACATTGTGTCTTATGTTGTTTTAATTCTATTTATTTAATCAAGTGCTTGTGGATACCCGATATTTTCGTTTTTCCGTCTGGTGCGTACACGAATAAATCCGAAGGTTTTCCGACGCGTGAGCTGGCCACATACAGTTGTCCATGTGAGAAGCACGGATTCTCCAAATCTAGCCCACACACTTGCAGCGATTGTCCTTGTGCTCTCTTGATGGTCATTGCAAAAGCGAGTCGCACCGGAAACTGTAAACGTTTGAATTCAAATGGCATATCTGTTGGGATAATTGGAATCCATGGCAACAGAACATCTTCCCCTGTGAATTTCCCATTCAAAATTGTAGCTACGATGACATTGTTCATCATCTTTTTCACTGAAAGTCTTGTACCGTTGCAAAGTCGTGGTGGATGGATGTTTCGGAGAAGAATGATAGGCACGCCTATTTTCAATGTTAAAATGTGCGGTGGCATACCTGGAAAATCGAGTGAATTCAAGAATTCCGTTGGGTAATTGACAGCTTCATCTTGATTCATCACAGTATCGATGGACTTATACGTTGTCGCTTCGCCTGGTATTCCGTTTTGAATGCTGAAATTGATGGCATTGACATCGTTGTTGGTAGCTGCTAATATACGTAAAATTTGGATGCTAATTCTTTGGCGCTTACAATTGAATAATCGAGTTGGGACCCATTAACTTTTCCTATTTATGACATAATCAATGCTCGTGCCAAATTTGAAGTTTCTATGACATTGGGAAGCGAGAAAATTAGATTCCGTGCGTAAAATTTGGACGCTAATTCTTTTGCGCATAGAATTGCATTATCGAGTTGGGACCCATTAGCTTTTCCTATTTATGACATAATCAATGCTCCTGCCAAATTTTATGTTTCTACAACATCGGGAAGTGAGAGAATTAGTGGCAATGATGGAAATCGAACGATCTACGTGGGGGGGTCGTAACTGTCGACGACGCACGCATGCGCGCCATTTATCATAGCATAAATGTACTATGCCTATAATCTTCCCAGGAGTGTACTCAACAACTTCCCAAAGTTTCATGGCGATCGGATGAATGGCGTAGTAGCGCATAAAGGACAAACAGACACGCACGCATACAGACATACATTCAATTTTATATATATAGATCTATGAGGCGCACCGGATTCTAGAACAATGCACCCGCGGTCTCCTCCATCAGTGAGGATGATGACGGCGTGTAAGAAATACCCAAGACTTCATCCCTCCTACCTCTCTTCTCCCCCCAGCAGTATAAGTGTGACCAAACGTCCCCCTAGTATACACGCGGCCAAATCCTCCCCCCAGTAGTAAATGTTCTGAACCCCCCCACTGCAGCGTCCCATAAGGAGACCCCAGACACCTGACATACGTGGGGAGCTGGGAGGGTAAAGTGTTGGCTTGTCACGGCGCCAATTACCAGGCTCCTTTTCCTGAGAGATAACATGCAGCCAAGGCCAGAGTATCACTGCAGGCCACCAAAAACAACCCTAGAATAGGGAATGCCAATAACAGGATGACAGGGGTAGTAGTTGTCACGGGTGACACCACTGTTCTTACACACCGGAATGATCCTCGGCGGAGAATACGTATAGACACAGTCTGAGTACCATGGGTCCCTAGGAACGGTTAGGGCCCGGCATAAATTTTATTGTAGTAAACTTGAAACAATTATTACAATGCAGTTCAATTACAATTTTTACAGTGCAGGCAACACAAAAGATCTAAGGTCAGGGAGGAAACTCAGGATGACATCAGTCCTGCAGTTATCTGTCAAGTACTGCTCCTAGAAGGGGAACACTCCAGAGAGGAAAGGGGTAGGGGCACTCCACAGACACTTAAAGTCCTTCCACACAGCCTTGGAGACACGTGGGTGTGACAATTAAAGGGTACACCTCTATGCGGTGATCCTGGCTCTGGACGGCCCCGTAGGAAAACTTGAAGATTGGTTAGTACCTCTGCATTGGCCTTGTCTGGAGAATTATTTACAATTTCTCTCTCACTATTGGGGACTCACTCCACTCACATCCAGAATACATTCATCACTGGAAATCTCTCCTCCTCTTCCATCTTCACCAAAAGGACGCTGAAGGTGCTTCCCTGTGGCTTTGTGTTAGATTCTCTCAACTCCAGAAGATGGCCTTCTC
The DNA here is from genome assembly GCF_035609145.1 of Eleutherodactylus coqui. NCBI lineage: Eukaryota > Metazoa > Chordata > Amphibia > Anura > Eleutherodactylidae > Eleutherodactylus > Eleutherodactylus coqui. The sequence goes on from NC_089839.1 coordinate 58,319,635, forward strand.
TTCCTGCTCTCAATTACTCCCATTTATACCCTCTCTCATGACATGACAGACTTGATACATTTTCATGCAGACTCTGATTTTCTTAAAGTTAACCTCTCAAGCACTGCAGCTGTGCAACACACATACTGGAAAAGACTAGACACGTTTTGCACAGTGCATCAACATAAGACATACATGTATGACATTTATGGAGCGGACAAGGATGATGTGCTGGGCTACTACACCATTTCAGGGAGAGAGGCTGGGAATACTTTCTTATACTTATGGCTTCTTCACACGGATGTTTCTGTGTTCGCATGCAATCCGCAGAGAACAGAAGCCATTAATGTCAATGGCTTAGTACACTTTTATGTATTTTGCCTGCGCAGAATAAGACTGCAGCATGCTGTACGTTTCTGTGCATTTGCAGAACGGTCCCCAAAGAAGCAAGTGTGCAAGAAGATGCGTGAAACACTAATTCTGCTGGAAAACACACATTTGGAACTCATTAGACTAATTGGCCATTAAAGAGGTAAGTTTTGTTTGGCACATGCAAATGAATGTCATGCAGGTGGAAAATGTTCCATAAAAGATCTACCGATACCTGCGCAAAACAGCCTCGTTCAGTGCGAAAAATACATTCTGGTGTAAAGGAGCCCTTAGGTATATATAGCCACATGGTTAGACGTAGCGTGGGTAAAATACACGGTACAAAGCAAATCTGCAAGTACATGCATATGTTAAATCCCATAGACTATATAAATGCGCATTATGTGTGTAATAGGCATAATTTACATATCAAGTAAATGCAACAATTATTTAAAGAACACATTATATCTATAAAAAATATAATAATAAATATGATTCTAATATATAAGTATCTAATAAAATCTCATCAAAATTACATCAAAATTACATGTGTTCCGACAATTCATCCAAAATTTAAAGTACAATAATATTCTAAAAATAATCAATAAATGCTTTATTATTGTCTTATATCTTTTCCAGCATTTCATTTAAGCCGGCAGGGGCAAGGGTGTTCAGCCTATAGATCCAGAACATCTCCTTTTTTCTCAGAGATGCTATTGATCTGGAATCTATACTTTCTAGGGGTGTCACTGCCATTTTTGATGTATCTCCGTTATGGACGTCAAAGAAGTGTCTCGATAGACTGTGATTCCTGAAATTTTTTAGAATATTTTGACGATGGTTCCCAATCCTATTTTTTAACTTATTGTTTAACTTATTTATTGTTCTGCCCACGTATCGCAGAAACGCGTAGCTCAGTGTATCGTGTGTTAATAAATTGATTATAATATAATCAATTTGAACTTTGTGCCTGTTTCCCCGCGAGCGCAAGCAACTGTTTTTCTTTTCTTATGCCAATATTATGTGACGAGCCCTCAGAATCTTGTGGGTTACTCGTATAATTGCTGTGCAGCTCTCCACGGATGAGGGATTCAGCTTTAGAATTTTTACACGCCATTCAGGATATTGGTGTCGGTGAGATTCATGCTTCACGTCGGATCTCACCTGAGCACCTGGTGAGTGTATTTTTGTACTTCACTATAATTGATTGCTGCTAAAAGTTTAAGTCTTGGCGCTCTTCTCTCATACAATTTTACTTTCTTTTGCGGTGGTCCAAGTAGTAATAGTGACCCTATAAGTGGCCTCAGTAGTAATAGTGACTTCAGAGTAGTCCCAGTAGTAACAGTGCCCCAGCCGGGCAGCAATCCCATAAGAATTTAACGTACTTATTCTGCAGCTCCAGTCTGTTGGCAACAGTGACCACCACCAATGCTGTGATCAGAGTGTGATGTCTGACCTCTCTGCCCAGCATCTGTGTTTGGCATTGTTGTAGGTGAACAATGATCCACCCAGTCATCCTGGAAATGGGAAATGACAAATGAAGCAGCAGAGATGTTGCTCCTTCATCTGTTTCATTCTTTTGGTCTGGCCATTAAATTGGGGATGAAAAGCAGAAGACAGATTCACTGTGATTCCCAGGGCTGTACAGAAGTGCTTCCAGAACCTGGATGCAAATTGAACCCCTCTGTCAGAGACCATATCATCAGGACCTCCATGTAGTCTGAAAACGTCCTGGATCATCAATTCCGTAGTGTGCTCAGCTGGGTGAATTCCTTTGATGAGGATGAAATGGGCCATCTTCGTAAGTTGGTCCACTATGACAAGAATGTTAGTCATTTCTTTCGAGAGGGGCAGATCCACAATGAAGTCCATAGATATACATCCCCATGGCCTGACTGGGACTGGAAGTGGTTGTAGAGAACCCAGAGGGTGAACTCATGGCATTTTGTTTCGAGCACATGGCATAAGAGGTGACTTACCTTTTCACATCGCCCCTGCAGTCAGGCCACCAGAGGGAATGAAGCAAGAGTTCCAAGGTTTTTAGGACCCCAAGATGACCAGCAAGCTTGGAATCATGGACCAGTGTAATGACTTCGAGTTGACCAGCATCATTAACATACAGTTGATCTTTTTGCATTCAAAGTCCATTCTTGAAAGAAAGCTCCACATGCTTAGAAGGATGACTCAGGAAAGGGTAATTTTCATATCCTTCTTTCATTTTTGTTAGTAGGTCTTCTGAGTGCAGAATACTCAGAAAATTTTGTGGGGACCGTATAGTGCAGTCTGTGTTTGATCCCCATCCCCCTTCCTTCAGGTTCAGCAATGGCTGTAAGAAATGTCTGGAAGCAGGCCAGTATGATACAATAAAGTTGAACATGGAAAAAAAAACAAGGCTCATCATGCTTGACTTGATGATAATCTCTTGGCTATACGGAGAAATTATAAGTTCTTATGGTCAGTAAGAACTGTTATTGGATGCTGAACTCAATAGAGGTGTCTCTATTCAGTAAAAGCAACCTTGATAGACCTTGTTCCCAAGGTCATAGTTTTTTTGCAGGTGATAAGGTATAAGACAGAAATGCACAAGGATGAAGTTGCATCTTGTCTCTGGCTTGTCGAGGCAGGATACCTCCAAAGGCAGAGTCAGAGGCATCTACCTCAACGACGAAAGGCAACTGCGGATTTGGGTAGACAAACACTGGTGCAGAAGTGAAAAATTTCTCTTCAGTTTCTCTAAAGCGACCTGCATCTCCGGGGACCAAGAAAATGCTTGTGCTAGGTGAGATGATCTTCGAGAAGTCTTTTATAAATATTCTGTAGAAATTCAGAAATCCGATAAAGCGCTGTACATCTTTTAAGTTTCTCGGAATGGGTCATTCAGCGACGGCTTTAATCTTATCTTACTCAGACCGCCTGGAGAGATAATATATCCCAAGAATTGTATCCAGGCTTGTTCAAATTCGCATTTCTCTAGTTTGATGTAGGGATGATTCTTTTGGAGTCTTTCCAAGTTATCAAAGAAGCATGTCATCAAGATATGACACCACACATTGAAATATGCCAACAGGTCTCAAAACACATTGTTAATAAAGTGCTGGAAGGTCGCAGTACCATTGCAAAGGCCAAAAGCCATTACCAGGTATTTGAAATGGCAATACCTCATTCTAAATGCTCAGATCCATATAAGGTTAAAGGGCCCCTCTTAGATCTAGTTTAGTGACAATCTTAGCAGAACAGAGTCTCTCCAGTTATTTCGGAATCAAAGGGAGAGGGTAGCGATTTTTAATCATAATCTTATTTAACTGCCTCTAATATATATATATATATGGCCACAAGGTTAAAGGGGTTGTCTCGCGAAATCAAGTGGGGTTATACACTTCTGTATGGCCATATTAATGCACTTTGTAATATACATCGTGCATTAATTATGAGCCATACAGAAGTTATTCACTGACCTGCTCCGTTGCTAGCGTCCTCGTCTCCATGGTTCCGTCTAAATTCGCTGGCAGCTTGCCTTTTTAGACGCGCTTGCGCAGTCCGGTCTTCTCCTTTCAGCACGAGCCGCTTCAGTGTGCTCGCCGCTACAGCTCTTCTGCGCATGCGCAGACGAGCTGTCACTGCTCGGGAGCGCGCTGGAGCGGCCATTCTGTACCATCCTCTGTTAGAGGAAGGTGCAGAGCCGCCCAGCCGAGAAGCCCAGCCCAGCCGAGAAGCCCACCCGAGAAGCCGCCCAGGTAAGTGATGGGCCGGGGGGGGGCTGCCGCTGTGCTGGGGGAACTGTCGCTGGGCCGGGGGGGGCTGCCGCTGTGCCGGGGGAACTGTCGCTGGGCCGGGGGAACTGTCGCTGGGCCGGGGGAACTGTCACTGGGCCGAGGGAACTGTCGCTGGGCCGGGGGTGGCTGCCGCTGGGCCGGGGGAACTGTCGCTGGGCCGGGGGAACTGTCGCTGGGCTGGGGGAACTGTCGCTGGGCCGGGGGGGGGCTGTCGCTGGGCCAGGGGGGGCTGTCGCTGGGCCGGGGGGGGGCTGTCGCTGGGCCGGGGGGGGCTGCCGCTGTGCCGGGGGGGCTGCGCCGGTTACCTGCTGCCTGGCGGTGGGTGACTGTGTGCCATGGTTGGCCGCGTTGAATCCAGGGGTCCGGTCGGCGGCTGCGGGGCGTCTGGTTGTCGGGGAGACACAGCTGGTAGCGTCTCGGGAGCGCGCACGTCGGGCTACAGCAAGCGACGGGAAAAGAGCCGGCGGCCATCTTGGGAAAATTTTTATAAGTTGCTGAAACGCTGGAACTGTAAGTAGAAACCAGCTAGAAAAGTCATTTACAGGGGGGCTTAGTAATGTTCGTTTAATTAGGGGGACTGGGCAAAAAAAAAATTCACTGCTTCCTCGAGACAACCCCTTTAAGTCTTTCTTCTCTACAAAAAATATGGGTGCCTCAGCCGGGCAGAAGAAGGTCGAATTAAACCTTTCTTCAAGTTTTCATCCAGGTAGTCTCTGAGTACTTTCAACTCTGGTTCTGAAAGATTGTAGATTCGTCCAAATGGAATAGTGGCTCCAGGCAGCAATTCTAATGCACAATCATATGGCCGATGAGGTGGTGGTTGATCAGCTTTCTTTTTGCTACAGACATCCATGAATAATTGGTACTGAGATGGAAACTTCTCGCAGGCATGATGACAAGCCTTGGGGTCTTGCACTGGTTTGGGGGCAGACGGTGCCATCTGGCAGTTCTCCTTACAGTACTCTGAAGGGAAGGCAATGGTCCTTGATTCCCAGTTGATGAAAGGGTTATGAGTAGAAAACCAGGGGATTCTCAGGATCACCAAAAATTTAGAAGAGGAAATGAGCTGGAAGTTAATTGTTTTTTAATGGTCAGCTTCCATGCGGAGTTCTAGTTCGATTGCTTCCTGTGTCACTGGTCATAGAATCGTAGACTGGTAGAGTTGGAAGGGACCTCCAGGGTCATCTGCAGCAGGATTCACTAAATTATCCAAGACAGATATTTGTCCAGCCTTTGTTTGAACACTTCCATTAAAGAAGAACTCACCATCTCCCATGGTAACCTGTTCCACTTATTGATCACCCTCATTGTCAGAATGTTTTTTCTAATATCTAATTTGTGTTTCACCCTTTCAGTTTCATCCAATTGCTTCTAGTCTTTCCTTGTGCAAATGACAATAGGGCTGATTTTTCTGCACTGTGACAGCCCTTCAGATATTTGTAGACAGCTATTAAGTCTCCTCTCAGTCTTCTTTTTTGTAAACTAAATATTCCCAGATCCTTTAACCGTTCCTCCTAGGACATGATTTACAGACAGCTCACCATCTTGGTAACTCTTCTCTGAACTTGCTCCAGTTTGTCTATGTCTTTTTAAAGTGGGATGCCCAGAACTGGACACAGTATTTCAGATCTAGACTCTATGCTTCTCTTAATACATCCCAAAATTGCATCACATTGTTGACCCCTGTTCAGTCTATGATCTATTAGTATACCCAAGTCTCTTTCACATGTGCTGCTGCTTAGCCCAATTCCTCAAGTTTTCTATGTGTTCTTTTAATTTTTCTTGCCCAGATGTAGGACTTTGCATTTCTCCTTGTTAAATACCATTCTGTTAGTCGCCGCCCACTGTTCAAGCTTTTCTAGATCTTTTTGAATACTCTCTCTCTCTTCCCTAGTGTTAGCTATCCCTCTTAGCTTTGTGTCGTTGGCAAATTTGATCAGTTTCCCATCAATTCCCTCCTCCAGATCGTTTATAAAAATGTTGAGCAACATCGGGCCTAGGACAGAGCCTTGTGGTACCCCACTTGACACATTCTTTCACTTGGATGTGCAGCCATTTATCACCATTCTTTGAGTACAATCATTCAGCCAGTTGTGAATCCACCTAACAGTTGCCTTGTCAATTCCATATTTGGTCATTTTTTTCAATATGTATGGTATGAGATACTTTGTCAAATGCTTTACTAAAGTCAAGATATACTATATACATCACATTTCCCTGATCAACCCAGTCAGTGATTCTGTGATAGAAGGAAATTAGATTCATCTGGCATGACTCGTTTCTTACAAACCCATGCTGGCTCTGGTTAATTACTGTGGAATATGTTGGCGCTATACAAATAAAGATTATTATTATATTATTATTAATTACTCCATTTTTATTCAAGTACTTGCATACATGCTGTTTAATAATTTGTTAAAAGATCTTTCTCGGTATAGAAGTCAGCCTGTAGTTTCCTGGATCTACCTTCTTCCCTTTTTTGAAGATAGGGACAACATTTGCTCTTTTTTTCATTCTTCTGGGACTGCTCCTGTTCTCCAGAAATTTCCAAAGATTATGGCGAGTGGTTCAGCAATTACCTCCGCTGCTTTCTTTAGTATCCTAGGATGCAATTCATCTGGACCTTGAGACTTAAATTCATTTAAAGGAGATGTCCCGCGCCGAAACGGGTTTTTTTTTTTTTTTAAACCCCCCCCCGTTCGGCGCGAGACAACCCCGATGCAGGGGTTAAAAAAACCACCCGCACAGCGCTTACCTGAATCCCGACGGTCCGGCGTCTTCATACTCACCTGCTGAAGATGGCCGCCGGGATCCTCTGTCTTCATGGACCGCAGGGCTTCTGTGCGGTCCATTGCCGATTCCAGCCTCCTGATTGGCTGGAATCGGCACGTGACGGGGCGGAGCTACACGGAGCTACACGGAGCCCCATAGAGAAGAGGAGAAGACCCGGACTGCGCAAGCGCGGCTAATTTGGCCATCGGAGGGCGAAAATTAGTCGGCACCATGGAGACGAGGACGCCAGCAACGGAGCAGGTAAGTATAAAACTTTTTATAACTTCTGTATGGCTCATAATTAATGCACAATGTACATTACAAAGTGCATTATTATGGCCATGCAGAAGTGTATAGACCCACTTGCTGCCTCGGGACAACCCCTTTAAGTTAGCTAAGTGTTCCCTCACCATCTCTCTGCTTATAGATATCCTGCATTCTTTTATTCCCTCAATAGGACAGGGAAAATCAGTTGATATTACATCTACTTTCTGAGAGAAAACAGATACAAAATAGGAATTTAAAAGTTTGGCTTTGTCAACATCGGTCCCGAGGGTAAGGGTGACACATCCACGGTTTCCATATCAACAGGTATGGGCTTAAAGGGGTTGTCTCGCGCCGAAACGTGGTTTTTTTTCCCCATAGGCCCCCCGTTCGGCGCAGGACAACCCCAAAGGATGTGTTAAAAAAAAAAAAAAAATGTTACTTATCCGAATCCCCGCTCTGCGACGTCTTCCTTCTTCCTTCTTCTTCCTTCACCAAGATGGCCGCCGGGATCTTCACCCACGATGCACCGCGGGTCTTCTCCCATGGTGCACCGTGGGCTCTGTGCGGTACATTGCCGATTCCAGCCTCCTGATTGGCTGGAATTGGCACACGTGACGGGGCGAAGCTACGAGGACCAGCTCTCCAGCACGAGCGGCCCCATTCACCAGGAAGAAGACCACACAGCGCAAGCGCGTCTAAAAAAGCAAGAAGACATCAGAATTAGACGAATCCATGGCGATGGGGACGCTAACAACGGAGCAGGTAAGTGAATAACTTCTATATGGCTCATATTTAATGCACGATGTACATTACAAAGTGCATTAATATGGCCATACAGAAGTGTATAACACCACTTGCTACCGCGAGACAACCCCTTTAAGTCGGCTTGTAATGTTATTGTCAAGAGCGAATCTTAAGTCCATGAAGTTTACTCCTGCTACCGAATCCAACATCGTTGAGCACTGTATCTTCTGGCTTCCCATTAAGACTTCTATGGAGATGACAAAATGAAGGAAAGGTCTTCACGCCGTCTTGAGTTGCTGGCAAAGAAGCTTGTATGGCGGCATCCAACTGTCTTGTGCTGGCTATGTTAGTCATGATCTTGAAATTGGCTAAGGCAAAAGTCCTCTGGAACTTGTTTGGGCAGCACAAAGCATAATGTCCTAGGTTCCCACAATAAAGACACAAGTTTTCAGCACTGTTCCTTTCTTTTTCAGTGATTAAAAGGGGTTTACAGATGAGATCTATCTGCATTGGTTCTGGTGTGGCTTCAGTCCTTGGCTGGGGGCACAATGAGGATTAACTGAAGGTATATGTAGGGTCATTTCCAAAACCCTGCAATGTCTCCTTTTGTCGCTCAGAACACCTCTCGTCTATTTGGATGCATAGCTGAATGAAATCTTCCAAATTACCAGGGGTCTCCACTCTGGCAAGCTCATCCTTTACACACTCAGATAGTCCCCATTGAAATTGGCTCTGTTGTGCAGCAAGGTTCCACGTAGTATCTGTGTATTCGGCAATGGAGCGTCGTCCTTGCCATAGGCTATGTAATTTTCTTTCTGCGGTGACAAAGTGGTTTGGGTCATCGAAAACTTGATTTATAGCTGTAATAAAGGTGTTGAGGTTGTTGAGGAGATTACTGTAGTTTTCCACATACAGTGAGGCCCATGCCAGTGCTTTATCTGATAGGAGGTTAATAATAGTTAGGACTTTCTTCCTGTCACTGGTAAACGGAGTTGGTTTTATTTGAATGTAAATGCGGCATTGTTTCAGGAAACCTTGGAACTGGTTGCGGTCTCCACCAAACTTGGATGGTAGTGGCTTGGAGATATCAGCATCTGAACTGTACGATTCCCAGAGTTGTCTCTACAAGAAGTCCACTTCCTTTTTTTCCCCTTAGGATAGGTCATCAATAAAATATACCTGGAAAACCCCTTTAAGGCCTCGGTCACAAGGGCGATTTTCCGTGCGATCTGCGCATGCGATGTGCGATTTTATAAAACCATTGCTTTGCAATGGTATCGGACACATGAGCACTTTTTATGCGCTTGTCCGATAAATTATAGAACAGAAATCGCAGATCGCACCTATCTGCGATCTGCGATTCCTGTTCTCTTCTCTATATGCGCTCAATGGGGTCAGCGGCAGCAGCGCCGACCCCATTGAGAACATATACTAGACAAATCATTCTCCTCTGCCACAGCTGTAACAATATACTCACCTTGTCCCTGCAGCCGGAGTTCAGCCGCGGACGGCCGGCAGTTCTCCTGAACTGCTCTGTGTAGTATTTAGCAGCCGGGGATTTAAAATCCCCGCCTGCTAAATGAGCTGCCTCTGATTGGTCACAGCCCTCACCAATCAGAGGCAGCTCTCACTCACCCATTCATGAATTCATGAATGGGTGAGTGAGTGCTGCCTCTGATTGGCTCAGCGCAGGGACCAATCAGGGGCAGCTCTCTGCGATCTGCGATTCCTGTTCTCTTCTCTGTATGCGCTCAATGGGGCCAGCGGCAGCAGCGCCGACCCCATTGAGAACATATACTAGACAAATCATTCTCCTCTGCCACAGCTGTAACAGCTGTGGCAGAGAAGAATAATGTTTGCCCGTTGAATTCAATGGAGCCGGCAATACAGCCAGCTCCATTGAAAGCAATGGGCTGCGGGCGATCTCACGATGAATTTTCGGGAAGGGCTTAAAAATATAAGCCCTTCCCTGAAATTCATCCAGAAATGTATAAAAAGTAAAAAAAAAATATACTCACCTTGTCCCTGCAGCCGGAGTTCAGCCGCGGACGGCCGGCAGTTCTCCTGAACTGCTCTGTGTAGTATTTAGCAGCCGGGGATTTAAAATCCCCGCCTGCTAAATGAGCTGCCTCTGATTGGTCACAGCCCTCACCAATCAGAGGCAGCTCTCACTCACCCATTCATGAATTCATGAATGGGTGAGTGAGTGCTGCCTCTGATTGGCTCAGCGCAGGGACCAATCAGGGGCAGCTCCCAAATCTCAATCCAATCAAGCATTTGCGGGATGTGCTGAAAAAACAGGTCTGATCCATGTAGGCTTTATGTTACAATTAAGAGGACCAACAAATATCTGTTGCTAAAGTCATGGTGCCAGATAGTACAGGAAACCTTCAGAGGTCTTGTAGAGTTCATGTCTTCATGGGTCAGAACCATCTAGTGCACAATAGTCCCAAATAGTGCTCAGTAATATGCTATTTTCAAATATTCAGTTACTATTCATTTCACATTGTGCCAGATTATGTCTAGTGAAACAGTAATATTGTCTGAATCCATCATAACTTTCCACTCCATGCAGTTGTTAATATTGACTGTAAAAATAATTGCATTTCATTTAAATATTTTTTTTGCCATTTTTATTTAGATTGTTTCTTGTATGGACTATTTCTAGATTTCACAGAATTTTTTAAATCTATTTTCTCAAACAACTTGGTTTAGTTTTCAAGAAATCTTTAACAGATATGCTCTGACCACAAATGTTTTTTACATTGATTTTCTGAGACCTGGGCACCATTAAGTTCTTTAATCTTAGTAGGAGTGTTTTGTAGGAAATGAAATCTGTTCAAAGCATTTTTTGGCTTCTTTTCCATCATAGACAGCTTGCAAATACAGATAAAGATTTGATCTATGATTGTCACAATATAATGATTTTGATGTTTGGCCAAGAGCAAGATCATCCACACGCTAACATCATTTTCTTAGATCACCATTTAAGCTTCTTGGTCTAGACATTAACATTCACTCACTGAAATGTTATTGAACAACTCAGGGTTGGCTAAAAACCCATTCTAGATCATATCAAATGGCCCTCAATATGAATTTGACATGCTATTAGAGAGTTTGAAGAAAACACAGAAATTAGGTAGTACTTGTTTTTCTGCCGTGGATCTGGGTTCAGAGCCTTAATGCTATAAGTACGACAGCTTAAAAAAATAAACTGCGTTGATATTGGTGAGGGTGAATTCACACTTGTCTTAGGGCTAAATTCAGGGTAAAAAACTGATCTGATTTTTTGCCTATTGATTTCAATGGCGTTTCCAAAAAATTGGACAGCAAATTGAAAGGCTTTCGTTTGCATCTGCTGCCTTAGGTTTATGTTATTTTGATTGAAAAATAGTGCAGTCTGGTTAATCTATGTCAGGAAGCAGCATGCGTTGCTTCCTTTGTTGTTTTTTCTTGTTGTGTAATATATTTCCTGTAGTAACATAGTATGTTAAACTGAAAAAAGACATATGGCCATCCAGCCTATTTCATCCCCAATGTTGATTCAGAGGAAAGCAAAAAAACCTCAATTAGGTAGAAGCAAATTTTCCGTAATTTAGGGGAAAGTAATCCTTCCTGACTCCAATCTGGCAATCAAAATAATCTCTGGATCAACAACCCTTCTGAAGTAATTAGTGACTATAATCTGTGATATTGTAACAGTTTAGAAAGGCACCCAGGCTCCTCTTAAACTCTTTTTGATGGCAAACTCGAGTTTGCCATCACCATGTCCTCAGGCAGAGAGTTCCATAACTGCTTTAACAGTGCAGAACCCCTTCTATGTTGGTGTAGAAACCATCTTTCCTAAAGATGTAGAGGATGCGCCCTTGTTACAGTAAAAGTCCTTGGTACAAATAGATCCTGGGAGAGATCTCTGTATTGACCTATTATATATTTATACATAGTTACTAGGATACCCCTCAGCTGTTTTTTTCTAAACTAAATAACCCCAATTTTGATAACTTCTCTGGGTATAGTGGTACTGACCTATAAACCCGCTGAAGCTTTGATATGTCCTTCTTGAGTACCAGTGCCCAAAACTGTACACAATATTCCATGTGTGGTCTTACCAGTGACTTGTAAAGAGGAAGAACAATGTTCTCGCCATGTCCCCCAGTACCTCTTTTAATGCCCCCCTCATGCTCCTCTTTGCCTTGGCAGCAGCTGCCTGACACTGGTTGCTCCAGTCAAGCTTACAGTTAATTAAAATACCCAAGTCCTTTTCCATGTCAGTTTTGCCCGGTGGTTTCCCATTTCGTGTATAATGGTTACATGTATTTTCCCTGGCCATGTGTATAACCTTACATTTATCAGTGTTAAACCTAATTTGCCACTTCTCTGCCCAATTCCCCAATTTATGCAGATCCATTTGCAACCACATTCTATCCTCTTTTGTGTTAATTACCTTACATAGTTTTGTATCATATGCAAATATTGCTATTTTACTGTGCAATTCTTCTACCAGGTCATTAGTAAATATATTAAAAAGAGTAGCGCCCCAATACCGACGATACCCTACTATTAACGGTGACCCATTCACACTATGTGGCATTAATAACTACCCTCCACTTTCTATCATTGAGTCAGTTACTTACCCATTTATACACATTCTCGTCCAGACCAAGCATTTTCATTTTATATGCCAACCTTTTTTGCCACACAGTATCAAACACTTTGGAAAACTCCAGATACACAAGATCTAATGACTTTCCAGTCTAGAACTTACCTCCTTGTAGAAGCTGGTCAGATTGGTATGACAGGAGCCACCCCTCATAAACCCATGTGCATATAGAGTTATACAGCTATATTCCTTGAGGTACTTCAGGATACCAACTCTTGGAAACCATTTAAACATCTTGCCCACAATAGAAGTAAGACTTACAAGCTCCACTTTTTGACCCATTTTTGAATATCAGGACAACATTGGGTATGCACCAATCCAGTGGAACAGACCCCGTCACTATTGAGTACTTAAATATAAGAAACAAGGTTCTATCACATTGCTTAATTCCCTTAGAACTGAGGCTGCCTGCGAGACCCGCACAGAAATAGAGCATGCCGCAATTTGTTTTCCATGTATTTCTTTACGCAGACAAATCTCGGCCATCTGCATAGGATTGCATTTTCTAATGCAATCCTATGCAGGCGTGCACGGGCAGAAATTCTGTGGGAAATTCCGCCGCAGAGTTTCCGCCCATGTGCAGGGGGCCGGTGGGGTGTATGCCATCAGTACCAGGCAATTTGTCTATTTTAATATTTTTAAGGTGGTTTCCTGGGTTAAACTGGTGACATTTAACCCCTTGAGTGGCACGCCCGGAAATTTTCCGGGACGAGCTCCTCTGCCCATAGTGACATAGCCCGGAAGATTTCCGGGCTATGTATCACTATGGGAGCTGCAGAGCACAATGCCACAAGCTGTGACAGTGTGCTCTGCCTGCACAGACCCACATAGAGCAGTGCAGGACTTTGAAAAACCAGCAGAAGATATTGCCGATGTGCCGGCAATCTGCTTTGTTTACAGGTTGCCATAGAGACCATCGGCTTGTCAGAGAAGCAAGCCGATGGTCTCTGTGGCAGGGAGATCTTGGTGCTTGTCTGTCAGAGGACAGCTAGGTACTAGCTCTTACAGCAGAGATCAGAGAAAACCTCCGATCTCTGCTGTGTTAACCCTTTACATGCTGCAGTCTATGTGACTGCAGCATGTAAAGGGCTGTCACTGCAGCATGTAAAGGGCTGTCCCCATCGGACCCCCGGAATGTGATCAGGGGGTCCTGATGGGTCCCTGTGGAAGTCCCCTAAAGGGACAAAAAATTAAAATAAAAAAAAAAATAAAAAAAAAAAAAAGTTACAAATTATAAAAAAAAATAATAAAAACACTTGTCTCCCTTTACTTTGTAAAAAATCAAAAATACAATCACACATGTGGTATCCATGTGTCGTAATGACCCAGAGAAGGCAGTTAATACATTATTTAACCCCTTAATGACATGGCCCCTTTTTTTCTTTTTTCCCCATTTCTTTTTTTCCTCCCCCCTGTTTAAAAAATCACAACTTGTCCCGCAAAAAACAAGCCCTTATATGGCCATGTCAATGGAAAAATGAAAAAGTTATGGCTCTTGAGACGCAACTGCAAAATTAGTTGAAATTCAATGATTAGACCATTTTAAAAAACCTGCCCTGGTGGGCACGACAGGGTGGTAGGAAACCCGCCACTCAAGGGGTTAATGGAGAATCAACTTTATCACTTTGCATCTCATCTGAGATTTCATTTTCCTCTGTGAGTACAATGGAGAAAAGGCTATTTACTAGATTTGCTTTCTCCTCATCACCCTCTACAATTTTTACTACATTATATATTAAGGGGCCAACACTTTCAGTATTAATCTTTTTACTTTTTATATAATTGAAGAACAGTTTAGCATTTGTTCTACTCGCCTTGGCAATAAGTGTCTCTGTCTCCACCTTTGCTTCTTTTATCTGCTTTGTACATTATTTATTTTTTTCCTAATAGGTTTTAAGTGCTTCGTCGCTGCCTTCATGTTTTAGTAGGTAAAATGCTTTTTTTGTTCTTGTTTATTGCTGCCTTTACATCTTTATTGAGCCAGATTGGTTTTCTCCTACTCTTAACCCGTTAATTCCTGTAGGGTATGAACCTCTCACAGTAAGTATTTGAGATGTTTTTAAACGTTTACCGTTTCTTATCTTTAATCTTATTTTTGACGACATTACCCCAATCAATAATATTATCCCAATCATGTATTGCACAAATATATGAAAGTCCAGCGGTAGGAATAAAAACTTTTCATCTTTAAGAAATCCTTTAAAAGCAGAGTGCAAATATATTACATCTTAGGCCTTGTTCACACAAGCGGTGTTTTAGTGCATTATAGGTGCGTAAAAAGTCTAATAGAACCAATGGTTTCCTATAGAACCATTCACATGAAGGAATTTTAGACATGCAAAATACTCGCCCTTACAAAGATAAAACAAGCGACTGCAATGCTCGCATCTAAGGTCTGTGCTGCGTGAAAAGATAGGACCTGACCTATCTTTGGTGCGTGATGCGTGTGAGTGATTCCTATGGGAGCTTGATAACACATCATGCACCTCCTGATTGTGTGAAGGGCAATTTCGCAGTTAATTAGGCTTGAGACTTAATAGCTGGAAATCACCTATTCACGCGATTTTTAGTGCAGTATAGTCGCAATCTTTTCACGCACTTAAAATATGCTAAAACCACGCTTGTTTGAGCGAGGCTTTAGTCATAGATTAGTTGTTTTATTCCTACCATCTGATGTGCTGGACTTTCATATATATGAGAGGTATGAATTCACTCTGACTCAGTTCATGATGCAAAAAATTTTAAATTACAATTACGTCCCATTCACATTAATAGGATGAAGCTATATTGAGATGTACTGCAATTTGTGCTGCTAAAAGTTTGGAGCTGTATTTGCAAAAAATGAAGGGAACACAATGCTCACCAACCCACATTGATGTAATATATTGATAGTTTCTACCAAGAATAGGCAATCAGTTTTAAAGGGAACCTGTCACGTCCCGTTAAAGCACCATAAATTAAGTTATGGTGCTGTTAGGGGACCTGACAGTGAGCTGGATGATGTATTTTTTTATACTCACCTGCTCCCATGATCCAGCGGTGTTCCACTCTGAAGACGGTTTGTTGCATTAAAATCCAGCTCTTTTCAGAGTCCCTTCTGCATGTGCAACACCCCAGAGGGATGACTCTGGACAATTGACCACTGTGCAGAGCTGGGAGGGTTAAGTGTTGGCTTGTCATGGCGGCACTTACCAGGCTCTTGAGGGACATTACGTAGACAAGGCCGGAGCAGGATTGCAGGATAGCTTTGAAACCCCTAGGATAGGGAATGCCAATAAATGGGTTGATGGGGGTAGTAGTACTTATCTCTCTTGACGCCACTGTTCCCCCACACAGGTATGCTATGCAGAGAAAAGTACACAGAGACTAGTGTATCATACCTCTGATCCCCAGAAACGGTTAGGGCCCGTTATAACTTTACCTAAAGATTTAACTTTACAAAACAGGTATTCAAAGTAAGACAGGTACAATTCACTTTCAACACCAGCAGGCTCAGAGGTAGGAAGGATACACAGAATGAATACGGTCCTACAGTCCACGTTATCTTTAGGGTACTGCTCCTGGACTGGGAGCACTCCAGAGGAGAAAGGGGGTAGGGGTCACTGCACAGACACTCTGGCAGACAATTATTGACAGAAAGGCCTAAACAATAAAAACCCCGCACAGCAGGTGCATGGGTGTAACTCAGTCGTGTACCTCTGTGCGGTGATCCTGACTTTGGACAGCCGCACAGTAAAAGCCTTTAGTGGGAACTGGTACCTCTATGATGGGTTCCTCTATACAGAACTATTGTAAGGTGCTCTCTCTCTCTGATGGTGGGACTCACTGGATTCATATCCATACTTCACTCGCTACAGGATATCGCACCTCTTTCTCCATCTTCACCTGCATGGAAGCTGAAGGTGCTTCCACATGGCTCTGTGTTGGCACTCTCTACTCCTGAAGATGGACTCAACTCCTTTCCCGCTCTCAATCATTCCTATTTATACCTTCTGACAAACCACATGGCGTGACAAACGGATACATTTACATGCAGGCAGTGATTTTAATACTGTTAACCTCTCAAGAGCCGCAGCTCTGCAACACACACACTTGATATGACAAGCTTTACACAGTGCATCTACATACGACAAAACATGTATGACATTTATGGAGGGGACGAGGATGATGTTCTGGGCCACTACACATGCTCTCCCTTAGACTTGTATAGTGGAGTTCACGCACGAGACTCTGAACAAGGGAAAATGCTGGATTGCAGGAGCAGATGAGAATAAAAAATATATCACCAGCCTCCCTGTCACATTCCTTAACAGCACCATAACTTAGTTTATTGTGCTGTGGGGCTTGACAAGTTCCTAGAACCACAGCATCACTAGACAACAGTGCTAGCCACAGGGCCACCAAGCTTCTTCCTTATTCCCCCTTTCTTCTTCTTTGAAGAAAGAGAAGGAGAAAAAGAAGAGGAATAAAATAATTTTATTCTCCTTCATCCCTTTTTCCTTTCCCTATCTGCTTCCCCTCCTTATACTATTTAATTTCCTTCTCACTAATTTGTTTCTTATTCTGCTTCTACAATAGAGTAAGAGGAGGAGGAAATTAGAAGAAGAATTAGAAGAAGACAAAGACAAAGAAGAATTAGAAGATGAAGAAAAATTAGAAGAAGAAGAATTAGAAGACTAAGAAGACAAGGAAAGAAATGAAGAAGAAAAAGCAGGGTGGCTCAGTTTTAGCACTGTTTCCTTGCAGTGCTGAGTCCTACATTATAAGTTCTCTTAGGGAAACATCTGCGTGTACTTTGCATATTCTCTTTGTATTTCTCTGTTTTCTCCCTGTCCTCCAGAGAAGGAAGACCAAGCATGAGTGCTTAGTTGTTTGCCTTGCAATACTGGAGTTCTATGTTTAAATGAGTCCAAGGGCAACATCTGGTGGCTCAGTTGTTAGCATTGCTGTTTTACAGTGCTGGAGTTATGGGTTCAAATCTGACCAAAGGCAACATTTGGATGGAGTTTTTCAAAGTCAATACAGATGTCATCCTTGATGGGATTTATACCTTGAACCCTACTACTGAAAGGCAGCAGTGGTAACAGCCAAGACAAACACACCTTCTTTTTTTGTATCAGTAAAATAATTTTTGCCAAAAATCTGGTTGGTATGATGATTTTATCGGCCGGCCGATCACGATGAGCAAACCTAGTCACCAATTTTAAATATACTATTACATTTAACACAACATTGAAACTCACAGCAAATTAGAGCCAAAACTCAAAATGTACCTAATTTTTCAGATAACTTTTTAGAATAAGCTCTCAAGTGTATGTGAGGAACAGCACTATTTCTGGCCATTACGTGACTTGTATACAGTGGTGTAGCAAGTTCAAGTGATAACTGGGGCAAATTTTTTTTTGTCACCCTACTTCCTCCTCCCTTACAATTTCGAAATTATTAAAAGGAGGAAAAACAAAAAACTTACAGTTGCAAGTGTAGTTTTCTGGTTAACTTACTTAACATTGTGAGCATAAACACTTAAAACTTTTGCCTCCTAACTTTTTAACTTTGCTTTATTCAAAGTATTGCAAGATTAGCACAAACATAACTGCACAAAATTTCAGCATTCGTTTTGTGTATATATATATATCTCAAAGAGCAATACAAAATATAACATTGTTATAGAGAAATAATAAAAGTTCTTCTTTTAGCTTTTCTTTTCTGTTCCTTCCCTCTCCTGCTTTTTCTTATCAACAGAAATTAAAGAAAGTTCATTAACATAAATTTCACATAAACATTTCAATAAACCTATTGGTCTCCTTGTATGTTTTATCAGTTAACTTCGTAGTACCCATCCAATCTATTGCAGTTATTCTGTCTATAATATGTGGTGCGTATCAAGCCATGGTTCCCATATTTTCCGAAACTTGTCGGGGCATCCCCTGTGCTGATATAATAATTCCATATGAAAAGATAATATATCTACTAATTTCTTCCAGCCCCTAACAGAGGGTGGTTCTACAGCCATCCATTTCATAGCTATTGCCTTTACAAAACTTCTCTGAGAAAACTTTAGGTGTGATATGGCCATATTCTCTCTTCCATTAAACCAAATAGTATACTATCTTTGGGTTCAGAGTAAGGGGGAGAGGTAAAAGTGGGGACAAAAATGCGTAGATATCTGCCAAAATCCTGCAATGTGTGGGCATTCCCATATTAAGTGCCAGAATCCTGCATTCAGCCAGTGACACCTATGACATGTCGATGTGGGAACTCTGCCCTTTTTATAAAGTCTGACTGGGGTTAAATAGGACTGATGAACAGTATATAACTGTATTTGTTTGTTGTTAATAGCCAGAGATACTGTTAAATGTGAGTTCATCACATCCTGCCATTCCTCGGATGATAACGTAGGGATATAGGTTTTCCACTTATCATATACAGTCAAAGGGTTGGTACTGAGTTGGGCTGACAGTAAATGTGTATATAATTTAGAAATCAAACCCTTAGGTCCATGAGATTTTAATATCCCTATTGTGGGATAATTGGATATCTTAACCAGGCCGTGGGGGAATTGAGATTGGAGATATCTAAATAACTGAGGTTGAGGTGTTTGTAATTTGTCGCACAACTGAGTGAATGACACTAGCACATTGCTTTCGTATACATCTCTCAATGTGTTTATACCTTACGTGGCCCACTATCCGCAGTCTGGCATAGATTGTAAGGAGGGTATAGCAGGATTGTATCATAATGGCAGATCTGATATCACATCTGTAAAATGTTGGATATTTTTAGAAACCCGCCAAACAGAAAGGGCTACTTTATGTAATGGTAGTAAATTGGATGACCTGGTCAGCTCGGGGTATTCTAGGAAACTAAGCAGGTCTTTCCCCGCCATTCCTCCAGCCAGATATTGGTCCGCCAAAGGCACAGGCTCCCCCAGAAACCAGGGTCTCATATTACGTAGTTGACCTGCCAAATAATAAAGTTTAAAGTCTGATAAAGCCATTCTGGCCTGGCTCTTGGGTCTTTGTAAAGTAGATAATTTAGGCTTGGAATGGGAGGAGCACCAAACAAATGTCGTAATAAGAGAGTTTAGAGATTGAAAAAAGCTTGACGGAACCCTGACCGACATATGCTGCAAAATGCATAAGCACTTAGGTTGTACAACCATTTTAATCAGAATAATACAACCTGCCACTGATAAGGATAGTTTGGCCCATAATTTGAGTTTCGACTAATCTTGACTAGTTCTTGCAGTGGGTAGATGGACTCATCAATTTCTCTTTCATGGTCAGATGTCATAATGACTCCAAGATATTTAAATTTAGACACCATCGGTAAGCCACGCCTGGAGACCATAGAGTCGACCGACGGGTCCTGAGCGGTGTATAAGATTGTGGATTTTGACCTTTGCCTCCTAATTTTGTTCTCTGCAAATTTTAAAATCATATCATCAAAATCAATTCCTTTTGCTACTTTACTTTCAATTGACAAGATAACTAAGCCATTGAGTTGAATTTGACTGATAGTGGTCCTAAGAACTCTGGATTCATTTTAGATTTGAAAAACTTCTCTCACATGATGCTACTGAAACACATAACGCTAACAAGAATCTTAAGAGTAAAGTCAGATTTCTGGTTTATTTACTTAACATTGTGAGCATAAACACTTAAAATCTTTGCCTCCTAACTGTGTTATCTGCAAATTTTGAAATTGCATCATCAAAATCAATTCATTTCACTACTTTGTTTTCAATTGAGAAGATTGCTAAGCCAGGGAGCCAAACTTGACTCATAGTGGACCTAAGGTGGCTCTTGATTAATTTTAGTTTGGAAAAACTCCTCTCACACAATGCTACTGAAACACATAATGTTAACAAGAATCTTAAGGCTTAAGTCAGAATTGGTACAGAATCTGAAAGTTCATATTCAGCAACAAACTGTAAAAGTCTTAAAGAAGACCATTCCAGAGAATCTTCTTTTGAAACTTCAGCAGCTTAGAGATGTCTTCTCTATGGAATCTCTCTAAGGATACCATCTTCAGAAAGTTCATCATAGTTCACAACTAAGTTTTGTATTAACTGTGAAAGTTCATCTTTTTTTTTTCAAACTTCTCTTTATTTGTTGATTTTGCATATTTTTCAATAAAAATAGTACAAAGACATTGACATCACGCTTGTTGGTTTACATAGCATAGACTATGTGTAACATATGGATACTAAATCAGCTGTTTGTATTAAAAAAAAAACCCTAGATGGAGCATACTTGTATTGTACATATTCATATATTTAATAATTTCCAAATAAATAAAAAAGTAAAAAAGTTTTTCTTTTCCTGAAACTATTGTGGGGGAGCAAAGTTGATTGGGTAAAATTTGGTTGGGGGGAAGATAATGCTGATGATCCTCACATCAATTTGCCTCCGTCGTGTCGTGGTTTGTCAGATCCTTGCGATTTCCTTGCAGATGTGTCAGTTTTCTTTGGGAAAATTAGTTTCTCTCTCGCTCTGCTAGTCTTCCTAATGTTCCTTTCAATTTCTCTATTTGGTACCATTTGGTGTATTTGAAAGGAGCAACTATAGCCGAAATCTCAGAATCTGAGAAATGTGATACCAAAAAAGGTTTCCATTTTTTAAAATCGTGTTTTGCCCCTTTCTCCTTGTTGCGCTCCACTTTTATTCTTTCTAGCGTTATTACATGTATGAGCTGTGCTTCTACTTCCATTACATATGGCATTGTTTGTTCTAACCAGTGCTTAAGTAATGCCCTTTTGGCTGCCAAGAGAAAAATATGTAGAAAAGGTTGTAATGTCTGTTGGTCTGGCGTGTCCATTGTCTGTTGTGGTTCAGCGTGAAATAGCATGGATTCTACGTCTACCGATATTTTTATCTTCCATTTATTCAAGATGTTATGCTATGCTAGTCAAGAAGGCGTTTACATATGTGCACGACCATATGGCATGTTCAAAGTCGGTAGTGCATGTGCCACACTTTGGGCATTCGACCAACTGATTAGGTCTATGCGGTGCTGCAGGTATGTTGAAGCCATATATGGCATAGTGCGTCACCTAGAAAAAAGTTTCCCTCCATACCTCACTTTGAACATGTTTACGGATCCCGTTCCAGCCCTTCAGTATTTTGCTTTCTAGATTCGTGTCATTGGTAATCCCTTTCCATTGTGAAAAAAACTTATTTTTATTCTACCTTTTTTATTAAATTTGTGTCTAATTGCTTTTTTTATGTCGGAAAAGGAAGGAATTTACTGTATCTGCGCAATCAACGCGTCAAAATCATTGGCCGGGGCTTCTCTGGTTAAATTCATTAGTTTGTCTCTACAGAAAGAAAGTGTTTGTTTGATTTGTAAGAATTGTGTGCTGGGTATCCTATATTTGTCATGAATTTAATTTTGTGTATGCCATCGCCGGTCTTCCTCATGTATGAATAGCCCTGCTGTTGTCAGGTCGCTTGCACTCCAATCTCTGAAGATCTTATCATCTAGTCCCCTATGAAATTCAGGGTGTCCTATTAGTGGCATGTGCTTGGATATTAGAAAAGGTAGGTTAAACGACTTCCTTAACTCTTTCTAGCAGATCCTGTGTGCTGCCATACTCACTTAACCAGGGGGGCGTGGCTTCACCTCCTTCTATGGCCAGGCTCCTGGCAGAAGCTGGAGATGCAGGGGCTGAGGGCAGAGAGCAGGGCTCCAATGTCTGCTGTTCTCCCTCCTGTTGGTGAGCCCCTCTGCTGCTAGAGGTGCCTATCGAGGTATGTTGCTGGGCGTCCCTGCATAGGCACATGTCAGTTAACCCCCGACTGTTATGTTTTAGTGGAGCTGGTGTGGGGAGGCTTCCAATAGCTTCACAGATTCCTTCAGCAGGGCTGGGATGGGTCAGACGGGTGCCCACTATGTTACTGGCCTGTTCCTGGTCTGTCAGCTGGATGTTGCTCCTTGTGTAGCTCTCTGAGGCCGGGTGTGTAGCAGAGCTCACCTATCTGCAGCCCTCCATGCTAGCGCCGGAACCGGAAGTCCCAAAAGTTCATCTTCTGAAGTTGTGAGCAGATTCTTCGGCTCGAGAACTGCATACTGAGCTGATGCAATTTCCATGTCTTTGCAGCCAGTATCGATTTCTTGATAGAATCTGACAATGCACTCTAACATTGATCTTTTCAATTCTTCATTCAACGGGAGTGGTTCATCTTGAGCATTTTCTCCAGGCATCGTTTTCTTCTTTCTGACAGTTCTTCTTTTCACTAAAGGAATGTTCATTTCTTTACAAGTGTTTGTTGCAAACTGCAATGCTTTCTCCATTATCTCATTTCTTTTGTCATTCAAAAAGATCTTTAAACTTCTAATTTTGATCACACTTCTCAAAACGGATTCCAATGATCTGTAGGTATTTTTGAGTGTGGTTCACTTCTTCTAAGACATTACTCCAGAAATACAAAAAGCATAAAAAAGAAAAATCACATACTGCTTGCAAAAGCGTTTGCGCTGCTCCTCTGGTTTCAACAGCTTCTCTGGGTTCTATGGCATCAACAATCTTCTTGAAATTAGCATGTACAGGTTTTACAGCTTTGTAGTGAGCACTCCATCTTGTATCTGAAAGTCTCTTGACTGTAACTCCAACGTTAGTTAAAAGGATCGTCCATCTTTATGTGGAAACTGAGAAAAAGAAGTGCAGGCCTTCTAAGGTCCCAAAAAAGGTTACACATTGTGAAACGGTTGTAGAAGAATGTAATCCACACAAATTGAGAGAGTGATTTGTACAAGGAACAAATAATGCTTTAGGATTAAGTTTACAAATCCTTGCCTGGACTCTAGAGTGCCATTGTAGAGGCATTATCATACCCCTGACCTCGACACAATGTGATATCCAGCCCATCCTGTTCAATTGCCTTCATAATGTTCTCTGTAAAGTCAAGGGCTTTCTTTCCAGTTAGCTGAAAATAGCCTAGAAATGACTCCTTTACTTCTACCTTTTTATTCTCAGTATGAACATATCGAATTATTTCACACATCTGATCAATGTGTGACATGTCTGGTGTATGGTCAAACATAATGCTGTAATATGTTGCTTTCTTAATATCGAACAAAATCTTTTCCTTAACACTCCCACTTAGAAGTGTGATAAACTCATTTTGTGTGGTAGGGGACATATAGCTGGTAAATAGTTGGGCTGTATGTGACTGACTTGCCTGCTCTAGTTTGATCAAGTGTTCTCTTAATACTGGATCATACTTTGAAAGCAGCTCAGCTAGCTGTTGAAAATTTCCTCTGTTTACCGATAACATATGCTCTCTGTGGCCACGGAATGGTAAATTTTGTTGAGTTAAAAATCAGGCTACATCTAAGAGCCTTTTCAAAATATCCCTCCATTTCCTTTTTTCTGTTTCTGCAACAATCTGCCTAACTTGATCAATCTTTTTTTTTTCAATTAGATTTGCTCGTAACGTTTTCAATTTTTCAAAACAAGTTAAATGTTGCTCAGAGTTTTCCTGACTTTGAACTTTTGGATTAAGTTTCCACCAAGATTGAAAACCAGTCATAAACTTTGATGGATTAGCACTCAAATTTTTTGCAGTGCCAAAAAGCCTACAGCAAAAACAGCACAAGCTTTGCTTTTTTGTAGTGTAGGCCATCCAGGTTCTCAGTATTTTCTCACCATTTGGTAGACTGACATAGAATCAATCACACGTTAGTTGGCGGATAGAACGCTTTATTTTATCACCTGATCTTGTAACTGTATGACATGGACCATCTTTGTTCTGTTACGCTTCACTACCCCTTTTAATTAAATCAACTGTTAGACTATCTGGAACAGGAAAAGGCCAATTAGATATTTCATTATACAAAATATTACTACTGATTTGTTCCCCTTTAGAGATGAGCGAGCACCAAAATGGTCGGGTGCTCGTTGCTTGAGTCGAACTTTTCGCGATGCTCGAGGGTTCGTTTCGAGTAATGAAGCCCATTGAAATTCAATGGGCGACTCGAGCATTTTTGTATATCGCCGATGCTCGCTAAGCTTTTCATTTGTGAAAATCTGGGAAATTCAAGAAAGTGATGGGAACGACACAGAAACGGATAGGGCAGGCGAGGGGCTACATGTTGGGCTGCATCTCAAGTTCCCAGGTCCCAATATTAAGCCACAATAGCTGCAACAGTGGCCCCTCCCCCTCCCAACAATTTTAACTTCTGAAAAACCCTCATTAGCAAGGCATACCTTAGCTAAGCACCACATTACCTCCAACAAAGCACAATCACTGCCTGCATGACACTCCGCTGCCACTTCTCCTGGGTAACATGCTGCCCAACCCCCCCCCCCCCCGCACGACCCAGTGTCCACAGCGCACACCAAAGTGTCCCTGCGCAGCCTTCAGCTGCCCTCATGCCACACGCTGGCCTCATAGCCACACCACCCTCCTGTCTATTTATAAGTGCGTCTGCCATGAGGAGGAACCGGAGGCACACACTGCAGAGGGTTGGCAGGGCCAGGCAGCGACCCTCTTTAAAAGGGACGGGGCGATAGCCCACAATGCTGTACAGAAGCAATGAGAACTCCAATCCTGTGCCACCTCCGTCAGGAGCTGCAAACGTGGGCATAGCAATGGGGAATCCATGTGCCACACAGTATTCATTCTGTCAAGGTGTCGCATAGCTCAATCCACACTGCAAGGGGAAAGCCGTCAGCGCTCTGCCCTCTACCCAAGTCAGTCAGTGTCTTTGTGCCAGACAGGTCAAACACCGCGATGGGAACTAAGTTTGCCCCAACAGCATAGGTGGGTCCTAGGAAGCCCAATACATGAACAAAAAATTGATCTGAGCGGCCAAACATGGCAGACTTGCACCGCGCCCACGACATAGGCTTCGACCCACAGCTTCAGCAATCCTAGGCAGGAAGCGGACTTTCACTGCACCCAGGACATAGGCCTCTGCACAAACCCTCAGCAATCGCGTGCCTACAGCGGACTCCAATGCTAGCGTAGTTGTGCACATCTCATTAGCGCTGTATTGCTCCTGTAGTTTGTCCAAATGCAGTGCCCCGGATAGTAGAGCTAACGTCAGATTAAATATAGGTGGGCTTCGGCCCACACTGCATGCCCCAGTCAGACTGGGGTTCTTTATAAGTAGACACAGGCAGGTACAACTCCGTGTGGACCGACAGCATGGGTGGGTCCCAGGAAGCCACCGGCATTACATAAATAAATCCCATTGCATTGCCCAGCACTGCTGAGGTAATGTCAGATTAAACGCAGGTGGGCTTCGGCCCACACTGCATGCCCCAGTCTGACCGGGGTTTTTAATACATAGACACAGGCAGGTACAACTCCCTAATGTGAAGTTTGTGTGGACCCAAAGCATGGGTGGCTCCCTGGAACCCACCGGCGGTACATAAACAAATCCCATTGCAGTGCCCAGCACAGCTGAGGTAACGTCAGATTAAATGCAGGTGGGCTTCGACCCACACTGCATGCCCCAGTCTGACCGGGGTTTTTAATACATAGACACTGGCAGGTACAAATCCGTAATGTGAAGTCCCTGTGGACCCACAGCATGGGTGGCTCCCTGGAACCCATCGGCGGTACATCAATGTATCCCATTGCAGTGCCCTGCTCAGCAGAGCTAACGTCAGATACAATACAGGTGGGCTTCAGCCCACAGTGCATGCCCCAGTCAGACTGGTAATATGTACCTTAACAGTAACCGCGTTGGTGGGAATGTGGTGGCGACTGCGGACCTAGTAGCGCGGTTTTATTTATTTGGTTTTCGGAATGTGGCCAGGATTAAGTGGGCCATGGCGGGGGGATGGTGGGGGGGGGGGGCTCTCTTGTTGTGTCGTTAAAGGTGAAATTCTTGGACTGCCACCAGACGGACCAATGCAAAGGTATTTGCCAAGAATGTTTTCATTGTTGGAGGAGGAGGGGGATGTTTTTGAGGCACCACGTGTCCGTGGTTATATGCACCTTAACAGTAACCGCGTTGGTGGGAAATGGCCTCGCCGCCATCATGTCTTTGGGAAGCCTCCGTTTCCACACCCCAGTGACATAGCATTAGCAGCGCTATAGGCAGAGCCCAGAATTAGTAACATTTCAGCGGTAGCATTAGGGACAGGCCCAAGTAACTTATCACTAGCAGCATTATAGGGGGAGCACAGTCTTAGTTCCATTTCAGTAGTAGTAGCATTCAAGACAGGCCCCAGTAACAATTCCGAAGCAGCAGTATAGGGGGAGCACAGTACTAGTTCCATTTCAGTAGTAGTAGCAGTCAAGACAGGCCCCAGTAACAATTCCGAAGCAGCAGTATAGGGGGAGCGCAGTCTTATTTCCATTTCAGTAATAGTAGCACTCAAGACAGGCCCCAGTAACAATTCCGAAGCAGCAGTATAGGGGGAGCGCAGTCTTAGTTCCATTTCAGTAATAGTAGCACTCAAGACAGGCCCCAGTAACAATTCCGAAGCAGCAGTATAGGGGGAGCGCAGTCTTCGTTCCATTTCAGTAATAGTAGCAGTCAGGACAGGCCCCAGTAACAATTCTGAAGCAGCAGTATAGGGGGAGCACAGTATTAGTTCCATTTCAGTAGTAGTAGCAGTCAAGACAGGCCACAGTAACATTCCCGTTGCAGCAGTTTAGGGAGATAACAGTCTCTTGCACATTTCAGTAGTTGCAGTATAGACAAGGCCCCAGTTACATTTATGTAGCAAAAGTGTAGGCCAACCCCACACACCTTGCTGTACCATGAGTGCAGGTGAAGCCTTTAAAAATTACTAGGATTACACTGTAGGCGAGACCCCAAAAAATTGGTGTACCAACAGTACTAATGTACCTGCGAAAAATTGCCCATGCCCAACCAAGAGGGCAGGTGAAACCCATTAATCGCTTTGGTTACTGTGGCTTAATTTGTAACTAGGCCTGGAGGCAGCCCAGTTAAAATAAAAATTGGTTCAGGTGCAAGTTTCAACGCTTTAATGAGAATTGCAACGTAAAAACATTGTTTACAAAAGTAATATGACTGAGCCTTGTGGGCCTAAGAAAAATTGCCCGTTCGGCGTGATTACGTGAGGTTTCAGGAGGAGGAGCAGGAGGAGGATGACTATAATACACAGATTGATGAAGCTAAAAGGTCCCCGGTTTTTATGGTGATAGAGAACGATGCTTCCATCCGCGGGTGCAGCCTACGTATTTTTTAGGTACCGCTGCTGTCCGCTGGTGGAGAAGAGAAGTCTGGGGAAATCCAGGCTTTGTTCATCTTTATGAGTGTAAGCCTGTCGGCACTGTCAGTTGACAGGCGGGTACGCTTATCCGTGATGATTCCCCCAGCCGCACTAAACACCCTCTCTGACAAGACGCTAGCCGCAGGGCAAGCAAGCACCTCCAGGGCATACAGCGCGAGTTCAGGCCACGTGTCCAGCTTCGACACCCAGTAGTTGTAGGGAGCAGAGGAGTCACGGAGAATGGTCGTGCGATCGGCTACGTACTCCCTCACCATCCTTTTACAGTGCTCCCGCCGACTCAGCCTTGACTGGGGAGCGGTGACACAGTCTTGCTGGGGAGCCATAAAGCTGGCAAAGGCCTTGGAGAGTGTTCCCCTGCCTGTGCTGTACATGCTGCTTGATCTCCGCGCCTCCCCTGCTACCTGGCCCTCGGAACTGCGCCTTCGGCCACTAGCGCTGTCGGATGGGAATTTTACCATCAGTTTGTCCGCCAGGGTCCTGTCGTATAGCATCACTCTCGAACCCCTTTCCTCTTCGGGTATGAGAGTGGAAAGGTTCTCCTTATACCGTGGGTTGAGCAGTGTGTACACCCAGTAATCCGTAGTGGCCAGAATGCGTGTAACGCGAGGGTTACGAGAAAGGCATCCTAACATGAAGTCAGCCATGTGTGCCAGGGTACCTGTACGCAACACATGGCTGTCCTCACTAGGAAGATCACTTTCAGGATCCTCCTGCTCCTCCTCCTCAGGCCATACACGCTGAAAGGATGACAGGCAAGCAGCATGGGTACCCTCAGCAGTGGGCCAAGCTGTCTCTTCCCCCTCCTCCTCATGCTCCTCCCCCTCCTCCTCCTCCTCCTCCTCCAAAACGCGCTGAGATATAGACATGAGGGTGCTCTGACTATCCAGCTACATACTGTTTCCCCCCGTTTCCGAGCGCAAAGCGTCTGCCTTTATGCTTTGCAGGGAACTTCTCAAGAGGCATAGCAGAGGAATGGTGACGCTAATGATTGCAGCATCGCCGCTCACCATCTGGGTAGACTCCTCAAAGTTTCCAAGGACCTGGCAGATGTCTGCCAACCAGGCCCACTCTTCTGTAAAGAATTGAGGAGGCTGACTCCCACTACGCCGCCCATGTTGGAGTTGGTATTCCACTATAGCTCTACGCTGCTCATAGAGCCTGGCCAACATGTGGAGCGTAGAGTTCCACCGTGTGGGCACGTCGCATAGCAGTCGGTGCACTGGCAGATTAAACCGATGTTGCAGGGTCCGCAGGGTGGCAGCATCCGTGTTGGACTTGCGGAAATGTGCGCTGACCCCGCGCACCTTTCCGAGCAGGTCTGACAAGCGTGGGTAGCTTTTCAGAAACCGGTGAACCACCAAATTAAAGACCTGGGCCAGGCATGGCACGTGTGTGAGGCTGCAGAGCTGCAGAGCCGCCACCAGGTTACAGCCGTTGTCACACACGACCATGCTCGGTTGGAGGTCCAGCGGCGAAAGCCAGCGGTCGGTCTGCTCTGTCAGACCCTGCAGCAGTTCGTGGGCCGTGTGCCTCTTCTCTCCTAAGCTGAGTAGTTTCAGCACGGCCTGCTGACGCTTGCCCACCGCTGTGCTGC
Source organism: Eleutherodactylus coqui (assembly GCF_035609145.1). Classification (NCBI taxonomy): domain Eukaryota; kingdom Metazoa; phylum Chordata; class Amphibia; order Anura; family Eleutherodactylidae; genus Eleutherodactylus; species Eleutherodactylus coqui. The sequence goes on from NC_089839.1 coordinate 58,349,013, forward strand.
CACGCCGCGCGACACCAACTGCTGGCGATGTGCTGCTGCTGACACATCTTGATTGCGAGACAGAGGTTGCGTAGGAGGAGGAGGGTGGTTTAGTGGAGGAAGCATACACCGCCGCAGATACCAGCACCGAGCTGGGGCCCGCAATTCTGGGGGTGGGTAGGACGTGAGCGGTCCCAGGCTCTGACTCTGTCCCAGCCTCCACTAAATTCACCCAATGTGCTGTCAGGGAGATATAGTGGCCCTGCCCGCCTGTGCTTGTCCACGTGTCCGTTGTTAAGTGGACCTTGGCAGTAACCGCGTTGGTGAGGGCGCGTACAATGTTGCGGGAGACGTGATCGTGCAGGGCTGGGACGGCACATCGGGAAAAGTAGTGGCGACTGGGAACTGAGTAGCGCGGGGCCGCCGCCGCCATCATACTTTTGAAAGCCTCCGTTTCCACAACCCTATACGGCAGCATCTCCAGGCTGATCAATTTGGCTATGTGCACGTTTAATGCTTGAGCGTGCGGGTGCGTGGCGGCGTACTTGCGCTTGCGCTCAAACAGTTGCGCTAGCGACGGCTGGACGCTGCGCTGAGAGACATTGCTGGATGGGGCCGAGGACAGCGGAGGTGAGCGTGTGGGTGCAGGCTGGAAGACGGTCGTGCCTGTGTCCTGAGAGGGGGGTTGGATCTCAGTGGCAGGTTGGGGCACAGGGGGAGAGGCAGTGGTGCAAACCGGAGGTGGTGAACGGCCTTCATGCCACCTTGTGAGGTGCTTGACCATCATATGCCTGCACATGCTGCTGGTGGTGAGGCTGTTGGTGGTGGCTGCCCGGCTGATCTTGGCGCGACAAACCTTGCACACCACAGTTCGTCGGTTGTCTGCACTCTCAGTGAAAAACTGCCACACCTTTGAGCACCTCGGCCTCTGCAGGGTGGCATGGCGCGAGGGGGCGCTTTGGGAAACAGTTGGTGGATTATTCGGTCTGGCCCTGCCTCTACCCCTGGCCACCGCACTGCCTCTTCCAACCTGCCCTGCTGCTGCACTTGCCTCCCCCTCTGAAGACCTGTCCTCAGTAGGCTTAGCAAACCAGGTGGGGTCAGTCACCTCATCGTCCAGCTGCTCTTCCTTCGAATCCTCTGTGCGCTCCTCCCTCGGACTTACTGCCCTTACTACTACCTCACTGATAGACAACTGTGTCTCATCGTCATGGTCCTCCTCACCCACTGAAAGGTCTTGAGACCGTTGCCGGAAGTCCCCAGCCTCATCCACTGGACCCCGGTAACTTTCCAAAGGTTGGGCAAACTCCTCCGGTATGAGAGGAACCATTGCTGCCCAATCTGGGTAGGGGCCCGAGAACAGTTCCTGGGAGTCTGCCTGCTCCTCGGAATGTGTCATTTTCATGGAGTGAGGAGGCTGGGAGGAAGGAGGAGCAGCAGCCAGAGAATTCAGAGTTGCAGCTATGGACGGCGTAGAAGACTGGGTGGTCGATAGATTGCTGGATGCACTTTCTGCCATCCACAACAGGACCTGCTCACACTCCTCAGTTTCTAATAAAGGTCTACCGCGTGGACCCATTAATTGGAGATGAATCTGGGGACCCCAGAAACTTGCCTCTCTCCTAATCCCGCAGCAGTTGGCTGCGATACACCTGGACCAGGAGCTCGGCCTGTGCCCACACCCTGACTTGGGCCTCCGCATCCTCGCCCCCGTCCACATCCTCTAGGCCTACCCCTACCCTTCAGCATGGTGTATTACGAGTAGAGCAGAAACAGAACGCTGTAATTAAATGTGCCGCTTATTGGCCTGTGGTTGGAGGCTGACTTCGCTTACGGAACGCACAGCAGAGCCAGGAAACAATTATGCGCAAGCCTGTAGTGAGACCTAGGTGCGTATGACTGAGCTACTGGAATTCACAACGCAGAACCAGTCAAGTGGCCAAAGGCCAGTCATAGGCCTTAAGTATTTTGCTTCTATTTTTTTAAATGGTGAGGTGAAAAACCAGACAGACACCGTATGCAGCATATATTATGTATATTGTTTCCCTCTGGCGGGATGACGGCGGTCATGTAACGGGCACAGCAAAGCCAGGAAACAATTATGCGCAAGCCTGTAGTGAGACCTAGGTGCATATGACTGAGCTACTGGAATTCACAGCGCAGAACCAGTCAAGTGGCCAAAGGCCAGTGGTAGGCCTTAAGTATTTTGCTTCTATTTCTTAAAATGGTGAGGTGAAAAACCAGACAGACACCGTATGCAGCATATATTATGTATACTGTTTCCCTCTGGCGGGATGACGGCGGTCATGTAACGGGCACAGCAGAGCCAGGAAACAATTATGTGCAAGCCTGTAGTGAGACCTAGGTGCGTATGACTGAGCTACTGGAATTCACAGCACAGAACCAGTCAAGTGGCCAAAGGCCAGTGGTAGGCCTTAAGTATTTTGCTTCTATTTTTTTTTAAACGGTGAGGTTAAAAACCAGACAGACACCGTATGCGGCGTATATTATGTATACTGTTTCCCTCTGGCGGGATGACGGCGGTCATGTAACGGGCACAGCAGAGCCAAGAAACAATTATGCGCAAGCCTGCTGTAACGCTTAGCTGGGTATTAATTAGCGACTACTACCCCCAGCAGACACGCAGTAAACTGAAGACGGTCACAGGCAGCCCAAATATAGTATTTTTCCCCAATCTTTTTGAAAAAGCCCACTGCCTATATAGCCAGTATACCTCTTTCCCTGTACCACTGTCCCTGCCTCACCAGTACTGCCCCTATACTCTGTAAAATGACTGCAGACTGAGGACGCTATCGTCTGCACGCCCGATATACAAAAAAAAAATAAAAATTGTGCAACACTGCTAAAAGCAGCCTCAACAGTACTGCACACGGTCAGATGTGGCCCTAAGAAGGACCGTTGGGGTTCTTGAAGACTGAAATAACACCTAACACTCTCCCTATAGCAGCAACAGCATCAGCAGCACTTTCCCTGATCTCTCTCAGCATGCATCTGTGGCGAGCCGCGGGTTGGGCAGATTTAAATACTTGGGTGTCATCTGATCTCCCAAGCCACTCACTGCAGGGGGGTGGGATAGGGCTGGAATATCACAGGAGGAAGTTGTAATGCCTTCCCTGTGCTTCTATTGGCCAGAAAAGCGCGCACATTTCTCAGGGAAGGAAATGTAATAGAGTCGAGCACCGCGTGGTGCTCGTCTCGAGTAACGAGCATATCGAACACCCTAATACTCGAACGAGCATCAAGCTCGGACGAGTACGCTCGCTCATCTCTATTCCCCTTCTGATCTATCATCTCCTTCTAATGTGTCTTCTTCTAATGTAACTTCTTCTAATTTTTCTTCTTCACTTTCTCTGTGCTCTGTATTAAGAGGCACAGTGGCTTGCCTTTCTGGGTTATCAGTTTCAGTTTGTGTTTGTCCACGAGGAAAGTTTGATTCCTCTGGAACAATGGATGTTGATGCCGAATTGGAAGATGTGACAAATTTCAACAACGATCCGGCCAGCGACTGCAGATTTGCAGCTTTGCTTTTCTGTTTTTTTTTTTTGGTGCACTCAACTTGGGCGGCTCCATTTCATGGTCATATACTGGATATATGAAAACGAGGTACATTACATGTTGCTTTGCTTCGAAAAGCAAATGCTAAAAAATAGTGGTGGTAAGCAAGTCTCCCTTGCCCACAAGTGGAAATCAACTGCGATTTTCCACTAGCGAAGGAGAACCGCAGCATGTTCTAATTTGTGCAGAAAAAATCGCCTGGATAGCTTACATCGCAGTCAATGGAAGCCATCCCTCTATGAGCACAGCGAAAGTATTGCGGGAAATCACGTCACCGCCCAGCGCTGGCGCGTCATGCGCTGCACTGCGCATGTGCGCCAGCTTACTGGCAGAGACTCTCACCACAGATCTGGAGAGGTGAGTATGGGGTCTCTGGGGGGCGCCGGGTCTGATTCCGCTGCGATATTTCTTAGGGCAGGCCTTAGGGCTCCTACCCATTTCCTTTTTTTTAACGATGTGTTCTTGCTGCATTTTTTAACATGAATGTCAAAGGGACTTTCTAATGTTAAAAACGCATCGCACAAAAATCACAAAGCACAAACTTTGGTGCATTTTTAACATTAGAAAGTCCCGCTGACATTCTTGTTAAAAAATGACAGCGTTAATGCAGTGTTTAAAAAAAATGCAAGTGTGTGGGTGCCCTAAAAATAACGTTGACCCCTGAATGGGAAAAAAATAAATAAAAATCAGGGCTTTCAGGGCAATATTGGTCTACTACTCAAGGGGTTAACAAATTTAGTTAAAGTATTTTTACAAACTCTTTAACCTTTTGGCTAAACATTTGCAATTACCCAATATGCAATGTCCAAAAATGTGGAAAAATAGAAAGGAAAAATGTAAAGCTGTGTCAGCCTGTACACTCACACGTATAGTCGTACACAGCACTGCAGCCTTTAGCAGAAACAATCTGCACCAAAAAATCAGCAGTGGAATAGCAGTCACTACCACAGAACAAAGGTCCACCAGCTTCACAGATCCACCAGCTGCAACCAAGAAGACTCTCACTTTCTTGCATGAAGGAATCCTATTGGCTCTCCATGATGTCTATCCCTATCGGTGCTAAGAAAACAAGAGCTAACAGTGTGATTGACTCATAGGAGGGGCTGTGATGATTGGCTGTTAGCAGAGCAAGGAACAGGCTGAAGACCTGATTGTAGGGGCCGCGGACCAGACAACTAGTAGCGGCAGGGGCACTGCAGTACCACAACTGACCTGTCACCCTGGAGACCGGGTTGTAGGGGCCCACAGACCAGACGGCTAGCAGTGGTAGGGGTACTGCAGGACCATGGCTGACCTGTCACCCTGGAGACCGGATTGTAGGGCCTGCGGACTGGACCGCTAGCAGCGGCAGCTGCACTGCAGGACCACAGCTGAACTGTCAGCTTGGAGACTGGATTGTAGGGTCCGTGTACTGGACGGCTAGCAGTAGCAGGTGTAGGACCACAGCTGACCTGTCACCCCACGCAGTGATGGCACCCAGAGCGGGCCGCACCTGCTGCACTCCCCTTGCTACGCCACTGCTTGTATATGGCATTTTTACATGTTTTCAACTCTGCATACTCCATCTCTAATTCATCTTTTTCTCTGAGCTGGTAGGTGTAGACTAGTTACAATAATTTGAACCTACCGTGTTTCCCCGAAAATAAGACAGTCTCTTATATTAATTTTTGTTCAAAAGGGTTTAACTTTTGTACATGTATAGCTGCCTGGACACTATTTAAATTGACTTTTTTAATTAACTGTTAGCAGGGCTTAATTTTGGAGTAAAGATTATATTTCAAGCATCCTAAAAAAGCCTGAAAAATCATTTTGCATCCTCAAAAATTCTAGAAAATCATGCTATGTCTTATTTTCTGGGTATGTCTTATTTTCAGGGAAACAGGGTAGAACTGCAGCACCGCCAGACTAGTTACTATAATTTCTCCCAAAAACAGCATACAAAAAGTAGATGGGACTCGACTCCTCTATTACAATCTCACACACAAAAAAGCAGCACGAAGGACATTATTCAGCAGTACTGAGCAGTGTAGATGTGATTCTAGCATAAGGTTGAGATGCAAAACACTTTCCAAAACCTGCAGCAATTTTTGAATGCACATTTCATACTAGCAGCTCCCTCCCCAAACACTTCTTCGGGTTACGAGAGATAGGAGCAAGCAAAAAGCCACCCACACTTTATGTAATCCATCTAGGTGATCCTGCTGTCAGAGATGGATTTCACATGTCAACAAGCAATAGACAGAAAGTTTGAAGAAAGTGAGACCCCAAGTGACCGGAATTTTAGAATGACATTTCTGAATAAAAAAACATCATGTCAGGTTGTGTAAAATTGTAAAAAGTGTAAATTGTTTTATTTATCTCATTGGCTATGGCAGGCTTGTTGTAAAGTCATGACCATTTAAAGGAAATGTATCATCATAAATCAGGTTAAATATATATATTACACAAAATTTTCTGGTTTGCAGAATACTTACTAGGGCTAACACCTGTCTATGGCTCACTTGCCAGCTCTGCTGTATAGATTGGGACTTAAATCATAAGCAGAGTCATCTCATTGTGATTAGGGGATAGATGAATAAATATCAAATCTATTGTACTACTAGAAGTCCTGGATAATAGAGGATAGCAACACTACACACACAGATAAGTCTTTTTTGTCTTTCGTGTCACATCAGGGTTGCTGAGGGAGTGGGGGGCTATACAGGAATTCATCACTTCCTGGAGACTGTAATAATCTATGAAATTTATTTGCCATGAAACACGGACACCCTGCTTTGAGTGTCTAAGCAGAAAATACGGGAAGGAAGTGTGTTAAAATAATAGAAATAATTAACGACATTTTTAAAAAGAATAGACTAAAATTAAATACATAAAAAATGCAAAAGATTCCACTGGGTAAATGAAATATGAAAGCCATGATAGAACAGAAAACAATATAACTTACTAAATAAGTAATGTGGCTTGTGAAGTTTGAAGCAAAAGGTTATTATGAAAAAGTATAGCATATTCCCCAATTAATATAGTTTATTTAAAATGAAAGATTACTAGTGAAGTTCCTGCATGGTTGTATTATAAGCTACTTAATTTTCAGACATAGCATAAATACTGTAAATTTTCTATGCAGAAATTCTACAGCCTTTTCAGTACAAACCATTTTGATGCAAGTTTGCAATCTACATGGTGTGGAAAAAATCTGCACTGCATCCATACAATTGACATACACTACAAATTTTAAATTCATAGCATGTCAATTGTTTTCTGTGAATTTCAACCAAACGTGGCAACTTGCAAGCTTATCTGATGCTAGCACCAAACAAATCTCTATAAGAATTTGTTGAATATGATGGGTGAACAGAAAGGCCATGGGGTTACAGGTTCAAACACTGTAGAACTTGGGTCTGTTATCCATACAGAAAATGGACATGTCTATTGTAATGAGCGGCGCAGGGGCAGACCACAGGTGGGACTTATTCCTGGCTCCCCAGATTTGGAATCCAAATAGCACTCAGAAACAGTCTTACACCTCCCAAACCACTTCATAGTAATGGTGGCTTCACATGACCATGGGCATGTACCGTGCATAGGTGTATACAAAGGTGCACAACCACGTACGTGCACAAACACGTGTGAATGCAAGTCCGTGCCCATTGCCTTCAATGGAGCCGCGGCTGCTGCCGGTGGCTCTATTGAAGGCAATGGTCTGCCGGCACCCCGTGTTTGTTTTTCAGGGAAGAGCTTTAAATATAAGCTCTTCCCTGAAAACAACCTTTTTAGTGTAAAATGGGGACCGGGGCTCCCCTGTGCTGCACAGCAGCAGCCCATGTGACAAGACCGGCGGTGAGGGCATGAGGGACCTGCGAACCGCCGATCCTTACAGTACCCCCCCTTCTACGGGGGGACACTGGACCCCCACGGCCTGGAGCGGGCTTGAGGGGACAGACCCTGTGGAACCGTCGGACCAACAGTGGTGCATGTACGTCCCGGGCGGGAATCCATGTACGGTCCTCAGGGCCAAAACCCTTCCAATGTACCAGATATTGTAAAATACCTCTCACACGCTGAGCATTAATCAAACGCTCCACCTCGTACTCCAGTTCTCCTGTACAAGAGTAGGAGAGGGCGGGCTCTGGGCAGGCAGAACTAGGGTTACATATTTCTTCAGCAGCCCCTTGTGGAAGATGTCATGAATCTTCCATGACTGCGGAAGAGATAGTCTGTACGCAACAGGATTCACCACCTGGGAGATAGTGAACAAACCAACAAAGCGGGGAGCCAGCTTTAGGGATGGGACCTTAAGTCTCACATTTTTAGAGGCCAGTAACACCTGCTCCCCAACCATGAACGGTGCAAAAATAGTGAGCCTTTTATTAGCCTGACCAAGAAGTTTATCCTGGGAACCCTAAAGGTTCTTACTAACCTGGGCCCAAACTGTGCACAGTTCATTAATGGCAGAGTCCGCAGATGGCGTGTCAGAAACTGAGGGCGCAGAAAAAGAAAATCGAGGATGGAAACCATAATTACAAAAAAACGGCGACACCCGAGAAGACAAATTTACTTGGTTGTTAATGGCAAACTCGGCGAGAGGTAGAAAGTTAACCCACAGATGTTGATTGCCTGAAATGAACAGTCGCAGGTATTGAATTAATTCTTGATACATCCTATCAGTTTGCCCATTCGACTTGGGATGAAAAGCTGACGAAAAGGACAAACCAATATTCAGTTTCCTGCAGAAAGCTCGCCAGAAGCGAGTGACAAACTGTACACCTCTATCTGAGACCACGTCCTCAGGAACCCCATGCAACCGCACCACCTCCTGGGTAACTTGCTCAGAGGAATGAAATGTACCATCTTGGAGAACCGATCTACAATGACCCAAATGAGACAGCGGCAAATCTGTGATGAAGTCCATGGACAGATGTGCCCAGGGCCTGAACGGAATGGGCAAGGGGAGAAGAGGCCCCTCAGGACGTCTCCTGACACTCTTCCCCTTGGCGCACACCAGACAAGCGGTGACAAATGCCTGAACATCCCTAATCATATGAGAACACCAATAAGTTCTGGAAAGTAATTCCTTAGTTCCCCGGATACCGGGGTGACCAGCAAGGACTGAGGCATGCGTCTCCTCTAATACCTTCAACCTTAATAGTAAAGGAACAACAGTTTGCCTTCCGGAAGGGCTTCAGGGGCTGATTGCTGCGCAGTCTGAATTAGCGGTGAGAGGTCAGAGGAGACAGCTGCGAGAACCACCCCAGGGGAAAGGATAGTCTCAGGCTCCGACTCAGGAGGTTCTGGAGTACCAAAACTCCTAGATAAGGCATCAGCCTTAACATTTTTTGAACCGGGTCGGTAGGTAACCAGAAAGTTAAAACGAGAAAAGAAAAGAGCCCAATGAGCTTGTCGAGCATTCAACCTCTTAGCAGAATCTAAATATATAAGGTTCTTATGGTCTATGAGTACCATGATCTGATGGTGTGCCCCCTCCAAAAAATGCCTCCACTCCTCAAACGTCCATTTTATAGAAAGTAACTCACGATTGCCTAAATTGTAATTTTGTTCTGTAGAGAAAAATTTTCTAGAAAAGTAAGCGCATGGTTTAAGATTCGTGAGTGTAGACAGCCCCTGAGAAAGTACCGCCCCTACTCCAAACTCGGAGGCATCCACCTCCACCACAAACGGGCAAGATAGGTCTGGTTGGACAACAACGGGCGCAGAGGAAAAGGCAGCCTTCAGGGTATCAAAGGCCTCTAGCACATCTGGAGACCAGGTACTCACATCCGCCCCTTTTCTGGTGAGATCCGTTAAGGGTGTAGTCACCACAGAGAAGTTCTTAATGAACTTATGATAATAATTAGCGAACCTCAAGAAGCGCTGGAGGGCCTTTAGAGTGACTGGTCGGGCCCACACTGTGATGGCTTTCACCTTCCCCGGATCCATCTGGATATCCCATGGAGTAATGACATACCCTAAAAAGCTTATCTTCTGCACCCCAAAAACACATTTTTCAATCTTAGCAAACAGCTGGTTAGCCCTGAGTTGAGTTAGGACCGTTTGAACATGTACCTGGTGTGTCTCCCAGTCGGGGGGAAAAATCTGAATATCGTCTAGATACACTATGAGGAACACCCCTATGATATCCTGAAAAATGGAGTTCATGAAAACTTGAAAAATAGCAGGGGCGTTACACAACCCAAAAGGCATGACCAGGTACTCAAAGAGACTGAAGGGTGTATTGAATGCCATCTTCCACTCATCCCCCTCCTGAATACGAATGAGGTTGTAAGCTCCCCTTAGGTCGAGTTTAGAGAACCACTGGGCACCGGTGACCTGGTTAAGGAGGTCAGGGATGAGCGGAAGGTCGTACTGGTTTCTAACAGTGATTTTGTTTAGCTCCCTGTAATCAATACAGGGTCTGAGACCCCCGTCCTTCTTCTCCACAAAGAAGAGTCCAGCCCCTACTGGAGACTCGGAGGGCCGGATGTGCCCCCGGGCCAAACTATCCTGGATATAATCCTTCATAGACTCCCTCTCTGGAACCGTAACATTATAGATGCGGCCTTTAGGAAGTTTGGCCCCCGAAATCAACTCTATCTTACAATTCCATTCTCTATGGGGAGACAAGGCTTCTAATAGCTGTTTAGAAAAGACGTCCGAAAACTCGGACAGGTAGTCAGGTAGTTCAACTCCCTCGCAGGTGGAGATATCCACCTCCACTGGGCGCATGTGGCTGGCACAGCGAGAACCCCACTTGACTAGTTCCAATGTGTCTCAGTTAATTACGGGGTTGTGTTCCCTTAGCCAGGGTAGCCCTAATACAACATCCACAGACAGGTTCTTCATCACCAGAAATGTACAGGACTCCATATGAAAGGCCCCCCTAGTGAACTGTAACTCCGGGGTAACCAGACATACAAGACCAGCCTGCAAGGGAGTAGAGTCGACACCAGAGACCAGATTTGGAGGGTCTAAACGGAGAAAATACCCAGACAGTTTAGCCACAAAATCGAAGTTAACAAAATTAGCAGCAGCTCCAGAATCAAGAAACACTTGCCCGGCATGGTAGAAAGACCGGAATTCTAAGGTGCAGGGCAACAACCTTTTAGACCTTACAAGGAGTACCTTAGCTCCTAGACAGTCCTCCCGACAACTGCCTAGGAGCGGAAGTTTTCCTGCCGTGGCTTTTTCTCATAGGTCACGATGCGATGACCCGGCTCCCCACAGTAGAGACAGAGGTTCATCCTGAGACGATATTCCCAACGTTGCTTCGGGGTCATGGTTCCCAGCTCCATGGCTTCTGCGGAGGGAGGGGTTAAGATCAGAACTACCGAAGATGTAGACGTGCGGACAGGAATGTGTAAAAAAAAAAGTATACTCACCTTTTCCCTGCAGCCGGAGTTCAGCCATGTCCGGCCGGCAGTTCTCCTGAACTGCTCTGTGTAGTATTCAGCAGCCGAGGATTTAAAACCCCGCCTGCTGAATGAGCTGCCTCTGATTGGTCACAACCCTCACCAATCAGAGGCAGCTCTCACTCACCCATTCATGAATTCATGAATGGGTGAGTGAGTGCTGCCTCTGATTGGCTGAGCGCAGGGACCAATCAGAGGCAGCTCTCAGCTGTCATTCAATTTTAAATCCCCGGCTGCTGAATACTACACAGAGCAGTTCAGGAGAACTGCCGGACGGACGTGGCTGAACTCCGGCTGCAGGGAAAAGGTGAGTATACATTTTTTTTTTTTTTTTTTACACATTTTAGGATGATTTTCAGGGAAGGGCTTATATTTTTAAGCCCTTCCCGAGAAGTCATCCTGCGCTCGCCGGCAGCCCATTGCTTTCAATGGAGCCTGCTGTATTGCCGGCTCCATTGAATTCAATGGGTGAACATCGTTCTCCTCTGCCACAGCTGTTACTGCTGTGGCAGAGGAGAACGATCTTTAGTATATGTTCTCAATGGGGTCGGCGCTGCTGCCGCCGGCCCCATTGAGCGCATATATAGAACACAGCGATGCGCAGAATGCAGATAGGTGCATTCTGCAAATCGTTGTGTCCTATAATTGATCGCACATCCGCATAAAAAGTGGACATGTGACCGATCCCATTGGGATGCATATGGTCTATAGATCTGCAGATCGCAAACGCATGTGACCAAGGCCTTAGTTTGTAGAGTAAAATACCACTGCGCTCAAAAGACCATAGACTAGTATTAATAGGAACCAAATAATGTGTTTTACTGTTGCCTCTCCCGGAGGAATTTTCTATGTCATATTTTTGAAAAAGTGTAAAATAAAGAATTTAAAAATAGAAGCCATTTAATAGATTTCCTTTCTCCTCATCGCCATCTACAATTTACAATTTCCTTGGCAATAAGTCTCTCTGTCTCCATCTTTGCTGCTTTTATCTGCTTTTTACATAATTAATTTTTTTCCCAAAAGGTTTTTAGTGCTTCTTTGAGCCACATTGTTTTTCTCCTAATCCTAACCCTTTTAATCCAGTAAGGTATGAACCACTCACAGTGAGTATTTAGGATGCTTTTTAGCATTTCCCATTTACTATATGCTTTCTTATTTTTGAGGACATATTTCCAGTCAATATGGTTTAGGGCATCTGTGAGCTGGTGAAACTTTGCCTTTGTAAAATTTAGTATTTTTGTAGCTCCTCTATAAAATTCTCTCTTGAAAGACAAGTTGAAATTTATTGTATTAGCCACTATTTCCCAGGTGCCCCATAACTGCACCCCTGTTATTCTCTATTCTGTCAGATCTGTTAATAGTAAGTTCAAAATGGCAGTCCCTCTAGTTGGGTCCTGTACAATTTGGATAAAGTAATTATTTTTAGTAATTGACAGACACTTGTTACCTTTATGAGATCCAAAGGGTTTTGGCTTCCCATTTTATATCTGGATAGCTAAAGTCCCCCATAATAATTACCTCATTGTGATTTGCAGCTTCATTTATTTGCTTCAGTAATAGATTTTCAGTAACTTCTGTTATATTTGGTGGTCTATAGAAAACTCCTATGAGAATTGTATTGTTGTTATTCTCGCCATGTATTTCTTCTCATAGGGACTTCACATATTCATCTGCTTCACATATATCTTTCCATAGTGTGGTTTTTAAATACAATTTTACCTAAATACAAACTTCTCCCTATTTCTGTTTTTAACAATCTCTTCTGAACAGACTGTAACCCTGTAAGTTTACCGCCCAGTCACAACTTTCATCCAACCAGTTTTTTATTATTCCCACTATGTTGTAGTTTTGCTCAGACATTATTTCCAGTTTGTTTACTTTATTGGCCAGACTTCTAGCATTCGTCACCAGTTTAGAAGGTTTTGGTTATTTTTTATGTTAAGTGTATCCCTATTATCTATTCTGCAAGTTCTAACTGTAATAGCCCCCCCACAACTCCACCCTCATTTCCATGATTTAGTTCCTGCTCACTGTCTACATTGGCTTCCCTCCTATCTCTCTGGTTGCCCTCCCCCCAGTCCCCAGTAGTTTAAACACCCCTCCAACCTTCTAGTGACCTTTCCCCCAGCACAGCTGCACCCTCCGCGTAGAGATGCAGCCCATCCCCATAGTAGAACTTGTAGCCAACAGCAAGGTTAGGCCAGTTCTCCAAGAACTCTGGAGTCACTTGTTTACCTCTGTAATCTCCCTCTGTCTTTCTGGTGTGTCACATAGCAAAGGTAGTAGTTCAGAAAATACTACTTTGGAGTTCCTTACCCTGTGCTTACATTCTAATACCCTGAAAACATTTTTAAAGAGCTTTCACCTACCTCTAACTTTATCATGGGTGCCAATGTGTACCGTTACCACTGTATCCACACCAGCCCCTCCCAGTAATCTTACAACCCAATCCGCGATGTGTCAAACTCAAGCGCCAGGAAGACTACACACCATTCAAAGATTTTGGTCTTTGTTGCAGATTGACCTGTTTGTCCCCCTAATAAATGAGTCTCCCACTACCAGGACCTGTCTAGCCTGCCCTGCGATTCCTATTCTGTTTCTTACTGGAGCAGACATTCCCTTGTGGTCAGTGGCCATGTCGTGCTGCAGCAGTGCTAATCCTGTAATGGCATCCCCCTCATTTACCAACTTTTCCAATTTGTTGGAGTATGCCAGTTCAGGCCAGTCTCCCTGTATCTCTTCCCTCTACCCCTCCTGTCACCCAGCTAGCTGCCTGCTCATCATTCTCTCCCATACTACCATCCATCTCCACATCTACCCCAGTGAGTGCCTGATCAGTGAGCAGCAAACTCCTTTGCATGGTCTCAATGGATCTCAGTGTTGGAAGCTGCTCATTTAGATCCAGGATCTGGGCTTCCAAATATGCAACACACTGACACCTCATACAGCAGAATACACCCTCAATTGGCTGTTCAAGGACTGCATACATGGCACAAGATGTACACTAAACGGCATTGTCAATCATGGAGCACATCCTAAATGGGGATTTTATAGATAGATTAGATAAAAATATGTATGCAAAGATTCCAAATAAATAAGCAGTAATTAAATTAATTAAGTTAAGTTAAATAAGTTAGTCTTCCAAAGTCCCTAAATGCAAAATCACTAATCTCAAGTCACACACTTAAGACACAATACACTTACAAAACAGTAGAGCTAGAATACAGCCTCCATGCTTACTTATATTTTGAGTTATATAGCTCTTATCTGTAGTACATCTGCTTCTCCACGCTGCCACTATTAACCGTTTTACTGCCACATAGGTCAGCCTCCTAGATTGTGCTTGCTCACTGTATGTGGACCTTTTCAGTTTTCAGCAGCCCAAACACTATTACTATACTTCAGGACAGGGTTTCTGAATGTCAGTTATCAAAGCACCCCAACAGGTCATATTTTCAGGATAAGCTATACTAAAAACACTGATGGAAAAGTCTGAGGCACTGACAATAATATCACGTGTGCAATACTGAGGAAATCCAGGAAAATATATCTGTGTGCTTTAAGGACTGGAACTGCAAAACGCTGCTTCAGGGCTTAGTCACACGGATGCGTGGGCGCCCGTACACTGGCGCCGATGTGCCGGTGTGACTGAGCCCTTACTGCAGGAAGAAGACGGACACACTTCAGGATGAACGACTCCCCGCAGCGCCAAAGAAAGAACACATGACCGGCAATGAAGCCGGTCACATGTTCTTTCTTCCTGCGCTGCAGAGAGACCTCCATCCTGAAGTGCGGCCGTCTTCTTCCTGCAGTAACACGGGTGCCGATGCGCCCGTGTGACTAAGCCCTTAAGATGTTTAGATTGTTTGAGAACCACAAGGATGCCCTAATAAAGAAGATCTGTGGAATAAGTTGGCACTATAGAAATAAAGATTATTATTATTTTAAAAAGGTAACAGTGCTTATACAAAAATATACAAAAAGGGAATGCACAAAACATAAAGAATATACAATATGTACACAGAACCGTTATTAAAATAAAAGGGATAAAATAATTAAAATAGCAGTATGAAGTTGATTCGATTAACCTGGTTGCGAGTAGCATTCAGAATACGGATTATCCTTTATACAGATATAGCTGATCTGACACATTTTGCTGTGAGTGGCCAAAGTTTTAAGGCCTCATGTCCGTGGCATAAATTGTCTTTCAAAATCCGTGCGTGTCTCCCACGCGTGCGATCCGCGCCCATAGGGAATCATTGAGCACCCGCAGGTAATTAAATACCTGCAGATGTCATTTTCCCCCGAAGTGCGTATCGCACGCTTTAGAGAACCACCGCAGCATGCTCCATTTTTATGTTGTTTTCCCACACGGATGACTCCTGCAGCTTCAATTGAAACCAATGGAAGCCAGCCGGATCCACAGCACATCTGCAGCTGTCACTGCGTCCCTACCGCGGACCACGGGAAAGCAGGAGTTTAAAAAAAAAAAGGCACGGCGCATGCGTGCGGCACGCCGCCAGCATCCCAAGCGCATCCACTGTGCAGAAGAAAGAAGATCCAGTCACGACAGAGGAGAGCCCCGCAGCGTCCAGACAGGTAAGGGTACTGTATTTTGTGGCCTCATGTCTGCGGGCCGGGTAGAATCCATTGCGGGATTCTACACGGGAAAACTGTGAGGCCCAGTGGACATGAGGCCTAAGGCTTCTCCAAACCGCACCCTCTGGCTTTCCCTTGTGATATCAAGGAGAGGCTGGCTGAGTGGATGTACAAATCTTCCAGATGAAAACACAATTCAATATTTCAGCTATATTTCCATAGGAGGTGCTCCAAAAAGGAAACTGCGGCCATCATAGTTTATTATATTAATTAATCTACGAGTAGACACCAAACATCACATGTGGAAGATCATTAAGTCAGCAGCTATGCTATTCCACGTGTTCCTGAAATCACTAATGAGCTAAACGATGAGTGTTTTTTGTAAATAGCAGCCGTTCAGTACTGAACGTCTGCTATGTTAAGTGAATGTAGAGGGGCGGGGGAGCGCGAGGAGTGAAATCTTCTGCAGCCGCCATGCTGTGAAGCAACTATACTCACTCCTGTGCAAAAGCATGGGAGCGGGTACTTGAGGGGACAAGTGTCGGGCATCGTTTGCTCGACATTTGTTCTGTCTAAATGGGCCTTAAGGATCACTGTATATTCTGATCCTCGCATTTATCATTTTGATGTTTCCATTACGCTCTTCTTACCAGTTCAGCACTCTTGTTATTCATGATATAGCCTATTAATTAAAACTGTAGCGTGACCGCACGCAGACACCATCCCACGGTAATATTTACAACTCCTATCAAATTATATTGAAAATACTCATTTGTTTATTTCTGTCAAAATCATTTTGCCTGTCTATTTCCACGAAGATTATCTCAGCGAGCAGCTCAAAGGAATGGAAATAATTGATGTAAATCCAAATTATTCCCGTTTCGCAAATCACTTGAAATATATGAAAGTTTTGTGAAGTGATTAGAACCTGTTTATGAACTTTTCACATGAAAAATTAATCTTCAAAAATATTTGTGCGGTATGAAAATAACACTCACTGGATAATTGTCATACTGGTAGAGCCAATTCTGCATAAAAAGGAGCAAAACATTTAAAAGACTATTGATATTAGACTGCAAACACTTTGCTGTAGTAACAAAATGCTGCCATCCCAAAGTAAAAGCATGGATTTTATGGCATACACCAAAGTTGAGGGAGACAACTCCATTCCATCGTAGTAAAACTAAATTGCCATATATATGAGCTCTCTGTAGGATTTCAACAACCCTATGACAAATGTCTATTTTGGGGGGAAAAAATCCTGATCCTACTATTTTCCCCTCCAAATTAGTGGCATTATGGTTCAAAAGTATTTTATTTAGCTGCATTATTCATGACAATACATACAGAATGGTCATAAAATTGCAATAAAATATAATATGTTATAATATAATAAATATTATATCTTACCTGATAACAAACCATAATTTTATACTGTCATTTTAACAATATCCCCAGTACATGTTTCTCCTAGAGATCCATTAGTCTGGAGAAAATAGAAAAAAGGAATAGAAAAAGTAGATTCAGGAAAAAAAAGGAAGGAGGGGAAGGTGGGGGGGGGGGGGGGGGTACTCAGGGGAAGGGAGAGGGAGCAAGGGTAATGGGAATGGGAATAACCTGTCCAGCCTAGTCAAGAATCTGATCTAAGCACAAAGTCCAGTCGTAGTCTATGCTCAGTAGGTGAAAGGCAGTTTATGCTAAGTCAAGGTGTGATAGCACCGTTAACGAGCCAGGCAATCAATCATGGTGAAGAGCAAAATTGTATCCACACCACCCAAGTTGAATAAAATTTGGTAAATTTTAACTCATCTTTAGCACATAGCTCCTCCATATATTTTAGGTTGTTAATGATTCCAGCCGCATCAGCCTCGAAGGAGGGGTAGTAGACTTCCATTTCCTGGTGATAATCTGCCTCATGCCAAGTAGAAAATTTCCTGGAATCATTGACAACAAAGCAATTTCAGGTGTAAGGTTGATCGGGCTTTTACAAACCGATGTGTACAATTCGCCCACCACCTGCCAGAGTGGTTAAATTAATGGGCAGGACCACCACAAGTGGATTAATGTCCCTTGCTCCCGAAGGCTGGCTTACCTGCCCTTCACTTCCCCATCGCTTGTTGCTGGAGTCTCTCTCGAGCGGTTTGCTGGTACCTTGGGTCCCTGAACGGGTGAGTACAGCGGGAGTTCACAGAAGCCGCGTCTCACCCCGCCATGTGCAAGCTCCATCCCCCTAATTAGTGGCATTATATGTGTCAGGTGATCATTTCTCCTGCTGTCAACTCAGCAAAATGAACAACTCATTCTCTTGGAACCTGACATTTACTTAAGTAATTTGTGCCCTTGTGTCACTGAACAGTCTGCAGGTTTCAACTTTGAATGAACAGCAATGGAAATAAGCAATTTAATTTATTTTGCAGCATAGGTATATAAAGTTATAGTAAATGTGCTGTTACAGGACAAGAATGAAAATCAGAAAATATACAGTGGGGCAAATTTAGTATTAAAAATGTGTCACTTTTGTTGTGCAAATTGCACAAGAAAACCATCTTACATTCTTTGCACCACATTTGTGATGATGTTTTAGACACTTTTACAAACCTTTTCATGGTGCCTAAAAAGGGGCATGGCTTTGCCCATTAAATAAAGGCAAACAAAGCCTGGTTACTGACACTGTTCATCTCAAGAAAGATTAATTACTGTGCCTTATGCCTAAATGCAACTTAGAGAAGACATCAGAAGTTATGTTATATAGATACATGAACCTGAAAAAGGGTACAAAACATTGCTAAAAACTCAGGTGTGCATTAGTCCATGGTTAGACAAATTATCTACAAGAGGATAAAATTAAGGTGTGGGCATCCTGTTAAGATCACTATAAAAGTATAATGAGAGGGAACTCTGCACTGACAACTACTTCTAAGCCATCATCATCGCTGCAGTGCAGCTCCTTATCAGTGAGAGAACTTTGCTTATGTGGGAGAGCATGCTCAGATGTGCCCAAAGTTGAGGAGGGCACGGTTCAGTCTATTGCTGCGCAGTCTATCCCTCTCAGACAAATCTCACATGTACAGGCACTCAACAGCATTCTATTATCTGCATTTCATTTTCTGTCCTTGTCGGATGTTTAGAGGGAGTATAATGGGACTCATAAAGGCTACTTCTATTTTTCTCCCTCCAATCATCATTATGCCAGATTAGGACCTTAATAATCTGCTTTATGCACATCATATACATTGTCTATAATCTGACCATGATGCGGTGTTTCCTGAACTTGTCTCTGTTGGGCATTGCTCCACCCTATTTACATGAAGATTAAATTAATCTCTTCTTACCAACCCAATGGTGCAACCGCAAATCATGGAGCATCTCTCTATTTACTTCAAGGACAGTAGCTCTGCGGATGCTGATCTGGGTATGACTCGGTCTGCCCACAAAGCTTTCATAAGAGACCAATTAATTAGCATTGCCTCTAAGTCGAAGTGTGAACATACAAAATTACAATGCATGCTAGAAACTAAATTGACTAGGCTTACTATTGCGCAATCCTTTAAACCTTTACAAAATTATCAAGAATACTAGGTTTCAATTAGACACTATTTTATCCTCCTATACTGAAAAAGCTTTGCATTGGACTAAAGCTACATATTACAAATGGACCAATAAGCCTGATAGATTATTGGCGCAGATGCTGTGCAGCAGACAAAAGATTTATCAGGTCTACAGCATCCAGGTTAGGCCCGGACAGATTCCATCTTCCCCTTCTAAGATATATGATGGTTTTTATAGATTTTACACTTATTTATATGCTGAAACCTCTACGTATCGATCCCAAGCTATAGCTAGTTTCCTTGGTCAGGTTACGCTTGCACACCCTTATTCCAGCAGCTAGGTCATCCCTTAACCCTTTGAGTGGCAGGTTTCTTGCCAGCCTGTCGTACCCACCAGGGCAAGTTTTTTAAATGGTCTAATCATTTAATCACCACTAGTTTTGCAGTCGCGTTCCAAGAGCCATAACTTTTTCATTTTTTTATTGACACAGCCATACAAGGGCTTGTTTTTTGTGGGACAAATTGTACTTTTTGATGGCATCATTTTTGGGTATATATAATGTATTGCATAACTTTTGTAAAAAAATTTGTAGGGAGATTGGGAAAAAAAAAAATTTCTGCCATTTGTTTTTTGGATTTCATTTTTACGGCGTTCAGCGTGCAGAATAAATAATGTGATAACATTCTCTGAGTCACACAATCCCAGCGATACCAAGGTTATACAGTTTTTTTATGTTTTGCTATTTTTGTACATTTAAAACATTTTTTTTCTTAAAGGTTTGCTTTTGTGTCTCCACATTCCAAGAGCCGTATTAATGTTATTTTCCCATTGCCAGAGCCCTAGAAAGGCTTGTTTTTTGCAGGTTGAACTCTAGTCTTCATTTATCAAATTTTTTGGAACATGTAAAATTTTGATCGCTTTTTATTCCATTTTTTCTAGTGGCAAGATTAACAAAATCTGTAATTCTGGCATGTTTTTTATTTTTATTTTTCACTGCATTCTCTGAGCAGTATAAATAATATATTAAAGTAATTCTACAGGCCAGTACAATTATGCCAATACCAAATTGAAATAATTTTTTTCTTTCGCAACTTTTTCACAGTTTAAAAAAAAAAAAGTAATAAAAGTTTAAATCCCAGTCCTTTTGCCGTATCTATAATAAAAAAAAATCAAAATCATAAAATAAAAATACATATTTGGTATCACCGTATCCGTAAATGACCGATCTATCAAAGTACTGCATTATTTACCCTGCACGGTGAACATAGTCCGAAAAAATTATAAAGAACGCCACAAATGCATTTTTTCAGTCACCCTGTCTCCCAGAAAAAATGCAATAAAAATCAATCAAAAAGCCATATGTATTCCAAATTAGTACTAACGTAAACTACAGGACACCTCGCAAAAAATGAGCCCTCGCTCAAGTACATTGATGGAAAAATAAAAAAGTTATTGCACGCAGAAGATGCAGCAGAAAATAATTTTAAAAAATTAAATGTCTTTCAAAAAAAATACAAGTACTACAGCAAAAAAGAAAACTATACAAGTTTGGTATCGTAGTTAGAGATGAGCGAGTATACTCGGTAAAGGCAATTGCTCAATACCTGCGCGCTCAAGATGAAACGTTCGGGTGCCGGTGCGGGGGAGAGGTGAGTAGCGGCTGTCAGCAGGAGGGAGCGGGGGGGAGAGAGAGAGAGATCTCCCCTCCATTCCTCCCTGCTCTCCCCCGCAGCTCCCTGCCGGCCGCCGGCACCCGAACGTTTCATCTCGAGCGGGCAGGTACTCGATAAAGGCAATGCTCGCTCGAGCAATTGCCTTTACCGAGTATACTCGCTCATCTCTAATCATAGTAATCGTACTGACTCATAGGATAAAGTTATCATGTCATTTTTGTTGCAATTTGTGCGCCGTAGAAACAAAATGCAGTGAAAGATTTTTTTTTTTCATTTTACTCCACTTAGAATTTTGTAAACATTTTTCAGTACATTATATGGTACTTTAAATTGCACCATTGAAAAAATACAACTCAATGTGAGAAGGTGCGTTATCAGAGTTATGGAACGGCAAGTGATGCTCTAGGGATTGCTCTTCCGAAATCATTATACACGTTCAAGGGTTTTCCTGTAGCCCGCCCTATCGCCTGTTACGGTCACACCGGGGAAGGGGAATGGAGACATGAGACTTCTCAACGATCTTTATCCCTATCTTTCTCTCCTCTCGGTCTCCATTTTCCTTTCCATTTATTATACATGCACCAGTGTAGCGTAAAATTTGAGAGCTCTACTCGAGTAACGAACTCCATTGGCTACAATGGGAGAATTGGGCATTTTTGTATGTGGGACACAGCGTCCCGAGCTTTTTTTTTCTAGGTTCGTCCATCTCCCCGTCTCCCTGTCTCTGTCTCTCTCTCACTCTCGTCACATAAATTTTTGTTTTATTTTTGTCCCTTTAGGGGACTTCCACAGAGACCCATCAGGACCCCCTGATCACATTCCAGGGGTCCGATGGTGACAGCCCTTTACATGCTGTAGTCGCATAGACCGCAGCATTTAAAGGGTTAACACAGCAGAGAGCGGAGGTTTTATTCATTCTCTGCTGTGTAAAAGCTGGTGCCCTCCCTCTGTCAGCCCTTTACATGCTGTGGTTGTATAGACCATGGCATGTAAAGGGTTAACACAGCAGAGATTGGAGGTTTTCTCCATTCTCTGGTGCGTAGAGCTGGTGCCTGGCTATCCTCTGACAGTCAAGCACCAGCTCTCGCTGCCACAGAGACCATCGGCTGGCTTCTGACAAGCCGATGGTCTCTATGGCAACTTGAAAACAAAGCAGTGCAGGACTTTGAAAATTTAAGTGGGAGATTGCCAGTAGATCTGCAATATCTTCCTGCTTCTGTATTTCAAAGTCCTGCACTGCTCTGTGTGGGTCTGTGCAGGCAGAGCACACTGCCACAGCTTATTGCATTGTGCTCTGCAGCTCCCATAGTGAAACATAGCCCGGAAATCTTCCGGGCTATATCGCTATGGGCAGTGGAGCTCGTCCCGGAAAATTTCTGGGCGTGCCACTCAAGGGGTTAATCAACTGATTTTGGAGCAGAAGGTTGAGGACACAGTTAAGAATCTTAAACATCGCAATGCTCCGGGCCAGATGACTTCACAACTATCTACTATAAAAAGTTTAGGTCAGTTTTAGCCTGTTTATTGCTGCCTTTTGTAATTATCTTCTTTCAAGTCATCCTATGCCCCCAGATTTTTTTAAATGCCATGATTACTGTTATTACCAAACAACCTTCCCACCTACTTCCCTACTGGGACTAGATATTAAAAAGGCCTTTGATAGCATGTCATATATGTTTGCTGTACTAAGCAAAATGGGGGTATCAAGTCCTTTTCTTAATTCCTTCATGGTTCTTTACTTTTTCCCAGTAGCATATTTTAAACTTCTTTCCACCAACCAGAGACCGATTTTTATATAAAGCGGTACTAGGCAATTATGTCTGCTTTCATTTGTGATTTCTATGGAAAATCTTGCAATCCTTATCCAACAATGCCCAGATATAATAGGTGTATCCTGTAGGAGAGTGCATGCACAAAGCTAGTTTATTTGCAGATGAGCTTTTAGTTACCCTTACCGGAACTTTTTTGTCCAAAATTCTTTATTTATTTCCAAAGTAAAAATACAATTACACATTGTCCAAAGAACATGCTTCTAAGTTTCCATCAAACTACTAACGACCACTTCTCAGTTAGTATGTGAGTGCTTCTCATGCTCCACCCCTGGTGACATCATCACTCCGAGCCTGGTGACGTCATCGCAGGTCCTACAACATATATAAAACACAGAGTTTGACTGACGGAAGAACAACACAGTTAGGGCTCTTGAAAAGTAGAGGACAAAAATAACAAAATGAGAATACAACTAAGCCGTTATTATCTCAGACACAACTCAGTGGTCCTGACAGAAGACACCGACCTACCGCCACCACAGAGATCCGGCAGGCTGAAGGACCTGCGTTGATGTCACTGCTGTGGGAGGAGCCATTGAGCAATTTGGTAGAAAGTACTGTAAAAGCTGACAGCAGCTACTACGAGGACCTGTGATGATATCACTATAATGTGATCGCCTGTGTGGGTGGAGTCGGGAATCACAGGACATGGGGCTCATCACTGTATCCAGGAGTCTGGTGGTGTTTGGAAATCAGGATGGATGTGGATATGACAGAGCTGTGTGTGTGTGATGTGTGTGAATCAGGATGTAGCAGAACTGTGTGCGTCATGTGCTGTGTGTGAATCAGGAGGGATATAGTAGTGCTGTGTGTGTAATGTGTGTGAATCAGGATGGATGTAGTAGAGCTGTATGCGTAATGTGTGTGAATCAGAATGGATGTAGTAGAGCTGTGTGTGTGAATCAGGATGTAGCAGAGCTGTGTGTGTAATGAGCGGGAATCAAGATGGATGTAGTAAAACTGTGTGTGGCATGTAGTAGAGCTGTGTGTAATGCATGGGAATCAGGATGATGCAGTACAGCTGTGTGTGCGATGTGTGGGGATCATAATGGATGTACCATGTATCACAGCTGTGTGGCGCATTGCACCACCAGAAACACTGGTATTATAATTTCCTAATAATTACTAGTGTACTTATCTCTGTCAAGCGACATGAGATGATGCAGATTATATGATTAATCATTGTGTAATTTGACAAAAATGTAGAACACATAAACTAAATTAATATATTTATCCAAAATATCCCAATAACCTTGGGAGTTGTCCACTGGCTACCAGAAGTCACGAGAGAAGGGGGTAGGTTATGACAGGAGGGAAGGAAAGGGGGGAATGAGGATAGATATGAGGAAGGGGGAAAAGCATGGAACACATAGGGAGGAGACAAAAAAAAACACAATCCCAAACCACCCCCCAAAATTTCATTGTTGGGCATTAGATGGAGGTTCTAACAAGCTCATTGAATACACAGGTTCTTATATTCCTCTGAGTTTTGAAACTCAATACAGTAGTACCATGTTTTTGAGAACTTATCCTGTGTGTCTTTGATAGATGCTGTAAAGTCCTGACCAGGACTTTTACTTCTTTTCCCAACCTGTTCAATGTTTTAGACAAAGTTTTCCTGGTTTCAGGCCTAAAAATAATTCAAAGCTGGAAATACTTTTCTGTAAAACTCCTTCCCTTACTCAAAAGCTTATATTAATCAACTTTAGTTTTCAGGTCCCTGCCCAGAATCTCACATACCTAAGTGTAGGTTTATCAAACTCCATTAAAGGTATACTCCTTAATGCCCTTTTAGACAGCATGAGAACCTAATGATTCTCGTTTGCCCAAGCAAACAAGCTGGTGGCATCATCGCTAGCTTGCTCATGCAGCCTGTTTAGACTGCATGATTTTCATTAAGAATCGGGCAGTTCTCGTTCAATTCTCGTTCAGTGTTTCACAGTCCTATGTAGGTCAGGAGGGGTATCATCTCATCTTAGGGAGAGCACCAAGAAGGTGAGTGAGGAGACGTATAAGGCTATCCATGCTCCTCTGGGTAATATGCAAATAAGGAAGCTAGCACAATACCTCTGCAGCTCCACCAATTGGATGGCAGCATTCCTTCAACTCAATGCTTGACCCTTTATATAGGTCTGTGGATCAATGATTGGGAATTGAAAACCAAGCCAGAATCCATACGCAGACAGCTGTTTCAGGGTTTTTGCCCTACATCAGTGTGCAGTAGGATCCTGGCTTGCCAAGTAAATGAGAAAGAACCCAAGGGTAGCAATAAATGACCTGCAAAAGACTCTGCAAAGTGCAAAACCTCTTCACTTATCCAGTATTAGAAAAACATTGAACAAGAATGGTGGAGGGAACATGGTTAGGGACTGCTTTGCTACCTGAGGGCCTAGATGCCTTGTAGTTACTGAGTTCTAACATGTATAAAAACATTTTGCAAGAGTAAAATTGTAGGGGCAGTAGTCCTGGAACTTAAACTGAAGAAATGTTGGGTGATGCAACAGGCCAATGACCCAAATCACACAACTAAAAGAACTAAAGAATGGTTTAAAGGAAAAGATTTGTGCTTACCTTAACCTTGTCGAGGTTCTGTGACATGACTTGAAGAAGGCTATGCACACACAGCATCCTAGAAATATTGATAGACTAGACTCTTGGATCGGTCATTGACACAGAGGTTCACTTCTTTCTTTTTCCTGCTGTGTGGGTGTTCACTCAGTGTGCTCAATAAAATACAACTCTTTTTGTGTTACTAGTTTGGTTAGACTGTATTTGTCTATAATTTTGATTTAGATAAGCCAGAATCCTAACCTTAACCCTATCGAAGTGATGTGACATGACTTGAAGAGGGCTGTGCACACAGGACATTCCAGAAATATTGATGGACTGATCTCTTGGAGGAGGAGTCATTGACACAGAGGTTCACTTACTTCCTTTCTCTGCTCTGTGGATGTTTACTCAGTTTGCTCAATAAAATAAAGAACGTGAACCCTGCAACTGTATTTGTGCTATGCTTTTATGTTTCAAAACGATTTAACAAAAAAGGGGGCAACAGTCTGCCGCATAGACCCCACACTGGGGGATATAGCCAGTATTTCAGGAGTACAGAGGTTCATTAACAGTCTAACAGAAAGAATAATAGCAGTGAAGAAAAAACAAAAAAGGAAAACTTAAAATATTGTACAGGGAATATTAAATATGCCCTTATATATTGTATGAGGAATGGATGATCAGAATGTCTCCATCATCTGGATAGCTTAAATCATGTAGGTTCAGTTCATTTTATATAATATCATTATTCTCTGGGTATTTTACTGATTCATTTACCCTTTTAGAGTCTCACAAAATAATGTAGGTTTGGAACATTAACAAAGGCTATCCAAGGATCCCATATCTTTTCAAATTGCATGATTTTATCGTGACATACAGCTATAAGAGGTTCAAGTGGGAGTGTTGGTGTTACGATCGTGTGGGCCCCCGTGCTTAGTCCAAAAAGGACTGGATGCACGCACACAGTTTACACCAGGTATTCACACGGTTTCTAGGCAACTGACCCTATGCTACAAGGGGGATGAAGGTGGGCCTACCTAAGCGGGGACATCGCCCCAATAAGAGGGCGGCCCAGCAGTCTTCAGATCTGGGCCCTAGCTGATCCTAGGAGCCACGCACCAGAACAGGACACATTCACATGCCACATGACAGAGCCAGAATACACAGCATACAAAATGCAACCACTAGTGACAGATAAGCTGAATATAAATACCAGGTATTAGTTGACATTTTGTACAAAACGTGAAAGCTAGCAGGCCACTTCACGGCTCCTGGTTATACTGTTAGTCCCTACACTAACCAGGAGTCCAGCAGAACCAGACACCGTTCACACAGAACGCTGCAACAGGACAGGACACAGATAGCACATCATACAGCAAGCTTACACAAAACTGACAGAATTTAAACGTACAAACGGACATGTAACAGCACAGGGCACAAATCACACAGCAAACTTCAACAAACAAGGATTCATGACTGCTCACCCTGAACACCAGACAGAGACTGACCAGGAGCTGGGTTTATATGACCCCACACAGGGGAGTATAGCCAGTATTTCAGGAGTACAGAGGTTCATTAACAGTCTAACAGAAAGAATAATAGCAGTGAAGAAAAAACAAAAAACGAAAAATTTAAACATTGTACAGGGAATATTAAATATACCCTTATATATTGTATAAGGAATGGATAAATCAGAATGTCTCCATCATCTGGATAGCTTAAATCATGTAGGTTCAGTTCAGTTTATATAATATCATTATTCTCTGGGTATTTTACTGATTCATTTACCCTTTTAGAGTCTCACAAAATAATGTAGGTTTGGAACATTAACAAAGGCTATCCAAGGATCCCATATCTTTTCAAATTGCATGATTTCATCGTGACATACAGCTGTGACAATTTTATTCATGCGAAATATAAGAGGTTCAAGCGGGAGTGTTGGTGTTACGATCGTGTGGGTAAACTAAGCATGAGGCCCACACGATCGTACCCAAAAAGGACTGGATGCACGCACACAGTTTGCACCAGGTATTCACACGGGTTTCTAGGCAACTGACCCTATGCTACAAGGGGGATGAAGGTGGGCTTACCTAAGTGGGGACATCGCCCCAATAAGAGGGCGGCCCAGCAGTCTTCGGATCTGGGCCCTAGCTGATCCTAGGAGCCATGCACCAGAACAGGACACATTCACATGCCACATGACAGAGCCAGAATACACAGCATACAAAATGCAACCACTAGTGACAGATAAGCTGAATATAAATACCAGGTATTAGTTGACATTTTGTACAAAACATGAAAGCTAGCAGGCCACTTCACGGCTCCTGGTTATACTGTTAGTCCCTACACTAACCAGGAGTCCAGCAGAACCAGACACCATTCACACAGAACACTGCAACAGGACAGGACACAGATAGCACGTCACACAGCAAGCTTACACAAAACTGACAGAATTTAAACGTACAAACGGACGTGTAACAGCACAGGGCACAAATCACACAGCAAACTTCAACACACAAGGATTCTGTCAGGACAGTGTCCGGGATATGGGGGTCCCTGATATATCCCGCAACCCCTGTCCCTGCCTACTTGCCCCCCTGGGCTAACCCCCAGGGCGACAACTGGGCGGCGGTCCCTACCCTCACTAGGGAAGCGGGACACGGGAAGACAAACAGACACTGAAGACAAACAACGGTAGAACGGTCAGACAATCCGGGTCGGCAACAGGAGGGTACGCAGTACAGGGGGGTCAGGCAAAACGTAGTCAAGGTCCAAAAGCAGAGGTCAAGAAAGCCGGGGTCACAAACAGGAGTCAAAAGAATACGCGGGTGCAGCTGGAAGACCAAACTAACACTGGCAAGGCCTGAGAGGAAAACACACCTATTTAAATGCTGTCAGCGCTCCCGCCCCAGAAGCTGATTGGGGCGGGGAGCCTGACAGCAGCAGGGCTAATCAGGGCGGTGCTGGGGGCACGCCCCCAGTCTCACTGCACAGACAGTTACCAGGGAAGCCAGCCTGGTAGTCAAGCGACTAGAAGCACCAGCTGCCTCCCTAGCAACCCGGCGGCGACCAGTCTTACAGCGGCCCGGGGAGATCACAAGAACCGGGGTACCTCTGCGCCGTGCTCCTGTACCCCGGGTGGCCGGACCGGTGGTGCGGGCACGGCGGCCCCGAGAGTTGCCGGTTCTGACAGTACCCCCCCTTCTACGGGGGGACACCGGACCCCCATGGCCAGGTGCGGGCTTAAGCGGGAAAGCCCTGTGGAATGCCTGGACTAGGCGTGGCGCATGAACGTCCCTGGCAGGGACCCACGTCCTATCCTCAGGGCCAAATCCTCTCCAGTGGACCAGGTACTGCAGCACACCTCTAACCCGTCGGGCATCCACCAGCCTTTCTACTTCATACTCCAGTTCCCCCTGTACCAGAGAAGGAGGAGGCGGGTTCTGGGTGGGTAGAACTGGAGTCACATACTTCTTAAGTAAGCTTTTGTGAAAAACCTTGTGGACCTTCCAGGGGTCAGGAAGTGCCAACTTATATGACACCGGGTTGATGACCTGAGAAACAGTAAATGGGCCAATGAACCGAGGAGCAAGTTTCAGGGAGGGAACCTTGAGTCTCAGATTCTTGGAAGACAACAAAACTTGCTCCCCGACTACAAAAGGTGCAGAGATGGTACATCTTTTATTTGCGTATTTACGCAGTTTCTCTTGGGAACCCTGAAGGTTCTTACGAACCTGGGCCCAAACTGTGCACAGTTCCTCAGAGGATATGTCGGCGGCCGGATTGTTCGAGACCACAGGAGTGGAAAGCGAGAACCGGGGATGAAACCCATAGTTACAAAAAAAAGGTGACAATTGGGTCGACGAGTTAACATGGTTGTTGATAGCAAATTCGGCGAGAGGTAAGTAGTTGGCCCACTGATACTGGTTATCAGAGACAAACAGTCGCAGATACTGGATAAGTTCTTGGTTCATTCGTTCCGTTTGTCCGTTACTCTCGGGATGGAAAGCGGAGGAGAAGGACAAATTTACGTTTAGATTTTTACAGAAGGCTCGCCAGAAGCGAGCGACGAACTGAACCCCTCTATCTGACACAATGTCCTCGGGGATCCCATGTAACCGAACAATCTCCTTGATGAACATTTCAGACAGAAGTTTGGCGTTAGGCAACTTGCAAAGCGGAACAAAATGTGACATTTTAGAGAAACGGTCTACTATTACCCAGATGACCGTATTCCCCAGCGAGGATGGCAGATCAGTAATAAAATCCATGGACAAATGGGACCATGGCCTGGACGGAATGGGCAAGGGAAGAAGAGGACCCTCAGGACGTCTCCTGAGATTCTTCCCCCTTGCGCAAACCGGGCACGCGGACACAAATACCCGTACCTCCTTGGCCATGTGCGGCCACCAATAGAGTCTGGATACTAACTCCAGCGTACCCCTGATGCCGGGGTGTCCAGCTAGGACAGAAGCGTGTGTCTCCTCTAACACTTTCAATCTCAGTGACAATGGGACAAATAATTTGCCTTCCGGAAGGGCTTCAGGAGCAGATTGTTGAGCGGCGTGAATGAGAGGTGAAAGGTCGGAGGAGACAGCAGCGAGGACCACCCCAGGGGAGAGAATGCTCTCAGGCTCCGGCTCGGCAGGTTCCGGAGAACCAAAGCTCCTAGACAGGGCATCAGCCTTGACATTCTTAGAACCGGGTCTATAGGTAACAACAAAATTGAACCGAGAGAAGAACAAGGCCCAGCGGGCTTGCCGAGCATTTAACCTCTTAGCGGAATCTAGATAGGTGAGGTTTTTATGGTCTGTGAGTACCGTGATCTGGTGATGGGCTCCTTCCAAAAAATGCCTCCACTCTTCGAAAGCCCACTTAATCGCCAGCAATTCCCGGTTGCCTATATCATAGTTCCGTTCGGTGGAAGAAAACTTCCTAGAAAAATAGGCACACGGTCTAAGGTTGGTGAGAGTGGAGGGACCTTGGGACAGTACCGCTCCCACACCAAACTCAGAGGCATCTACTTCCACCAAAAAAGGGCTGGACAGATCTGGTTGTACTAGGACAGGTGCAGAAGAGAACGCCGCCTTTAGGGTATCGAAGGCCCTCAGAGCCTCAGAAGACCAGGTCCTCACATCTGCCCCCTTTCTGGTGAGGTCCGTTAGAGGTTTAGCCACCATGGAGAAGTCTTTGATGAATTTGCGATAGTAGTTGGCGAAGCCGAGGAAGCGTTGAAGGGCTTTCAACGACCCTGGCTGGGCCCACTCCGTGATGGCTTTCACCTTTTCAGGATCCATCTGGAAGTCGCATGGCGTGATGATATACCCCAAAAATGATATCTTTTGTACCCCGAACACACATTTCTCGAGTTTAGCAAACAGCTTGTTATGTCTGAGTCGAGCTAGTACAGTCTGAACGTGAGTATGGTGACTTGGCAAGTCGGAGGAAAAAATCAAAATGTCGTCTAGATATACAACCACGAACACCCCCATGATATCCTGAAACACTGAGTTCATGTACCCCTGAAAAATGGCGGGGGCGTTACACAATCCAAAAGGCATAACTAGGTATTCAAAATGCCCGAGGGGCGTATTGAAGGCGGTTTTCCACTCATCCCCCTCCCGAATGCGGATGAGGTTGTATGCTCCCCTGAGATCAAGTTTAGAAAACCATCGGGCACCAGCGACCTGGTTGAGGAGGTCAGGAATGAGTGGAAGGGCATACTGGTTTCGTACTGTGATTTTGTTTAGCTCTCTATAGTCAATACAGGGCCGGAGGCCCCCATCCTTCTTCTCAACGAAGAAAAACCCGGCACCCACCGGGGATTCTGAGGGCCGGATGTGCCCCTTGGCCAGGCTGTCCTGGATATAGTCCCTCATGGATTCTCTCTCAGGAACCGTAACGTTATAAATGCGGCCCTTAGGAAGTTTGGCCCCAGGAATCAAGTCTATTTTACAGTCCCATTCCCTATGAGGGGGCAGAGCTTCAGATAATTGTTTGGAGAACACGTCAGAAAACTCGGAGAGGTAATCTGGTAGGGGGGTCCCCTCGCAGGTGGAGATTCCCACCTTCACCGCACAAAGGTGGTTGGCACAGCGGGGACCCCACTTTACCAGTTCCAACGTGTCCCAATTTACTACCGGGTTGTGCTCCCGGAGCCAGGGGAGGCCTAGGACGACGTCCACAGACAAATCTCTCATCACTAGAAAGGTGCAGGTTTCCACGTGTAAGGCTCCTATCGTAAACCTTACTTCAGGGGTAACCAGATGAACCACCCCTGCTTGCAATGGGGTGGAGTCCACTCCTGAAACCAGAATCGGGGTCTCTAAACGTAAAAAAACCCCGGACAGTTGAGCAACGAAATTAAAGTTAACGAAATTCGCCGCAGCCCCAGAATCAACAAAGGCTTGCCCAGTACGGTGGAAAGCATGAAATTCTAGGGTGCAAGGCAATAACATTTTGGATAACACAGGGAGTACCTTAGCTCCTAGACAGTCCTCCCGACAACTGCCTAGGAGCGGGAGTTTTCCTGCCGTGGCTTCTTAGTGCAGGTGGCAATGCGGTGACCCGGCTCCCCACAGTAGAAGCAAAGATTCTTCTTCAGGCGATATTCCCGTCGCTGCTTGGGGTTCATGGCTCCCAGTTCCATGGGCTCGGTGGTGGGAAGTGAGAGAGTCAGGTCAGTAGAAGAAGTGGGCGTGGGGAGTGGAGTGGCCCGAGCGGCGTGTCGGCCCCTCAAACGTCGGTCGGCCCGAATAGCAAGCGTCATGGCTTGCTCCAGGGTTCTAGGCTCTGGGTGGGCCACAAGTAGGTCCTTGAGACCCTCAGACAGACCGGTCAAAAATAAGTCTTTTAGGGCGGCATCGTTCCACCCGGATTCCGTACAATGTTGACGGAATTGGGAACAGTAGTCCTCCGCCATTTTACAACCCTGGCGCAGGGCCAGAAGTTTGGAGACTGCGTAGCCCGCCCGGTCGGGTTCGTCATAAATTTGACCCAGGGCGGAAAAAAAGGCGTCAAGGGATAGTCGGGCTGGAGAGCCTGCTGGTAGCGAGAAAGCCCAATTTTGGGGGTCCCCCCTCAGGCGGGTAATTACAATTCCCACTTTCTGATATTCAGTACCAGAGGAGTGGGGTCGGAGATCAAAGTAGAGCTTGCAGCTCTCTCTAAATGCAAAGAACTGACCTCTCTCTCCAGAGAAGCAGTCCGGCAGCGTGGCTCGGGGTTCTGACATAGTCCCGGGAGCGGAAGGGGGCTGCATGGGACCTGCAGCCGCCACTTGTTCCTGTAGCTGCATGCGGGCGGTTAGGTCCTGGACAAGGTTAGTAAGGACCTGGACCTGGTTCGCTAACGCAGCCACGGCCTCCATCGAGGGATTCAAAGTAGCCGGGCGGATGCACGAGTCTGACCTACCTTCGGCCAGTGTTACTGTCAGGACAGTGTCCGGGATATGGGGGTCCCTGATATATCCCGCAACCCCTGTCCCTGCCTACTTGCCCCCCTGGGCTAACCCCCAGGGCGACAACTGGGCGGCGGTCCCTACCCTCACTAGGGAAGCGGGACACGGGAAGACAAACAGACACTGAAGACAAACAACGGTAGAACGGTCAGACAATCCGGGTCGGCAACAGGAGGGTACGCAGTACAGGGGGGTCAGGCAAAACGTAGTCAAGGTCCAAAAGCAGAGGTCAAGAAAGCCGGGGTCACAAACAGGAGTCAAAAGAATACGCGGGTGCAGCTGGAAGACCAAACTAACACTGGCAAGGCCTGAGAGGAAAACACACCTATTTAAATGCTGTCAGCGCTCCCGCCCCAGAAGCTGATTGGGGCGGGGAGCCTGACAGCAGCAGGGCTAATCAGGGCGGTGCTGGGGGCACGCCCCCAGTCTCACTGCACAGACAGTTACCAGGGAAGCCAGCCTGGTAGTCAAGCGACTAGAAGCACCAGCTGCCTCCCTAGCAACCCGGCGGCGACCAGTCTTACAGCGGCCCGGGGAGATCACAAGAACCGGGGTACCTCTGCGCCGTGCTCCTGTACCCCGGGTGGCCGGACCGGTGGTGCGGGCACGGCGGCCCCGAGAGTTGCCGGTTCTGACAGATTCATGACTACTCACCCTGAACACCAGACAGAGTCTGACCAGGAGCTGGGTTTATATGTGAGCACAGACCCAGGAGATTGGCTAGCAGGAAGAACCACACCCAGCCAGCTCAATCATTAACCCTGAGAGTGCTGTGCTGCTGGAAGCACAGTAGTGCAACGTGTCTCAGCAGCACACGTAACAGTTGTTTTTTGCCACTGCTGTGCTATTGAGACAGGAATTTAAAGGGAGTGTTGCAAATACCCGCAGATTTGTCTCCCAGTAGTAAGACATTGGGGTTAAATCCAAGACTCTTTCCCGTCACAGAGGCTATGAGGTGAGAAAACCTGTGCTATTGGGTAGGTCCACCAAATGTGGTGATGTGGTCCCAGGTCGTCACAACCTCGAAAACATAAATTGGGAGACCTCTGGTTAAATAGCATGTAGACTTGCAGGTATTAGATAGGCTCTGTGCAACACCTTTAAGGATGTCTCAGTCAGGGAAACATGCCAGCTGTTTTTGCTCAGTCTCACAGCAGTGGTGCCAACACTCTAACGACAGTGAGGAGTGTAATTCTAAGCATGAAGGGAAGCTTGGAATCTTGTAACGTCCTATTCAGAATATTATAGAAGTGAGCCAGGGTGCCTGGATATATAGGGCAGAATTTACATATTGGTTCCATGCAGTTCATCTCTACCTTGGCTGATGGTGGCATAATGGAGGACCAATAACGGAAGACCTGCATTTTTTCTCCACCATTCTTCCAGAGGTGGTTTATACTGGGTATTAAAAGATGATATTGAAATCAATTTACCATGTATGAGGAAATTGTAGAGAGACGTCTGTTTGTTTGCCACCATATGAATTGTGCTACGTCTAAGGCCTCCTTCCCACGAGCGTGACGGGGTCCGCCGCGTAATATTACGCTGTGAAGCCCGTCACGGCGCCCCCCAGAGCCCCTATACTTACCTGCGGGAGATAGCGTGAAATCGCTTCCCCGCCCACCGCCGCCGCGTCACCGCCCGTCACCGCCCACCACCGCCGCGTCACCTGCCGTGTCACGTGCACGGCCGGCCGTGTCACGTGACGCGGCCGGCAGCGTCATATGGCGTCATATGACGCGCGGCGGTGGGCGGGAAAGCGTTTTTTCACGCTATCTCCCGCTGGTTACAGCGGGAGATAGCGTGAACGGACGGCTTCCATTGACTGCAATGGAAGCTGTCAGTGCGTACAGCCCGTCCTCACCCGCAGAAAATAGAGCATGCTGCGGGTGAGGATGGGAGAAATCGCGGTGCGTAATTCCGCGCTGGAATTACGCATCGTGAGCATTGTGCTATTAGGTTCAATAGAACCTAATAGCTGCGGGCAACGCAGCGGATTTTCGCCGCGAATTACGCGGCGGAAATCCGTTCGTGGGAAGGAGGCCTAAGCCAGGGGGAAAAAGCAGGGTTGTAAAGTAGAGGGGTAACTGGGCATGGGCTTGAAAAGCGGAGAATTTGAACCAAACTGGTCTCCATAACAAAACTGAGAAAAATAAACATGGCGCAAGGTTTCTAAAGTTAGGAGGAAGGGGGATTTTAGTCCTGAGTAAGGAAGACCAGTTATGAGGGGAGAATTGGGTTGCTTAAACAGAGGTCCATAGCGGGGCTTAGGAGCCAGCATAAATGTGTGGAAACTGCATCAGGCGGGCTGCTTTATAATATTTGAGGATACATGGGACAGAAAGACCACCAAATTTCTTATGCAAAAACATTGGATTTGGATATTCTGGGATGTTTATGTGCCCAGATAAAAGGTTAATATTTTATTACTTTTAAAATAATTGGAGGTCTAAGGCAGCGTTCTGAACAGATAAAGAGGTTTTGGTAGTAGGGTCATCTTTATACGATGGATACGTCCAATCCATGAGAGGTATGAGCATTCCCATCTGGCTAAATCTAGGCCCAACCGGCGGAAAAGCGGCTCATAGTTCCATTCATAATGTGTTTGTAAGCTTTACTCCTAGATAAGGAAGATAGTGATGTTGAATTTTAAATCGAAAATTAAGCTTGATCAACTTTTGCATATTTGAAGGGGTGTTGCAAAAAAGAACTTCTGATTTTGACTGATTGATTTTAAAGCCTAAAATAATTAGGCAGAAAGGTTAATGATTTGGTGAAAGTTAAGAGTAAGTTGTCAGCAAATAGGTTGAGTTTATTGTTTGTATTGCCAACAGGTACCCCAGTTATATTGGGATTTTCGCAAATAGTGATAACTAATGGCTCCATAGCCAATGCAATCCACGCTGGGGAGAGCGGGCATCCTTGACGGGTGCCTCTGAAAATTTGAATTGGGGGGTTGGGTGAGTTGGTGGGATTTTAAAATATGCTGAGGGGTTGGAGTAAAGTGCGGATACTACATTTAAGAATGGGCCACCAAATCCTAGTTTGTGGAAGACTAAGTGTAGGTAGGACCATGAAAGAGAGTCAAAAGCTTTTTCTATTTTTAATGCTGTAACAGATAGGGGGGTTTTGGTATTGTTTGCGATTTGATTGTGTTATCGTTTTAGTTAGATTGTGTATGTCTATGATTGTGACTTAGATAACATTCAGACTAGATTTTATTAATAATTAATGGAGAAATACAGGTAATTCCAAAAGATTCACTTGTTTTTTTTGCAACTGTATGTTATGGTCTGCTAAATACCAATATATTAGTTCTGTGTTAAACAAGAACAAAAGGATAAATGCAGTTCTAGGTCTTATAGTCAATCCAGCATAAATTGTTGCCTGGCAACACTAGTCTGTCAACAACTATACAAAAATGTAGGCAAGTTTCAAAAACCAAGGTTGAAATATTTGTTTTTCCTTGTAATTAATTATAGTCCCTATACAATATGAGATCAGGGAGAACAAGCAGAAGGAGGTCCCATTGGCATAGACATTTGATGCGAATACCAGTAGAGATAATATTTTTTCTTTGGCTGGCTTGTTAATTTGTTCTTGTTATTATCTTGCAATTGTATTTCTTTTGAAAAAAACAAAAAGAGGATATTGGAGCATGAGGCAGCATGGTGGCTCAGTGGTTAGCACTTTTAACTTACAGCACTGGGGTTCAAACCCAGCTAAAGACAATATCTACATGGAGTTTGTGTGTTTTTTTTTAATTTGCATGAGTTTTCTACAGGTTCTTTTGTATGATCCTTCAATCCAAAATCATACTAAATACATTAATTAGTTTAAAAAGAAATTGGCCCAAGTGTGAACTCCATTGGGGACTGGAGTGGGTGATAGTGATCTCTGTACATGCCTGCAGAATCTGTTGGCATTCATTTAGGAACTAGTAACTAGCAAAAATAATGTTTCCATCTTCAACAACTAAAAATGGCAAACACTGAACAGTTGCTTTTGGTAACAGTTTTCATAATTACCCTTCTTTATACTTGCCTTCAGCAAATCGAGTTTGATTCCTCCATGGTAATAAGACATGAGTTGTTTTGTGTTATTCCAA
Source organism: Eleutherodactylus coqui (assembly GCF_035609145.1). NCBI lineage: Eukaryota > Metazoa > Chordata > Amphibia > Anura > Eleutherodactylidae > Eleutherodactylus > Eleutherodactylus coqui. The sequence goes on from NC_089839.1 coordinate 58,385,738, forward strand.
TGCTTAAATTAATTTTGAGCTAAAAATGAGACACATATATCTGTGCACACTCATAAAACTAGTCTTCTGTATTTCGCATTTTATGATTTTTGAAAATGTGTGATAAAACGACCAGCATGATTTGTCTCCTGGTGCTTCATTATTTTTTTGCTGCCTGTAGTACAGTCTGGTAAAAAGAAGCCATGCGAGAAGGCTGTTACCCAAGAGGTATATAAAAATCTGAAGAAATTAAGAAACATAGGTACAATGTGACTGAGACGAGAATTTAATGCATTTATAAAACTTCCCTAAACACACTGATATATTCAAACACAGGCTCTTGCTTTGTACAGTGTTACTAAGGATTAACTTGCTTGAGCCTCACCATTTCACTGCAGAAGAGAAGATTATAGGTGGAGCATGCCAACAAGTACTTGAAGCCAGAGGTGTAACTTATAGATTTTGCACTGGGGCCCCGAAGCTTCAACAGGGCCCCCAACTATAATGCTTTATTCATAGTACTGGGCTCCCTATATGGAGAAGAGAGGCCTTATGGGCCCCTAAGGCTCCTGGGCCCGGGTGCAACCGCATCCCCTGCACCCCCTATAGTTACACCCCTGCTTGAAGCAATCTACAGTTGGGATATAAATGAAGTGGGGTAAGGGCAGGCCACATAGGGGTCATAGTGGGGACAGCACAATATCCAGCATGGTATCAGGGATATAGGCTGCTGCATCTGAAGCGGTTCCCAAGAATCGATCAAGAATTGGACAAACGGGAATATGGTCACGGAATGTGGCTGGGGTTCACATTTTTTGAAGAAAATCACAGTGTTACTGTCTGCTTTTAAATTCAGGAACTTACTGAACATAACAAACAGTCCTCTTTTAGCTACGTTAGCATCACTCTGGTGTGAATAGCTTAGGAACTAGTGGTTTCATGCTCTAACCCTGTAGTAGCAGTGACAGAAGCAGCATCTTTTTGGTCGCTTTTTAATTTTTTTCTTGAATTCTGGCATTGTGTATTTTTGTTCTAACAGCGTTAACCATGGGACATAAATTATGGGTTATTTTAATAGATCAGACCTTAAGGACACATCTATTATGTGTATATTGGAAAAAGGGTGGCTTTTGAGCTTTTAATTATTTTTTAATAACCTTTATAAATCATATATTTACAGTTTTTTTTAGTCCTTACAAGAGACTTGAACTTGCAATGAACATTGATTGCTTATACACTATACTGCAATACTTCAGTACTGCAATATATTGTACTTTTAATGTCACTCTATTAAACCCTGCCACAGACAGGGTGAAATAAGCAGTATTCGATCACAGGCCTAGGACCAGGACACCATTGCAAACAAATGACAACCTGCAATCTCACTGCAGTAAATTGATCAGGAAAATAGAAGGAGCTCCCTTTATCTAGCCATTTAAATGCTGCTGTCAGTTTTACCACAGCATCTAAAGGGTTAATGGAAAGGACTGGCAATCTCTCCCATCCCAGCAGCTGCGTCCTGATGTCAACTGTATTATACAGTTGATGCCCTCTGTGTATGGAGCAGGGTTGACTCTGATGCTCGCTACATACTAATCCTAAGCAATCCAACGTTAATTAATATCGGGTTGATACCTTTCTTAACATACTTTTATAATGGTTGTCCTGATACTGAGCTACAGTTGTCCTGTAAACACATAGAAGTAAATAATGAAATTCTGGCAGACTGCAGCTGCCACTAGAGGGAGCTTAGGACCTTATTATGGATTGTATTATTATTGAGCTCAATATATAAACAGTATACAGTAAGATCCTCAGCTTCGACTAATGGTGGCTTCAGGCAGGTAGAAACTTATCTTTCAGTCTGTCTCTGCAGGGGAGTTGAGGCAGAGTTCTATTATTGAGATATATTAACACCTTGAGGCCTTAGTCAGACGGGCGTTTTTTCGCGCGATTTGCGCATGCGCATGCGATTCGCGCATATATAGAACCAATGGTTCGCTATGGTATCGGTCACATGTCCGCTTTTTATGCGGATATGCGATAAATTATAGGACACGACGATTCGCAGATCGCGCCTATCTGCGTTCGGCGTTTTATGTGCGCACCAAAATCATTTTTTTCGCCGGTCAGTCTAAGTTTCATGCGCATTTAGATGCGCACGGCGATTTTTCTCCGGTCAGACGGGCGTTTTGCTGCGACGATTAACGCGGCTAGGTGCAGATTTTTCCCGCGATTTTTCGCCTCCGGTCACGCGATTTGCGCATGCGACATGCGATGCGCAAATCGCGCGAAAAAACGCCCGTCTGATTAAGGCCTAAGGATGCGGCTCATTTGAGCTGTGAGGATACTTTTTTCTTTTTAATTTTTGCATCACTGCAGTCCAACAGCTACAATGTTTTAATTTTTAGATAAAAAATTGCTGTGTGAGGCTTTTTTCAGATTTAGGTCACTAAAGGGGTCTGCAGACTGGAGCTCAGCAAGACGTGTCCGTCCTTTCCCCAGTCGGGCCACGCACCACGACAAATTTTATTTCTTAGAAGGGTTATGCCAAGATTTCAAGTTATCTCCTATCCACAGGATTTGGCATAACTTTCTGATTAGTGGGGGTCTTACCACGGACACCTGCGTCAATCTTGAGGACAGGGATCTTATGTCCCCCTCTGATTGTCACTGCAGGGGTCACTTCTTCGCCCACAATGATGTCAGAATGAATACAGCATGGGTCAAGCAGGTGCTCCATTCATTTCAGCAAAGTCAACGGAAATACCTGAGCCCTTGTCAGCTATCACCATAGTTATATTGAAAGTGAATGGAGTGTTAGCATGCTTATGTGACCAGTGCTCTACTCAGTTTGCTCCTTATGGCGGGAGTTGCAGTAACCCAACAAGGAGGAGGGTCTGCGGGTGCCTCAGCAGTAAGACCCCTACCAATCAGCAAGATTGCTGTGCATAGGTACATCCCCTTTAATGGCACCATACATATAATATATTGAACAAATGTTAACTTTTCTTGAAGGAATGTGGAAAAAAAAGCAATTCTGCAATTTTTTTTTTAAGTGTTCACCATGTTAACTTTATTGTGTGGGTCAATATGAAACAAAAATACCAAGTTTATATAATGTTCTTTTAATACACTTTTTGGGAAAAAAATATTTTTTGTCGTTATATTCTGAGAGCCATAGCTTCTTTTATTTTTCTGTCGCTAGAAATGCTTGATAGTTCTTGAATTGAGTATTCTTGAGAACACATAGTATTTCAAAGCATCATTACCTGTTAGAGTCATTCATACAGGTGTTTTTTCTGTCCATATTTTTTACCAACTGAATTAAAAAACACAAGCCCATTGAATTAGATTGGTGTATTCAGACATGCATCTTTTACAGGTACTGATGTTGCACATAAAATAAAATCTCAGGATGTCCTATTTTGGTCCGTATTTGCAGACCAAAATCGCCCATTAAAGTATATGAGTACATAAAATAAATACAGCGAACATGTATCGGCATCACAAATTTTCCTTGCACCGTTTTCTGTGGCTCATGACAAAATTGACATAACTTGGGCCTTCTTGCGTTTTTGTTTTTGTGTGTGTGAAAAACGGATGACACATTGATGCAACATGGATGTAAAAAACACGTATGCACCAAAAACGCACAAGGAGATGCAGTGAAAATGGCGCAATTTTTCACAAACCAAAATTGCAAGCATCTATGTGAATGAGCTCTTAGTTTTATACTGACCTGGCAATACTGGTCTTATCTATATACATAAAAGCGAAAGCCCTCACTCAATGACTCACTGACTGACTAGTTACTAATTCTCTAACTTCACGGTGTCGTACAAGCGTAAAACTTGGCATGACCATTATTTAGGTCCTAAGTAGGAAAAGCAAAGGCATGTCAACTATTCAATTCAAAGCATAAAAATCTGTGAAAAATCGCGATACATGAGAGTTCTTTTCTCAGAAACCATAAAGCCTAGGAAAATGTTTTTTTTGCACACACACTACATACTAAGGCCTTAGTCACACGGGCGTTTTTTGCCGTGATTTGGCATGCGCATGCGTCGGCCGATTTTATAAAACCATTGCAATGGTATCGGATACATGAGCGCTTTTTATGCGCTCGTCCGATAAATTGTAGAACAGAAATCGCAGATAGCACCTATCTGCGATTCCTGTTCTCTTCTCTATATGCGCTCAATGGGGCCGGCGGCAGCAGCGCCGACCCCATTGAGAACATATAGTAGACAAATCATTCTTCTCTGCCACAGCTGTAACAGCTGTGGCAGAGAAGAACGATGTTTGCCCATTGAATTCAATGGAGCCGGCTATACAGCCGGCTCCATTGAAAGCAATGGGCTGCCGGCGATCGCGGGATGAATTGTCGGGAAGGGCTTAAATATATAAGCCCTTCCCTGCAATTCATCCAGAAATGTGTAAAAATAAAAAAAATATATACACTCACCTTGTCCCGGCAGACGGAGCTCAGCCGTGGCCGGCGGCAGTTCTCCTGAATTGCTCTCTCTAGTATTCAGCAGCCGGGGATTTAAAATCCCCGCCTGCTGAATGAGCTGCCTCTGATTGGTCACAGCCTGACCAATCAGAGGCAGCTCTCACTCACACCCATTCATGAATTTATGAATGGGTGAGTGAGTGCTGCCTCTGATTGGCTCATTTACACATTTCTGGATGAATTGCAGGGAAGGGCTTATATATTTAAGCCCTTCCTGACAATTCATCCCGCGATCGCCGGAAGCCCATTGCTTTCAATGGAGCCGGCTGTATAGCCGGCTCCATTGAATTCAATGGGCAAACATCGTTCTTCTCTGCCACAGCTGTTACAGCTGTGGCAGAGAAGAATGATTTGTCTACTATATGTTCTCAATGGGTCGGCGCTGCTGCAAATCGCGGGAAAAACGCCCGTGTGACTAAGGCCTAAGCAGGCATTGTTTGAGAAATTCATTGTTCAACTGCAATAATTTGCAATCAAAACGTGAATCTTGGAAATTTAGTATGTAAATAGGGAAAGGGATCGCAACTTGATTATCTACCTTATCTTTATGTGTATATGCTGAAGAGAAGCTACCTCACCTTTATGTGTATATACTCAGGAGAATCTAATTCACCTACTGTACATAGTGAGGAGAATCTGCCCCATCTCTATTTGCATATACTGAGGAGACTCTACCTCACCTAAAGGGCAAAATCCCATGGCCGTATGCGTAACTGCGCTTGCAGCGATTTAGCGTAGTTGCGCATGAACCAGGTTTTTTTAGGGTTTTCTCGGGCCATCCAAACTCTGCGCTGTAGTAACAATACCGCTTTTGAAAACAAAACCATTGAAATCAATGGTATCTGGAAGGCGTCCTCCTCCATCAGACCGGGTGACAGGCCCACACAGGCTTTCGGGCTAGCAGCCCTCTCAGATCCACTGAGTTATCACTTCTCAACTTTGAGTGTGACAGGAACTGACTTTTATCTAATTCCTGCTACACCCTGGTTGTTAACCCTCTGGTTTCTTTTTTTTTCTCCAGGTATCAGAATGCCTGCCTAGCACCCTCTGCAGGCCATCCTGATACTGCACTCCCACAATAGATAAAGTATATATAAATGCGAAAGCCATCATTAATTTTTCGCTTACTGAATGACTCACCACGAGGGCTTCTTCACATTAACTTGTCAAAGCTGGGTACGTCAGCTAGTATGTATATATTGATGGCAGACCTAATTGTCTTTGTCAGGCCCCATAGCTGCCATTTATAATACTTTGGCACCAAGCGATCATGTTGCAGACCGTCAATACGCTGATAGAGGTAGCCCTCTCCTTCTGTCAAACACCTTAGATGCTGTAGTCAATAGCAGCATGTAAGGGACGATACTACCAAGATCTGAGTTATCTCCAATCCCCGCATGTGCAGGCTTGGCAGTACACAGTCTCTCTGCTGTACAGAAAAAAGCAGTCACATAGATAATATTTCTACCATAAGATTCTTCTAGTAGGTAAGCCATCACAGGACAATGAGTATAATGTAGCATATCAGTTGACCCTTGTCACTTTCATAGCCGGTGTTCCCCACTCACATCAATGGAATGTGGTGCTCCGTAGTTTCCACGATGGTTATTCCCAATGGTATCATTTGTAAACTCACAATACACTTTCACCACAGCAGCACAAGCCGAAAGCTTATCACACACCCTACATACTCACCAAGCCAGCCCACGACACGTCACTTCGTTCAGATGCTTTATGCCACCGACATCAAAAGTAGGAGGTGGTCATAATAATGTGACTCAACTGTGTATATATTAGATAACATTGCTGCAGAGGCAAATGTTTTCAGTTGTCACTACCTACCCCCTTGTTACTCATGTCATATTACTCACCAGTACCTCCCAGCTTTAAAAATCCTCTTCCAAGTCATAACATTCTTCTTCTACCTCTGCTCCTTAAAGGCTTTCTGTCAATGTCCTTCCCCCAGATATTTCCATTTCTATAGCTTTGTACATGTAAAAGGATTACATAGCAGAACTTTAGAAAGCTAATAATTATTATTTCTGAAAATAATTTGCTTATATACTATGAACGTTTGCTACAACAGCAGTGAATTTTGTGTTACTATAATCCTGTTTTTTGGATTTTTTTAGTTCAGCATCCTTTTAGTGTGTAGGCTGGACATTTTCAATGGTTCGTTACTTCTTAATATAATACACTTCCCATCAAATTAAGAGACTTTGAAATTGAAAATGCTGAACTAGAAATGCATTTTTGCAAAAAGGCAGGAGATTGTGTAAAAAAAAAGTCCTTGAACAATAATGAATACTTTGTCGCTTTCATATATAATTCATGATTAGTATGATTACTGTTGTTGGAAAGTACAGGTTATGTTGATGTGAGTGATCAGATCATGCCAGTTTTGTATTATTGCACTGGTATAAATTACTGCCTGTGATGCCTTTCCTTTCCTAAATAAAAGGTATGCTTCACGAATCTGCCCGATGCCCTGATGTGATATTCAATCCTATAATTTGAACACTGTTTGGAAGGTAGCAGAAAACATTAGAGTGTTGTACAGATGTAAAGTCCACGTGCTGTAATTATATCATTAGTGATCTGAGACCCGCTATTTTACATTGTTTACTTTGCAAAATCATACCTGCCATATTTTCCTTCATTAAGGGTTTGTTCGAGGTTTTTCATTTTCAAAAACATGTTTCCCATGCAATAATATAACAAACAGACATATGCCCACCTCTCCCAGCTCCCGACTGTGTTTAGCACCACTGCTCAGGGTTTATCCCTGTGACGTCATGCCTACAGGCTGCTGCAGCCTGCTTATGGGGTATCACAGGCTGCTGCAGTCAGTGAGTTCAGCACTTGATCGGCCTGTAAACTAACACCAGGTACGATGACTAGAGATGAGCGAACGTGTTCTTCCGAGCTTGATATTCGTGCGAATATTAGGGTGTTCGGGATGTTCGTTATTCGTAACGAACACCATGCGGTGTTCTGGTTATTTTTACTTCCTTCCCTGAGACGTTAGCGCGCTTTTCTGGCCAATTGAAAGACAGGGAAGGCATTACAACTTCCCCCTGTGACGTTCAAGCCCTATACCACCCCCCTGCTGTGAGTGGCTGGGAAGATCAGGTGTCACCCGAACATAAAAGTCGTCCCCTCCCGCGGTTCGCCTCAGATGCCGTGTGATTTAGATGAGGGACAGTGCTGTTTGTACCGGAGCTGCTGTAGGGAAAGAATTGGTAGTTAGTGTAGGCTTCAAGACCCCCCAAAGGTCCTTATTAGGGCCACTGATAGCTGTGTGTTGGCTGCTGTTAGCAGTGGCAATTTTTTTTTTCTTAAAATCGCCTCTGCAGACCGTTGCACCTGGCATTAGGGACAGAAGTGCTGCATAGGCAGGGAGAGTGTTAGGAGTGAGTGTAGCCTTCAAGAACCTCAACGGTCCTTTCTAGGGCCATATTTATCCGTGTGCAGTACTGTCCAGGCTGCTGTTAGCTGTGCTGCATTTTTTTTTGCTTCTCAAAATCGCTTCTGCAGAGCATTGCACCCTCCATTGATACTGCAGGGAAAGAATTGTATAGGCAGGGCCACAACACAGTTATTATTCATTGAATATATGCAGTGCTGCCTTTTGCTTGTAAAACAAGTGAAAATAATTCTATTTGTCCGGCCTCTGTCCGTCCTAAGGGCGGTGGACACGTGTCGGCTGCGTGTGACACCTTTAAAAATCATACGCACCCAGCTACGTTTTACTCCTGGCTTCGCCATTTGCTTTCCTTAATTGGGAAAAAAAATACCTGCTCTGCCACAGTTAATAACTCTGCTACCCTCACGTTCTGTGACACATTAGCAGGGACACAGCACAGTTATTAAACTTCTCATGTTCATAGAATATACGCAGTGCTGCCTTTTGGTGCCAAAAAACGGAAAATAATTCTATTTGTCCGGCCTCTGTCCGTCCTAAGGGCGGTGGACACGTGTCGGCTGCGTGTGACACCTTTAAAAATCATACGCACCCAGCTACGTTTTACTCCTGGCTTCGCCATTTGCTTTCCTTAATTGGGAAAAAAAATACCTGCTCTGCCACAGTTAATAACTCTGCTACCCTCACGTTCTGTGACACATTAGCAGGGACACAGCACAGTTATTAAACTTCTCATGTTCATAGAATATACGCAGTGCTGCCTTTTGGTGCCAAAAAACGGAAAATAATTCTATTTGTCCGGCCTCTGTCCGTCCTAAGGGCGGTGGACACGTGTCGGCTGCGTGTGACACCTTTAAAAATCATACGCACCCAGCTACGTTTTACTCCTGGCTTCGCCATTTGCTTTCCTTAATTGGGAAAAAAAATACCTGCTCTGCCACAGTTAATAACTCTGCTACCCTCACGTTCTGTGACACATTAGCAGGGACACAGCACAGTTATTAAACTTCTCATGTTCATAGAATATACGCAGTGCTGCCTTTTGGTGCCAAAAAACGGAAAATAATTCTATTTGTCCGGCCTCTGTCCGTCCTAAGGGCGGTGGACACGTGTCGGCTGCGTGTGACACCTTTAAAAATCATACGCACCCAGCTATGTTTTACTCCTGGCTTCGCCATTTGCTTTCCTTAATTGGGAAAAAAAATACCTGCTCTGCCACAGTTAATAACTCTGCTACCCTCACGTTCTGTGACACATTAGCAGGGACACAGCACAGTTATTAAACTTCTCATGTTCATAGAATATACGCAGTGCTGCCTTTTGGTGCCAAAAAACGGAAAATAATTCTATTTGTCCGGCCTCTGTCCGTCCTAAGGGCGGTGGACACGTGTCGGCTGCGTGTGACACCTTTAAAAATCATACGCACCCAGCTACGTTTTACTCCTGGCTTCGCCATTTGCTTTCCTTAATTGGGAAAAAAAATACCTGCTCTGCCACAGTTAATAACTCTGCTACCCTCACGTTCTGTGACACATTAGCAGGAAAACAGCACAGTTATTAAACTTAGATTATTCATTCACTAGAGGCAGTGGGGCCTTTCGTTTTCAAAAAAGGGAAAAAATTATATTTGCCTGCAGTCTTGCGCCAATTTATTTCCTGCCTGTGAAATCAAATCACTGGTAATACAGCATGCTGAGGGGTAGGGGCCTAGAGGACGTGGACGCGGCCGAGGACGCGGAGGGCCAAGTCAGGGTGTGGGCACAGGCCAAGCTCCTGATCCAGGTGTGTCGCAGCCGACTGCTGCGCCATTAGGAGAGAGGCACGTTTCTGGCGTCCCCACATTCATCGCCCAATTAATGGGTCCACGCGGGAGACGGTTATTAGAAAATGAGCAGTGTGAGCAGGTCCTGTCCTGGATGGCAGAAAGTGCTTCGAGCAACCTATCGTCTACCCGCAGTTCTGCGCCGTCCACTGCTGCCAATCCGAATCCTCTGTCTGCTGCTCCTCCTTCCTCCCAGCCTCCTCACTCCACTACAATAACACCTGCTCAGGAGCGGGAGCACTCCCAGGAACTGTTCTCGGGCCCCTGCTTAGATTGGGCAGCAGCGGTTCCTCTCCCACCAGAGGAGTTTATCGTCACTGATGCCCAACCATTCGAAAGTTCCCGGGGTCCGGGGGAAGAGGCTGGGGACTTCCGCCAACTGTCTCAACAACTTTCTGTGGGTGAGGAGGACGATGACAATCAGACACAGTTGTCTTGCAGTGAGGTAGTAGTAAGGGCAGTAAGTCCGAGGGAGCAGCGCACAGAGGATTCGGAGGAAGAGCAGCAGGACGATGAGGTGACTGACCCCACCTGGTGTGCAACGCTTACTCAGGAGGACAGGTCTTCAGAGGGGGAGTCAAGGGCATCAGCAGGGCAGGTTGCAAGAGGCAGTGCGGTGGCCAGGGGTAGAGGCAGGGCCAGACCGAATAATCCACCAAGTGTTTCCCAAAGCGCCCCCTCGCGCCATGCCACCCTGCAGAGGCCGAGGTGCTCTAAGGTCTGGCAGTTTTTCACAGAGACGCCTGACGACCGACGAACAGTGGTGTGCAACCTTTGTCGCGCAAAGCTCAGCCGGGGAGCCAACACCAACAGCCTCACCACCACCACCATGCGCAGACATATGATGGCCAAGCACCCCGCAAGGTGGGACGAAGGCCGTTCAGCTCCTCCAGTTTGCACCCCTGCCTCTCCCCCTGTGCCCCAACCTGCCACTGAGATGCAACCCCCCTCTCAGGACACAGGCACTACCGTCTCCTGGCCTGCACCCTAAGATCCAGGTGCGAGGAAATACGCTAAAGTATCTTGGCAATTCTGCAAATTGCAGATTGCAATCCTCTACAGTCTGACACTTGTGGTTGGCTGGCTATGGGGTTATAAAGGGTTCCATCTACACCCTCTATCCCTCCTCCTAGATCAAATGAGATGGAGATGGCTGATGACATGCATGAGAACACTGTTTTGAAGGCATATTTCTTATTTAGGTCATATTTCCCTGTAGGAAGCTCCTAGGGAGATATTATGCAACAATAAACAAATTCAGATAGCACTTCCTAGAAATGAGTAGGAAGTGCTAACTGAATTTGTTTCTTTGTTGCATTTGCATTTGTGGAGGTTTGGCTGCCTCCGTATCTGTCATGAACTTTATTCACCCATCTGTCCCAAAGCCTTTTACTTAGAGTATATAGCTGGAATCCACTTTCTCTGAATGCATTTCAAGGCCTAGACCTAAAGAAAGGTGAGGCTGTCAGCGTAGGCTCCTATCTAAACAAGGACTTCTTGGCATGGCAGATAAGTTCACATATTTTGATCAAAATGTGCGCCAAGAACCTTGTATTTTTATGCAGTTAGTAAATATAACAATTATGCAATTTTAATTCAGATATCAAACATGAGTGCTGCTCTAACATGTTTTTCCTAGGGAAATATTAAGACCGCCATTTTAAAAAGTATTCTTTTTCAGTCCATAGATATTAAACATGTAAAAATAATAATAACTGCAGCTGATATTGTGTTTTGGGGTTCCCTGCGTCACCCACTCCTTACACTTGGGACATATGAAGCAGCTGAATTCACTGGGCACAACTACATAATTGGAGTTAACCAGAAAATGAATTATGGCAGAGAAATGTTAAAATCAACCTGTCAACAGAAAAAATAGTTTTAAAACTACTGCTATAGGTGTTCCGCAGCATGACGTAAACAGGACATGGGAGGGGTAACATCACTCCTTAGGGAAAGCAACAAGAAGGTGAGTAAGGAGACTTATAAGGCCTTTTATGCTCCTCTGGGTAATATGCAAATAAGGAAGATGGAACAATACCTCTGCAGCGCCACCCTTTGGATGGCAACATTACTTCAAATCAATGCTTGACCATTTATACAGGTCTGTAGAGCAATGATTGAGAATTGAAAACCAAGCCAGAATCTATACACAGACAGCTATTTTGGGGGGAAGCAAGATCATTGCTCCACAGACCTGTATAAAGGGTCAAGTATTGATTTGAAGGAATGCTGCCATCCAGTAGGTGGTGCTGCAGGGGTATTGCTCCATCCTCCTTATTTGCATATTACCCAGAGGAGCATGGATGGCCTTATAAGTCTCCTCACTCGCCTTCTAGGTATTGTCCTTAAAGAGTGATGATACTCCTCCTGACTCACATCATAGGCCTCTCACTAGCCAAGCCAGGATCCTACTGCACGCTAATGAGAGGCAAAAACCCAGAAACAACTGTATGTATGGATTGTGGCTTGGTTTTTAATTCCCAATCACTGTGCTACAGATCTGTATAAAGGGTCAATCACTGATTTGAAGGAATGCTGACATCCAATAGATGGCGCTGCAGAGGTATTGTTCCATCTTCCATATTTGCATAAATAGGGCACACATGGTTTTGTACAAAAGGAGCCTTTTAGCTTCACCAGAAAGCCTTACTGTGAAGGTTGCGCACCCAGTATTCAAATATGCCTTTTTGAATCAAAGAGGTGGTGCCATCATCCCTCTAGATCAGCACATTACAGAAGAAACCTGATTTCTCCTCCTGTTTGCCATCTCCCCTTGTGCATTGACTTCAGTACTAGTAACTCTGAAATCTCACAAACACGCCATAAGGCTCTGTGGTCATATTTTTTCCGCAGATGTGCAGTGAAGGGAGGTGTATACATGTTGACTTCACCAATGCAGTGTGCATATCCCAGAAGATGTGGCTGGAGAGCCGCATGGCATATTCACGAGATTTCAATGCTCTGAACGCCGACGTCAATACACAAGGAGAAGCACCAAGCAGGAGGAGAGGCCGGGTTTCTGCTATGGTGCACTGACTCGGACACATGATGGCATCATATCCTTGTCCTGGTGCGATATATTCCCTATGACATAATCATAGTTTATCTCTATATATCTACTGGAGTGGAGATATTTGTTTGCCCTTTTGAGGCGTTCAGTAGCTTAGCTGTCGATATACTGGGGATATCCCTCACCCATTGCACCAATGGCATTTGACTTTTTGTATAATTTAACAGTTCATGTACATTGCTGTAATATCCAGAGGTGTGCGATATCTTTTTTTCCAAGCTATTTTGATAGTTTACCCAACAAGAATATGGATGAAACAGCAGAAGCAAAATTTTCTACTATACTCATAACTCAACAATAAAAATAATGAAACTAGAATTGAAAAGCATTTGCCTGCAATAGTTGAAAATCATAATTCAAATGTCTCTTTCTTATAGTATACAGTATGATAGATACTGAACATATTTATTCTCATTATTTATTTAGTGCCAACATACTTTATTGTGCTATTCACAAATGTTAATCACCTCATCAATCCTTGTCACCAATGTGGCTCACATCATGCACAATAGCACAGAAATCCAATTTCCCTTGGAGTGTAGGGAAAACCAGAATACCCACAGAGAAATGTAACAACATTCTCCTTCTGTCGCTTAGCTAGATACGAATGAATGTACCTGCCAGGTTGCAGGGCTGTAGTATAAGGCCAATATAATGTAACCAGGCCATCTCCAGCCGCACTCCGTGCCCAAAATGGTTCTATTCAGTTATTAAAATCAGAAGTGAGTCAGTTTGTGAAACAACTTGTAGACCATCAACTTTGTCCCGGCCAAACCGGTAGCAGTAGAGACACGAATAAGAACTGCATGGTCAGAAGCGCATAATCAGGCTTACCGATAGTTGTCTTTTAACTGCTCTTGGAATATAGGCTATGTTTTATGCTATGACTAAGGCAGATGTTCTGCTGAAACATGTCAGCAATTTAGGAGGTACCTGTGTGCACATGGGCTGAGGCTTTTAATATGAATCAATAAATTTTAAGTTTTATCTTATCTTCAGAAGGGGTAGCATCTCTCCTTAGGGAGAGCACTGAGAAGGTGAGTGAGGAGACATAAGGCCATCCATGCTCCTCTGGGCTTCCTTATTTGCATATTATCTTATTTTTGGATGAGGGATACTATTTTAGGGTCTATTTTTCTCTTTAATGTCTCTCTGAAATGAAACGTCCTTGGCATCATTTTCAATGGCAGCAACATACTATACATGTAGGAAGTATAGCATGGCTTCACTAATAAAGATTTAAGTATGGGGCTGTCCACATCTACTACAGCCTCGCTGCAAACTAAGGAGTCCAATTCAGGATAGCAGACTCAGCCAGGATTGCAGCGGAAAGTTTGTCCTGAATTAGGTGCTGCAGTGTCCTGGTTCTTTCTCTGTCTCCTTGTGTCTTAAAGAGCTACCCAGCGAGCATGCGAGAAGAGGAGGAAACTTGGTACATGATGTGCTTCCAAGCTCTGCAATCGGAGGCTAGAGTAGACCACTTGCTGTGCTAAATAGAACAGGCTTCAAGGGAGTTCTTCAGTGAATCCTTAGGGTAGTTTCATATGGGTGATCGGGATATTGCTGCAAGAAAATCGCAGCAAAAATGCGTCTTTGTTGACATGATTTTTGAGCATCAACGCTGCTTTTTCTCGCAAAAACATTGCTGCCGCTTGCGATTTTCTCATAGGTTTTTTTGCACAATTTTCTTGCAAGAAAGGCAATAGGACTTTCTAATGTTAAAAACGCATCACATCAGACAAGAAACGCAAGTTCGTGCGTTGCAATAAAACAAAGGCTTCATAGAGAAACATGGACGATAAAAAGAGCAAAACATAGAAAGATAGGACATGCCGCGATTTTTTTTTTCACACAACATCGTATGAGTAAAAACATTACAAGTACGAAGGTAACCATCTTGCCATACAACACTGTATTAGGCAGACGGTGTCCAAGCATTATAGATTTTTCTAGCAACTCTGCTCACATTGCATGGCCAAGATACGCGAGTCTGAGTCCGGTCATCTTGCCCTCCAGTGATATATAACGGGTCTTATACGATTCAGGACTTCTCTGTTTGTTACTCTTGCTGTCGAGGGCATACACAGCAGCTTTCGCCACCAACACAGCTCAAACGTATCAATCCTCCTTCTATCAGCTTTTTTTGCAGTCCAGCTTTCACATCCATGCATAGCTGTGGAGAAAACTATGGTTTGCACTATCCTGTGTTTTGTTGCTATGCCGATATCCCTACGTTTCCAGATTTTGTCCATATTTAGCATTGCATTGCTTCGCCCCAAGGTTATAATACATTTTATCTCTGGCATGAATTCTCCAGTATGGTCAATTTTTGAACCAAGGAAGATAAAGTTTTGCACATATTCTATGGCCTCATTGTCGATTTTGATTTGAATTTGGCTATTTTTTCCAGTTGTCAAAATTTTAGTCTTCTTGCCTAGGCCCCACTGCATATGGAGCAAGAAGTGCTGAACCCTAAAAAGGACTGCTTGGTCACTCAGGATGCTGTCAAGTGATGTGGTCATCTCCAAGGTCAGCAACACAAGACCCATACATCTGAACCACCTGCATGAAGGATTGAACTTGGTTGCAGACATGAGTATGCCTTACAAGCCTGCACAGTGTTGAATTTTTAGGTGGAGTACAGTATCTGCAGTACTGATCCCATCATTTATAACCGGGGTTCATCTCACATGGCCTAATGAGCTAGGATGGTGTAGGCTTTTACATCACAGTTGTTCTTCTCTTAGGCTGGTTACCAGGCAAGGCAAGCAAGCCCTGTATGCCCATCATCTAGGCGAACACACTTAGCCTGGCTCTTCGGGTGAAACATGTCTAGCATGGGCGGCCCTACCAGCAGACCAGCAGAATCACTTCTAGCAGAAGAGCAAGCCCCTCCCCACAAAAGAAAGGCACGCATGAGAGGAAGGGAGTACATGTACTGGTAGAATTATATATATATATATTTTTTTTTTTTTTTTTTTTTGTGGTAACTTGGGACCATTCACTCCCATCACAGGTAGATGACAGCAGGTTAAAATACAATTCCTCATTTATTTACAGCTTCAAAGCAACATCAGCTTGTTTCAACACAGCTCTCAGCAACTAAATTTAATGTCCTTTACTTCAGGCTTTCAATACTAGACATTCCAACTGTGGTCCTTACCCAGCTTTCCTGAGGCACAAGATTTGTCTTTCAATTTACAGGTCTCTCCCTGGACCTCTCTCTCTGGCTCTCAAACAACTTCTCCTTGGAGCGTGGCAGAAAGTGACACCTTTATCCTACTTTCTGACACACCCATATATATATATATATATATATATATATATATATATATATATATATATATATATTATATAATAAAAAGTAATAGAAACCATAGAAATGTTTTAATGTTTACTTCAGCTGTAGAATTCTTGATTTGGAGCTTGTCTTGTACTGTACTTGGCTGTACTAAGATGGGTGAGGCACAATCAAAGACGAGAAAATGAAGTTTTCCCTTATTGTGTTCCACATTGCAGTAGCACAGTAAGTCATAGTGCTATTTTTATATCAGGCAGCTGCATATTACACACTTGGGGCTCTGGGTGGAGATTAATGTCTCTTGTTTTGTTGGGTTAAATAATGTCTTCGAAGTCATTGACTAAGCACTCATTATCTGTGTCTGAGACAAAATGTTTTCATTTAGGAAAGATATCTTAGTCAAGGATCATTGTTCACAAGAACTGTGAAATAGTCACCAAGAACAGGAGAATACATTCCAGTGCATTAATGATGCAGTTGCATATGTATGCAGAAAAGTTTAGTACAGATACTCCCCTACTTGCAAACATTCAAGATACGAACTTCGCTAGATACGAACAAGCCTGTCTGTAAGTATGATGTAATGCCATAGCCATAGCATTACAACATACTGTACAGTGATCGGACAGGCATTCTATCAAGCCATGCCATACGTATGGCTTGATAGGCACTCTGTATAACAGCGGTATTTAAAGAATCAACAGCTCCGATGAGCAGCACAGATTATCGGAGTTGTTGTAGGCGGGTGCAACCTGTAAGAATGAGCCTGCACGCGACATTGTATGGAGCGGGATCCACCCATGATCCCCCTCCATACAAGCATATGTAGGTTATAAAAATAGGGGTTATTCACTTTAGAAAAAAGATAACTGAGGGGCGACCTAATAACTATGTATCAATATATCAGAGGATAGTACAGAGATATCTTCTAGGATCCATTTATACCCAGGACAGTGTTACCCCAACTGGCACGCAAGTGTGCATTGACTCCATTTGTTCCTGTATGCATTTTCCCTTAACACCTCCCCCAACAGCATTTTCCCCCACCTCTGTCTCATCTTAGTTTGTTGGTTACATTTTGTTTATCAAAGGAGAGCAAAATATACCTCTCCATTCTCCCCCCCCCCCCCCCATCCTACTTACTAACCTTGCAAGGATAGGCCTAGTTGGTTAAGTAATGTAATATAACTAGCTGCTCCCAGCTATAGCTTGATTTAAATTTAGTGTTACCATGAATGACATGCATGTGTGTCCTGTTGTAAGTGTATTATGCAGTCAAATGATGCAGTTAAGCAACACAGTTCAACAGAGCAGGAGACAGGTAGACTTCACTTCACCCACACCCTTCATATTAACACTCTCATCTTTACACTAACCTCCACCACCATCATCACTACTAGCCTTAATACATTTTTTCCAACACTCAGCCCCAACACACTCCATCCACATCAACCCCCTCCCTGCTCTCCTCACCCATTCACAACTCTCACACACTCCTCACCTTCCTCAAATGCCTCCATCCCCCTCTCATAGCCAAGAAACACCACAGCCACCATCACAAATCTACCAATCACCTACTCACCCTCTCTACCCTACTACTTTTATGTTCAATCATTTTATTAAACATTTTCAAATAATAAACAACAGCATTACAATGGAATAAATCAGTCTGGGAAAAATCTGCATTCAAGACTTGAGTAAACCACATCGCTGATAATTAATCGTATAACTGGTATTTCCCATATTTCCAAATCAGATTATCCAAAATCTAAACTAAACTAGATAAAATAACAGAAAAAGAAAAAAACAAGGGGGGGGGGGGGAGAGACAAGGAAAGAAGGAAGGGGGAAAGAAGAGGGAGCAGGAAATGTGACCTTGCTCAGATGTTAGAGTATACCCATTAAGGGTCAAATCGACCAGATTCCAGCCCAGATTTAAAGAAATCAGAGGCTCTCATGGCTATCCAAGGACTCTATAACTCATAGGCTCCAATCCGATCCTGCTTATCCACAGACCCCTCTTCCTTGTACCTCATGAGCATATCCAATTTCTCTGTCCAGATGATCCTAGATGGATGGGAAGTAGAACGCCACAAACCAGGAACAGACATCCTTACCGCCAGTATAACCAAATGCAGTAAATCTGCCTTAATTTGGGCAATAGACCCGGGCAGCATTAGGAGAAGAGCCATCTCAACTGTTAAGGACACCACCGATCATACCATTATACAGTAATTCCACGCTACTTCATACGTTTCTGACAGCGGGAAACTCTCACCAAACATTTACTATTGTTCCAGGACTTCTCCGACATCTCCAACACACAGCGGAGATCCGGGCATCCATTTGATGCAGCCTCGTCGGAGTCCTATACCAGTGAGGTAAGATTTTGAAATTCTGCTCCTGTAGTCTCCCAAATTTAGTGCTCTTATGACATAGAAGGAAGGCCCTCTGCCTCTCCGGCCTGGAGGAGTTCCTCTCCAACTCCTGCTCCCATTGGTCCGAGTAACTAGGGAGTGTGTCTCCCATCTCGCAGGCGAGCAGCATTTTGTATATTACCGAAATCCCATGCTCAACAGGGAAAGGCATCATGCATAGGGACTCAAATAGCATCAACTGTTTCATCTTCCATATCCACCGGACATCAGGGACTCCACAAAACCCCTCATCTAAAAATAATGCTCCCGAGATAGTACTGTTATTCCAAGCAGCCAGGAACTGTGGGTTGGCGACCAATGGGGTGAGGAGACTCGGGAGGGATACCAAACGCAGCCTCGGCGCAAATACCCCCAAAATGTTAAAAACTCCTATTAGAAACGGTGAGAGTGACTGGAGACTTTCCAGCAACCGTCTCGGGATCCAAGGGGCCCCCTGAACCATCCTAGAGTCTGTTCTATTTTGACCCACGACTTAGATAGTCTGCCCTGCATTAGGGCTCCTTTCCACTTGCGATTGCGTTTTTTGTTAACGCGATTGTCAATGGGACTTTCTATTGTAAAAAACGCAACTGCGTTTTTGGTGCATTGCGTTGCGTTTTTTACAATAGAAAGTCCCATTGACAATCGCGTTTACAAAAAACGCAATCGCAAGTGGAAAGGAGCCCTTAAGGTGAGGATGATTTTTGCAAGGCATGCCTTGTAATAAAGCAAGAAATCTGGGAGCCCCAATCCCCCCTCCTCCTTAGTCCGCGTGAGCAATCTGAAGCTAAGTCAAGATCTACGTCCCATTCACACAAAATTTATGATTAGAGTTCGGATATTGAGGAGAAATCACCGATCAAGATGGCTGGGAGGGTTTGGCATAAATACAGAAACTTTGGTAGAGAGTCCATCTTTACGGCGTTGACCCGACCCGTCCACGACACATATAGCGGGCTCCATTTACTCTGGTCTGCTCTGAGATTGTTCAGAAAGGGTATAAAATTTAGCTCAAATATCCGGGTGGGCCCAACATAAGCGATTATTACAGGGCTTCACAACTAGGTTACTGGATGAATCTAGTGAACCCGATAGGAGACAAGTTACTAGCAGCAATGGCCCTGCAATATAAGAGGGAGGCTTCGGAGGGGGATTTATGGCTACGCGAAAAAAAACGCTATAGAGCAAAAAACTTTAATCCCTTGCTGAGAGGCCCGTGTGAAGTATGGGACGGGATAAGAGAGAGATTGGCTCCGTCACCCTCACCAACCTTTCCCCTGAATACAATACACAAATTACTAGACCTCAGGGCTGATCCAGTCACTGAGTCGGTCTGGAAAAAATTCTGAACCCTCAGGATTGGAGACTTGCTTTCCATAGCGCATCTTTCCCCTTCAGAGATACTCCAAACCCTCCTGCCCTCGCATAAGCTATCTTTTCTACACCAAGCAATGGTGACCAGAGTAATAGGAGAATTCATTAAGAGATATAAAGGGGCTAGACCTATGCTTCCCTTTGAGACTACCCTGAATAACAAAGCCCTGAAAGTAAGGAAAATTGCTCCTCTACGTAAACGCTACATAACACCTCAGAGTATAACTAAACCAGCTTTCATTAGCTCCTGGGAGAAAGAGCTTGGTGTTTCTTTATCCCAAGAAGACATCAATTCAATATTAGCAACTTCATTTGGTATCTCCGCCTGCATTATGGCTCAGGAGGCGCACTATAAACTGCTTGTAAGGTGGTATAAGACCCCGCAGTGGCTCTATGCTTATAAATTAGCCTCCCACGATAAATGTTGGAGGTGCGGTAGAGAGGAGGGGTCATACCTCCACCTATGGTGGAACTGCCCCCCCCCCTAAAATCCTACTGGAGGGGAGTTGAGGAGATCCTGAGGAAAATTAAACCAAACTTCACACTCTCCCAGAGATACTGTTCCTCTGGAGGCCTTCCACAACATTCCACCCCAGAAAGGACAAACTGATGGCATTCCTGATAGACTCAGCTAAAGCATTAATACCACTGCACTGGCAATGCGAAGCACCCCCCTCACTAAAACAATGGAAAGAAAGAGTAGATAGTCTCTTTAATCTAGAAGAGCTGTTGAGTTGGAAGAATGGCACACATAACAGATTTACCAAAATCTGGAACCCCTGGCGCAGCTTGAGGCTCCTGGACATCTTTTCTCATAGAGGTACCTCTCCTACTACCACCACCACCTGAACCTCCCCCTTCCCTCCCGTCACCCCCCCACTCCTTCCCCCCCCCCCCCCCCCATTTACCCCTCCCCCCCAGTCTCCACTTAATTGTTTATTAAGAATTTTATGTTTGATGTTTTATCTCAACGCCTTGGTCTCAGGATTAGCGCTAAGTAGCGCGAAGCAGCGGGATGATTGAGATGCAAAATGCGTACTTAGTATGAATGTAAGCAAACAGCTATACCTCAAACTAAGCTTATAATTTGAGCCAAATGAATGTTTGTTTCTTGCATTGAGTGAACAGATAACTGTTTTTGATATCCTAGACGATTTGCCTGTTAGAAAACTTGAATAAAAATTGATTTAAAAAAAAAATAAAAAAAAATATCCGGGTGGGATCTGCAGGGAGCTGCATCCCCAAATACTTAATAGCCATAGATCTCCACTTGAAGGGAAAAGAGTCTGAGAGTTCTCTAACCTCCATCTGAGGGATAATCACATTTTGTATCTCTGATTTCTGGAGATTCACCTTAAAGTTGCTCACCCGCCCAAATCTTTCAAATTCTTTCATCATGACCGGGAATCCCACCCTAGGGTTTGACAGGAACAGGAGGAGATCATCTGCAGACAAAGCCAACTTATGCTCAGAGGGTCCCTCCGTCATACCCTTCACGGACTCATTGGCTAGTAATTCCATAGATAGTACATAGAGCAGATGCGAGAGGGGGCAACTCTGTCGGGTGCCATTGTGGATCGAGATTCATTCACCCTGGTTCTAGCCGATGGGCTGTTGTACAATACCATAATCCATTCTCTCATCCTCTGCACAGCCCCACCCGACAGAGGTCCCCTCCAGGAACCTCCACCCAACCCTGTTGAACGCCTTTTCTGTATCCACCGCCAACAAGCAGAGTGGTCGGTTTCCCCTCTGGCTCGAGAAATCAGGGAGATAGACTTAATAGTATTATTCCTGGCCTCTCTAACAGGGACAAATTCCATTTGTTCTTTATACATCAGCTCTGGGATGTGTTTACTGATCCTCTTAACGATAAGTTTGGCAAACATTTTAACATCAATATTGATCAGGGAAATAGGTCTATAGTTTGCGCAGGAAGAGGGATCTTTCCCCGGTTTTGGGATCACTGTGATATGTGTCTGAAGAGCCTGAGGAGGGAGGGGACTCACTGACCCTGATTAAAGAAGGGGAGACCCTGATTAAAGAATTGTACTGGAAGCGAGGACATTTCTTACCTGAAGAGCTTGTAAACGCTTACCAAAAACCCATCGGGTCCAGGACTTTTGCCTGTCTTTAGATCCTTAATAAGCTCTAAGATCTCCTCATGAGCAAAATCCTCCTCCAAGGCCCCAGACTCCTCAGCACTCAAGGGGCCCAGACCAAACTCTTCCAGATAAGTCACCTTCTCCTCCCTCTCCCCGCCCCTGTGTGGGGAAGCCGTCTCTAAATTGTATAGCTTCTCATAATAGAGGCGGAATTCTTCTAAAATATCTTGCGTGGGGGCATGGCTAACCGCCGATGGAGTAACAGGCTCCTGCTCTGAGCTCCCGCCGGACCCGCCGACATACCAGACCTCCGTGCCACCGCAGACCCGATAACCCACTGGTATGAGAAAGAGGAGACCTGCAGGGACCCCCAGGTACTCACACAGATCCTCCGTTCCAGGCATGGAGCGCTTCCTCCGCTCACCTGAAGAGTTCCCACGCCGAGCGGGAGGAACAAGATGGCGCCGCGCCGCCCGACCCAAGAGGGCAGAGGGGAGAAAGAGGAGGCAGCGCTGAACGCTGCAGGGACATACCCCGCCAGGTCCTCCAAGGAACCAGCCGCAGCCCAAGGGGGAGGGAAGACAGCAGCAGCCTCCAGCTCTGATACGGAGCTACAAGTAAGCAGAGCAGGGGATGAGGTGGAGAGAAGGGGGGGGGGGGGAGGAGCAGCAGCACGCCAAGTAGCAGGAGGACTGAAGCTGCACACACAGTAAATGTGCACACTGAAGGAACCCCTCTGAATAAAGGCCATAAAGGGCACACTGAGCCCTGCCTAAAGAAGACCCAAGTGCCCAACCACTTGCAAGGGGAGCCACCAACAACCCTTCAAAGCCCCATGAAACAGGGAAGCATAAAAGGGAACCCAGACCCCAGCACGGTCACAGAATGCATGACAGAGCCAGATTATGCTGCCTCCCCACTCCCGCAGAGACCCCCCCTCCCAGACACCCTGCCATACAACAGCAGCCCCGAGCGAAGAAGGGCCCCCCACAAAAAAAGGGCCGATCGCCCCTCCCCCAAGCCCATAAGAAAAGAGAATGATGCAGAGACCCCAAGCTCCAACCCAAAACAGCAGTACTCCCCCGATGCGATCCGATCATCCCAGACCAGCGACGACGACTGGGATTGGAGGGCCCACTTGAAGTCTATCCCCACAAAAGGGGAAATGAACAACCTATTGCTGAAGCTGGACACAGCACATAAACAAAACATAGCCGTCTTGCAGAAGGACATCAGAAGCATAGGGCAGAGGGTAGTCGAAGTGGAAGAAACCCAAGATAAATTCCAAAGCACCTTAACAGAGCATGTGCATATTTTGGAAATGCAAGCTCATCAAATTGCGGAGTTAATGAATCACATAGACGACATTGAAAACTGCCATAGGCGCAATAATCTTCGCATAAGAGGCCTATCTGAGGAGATCGGAAATGGAGAAATTGAGGACTGGGTTACAGAACTATTCAACTACCTCCTGGAAAGGCCACCAGACTCAGTCCTGGAACTAGATCGAGTTCACCGAGCGCTGGGCCCGAAACCGTCAGATCCTAAAAAAACCAGAGACGTGATATGTCGTGTCCACTTTTATAAAGAAAAAGAACAAATACTACAGAGGTCACGCACAATGGAGGACTTACACTTTAAGGGCCACACGGTAGAGATTTTCCCGGATTTATCCAAACGCACCGTCCAGCTCCGCAGAGCTCTCAAACCAATATTAATTGCTCTGAGAGAAAAAGATATCCAGTACAGATGGGGTTTCCCCTTACAGCTACAGGCCAAAAAAGATGGAAAATCGGCTATCTTTAGACATCTAGGGGACCTACCCAGGTCCTGGGGACCCTGGAACTACCCCAAATAGCAATCCCGGATTGGCCCAAAGTAGGAGGATTGATGGTTCCCCCGCCCAGAATGGAGTGGCAGATGGCAGGCGACACAAGAAAGGGGACTAAGAGCAGACCACCAAGAGAGCAAGGCACAGAATGAGAGTTGACGAGCAACCAGGCCGGCGAACCGTTTCCTGCTGGTCCAAGCCACCAAGAAGATCTCCCTTGATAGAGACTCTTCTTGCCTCTACTTGAACTCGAAACTCAACCTCTGACCTCTGTCTAAGACGCTAAAGGGTCCTGCGGCGGACACGACTGTAATCTGCAGATAAGCAAAAAGTCTCTTTACCTTTCCTATAACTAATTCTTTCTCCTTCCCCCCTCTTACCTCCCACCCCTCTTCCTCTCCTCCTATTTTTTCTTCTCTTCTTTTTTTTCTCTCCTCTCTTCTCTTCCTTCTCTCTTTTCCTCTTAACTTACCCCTTTCCCCTCGAGAGGGTACAGTAAATGTTTCTAATCGGCGGAGAAGGTGTGTGTGGACCTCCATTGTTGGTCTCCCCTCTCCCCCGCCTAGACTAGGCAGTAGAGATGAGTGAGCACCAAAATGCTCAGGTGCTCGTTGCTCGAGTCAAACTTTCCGTGATGCTCGAGGGTTCGTTTCGAGTAACGAACCCCATTGAAGTCAATGGGCGACTCGAGCATTTTTGTATATCGCCGATGCTCGCTAAGGTTTTCATTTGTGAAAATCTGGGAAATTCAAGAAAGTTATGGGAACGACACAGAAACAGATAGGGCAGGCGAGGGGCTATATGTTGGGCTGCATCTCAAGTTCCCAGGTCCCACTATTAAGCCACAATAGCGGCAAGAGTGGGCCCCCCCCCCAACAATTTTTACTTCTGAAAAACCCTCATTAGCAAGGCATACCTTAGCTAAGCACCACACTACCTCCAACAAAGCACAATCACTGCCTGCATGACACTCCGCTGCCACTTCTCCTGGGTTACATGCTGCCCAACCCCCCGCACGACCCAGTGTCCACAGCGTACACCAAAGTGACCTTGCGCAGCCTTCAGCTGCCCTCATGCCACACGCTGGCCTCATAGCCACACCACCCTCATGTCTATTTATAAGTACGTCTGCCATGAGGAGGAACTGGAGGCACACACTGCAGAGGGTTGGCAGGGCCAGGCAGCGACCCTCTTTAAAAGGGGCGGGGCGATAGCCCACAATGCTGTACAGAAGCAATGAGAACTCCAATCCTGTGCCACCTCCGTCAGGAACTGCAAACGTGTGCATAGCAATGGGGAATCCATGTGCCACACAGTATTCATTCTGTCAAGGTGTCACATAGCTCAATCCACACTGCAAGGGGAAAGCAGTCAGCGCTCTGCCCTCTACCCACGTCAGTCAGTGTCTTTGTGCCAGACAGGTCAAACACCGCGATGGGAACAAAGTTTGCACCAACAGCATAGGTGGGTCCTAGGAAGCCCTGTGACATGAACAAAAAATTGATCTGAGCCGCCAAACATGGCAGACTTGCACCGCGCCCACGACATAGGCCTCGGCCCACAGCTTCAGCAATCCTAGGCAGGAAGCGGACTTTCAATGCAACCAGGACATAGGCCTCTGCACAAACCCTCAGCAATCGCGTGCCTCCAATGCTAGCGTAGCTGTGCCCGTCTCATTAGCGCTGTATTGCTCCTGTAGTTTGTCCCAATGCAGTGCCCCGGATAGTAGAGCTAACGTCAGATTAAATACAGGTGGGCTTCGACCCACACTGCATGCCCCAGTCAGACTGGGGTTCTTTATAAGTAGACACAGGCAGGTATAACTCCGTGTGGACCGACAGCATGGGTGGGTCCCAGGAAGCCACCGGCGTTACATAAATAAATCCCATTGCATTGCCCAGCACAGCTGAGGTAACGTCAGATTAAATGCAGGTGGGCTTCGGCCCACACTGCATGCCCCAGTCTGACCGGGATTTTTAATACATAGACACAGGCAGGTAGAAATCCCTAATGTGAAGTCCGTGTGGACCCAAAGCATGGGTGGCTCCCTGGAACCCACCGGCGGTACATAAACAAATCCCATTGCAGTGCCCAGCACAGCTGAGGTAACGTCAGATTAAATGGAGGTGGGCTTCGGCCCACACTGCATGCCCCAGTCTAACCGGGGTTTTTAATACATAGACACTGGCAGGTACAAATCCGTAATGTGAAGTCCCTGTGGACCCACAGCATGGGTGGCTCCCTGGAACCCATCGGCGGTACATAAATGTATCCCATTGCAGTGCCCTGCTCAGCAGAGCTAACGTCAGATACAATACAGGTGGGCTTCGGCCCACAGTGCATGCCCCAGTCAGACTGGTAATATGTACCTTAACAGTAACCGCGTTGGTGGGAATGTGGTGGCGACTGCGGACCTAGTAGCGCGGTTTTATTTAGTTGGTTTTCGGAATGTGGCCAGGATTAAGTGGGCCGTGGTGGGGGGGATGGTGGAGGGGCTCTCTTGTTGTGTCGTTAAAGGTGAAATTCTTGGACTGCCACCAGACGGACCAATGCAAAGGTATTTCCCAAGAATGTTTTCATTGTTGGAGGAGGAGGGGAATGTTTTTGAGGCACTACGTGTCTTCTCCACGTGTCCGTGGTTATATGCACCTTAACAGTAACCGTGTTGGTGGGAAATGGCCTCGCTGCCATCATGTCTTTGGGAAGCCTCCGTTTCCACACCCCAGTGACATAGCATTAGCAGCGGTATAGGCAGAGCCCAGAATTAGTAACATTTCAGCGGTAGCATTAGAGACAGGCCCCAGTAACATATCACTAGCAGCATTATAGGGGGAGCACAGTATTAGTTCCATTTCAGTAGTAGTAGCAGTCCAGACAGGCCCCAGTAACATATCACTAGCAGCATTATAGGGGGAGCACAGTATTAGTTCCATTTCAGTAGTAGTAGCAGTCCAGACAGGCCCCAGTAACATATCACTAGCAGCATTATAGGGGGAGCACAGTATTAGTTCCATTTCAGTAGTAGTAGCAGTCCAGACAGGCCCCAGTAACATATCACTAGCAGCAGTATAGGGGGAGCACAGTCTTAGTTCCATTTCAGTAATAGTAGCACTCAAGACAGGCCCCAGTAACAATTCCGAAGCAGCAGTATAGGGGGGAGCACAGTCTTAGTTCCATTTCAGTAATAGTAGCACTCAAGACAGGCCCTGGTAACAATTCCGAAGCAGCAGTATAAGGGGAGCGCAGTCTTAGTTCCATTTCAATAGTAGTAGCAGTCAAGACAGGTCCCAGTAACAATTCTGAAGCAGCAGTATAGGGGGAGCACAGTCTTAGTTCCATTTTAGTAATAGTAGCACTCAAGACAGGCCCCAGTAACAATTCCGAAGCAGCAGTATAGGGGGAGCAGAGTATTAGTTCCATTTCAGTAGTAGTAGCAGTCAAGACAGGGCACAGTAACATTCCCGTTGCAGCAGTTTAGGAAGATAACAGTCTCTTGCACATTTCAGTAGTTGCAGTATAGACAAGGCCCCAGTTACATTTATGTAGCAAAAGTGTAGGCCAACCCCACACACCTTGCTGTACCATGAGTGCAGGCGAAGCCCTTAAAAATTACTAGGATTACACTGTAGGCGAGGGCCCAAAAAAATTGGTGTACCAACAGTACTAATGTACCTCAGAAAAATTGCCCATGCCCAACCAAAAGGGCAGGTGAAACCCATTAATTGCTTTGGTTACTGTGGCTTAATTTGTAACTAGGCCTGGAGGCAGCCCAGTTAAAATAAAAATTCGTTCAGGTGCAAGTTTCAACGCTTTAATGAGAATTGAAACGTATAAACATTGTTTACAAAAGTAATATGACTGAGCCTTGTGGGCCTAAGAAAAATTGCCCGTTCGGCGTGATTACGTCAGGTTTCAGGAGGAGGAGCAGGAGGAGGAGGATGAATATAATACACAGATTGATGAAGCTAAAAGGTCCCCCTTTTTAATGGTGATAGAGAACGATGCTTCCATCCGCGGGTGCAGCCTACGTATTGTTTAGGTACCGCTGCTGTCCGCTGGTGGAGAAGAGAAGTCTGGGGAAATCCACTAAATTCACACAATGTGCTGTCAGGGAGATATAGTGGCCCTGCCCGCCTGTGCTTGTCCACGTGTCCGTTGTTAAGTGGACCTTGGCAGTAACCGCGTTGGTGAGGGCACGTACAATGTTGCGGGAGATGTGGTCGTGCAGGGCTGGGACGGCGCATCGGGAAAAGTAGTGGCGACTGGGAACCGAGTAGCGCAGGGCCGCCGCCGCCATCATGTTTTTGAAAGCCTCCGTTTCCATAAGCCTATGCGGCAGCATCTCCAGGCTGATCAATTTGGGCTATGTGCACGTTTAACGCTTGAGCGTGTGGGTGCGTGGCGGCGTACTAGCGCTTGAGCTCAAACAGTTGCGCTAGCGACGGCTGGACGCTGCACTGAGAGACATTGCTGGATGGGGCCGAGGACAGCGGAGGTGAGCGTGTGGGTGCAGGCTGGGAGACGGTCGTGCCTGTGTCCTGAGAGGGGGGTTGGATCTCAGTGGCAGGTTGGGGCACAGGGGGAGAGGCAGTGGTACAAACCGGAGGTGGTGAACGGCCTTCGGCCCACCTTGTGGGGTGCTTGGCTATCATATGCCTGCACATGCTGGTGGTGGTGAGGCTGGTGGTGGTGGCTCCCCAGCTGATCTTGGCACGACAAACCTTGCACACCACAGTTCGTCGGTCGTCTGCACTCTCAGTGAAAAACTACCACACCTTTGAGCACCTCGACCTCGGCCTCTGCAGGGTGGCATGGCGCGAGGGGGCGCTTTGGGAAACAGTTGGTGGATTATTCAGTCTAGCCCTGCCTCTACCCCTGGCCGCCGCACTGCCTCTTCCAACCTGCCCTGCTGCTGCACTTGCCTCCCCCTCTGAAGACCTGTCCTCAGTAGGTTTAGCAAACCAGGTGGGGTCAGTCACCTCATCGTCCAGCTGCTCTTCCTCCGAATCCTCTGTGCGCTCCTTCCTCGGACTTACTGCCCTTACTACTACCTCACTGATAGACAACTGTGTCTCATCGTCATCATCCTCCTCACCCACTGAAAGCTCTTGAGACAGTTGCCGGAAGTGCCCAGCCTCATCCCCCGGACCCTGGGAACTTTCCAAAGGTTGGGCATCAGTCACGACAAACTCCTCCGGTGGGAGAGGAACGATTGCTGCCCAATCTGGGCAGGGGCCCGAGAACAGTTCCTGGGAGTCTGCCTGCTCCTCAGAATGTGTCATTTTCATGGAGTCAGGAGGCTGGGAGGAAGGAGGAGCAGCAGCCAGAGGATTCAGAGTTGCAGCTGTGGACGGCGTAGAAGACTGGGTGGTTGATAGATTGCTGGATGCACTTTCTGCCATCCACGACAGGACCTGCTCACACTGCTCAGTTTCTAATAAAGGTCTACCGCGTGGACCCATTAATTGTGAGATGAATCTGGGGACCCCAGAAACTTGCCTCTCTCCTAATCCCGCAGCAGTCGGCTGCGATACACCTGGACCAGGAGCTCGGCCTGTGCCCACACCCTGACTTGGGCCTCTGCGTCCTCGTCCTCACCCCAGTCCACGTCCTCAGGCCTACCCCCACCCCTCAGCATGGTGTATTACGAGTAGAGCAAAAACAGAACGCTGTAATTAAATGTGCTGCTCTTAGCCTGTGGTTGGAGGCTGACTTCGCTTACGGAACGCACAGCAGAGCCTGGAAACAATTATGCGCAAGCCTGTAGTGAGACCTAGGTGCGTATGACTGAGCTACTGGAATTCACAGCGCAGAACCAGTCAAGTGGCCAAAGGCCAGTGGTAGGCCTTAAGTATTTTGCTTCTATTTTTTAAAATGGTGAGGTGAAAAACCAGACAGACACCGTATGCAGCGTATATTATGTATACTGTTTCCCTCTGGCGGGATGACGGTGGTCATGTAATGGGCACAGCAGAGTCAGGAAAGAATTATGCGCAAGCCTGCTGTAACGCTTAGCTGGGTATTAATTAGCGACTACTACCCCCAGCAGACACGCAGTAAACTGAAGACAGTCACAGGCAGCCCAAATATAATATTTTTCCCCAATTTTTTTGAAAAAGCCCACTGCCTATATAGCCAGTATACCTCTTCCCCTGTACCACTGTCCCTGCCTCACCAGTACTGCCCCTATACTCTGTAAAATGACTGCAGACTGAGGACACTAAGGTCTGCACGCCCGATATACAAAAAAAAATAATTGTGCAACACTGCTAAAAGCAGCCTCAACAGTACTGCACACGGTCAGATGTGGCCCTAAGAAGGACCGTTGGGGTTCTTGAAGACTCAAATAACACCTAACACTCTCCCTATAGCAGCAACAGCATCAGCAGCACTTTCCCTAATCTCTCTCAGCATGCATCTGTGGCGAGCCGCGGGCGGGGCAGATTTAAATACTTGGGTGTCATCTGATCTCCCCAGCCACTCACTGCAGGGGGGTGGGATAGGGCTGGAATGTCACAGGAGGAAGTTGCAATGCCTTCCCTGTGCTTCTATTGGCCAGAAAAGCGCGCAAATTTCTCAGGGAAGGAAATGTAATGGAGTCGAGCACCGCGTGGTGCTCGTCTCGAGTAACGAGCATCTCGAACACCCTAATACTCGAACGAGCATCAAGCTCGGACGAGTACGCTCGCTCATCTCTACTAGGCAGCTCTAAGCTGCATTAATTGATAGTGTGCTTATTCCGGTTTACGTTACAGACTTGCGAGGCCTATCTAAGGCCAATTAATGTTGTTCATTTGTTCCCCCCCCCCCCCACTCCCACCCAGACTCCTTCCATCCCCCCTTTTTCCTGTCTCCGTGACATGCGAGACAATGGCTAGCCTGACGATATGCTCTTATAATGCCAAGGGGCTGAATATCCCCTCTAAAAGAGGACAAATTCTCTACCATATGCGGAAAAAAGAGAGGAAGGTGCTCTTTTTTTAGGAAACACACTTTAAGTCCGGGGAGATCCCCTCATGCTCCACAAAAACATTCCCCTCCTGGTTCCATAGCCCGAACCCAACCCACAAGGCAGGTGGAGTATCTATTGCCTTTCATAACTCCCTTCAAGTACAACCTCTTGGTGTGAGATGCGATCCTGAAGGCAGGTATCTCTTTATCAAAGGTGATTGTTTTGGCAGAATGATTACATTAGCTAACCTATATTTTCCAAACCAGGGACAGACCAACTTTGGATTAGCCGCCCTGAGAGAATTAACGGAATTCGCAGATGGAACAGCCATCATCCTGGGAGGCGACTTCAATCTGACGATGGACCCAGAGCTAGGTTGCTTGTCTGGTAGGTCCTCAGTCTCTCGTTCGGCAACATGGACCCTGTCGAGGGAATTGGGGAGCATGCATTTGGTGGACCTGTGCCGTCTGCTGCACCCGGGTGTCAGGGACTACACTTATCACACATCAGCTCACAATAGCTACGGTAGGCTTGACTATATCTGGAGTTCACATGCCCTCCTAGACTTTAACCCCATGTGCGCGTTTGGACCTCTTGTTTGGTCCGATCATGCACCTGTTTATGCGGACATGGATGGACCCCTAAGAGACCCCGAATACGAGGGTGAAAATTAAACGACAACATTCTAAAAGATCCCACATGCGTTCAGAAAGTCAAGCTAGCCATAAACAACTTCTTAAGTGACCACCAAAATGACCCCACACGGACCCCACTTAAATGGGAAGCACTAAAATGTGTTCTAAGAGGCACTCTAATTTCACAAGGGGCCAGACCAAAAAAAGAACGCTCAAGGGAACTGGGGATCCTACTTCTCACACTACAGGAGAAAGAGGTAACGAACAAGAGGGCCCCGAACGATGCCTTGCGGGCAGAACTATCGACGCTAAGACAAAAAATTGTATCAATCCTAGACCAAAAGACATTGGCATTCAGGGATAGACTCAGGAGGGAGGCGTACGAGGTCGGGGATAAATGTGGGTGCCGATTAGCGCGAGTCCTCCACCCTAGGACCCCCCAAACGTTCGTCCCCAGGATCCAGAAGGCTAGGGGAGAGGCGGCAGTTTCCACAAAAGACATTCTGGAGGAATTTCGCCTCTACTATGAGAAACTCTACAACATAGATAGTCCCACCCAGACAGCTGATGGGGAATTCAGCGAGGAAAGAACCTTCCTCGATGAATATGGCCCGGGTCGCTTGGGGGTGGACGAGTCAAGAGCGATGGAGGAGGACTTTACCTGTGAGGAGATAACCGAAACAATCAAAAATCTCAAAATAGGAAAGAGCCCAGGCCCAGACGGCTTCTCGGCCAGATTCTTTAAGCTTTTTGCGGAATAACTATCTCCGTTCCTAACACAAAAGTCTTTAATGAGATCTCCAGGGGAAGCCCCCTCCCTCCTCAAGCACTCCAGGCTCACATAGCAGTAATATTAAAACCGGGTAAAGACCCCTCCTCATGCGCCAGTTACAGGCCCATCTCTCTGTTAAACCTAGACGTCAAAATGATGGCACAACTCCTTGCAAACAGACTCGGCAAACATATCCCTGACCTGATACACAAAGACCAGGTGGGATTCGTCCCTGGCAGGAAGCCAGGGATAACACCATTAAAGCGATTTCCCTAATCACCCGCGCAAGATCAGCGGGTAAACCACTCTGCCTGCTGGCCGTAGACGCACAGAAGGCGTTCGACAGGGTCAGGTGGAGCTTCTTGGAGGGGACCCTCCGCCGGTTGGGCCTGGGGCAGAGGATTAGAGAGTGGATTATGGCACTATACAATGGCCCCTCCGCAAGGGTACGTGTGAATGGAACCTTGTCGGACGATATACGGATAAGAAATGGGACACGTCAGGGCTGCCCTCTCTCGCCTCTGCTATACGCCCTCTCCATGGAATCCTTGGCCAACGCCATCAGAAAAAATGGCTCGGTCAGAGGTCAGGCGGAGGGCCCCTCTGAGCACAAGTTGGCATTATTTGCAGATGATCTTCTCCTGTTTCTGTCGAACCCTAGGGTGGGGCTACCAGTGGTGATGGGAGAGTTTGAAAGGTACGGCCGGGTCAGTAACTTTAAAGTAAACCTCCAGAAATTGGAGATCCTCAATGTTACCCTACCCCGGGAAGAAGCCGAGGCGCTGGCGGTCTCCTTCCCCTTTAAATGGAAGTAATCCTCCATAAAATATCTAGGGGTTCAGCTCCCGGCTGAACCCGGCAGAGATCTCCGATCTAAATTTTCTTCCCTATATAGACAAACGCAGGGTGGACTTGAACAGGTGGAGTCCACTATATGTCTCTTGGATGGGACAGATCAACGCCATAAAGATGGACTCCCTCCCAAAGTTCTTATATTTATGCCAGACACTCCCGATACGCCTGGGCCGACAATACCTTCTCAACATCCGCTCTCTAATAATTAATTTCGTTTGGATGGGACGCAGGTCTAGGCTTAGCTACAGGTTACTTACAAGAGCCAAGGAAGAGGAAGGAATGGGGCTCCCAGATTTCGCACTATATTACAAAGCTAGTCAGGCCAACTTTGTCCTCACTTTAATGCAAGGGAGACTGACAAAATTATGGGTAGAAATGGAGTACGCAATGGACGCAGAAGGAGTCCAGGGAGCCCCATGGATCCCAAGACGGTTTCTGGGAGACCTGAGCTCTCTATCGCCCCTTGCATTGGAGACCCTCAAGGCCTGGGCGATATTCGCCCCAAAGCTAGGACTTATAACCGTACCAGGCCCCCTCACTCTGCTGTTGGCCAACCCGCAATTCCCAGCAACCAGAAATAAATGATCGGTGTTATCCCTACCTGGCCTCCCCATACCGAGAGTTAGAGACGTGATTACACAAACAGGAATGAGGCCTCTGGTAGAGATCTATGGGACTTATACCCCTCCTCCAGAAGCCTGGCTAAGCTACCTCCAGGTGAGGGATTTTGTGGGGTCCCTGGCGCGGGAGGGATGTGGAAGTAAGCAGTTGACGCCATTTGAACACCTGTGCATGTCTTCGACACCCACTGAGCACGGGATATCAACCATCTATAAGATGCTGTTGAGGGGAGAGACGGGGGACGAATCCCCTAGCTACATAGGCCAATGGGAGACAGAGTTGAGGAAGGGCTTTACCAGGGCAAACTGGCAGAGAGCTTTTCTTCTGTGCCACAAAGCTCTAAATTTGGTAGGCTACAGGAGCAGAATTATAAGGTCCTATCTCTGTGGTACTGGACGCCGTCGAGGCTGCATCAACTTGATAATCAGATCCCCCCGACTTGCTGGAGGTGTCAAAATGGCCCCGGAACAATGTCTCACATTTGGTGGGCATGCCCGCCAGTAAGAGACTTGTGGAGTAGTGTAGAAACCCTATATAATGAGATGACCAGGTCAGCGGTGTCCCTGACAGTTGAGATGGCCCTTCTTTTGATGCTCCCTGGGTCTATCGCCAGAGTTAAGGCAGATCTACTAAGAATGGTCATACTTGCGGTAAGGATGTCAGTCCCTGGGCTGTGGAAGTCCACGACTCCTCCTTCAAGAGTAGTTTGGGCAGAGAAGCTAAATCTACGCATGAGATACGAAGAGGAAGGGGCCGAAAACGAGCAGGAACGATTGGATTCCCACGATTTTTGGAGCCCCTGGATCGCGATGCAGGGTTCAGATCACTTCAAATCATGGCTGAAATCAGGCTGACTTCCCCAGTAAACATCACTTAGCACCGGTAAGCGAGGTCGACTTAATTCCCTAATTCCCTCTTCCCCCTCCCCTGTCACCCTATCTACCCCATTTCCCTTACCCCACCCCAATTTTGGTTTCGATTTGATATTTTCACAATGTGTATTCTCAATTCTTTATTTTTTTGTGTGTTTGAGACTCAGGAATTAATATGTGTAAACCGATCCATAATATTTGTTATCTGATATCCAGCTACGATGGTTATTCTACCATTATGGTCATTTGAGATTGTCTCAGACGGTTATTTCATGTTTCTAAAATGCATATTTGGAAAATTAATAAAATATGATTGAACATAAAATATCTCGTGTGTAAAACACGGGTTCCCCTCTTGCTTTGTGGATTTTGAGGACAATGTTTGTGGGGCTCTAGGGTGAAGGGTTCGAGCCAACCAGCGCCCACACTTTTCTACTAGCTCAAATGCGTCGCTGCGGATTCTGTCCCCAAAGGCCAGCATCTTCTGATCCAAAATTGACAATATCTGTTATTGCAAAGAAGAAATTTCCGCCCGAAGAACATCACTCGGGACTCTTTTGCTTGCTACCTCTCGATCATGCAGAGACGTCACTAAATTCCCAAGTTCTCTAGCGCACTCTTTTTTTAATCTGGCCCCATGAGATATCAGGGTGCCCCTCAGGACACACTTCAGCATCTCCCATTTAATAGGAGTCCGTGTATCATTGTTCTGGTGATCTTTTATAAAATTGGCTAGAGTTGTTTTAATGTCCTGTACACACTGAGGGTCTCTTAGTAAATTGTAATTTAGCCTCCATATTCTCGCTTGCAAATGCCCCCCCCCCCGGAAGCTGGCAAATTCAACATAGACTGGGGCATGGTCTGACCAAAGAAAAGGCCAAATGAGCTAGAAGGTTGGCAATCTAGGAGCACATGGGATCGCCCGATATAGTCCAACCTACCATAACAATTATGCGCTAATAAATGGAATGTGAAGTCCCTGATGCCCGGGTGCAGCAAATGCCACAGATCCACTAAGCGCATATTGCCCAGCTCCCTTAACATGGAACAGGTTGCCGCCCTTGAGATTGAGGACCTACCCAAAGATGAATCCTGCATCTGGTCCATTGCCATG
This sequence comes from Eleutherodactylus coqui, assembly GCF_035609145.1. Taxonomy (NCBI): domain Eukaryota; kingdom Metazoa; phylum Chordata; class Amphibia; order Anura; family Eleutherodactylidae; genus Eleutherodactylus; species Eleutherodactylus coqui. The sequence goes on from NC_089839.1 coordinate 58,421,400, forward strand.
TTAAAATTGCCTTCCAGTACAATGATGGCCCCATCTGCGAACTTCACCAGCTCCCTCAACGTGGTAAGTCCAAAGGTTCGGGAAATAGAGGTTAGCAAACGTAACCACCCTGCCCAACACTTTGGTCTTAATGAATAAGTATCTGCCCTCTGGGTCACTGAAAACGCCAAGGGGATTGACCTGTAAGAAACTGTGAAACGTGATGGACACCCCTCTAGGCTTTTCAGATGGGTCCGGGCCGTGGAACCAAGTGGGGAACAATTTTGTAGAGCATAGAGGGATCTCACCCACCTTGAAATGCGCCTCCTGAAACAGGAGTACCTTCAACCCCTTTTTTTGCAGGAATGATTTTTAGAAGGAATGTTCAACCCCATGCCGTTATAAGAGCAAACCGTCAGGCTAGACATATCTGTAGACATCTGGAGCAATGCAAGAAAATCTTGAGCACAGGTCTAAATTGGGAGGGGGAGGAAGGGAAGAAAAAACAAAAACATTCTTAAGGCTCAATCAAAACCTCAACGGGCTAGACTTGCCACGGTAACCCGCCTAACACCAGCTATTAATGCACCTAAGAGCTGTCTACCTTAGGTAGGGGAAGGGGAGACCGAAGACAGGAGTCTGTCCCCACCCTTACCACCAACCATACATTTTTTCATCATGGAAGAAACAGGAGAAAAGAAGACAAAAAGGAAGGGGGGAGAGAAAGGAGAAGAAAAAGAGGAAAATTTGCATGAATGAAGCTGAGAATAGCGTCTGCCGCAGGACCCTAAGCAGCACCAGAGGAGAAGAAAAGAAAGAGTAATATAACAGAGAGGTGGAGCGAACCACATCCAGAGAGGAAAAGAAACTGGATTGGAGAAAGCACCCCAAGCTGCCTAATATCAAAGTAGCCTGAGTATCACTGTGAATGATAGACTGAGGAAATCATCCATTATTTTGTTCCCTCGGAGATTTATTCTTTGCTCCTTATCCATTGCCACCAACTACCTGCCAGTCCATGCTGGTTGGGGGCACTGGCATCCCCCCAACTCTGGGCCAGTCTGGAATCACGATTTGGGTTTGCTCCAGAGTCCCCAGGAACTTGGGTAGATCGTCAAGATTTCTAAAGATTGCTGTTTTCACTCTTTTTCTGGTTTGCAGCTGAGGGGAAATCCCCATCTGTAGGGAATTTCTTTCTCTCAAGGCATTTAGAAGGGGCCTAAGGGTGAACGCTTGAAGACATCTGGAAATACAGACACTGGAAACCCTTGGAATTCCAATTCTCTGGCTTCCCGTATCTTTTGCAGGATTTGTTCTTCTTCTCTATAAAAGTGAACCCAGCATAGCACATCTCTGAGTTTTGAAGGATCCGTAGGCTTCGCACCAAGTGTGTGGTGAACTCTAATTCAAGAGCCGCATCTGGTGGTCTGTCCAAGAGATGGTTAAAGAACTCACAAGTTGACTGTAGACCACCTCCTCAGAGAGACCTCTTATACGGAGATTGTTGCGCTTATGGCGGTTTTCAATATCGTCGATATGATTGGTCAACTCTCAAATTTGGTGAGCTTGCGCTTCCAGGATTTGTACATGTTCTTCCATCATGTTCTGACACTTATCCTGGGTCTCTTCCATCTCCACCACCCTCTACCCCACATGCCTTATATCCCTCTAGAGCACGGCAATATCTTGTTTATGTGCTGCATCTAGTTTCTGTAGCAGAGAGTTCATCTCCAATTTCGTGGGTATAGCTTTTAGATGGGCCTTCCAGTACCAATCATCCTCAGTTCCATGAGCATCCCTTGCCCCCAGGGGCTGGACTGCGTTGTGGGCCCAGATCAAAAGGTGCATGCTGCCCCCACTACCTCCCCATGACAGAGTGGCTACCCTCCTGACTTTCCCTTTTTGGAGGGTGCTTCTCCCTCTTGGTCTGCATGCCTGATGGAGGGTGCTGGCTGGCATGGGCCAGGGGGAACATTTATGGGAGGGGAGGAGTGCTTAGTGGATCCAGCTCCCACTGATCACTCCCTTGGTCAGGGCTCAGGTGTGACTCCAGGGTCGCTGAGGAGGACTGCATAGGGGATATGGACTTTGGAGGACTGGAAACCGTCTTCTCAATGGGTGCCGCAGCTGCCTTTTCATCCTGAGCACGGTCACCACCCCTCCCCCCTTCCTATGTCTGGCTTCCACTACCCACTGCAAGGCATAGTACCTTCTCGGGACAAGGGTCCCCTGGAGTCTCCGCTGCTGCTGATGCCGGACTCACGGGGGCCCTCTCTTCTGTACTCGGCACTGCTTTCAACTTCTCCTCAGCGGCTCCCCGAACAGTATGGCGCAGTGCCATCTTTAATTTGCCATTCAGTGCCAGTGGCCCCTCCGGAGAGCGGAGAAAGCACTCTAGTCCTGTTGCGGCGAATCTCTGCTGCTGACCTGGCGTGTCAGAGGTCCTCTTCTTCCCCGTGGCTGTCCAAACGAGGGGCTGTGCCGGTGGATTCATCCCTGCTATTGGCTGTTTGGGCAGGAGCTCAAGACATGAGCGTCCTACTCCATCGTCGGTAAGCCACGCCCCTCTACCCTACTACTTTTAGCTGCGGGGGACATCTTCCCCAATCCTGGCCCACCCCGCACTGGTCCCTGCCAAAACCTTCCCCCAATCACACCAAAACACCCCCGAGCCCAACCATTATACTCTCCATGTCCACTTAAATGTGTCCTTTGGAACTCCCAATCCGCATGCAACAAACTCCCAACCATCCACAACCTTGCCACTTCCAAACATCTCAACCTACTCACCTTCACTGAAACATGGATACAGCAGTCTGATTCTGCCTCTCCCACTGCATTGTCCTTTGATGGGCTACAGTTCTCCCACACCCCCAGATTGGATGACAGGCATGGCAGAGGAGTAGGCGCTCTCCTCTCGCCAAACTGCACCTTCCAGGTCATTCCCCAGCTCCCTCCCTCACTTTATCGTCATTCGAAGTCCATACCCTATAACTCTTCAGTCTACTGTCCTGTGTGTTGCAGTTATGTTCCGGACCCTGGGTCCCATACACCTGTTCCTGGACCATTTTGCTGCTTGGCTGCTCCACTTCCTATCCTGCAAACTCCCAACCTTTATCCTCGGTGACTTCAACATCCCCACTAACGACCACATCTCCCAATCTGCCACCCAGCTTTTAATGCTCACCTTCTCCTTTGGCCTATCACAACTCTCAGACTCCCCCACTCACAGAGACGGCAACAATCTTGATCTAATTTTCCTCCGCCTCTGCTCTGCCTCCTACTTCACTATCTTCCCCCTCCTGTTCTCAGACCACAACCTCCTTTTCTTCTCCATCTGGCACCCTAGTTTCTCCCCAGACCCTCCCACCAAATGCACCTCTAAGAACCTCCAGAGAGTCCACACCCAGCAGTTTGCTGATACCTTACAATCTTCCCTGTCCCCTATTTCTCTCCTCTCATGCCCAAACCTGCCTACCGAACACTACTCCACAACCCAGCGTCCTGGATGAAGTGGCAACCCCCGTGACCTGAGCCATCCACCGCAAACTATGACAACCTTGGCTCATACCCCAAATGCGCTTCACCTGGCGATGCTCTAGGTGTGCTGAACAACTGTGGTGCAAATCCAAACAGCCCACAGACTTCACCAACTTCAAATTTATGCTCAAAACCTACAACCCCGCCCTCCACCATTCCAAACAAGTCTATTTCCCCTCCCTCTTCTCTTCTCTATCCCACAACCCCAAACAATTCTTCTACACCTTCCACTCCCTACTCAGCCCCAAAGAAGCTCCCGTAATGGATCTCAGTGCTGGAGAGATAGCGGCCCACTACAAAGAAAAGAAATCTCAGAACATTACACAGCTAGCCCTGATCCCGGTCTCTTCAGCACTGCATCCATCACTCATTCACCATCTATACTTGAACCAATGACAGAGGAAGAAGTCTCCAGATGGCTTTCCGCTGCTCACCTCCCCACCTGCGCTAGTGACCCTCTTCTCTCACACCTCCTTCGGTCCCTTTCCACGCCTGTCATTACTCACCTGACTACCATTTTCCACCTCTCCCTGACCTGTGGTATCTTTCCCTTCTCATTCAAACACTCCATCATATCCCCTAATTTAAAGAAACCAACCCTTGACCCGACCAAAGCTGCCAACTACCGACCCGTCTCTAACCTCCCCATCATTTCCAAACTACTTGAATGCCTGGTCTATTTCCGCCTCACATGCTTTCTTTTTGATAACTTACTCCTCGACCCCCTCCAGTCCGGTTTCCGCCACCTACATTTGACCAAAACCACCCTCATAAAAGTATCAAATGAACTGATGACAGCCAAATCGAGAGGTGACTACTCCCTACTAATCCTCCTTGATCTCTCCACTGAATTTGACACTATCGACCATGACCTCCTCCTTGCTATGCTTCACTCTATCAGCCTAAAGGACACTGCTCTCTCCTGGTTTTCCTGCTACCTCTCTGACTGCTCTTCCAGCATCTCCTTCACTGGCTCTATCTTCTCTCCGCTCCCTCTCGCTGTTGAGGTCCCCCAGGGCTTGGTCCTTGGCCCCCTTCTCTTGTCTATCTATACAGGCCAAATCTGACAAACCATCCGCAGATTTGGCCCCCAATACCACCTCTTCGCTGACAACACTCAGTTATACACCTTTTCCCAAGACATTTCTGCACCTTTCCTTCAAAACATCATTGACTGTTCATCTGCTGTCTCTAACACTGTATCCTCTCTTTTTCTCAAACTTAACCTCTCAAAACTGTCTTTCTGCCCTCAACCAGCCGACCTTCCCCCAACATCTCCATATCAGTATCCGGGACCATCATAACCCCCAGATAGCACTGGATTCTGACCTCTCCCTTACCTCCCACATCTAATCTCTGGGCCGAACATGCCACCTGCACTTCAGGAATATTGCTAAAATCCGCCTGTTCCTTACCACAGACACGCTGAAAACACTCTTTGTCACCCTCATCGATTTCTGACTCGACTACTACTGCAACTTGCTGCTCATTGGCCTTCCCTGCACTACACTCTCCCCTCTCCAATCCATTCTAAATACTAAGTTATAGTGCTCATACGGCAAGTTCTCTGGAAGCTGGGGAGGTATTTCCTATACTTGCCTAGCTCACCAATCCAGGACTGTCACCTCTGAACGTCAGTACAGACCGTGCAGCTAATCCGCTGGGCTGCACGCTGTGCACATGCACTCCCATGGTATTCAATATATATATTCAAAAATTTCACATTTTGGTGGTATAATATGTGGGCTAAGCACAAATACAATATACACATTGACTTTGACAGGACCACATGCTTGCTGTTGAACACATAGCTATATTACACATTTATAATCTATGTCATTTTAGTGTGGTAGCACATTTACATGCTGTGGGGACCCACCGCAGTTTCAGTGTGGTTATTTTGCTGCTTTAGGTCTACATTTTATTGAACATGTTCTTTTCATATTCATTGTACAGTACTTGTAAAAGCTACCAGTAAAAATGGGATCCTCTACTGCTCATAGGTGGTACTACAGCTAGTCTGCTCTTGCAGCTTTGTAATCTAGAGTAGACGCAAAATATCTACAGATACCCCTATGGCATTAGCTTTCCCCAACTATACCGCTATAGCAGATGACTACACTTTTTCTTTTTAAACTAAAATTCCAGTATATCAATCACTTTTTATGATCAACAAGACAAAGTGAAACTTTCATTTAAAATATCTGATCAGAAATCTGATATCCAATTTATCTTCTCTAAGCAGATTTTCCTTTTAAAGCTGTGTGCTCAGTCAACCATATTACTGTGTGCATGGGCTCCAAGTCAGCTCACCATAACTCATTTTCACAACCAAGCTGCATTAAATGAGAAGTCCTGAAAGTATTTTATGGATCAAGAAACTGCTGAAAATGGACTGCACACATCTCAGTTTGGTTGCTAGAAAAGGAAGAAAGTTTTATATAGTTATAGATATGTTGTGACAACTGTGGGGATATCAGCTCAATAGGATTACCACCTTCTGGGTCAGATGATTGGCACGCGAAGGAATTCACTTCCGGACCATGGATAAAGTTCAAATCTGACTTCCATCAACTTAGTTATCTTCATAGTAGACATAGCACTTTACAACACAGTGTAGTAATAAGCCCAGGGCCATCCAGACACTAAATACAGAACGATTATTACTCCTTTTAGACAGAACGATTATTGTTGAAAAAAACAAGTGAACGATAATTGTTTAGTCTAAAAGTGAACCAATGACCAAACAATATTTATTATATTATTAATTGCTCATTTTTTATTTGGCGTTCATTTTATGTAGGCATAAAAATCATTGCTAGCTCATTCAATTATTGTTCACCATCACAGAAAGGAGAACCTACAACGTAACTTTTATTAGTATTGGAATAATAAGAAAGAACACATAACTGCATTAAACTGGCAGCTGGCACCTTAATTTATAACTGTATAACCCCCCCTCCCCCGACCAAAAAAAACAAAACACCCCACCCCCCTCCCCCCCAAAAAAACCCAGGCATTAAAAATGCACATTTCGGTGGTACATCACGGTACATGAGAACAAGGCAGAACATAACTTTCTTGTTTATGTGTTTACATTTCTCATGAAGCATTGTTTGGCCATTTATTTTTGTTTTTACTTTATCTAATGATAAAGAACCCCAAAGGGGTTCCTAATCTAGGAGTTCTAGGACAGCAGAAAGAAGAGAAACTACAAGAATCCCAAACCCAAACTACAACTTAGCATGACTCTTAAAAAAAAAGACGAGAAGAAAGATTAACCTAAGTGCTACTCGATGATCAAATTACTCAGGTATCTCCATTGCTGTTGAAGGGCAGTTTACCTGGTCGCCCCAAATTTTGTCAAATTTCTCCAGGCATTTCCTGGCCATATACGTCAGTTTATACATTGGAATCGCAGAATTTACCACCTGAATTCAGGCATTTCCAGTTGATCTCCCAGGGGGTTTCCAATTTATTAAGAGTACTTTTTTGGCATAGAAACTTGTATAGAGTGCAGGTTGTCACGGCTACTGGTAGGCCTTCGAGCAGCCCAAAGAGGCACACCCCAGGGTGCATGATTCTCGGCCACTAACACTAATGTATAATTTACATCCCTCTTGCAGATGGGTTACCAGAAAAAATGAAGCAGAAGTTCCAAAGTTATTGTGGCCCTAAGGTGACCAGCAAGCTTGGAATCACAGACTAGTTTGAGGACTTTGAGTCGACCAGCCTCGGAAACATAGTTGGTGTTCTCGCCTCCAAAGTTCATCTTTGAAAGACAGCTTCACATCCTCAGAAAAAGGTTATTTTTGTTTCCTCCCTTAAACTTTGTTAGAAGGTCTTTATAGTGCAGGATATCCCAAAAAAATTTTGGGGAGAAGACTGTGTCATCTGTGTTTGACCCCTCTTCAGGCTCTGAAATTATCCTATACAAAGCATTCACCTTCTTGCTGTTTCTGGAACTGGGTCAGTAGGATAAGATAAAATTGAACCTATAGAAAAACAGGGCCCATCATGCTTGCCCGGCAGATAACCTCTAGGCAGTCAGGAGAAATTCTAAGTTCTTATAGTCAGTAAGAACTATTATTGGATGGTGGGCACCTTCCAGGAGGTGCCTCCATTCAGTGAAAGCCAACTTGATCGACAGAAGCTTCTTGTTTCGGACATCATAGTTTTTCTCTGTGGGTGATAAGGTATAGGACAGAAATGCACAAGGATGTGGTTGCATCTTATCTCGAACTCGTGACAGGATAGCTCCCACTGTAGAGTTGGAGGCAACCACCTCAACAACAAAAGGCACTTCTGGTCTTGGGTGGATCGGTACTGGTGCTGAAGTAAACAGAGTCTTTAGTTTCTCAAAAGCAATTTGTGCCTCTGGGAACCAGGAAAACGACAAATCCTTAATAAATGTTCTGTAGAAGTTCGCAAAACCAATCAGGTGCTGTACTTCCTTCATATTTTTTGGAATGAGCCAATCCATAATGGCTTTAATCTTGCTGGAGTCCATGTTTAGGCCATCTGGGGAGATAATGTATACCAGGAATTGCATTTTATTTAACTCCCTTTAATCGATACATGGTCACGAAAAATATGGGTGTGATTATTTAGTAGTGGTTTCAGGCACTAGGGTGGAGCCTCAAGTGTAGCAGCTGCAGGTCTGGAGAGTAGGCAGGGAAGAGCCAGAAGTCAGTAATGGGAGGTCTTGGTTTGCAGTACAGATGGATGAGGCAGAATAATCATGCAAGTAAAGAGTGACGGGACCAGGCTTTTATAGGAAGTCCTAATTAGGAACAAGTGGAGCTAGAATAGGGGCTGGATAGTAGGATCTGGTAACAAGCTCAAGGTATGCAGGAGAACTGTGCAAGGCTGGATGGCTCAATAGGAAGAGCCACCGACTAGAGCACATAAGGTCATGGGTTTAAGCCCAGACATAAGACCTGTTAACAAGTCTGAAATTGACTTTTAGGCTACCTTCTAATAAGAGGCACTGAGACATCTCCAATTTGCATACCAAATTTACTAGAGAAGCACTACATGACCTATAAGTCTTCCCACATCTACTAGGCTGAACCCCTCCTGACTAGCATACTTAAAATCTCTGTCTCACAAAGGCACCCCCTTTTTAATCACTTACCAATCTGCACCGTACATGTACAGTGCATGTTCGGGTGTCTGTGTATAAAGTTGGTTCGGAAGCCATGATTGCTACTTACATAGTGGTTTTTAGTCATCTTTGACACTTGACACCAGTTGGCAACAGCAGCGGGCAGCATTTAATTTTGACAGTGGCATTTAAATGTACTAATTAGCATTTGGGGCTTCCAAATTGCCGCCCTGTAATGTGACTGGGTGGTGTCTTTTTGATGATACAACTGTCATCAAAAAACAAAAAATAAACTAAAAATTAGGTATCGCTTTATCCGAAAAAGTCCAGAATTTTAAAATATCACATTATTTAACAATTTACTAATTAAAACTACAGATTGCCGTGCAAAAACCAAGCCCTTACACAACCTGATCCGCAAAAAAAATATGGGGGGTCCAAGGTGGAGGCAGAATTTTCTTTTTTTTTTAAAATTTCATTTATTTTAAAGTCGTACTATATTAAAATTTGGTATTGCTATAATCATACTGACCCACATAATGAAGATAATGTGATTTTTACTGCACCATGAATGTCATAAAAGCAAACCTCCCCCCAAAAATCGTGCACCAGCATTCTTTTTCCTTTTCTCTGCACTTAAGAATTTTAAAAGGTTTTCCAGGCATTATATGGCACATTAAAGGGTACCATTGAAAAATACAAATGGTTCTGTAAAAAAACAACAAGCCCTCATGCAAAACCAGAAGAGCTAAGATTTTTTGAATGTGGGGCAGAAAAAAATTGAAAATGAAAAAGGGCTGCATCAGTGAAGGGGTTAAAAGAAACTGGTGCATTGATCAGCTGATCACTGGAGGCCCAGCTTTTTTAATTCCTGGTAATCAGCTGTTATTGCTGATGGAAGTCGCATCTGGCAATACATGCAGCATTAAGTGCCAGCAATTCAAATAGAAGGCTGCCTATATAATGCATGGAAGCGCTGGCTCTGACAGAGCGACTCTACGTTCTGGCTCATAGAGAAGGAGGGGGGGGGATCACAAAAACAGGACCCCTCTATGACAACCATGTGCCCTAGCAGAGCATAAGGATAGGGGTTATTGCCATTAGACAACCCTTTTAAAATAAACTGCAACTACACATGGACTCTATCATTAGAAGTATTACCTCTGCATAGAGTAAATTAATATTCTCATTTAAAGGGGCATTTCATTTCAAACTTCCACTTTAATTTACTAATAGAGTTTCATTCTCCAGTGAGTGGTATAATCAGCTGGGAACGAGGGAAACAAGTGATGGTAATAAGATTGCTTTTAAGCGTGCATTTAAATCATTGCCACTTAATCGCTCTGTAATCACCTAGCTGAGCAATTGAGCCTTCTTGGACAAGTTGTCTAATTTAAAATGCAATAAACTGGAATTTTATCAAGTTTGCTGAAAAGCTCCCATTAATTGTCTGTCAATAAATATTAATCACAGCTGATTGTTAAGGCTGGAAGCTGCAGGGAGTAAAAAATGAATTAAGTCCCGTATTTGTTACAGTAATGTTCTCCAGGCTGCTGTGAGAGATGGGACACAATGTTGCTTATCTGATGCTACCACACCTGCCCTATTAGGTCCTGTAAGGAATGCTAATCTGGAGCTGTATCTATTGGCAATCAATTAGAGACATGTTCAGCACTTCAATGTCCTTTAAAATCCATAACGTCTTTATTGCCACACTCTTTCAATGTATGGCCGAGGAGCTGAGCCTGACACGTGTCAAATAACCTGATGGGAAAGGTGTTTTTTGAGATTTTTTTCACTCAATAAAAAAAGGCTATGAATTTTAAAGAACATATTTTTAACCCCTTAGATGGGTTATCACACTAATCATTTTCATACCAAATGTCTACCGTAGGAATGCTGTTGAGGGAATGTGTCATCTGAAAATTACTTATCCCTAATTTTTTATATTAATTTTTTTTATTTGTGGTTGTTTTTTTTCCATGTTTCTTTACATTTAAAAAAAAAATCTACTAACTTATTTCTGGACTATTAACGCAATATACCTATGCAAATGCGACGGAATGAGGACTCCAGCGGTACCTTTATTTTTTTAAAATTGGGCTCCTATCTTGAAGATCTTCCTGAGCTGTGTGCAAATTATTAGTGGGCAGTCCACCTCTGCAAGTGGCTCTCTCCTTGCCTATTCTGCTAAAACATGCCTCCTTCTTTGCTGAATGACATCTGCAGTTGTGCCCGCTGGAGGCAACATGCATTTCACCTCATGCACCTGAGTTGCACTGAGGGACCAGGTGCATGTGCTATGACTCCCTCTTGGGTAGGAATGACGTCACGCACATGCACCCAATCGCTCAGTGCAGCACAGGTATGTCATGTGGAATGCACGACATGGAGAGAGCCTGGACCACTTGCATTGGTAGACCGCCCCATCCAATGGCACACTGCTACTTTGCATACGGCGAAGAAGACCTTCGATATCTCAAGAGGAGAGCCCGAACTGAAAAAAAAAAAAGATACAACTGGAGTCCTCATTCATTTGCACATGCATAAGTATATATTAAAAGTTTAAAAATAAGATGGCAGATTTCTTAAGAAAGCGTTCTACACTCTCCAGTAAAATCCAATGCAATAAAAAAGGAAATCAACCTGCTCATTCAGACAAATTTAGTTTTAAGGCCCATTTACACCGGCAGATGATCGCTCAAACGACAGTTTGAGGGACAGCTTTAAGCGATCATTTTGCATAAACTATTAAGTAGGTACTCAGCTACTTAATAGCAATTAAGTGTGCAAATTAAGCCTTCAGCTGCTAGTAGTTAATAGCCCAAGGGCTATTATCTGCACTCAGATCCTTTGTTTTCCATGGGCAAACAATGCTATCAGCACTCCCCGTGGAGAACTGCTGATAAGAGTGAAAGACCATTTTTAGGTTGGACTGAATTTAATGATCAGCTAGCAGTGCCCGAAAAGTGCACGATGGGGGCGAGTTTTGACGTGCCGATGATTGCTAAAACGTTCACCAATTAGCCATTTTTTTTTTCAGCGATCATCGGCTGGTGTAAATGGGCCTTTAGACTGGTACCAAAGATAAGAAAAATGGGTGGAGCAACCCAGTGGTGGTGTCTGAAAGAATATTCAATCTGTCTCTTTTTTTCTGGTATCTTTCCCTCCTACTATAAACATGCTGTCATACCATAATTACTAAAAAAAAAAACTGTCTCTTGACTCGACTTGTGCTGCCAATTACTGATCTGTCTCTAATCTCCCCTTCATCTCCAAACTCCTGGATTCTGTAGTCTAACTATTGATTGAGCAGATGTCTGTTTTAAATGCTGCAATGGCCTTTTCCTGCCTAGATTCCACAAAATGGAGCATGGATTCCAAGTCTTTTTCGGTGGGTAGTGCATGAAGGAGATTCTAAAGGCTTGTGATGTCAGGAGAGGTCCTAGTGGCCCACATTGGGATCAAGACAGGTCCTTCTAGGGAGTTGGAGCCCAAGGAGAGGTGTGTAAAGTTGGGGGAAGAAGCCAGAGCGTCCTGCTTCATGTCTGCCCTGGTGGCAAGCCCCCAGGTCTCAGCCCTGTTAGAGTCCTTCAATAATAAAGATGGCAATGCAGTCCACTGATGCTGAGAGCCTGTATTTAGCATGTGTCCCCTTATGCTGGTTCAGCCATTCGGTGGCCATAGGGTATAGGGGGTGACTCTATGAGTCCTCACCATATGCAGCTGCCCTGGCCCATATTCTGGATTCACAGCAACCAACCTCTCCCATGGTGTCCTGAGTTGTGAGGTACTGGAGCTTGTTGACATTGGCACATTTAATTTATCTGGGCTGGGGGAGCTATGGAGGCAGCTGCCTGAAGAATATTCTGCTCCTCAGTTCTAAGACTGAAGTAAGGGGTTACCCCAAAGCCGGTTTCACATAGGCGAGAAAAATCGCACGATGCGAGAGTGAGTAAAAACGCAGAACTATGAAAGCCCTGCTTTTCAATGGCTTTCTTTACATTTGCGATGTTTTCACTCATGCAATGTTGCGCAAAAAAAAAAAATTGCAGCAAGTTCTATCTTTTTGCAATATTATCCATTGCTTTCATTGGGGGCGGCGGCGGCAGCACCAGCCCCATTGGAAGCAATAGGAGAACTAGGCGAGGAAATCCCTTCAGTGGCGGCTTGGGGAATCCCCTCATTCCCGCGGGGATGAAGGGATTCCCTGTAGTGATGCAAGGATGTTTTCACATTAAAAAACCGTCTCGCCTCCATGGGGCTTTCACATTGTTGAAACTGCAATATTGGGCTGTGAATCATGTGTAAAACTAGCCTCATGTTACACAGCTGTGCCTTCAAGCTCCTTGAGGCAATCGCTGGTGTGTGACACAGTGGCGCAATGTTGATTTTCACAGCCCCTACGGTATGCATTGTAGCGACACCAGTCCATGCTCTGCAGCCCCAGCACCAAGGTTCAGGGGGATGGCTGTTGAAGAACAGTGGACTGCTGCAGTGTGATGATCTGTCATCCCGGTGATAGGGCTGGGGGAGGAAAAGGAGGGAGAGTGGCATGGCGGGGCAATATTTGAATCTGTGGCGAGTGATGAAGGGAAAGGGGAAGATTGGAGTTACCTTGTTATACTGCAATTTTCAGTAGTGAAGGTTTTTTCCGCAGTCTTTTTCCGCATCTTCCTCCTGTGACTGAAGATTGCTGTATAGGAGTGCTGATTGTGATGACTGAGCAGATGCTATGCCTAGCCCTGAAGCTCGTGTAAGGAGCTTTATCACTGTGCCATACCTAAGCCCCCCTCCCATGTGAAGGCTGGGTTCACATAGGGCGGATTTGCCGCGGAAATTCCGCCGCGGCAAATCTGCCCGCGGCCGCTAATCTCGGGATAAGCCAGCCATGATTCTCAGAAATCTCGTCCACACGGGACGGCAAATCCGCTGCGGTAAGTCAGGCTGTAACCGCGGCTGCGGCGGCCGCAGCCGCGGTTTCAGAGTATGCAGCGTGTCTATTTATCTTTTCTTTCTGCCGCGGCCGCGCTCTCCTCTATGGGAGCGCCGGCCGCAGTGGAAAAGCGAGAGGCCGGGCTGCTTCAAAGCCGCCGCGGGGTTTTCCACGGCGGTTCTCCCGGCGGAAATCTTGCGGCTTTTGCTGCGGCCAAATCGCGGGATTTCTGCCGGGAATACGCCCAGTGTGAACCCAGCCTTATCAGACTTGTCATCAGAAAATAGTTTCTTGTTTAAATAAGTTTTTATGTTGAACATTTGTTGTAATTTGTGATTCTGTTAACTGAAGAGTAATCAGAGTTTATCTAAAGTAATCTAACTATTGCAGATACACAAAATAATAACATAAATGGTAGAAACAAATTATATAAACATGGTGGACTGTCTGTACTCAACAAGCTATTAACATACAGTTCATTCACAGCTGTAAACAAGTAATTTAACCTCAATCCTTATTAATTGTAACAATTCTATTTTAGGAGATGAAATCTATATACTTAATAATTAAAGGGCTTCATCTTGTAGTTTGCATAATTTCTGTATCTGATTACTCTTCTACCAAGATGAGAGAGCTGCAAGGAGCCACCGCATTATATAATTTCTCTGCTGTCTGACGCACAGTTAGTAATTAAAGGGGTTTGTTCTATGGAGCTGGCCTTTCTCTAGGTTATATGGGGGAGGGGGTGAGTTGAGTGGAGTAATGCTATAAAAGTGGGTGCAGTTTAATAAACATAAATGTAATCCTGTTTTACACAGACATGAATATTTTTGTCCAGTTGTCATTGCATTTGAGCATGCATCTTCATGGAGGAGTCAGGGAAAACAGTTGTCGGCGAAGGGCCATCTTTAGCCTCCTGGTAACAAGCAGAACTACAGCGATCTCCGAAAGGCAAAGCAGTATGATAAAGGGTGCAATGCTGGCTACACTTCATTTAAGCTTTCGGGGAAAGCAAAGTTGTAATTCTCAGAGTCCTTTGAGTGGTTGTCGCCTTTGGAAGTTAAGATGTTGCACCATTTGGACCTGCCATTTTCTAAACACAGCTGAAACAATACTAAACACAGCATTACATGGCACCCACGTAGATTTAATACATGGTCAATTTGAGGACTCTACAATGGAGTATTACCTTTAATGATGTCCTTATGTCTCCTTTAACCTCTACCTGTCCCATGATGTACATGTATGTCATGGTAGGAAAGGGTTCCTACGAATTGCCAAACACGTATGGAGGCTCAGGAGCTGAGCTCACACTACTTGTAGCGGGAGTCGGCTGTGGCGATTACAGAGAACACTGATCTTGTTGATCACAGCATGCACAAGGTTAACACAGGGAGGAAGCTCCGTCTGTGGCATCATCGGCCCTCCACTGGCTAATTTCCAAAAAAACTAAATGCAGCCAAAATGTTTCTTTGTTCATTTCAACGCTTAGAAGAAATAATAAAGTGATTAAAAAGTCAAAGGTAGGGAATAAATTTATGATTGATGGGGACAGTCAAGGATCCGTATTCTTGCGATTAGTGGGGGTTTCAGTGGTTATAAAGTTATCCCCTATCCTCTGGGTAGAGGTTAACACTTTGCAATCCAATTTTGGAATCAGGGTTTCCTAGATAGTTTTCTCTTTCTGCCATTATACAATGGCACAACCTGCTGGCTAGAGCCAGTACTGCAGTATGAGACATGTCGGAGAGGCCTCCAACAACATACCCTGCTGGACGTCTTCCGACATCGGAGCTACACAGGCGTCAATCAGAGTGTCTTCAGACGTCAGACAGTGGATTGGAAAGGGTTAACTTTAGATTTTAATACAACCTCTTTACAACATACAATATTTCAAGCATTGGTGTGGAGAATATTTCCAAAGAGGAAAACTCCAAATTTTTTTTTACTTTGGGGAGACATGTTCTTAAAAAAATAATTTTCATTCACTCTATTAGGCAATCTTGAGTTAATATAGGGGTTCCTTTGTTCAGAATTCCCATCCCTTAGGGCCCTTTTAGATGAGCCGATTTATCATTTGAACGAGTGAATGACGTAGGAGTTCGCTCGTTCAACCTGAGAAATTGTTCAGTTTTTCACATTCTCTGTATAAAGGCTCTTTCACACGAGCATATATCGGCCGCCGGTTTCACGGCTGGCCTATATATACTACAATCTGATGCATTGGATTCCAATGAATCAGATCACACAGGCGTATTCCCACGGTGTAAAAGTGCCCGGACGGCAAAAATAGCGCTGGGCAGCAAAGATAGTCCTGGAACTTTTTCCCCAGAATACGTTGGCCGCTGCATAGGCTCCTACGGCAGCCAATGACAGCATCCGGAGAAGGGAGGTGGGAGGGAGTTTAGCAGAGTGACTGCTAAACTCTCTCCCCCTTCTCTTCTCCTCTCTCCGCTGGCTGCAGACAAGGGGTGGTTGCTTAGCTCCGCCCTCATCCAGCCCACTCCAATTACAAACACCCGGAGGGAAGGAGAGAGGAGGTGAGCCAGCGAGGGGAAGGGAAGGGGGAGCAACGGCATTGCGGCCTCAGCGTATGTGCGCTGGGCCCATGCCGTCTGAACGGGCGCACAAACAATAGATTTGTGAGCCTGTTTACACGGCTTTACGGCGCTGGCGGGCGCACGTAAAAACGCTTACGCTCGTGGGAAAGAGCCCTAAGTGAATGAGAGGGACTGAACAAGCGCTGTTTAAACCGAACAATAAGAGAACAAGCCAGCTAGATGTCAGAGCAGTTACAAAGAGGGTCTTTTGGTTTGGTGGGCCTATCCTGTACTTCAAATACAAGCCATTTGAAAGGGCATTACATAATGCTTAGTTTCTCCTGTGGAGATGCTGCATAGAAACTGAACACTTGAGCCGCCTTCACAAGCTAAAATCATGCAAGATTTCTTTTGAATGGGGTCATACACCTGAGCGATGTTTTCCTGTATGGCACCGCAATGTAATGTGGGAAACAAATTGCGGCATGTTCTATCTTGCTGCGTGCTCTCGCAGCACAATGTCCAGTGCTTCCAATGGGGATAGTAGTGCTGGCCCCATTGAAAGCACTGGGAGAAACTCAGCTATCCTCTGCTGCAGCTGTGACAGCCGTGTCGGAGGATCCCTGCATCTCCGAAGTGATGCAAGGCTGTTTTCACATGAAAAAGCTTTGCATCCTCGAGGATTTCACATGGATGGTGAGCGTGATATGGGGTGTGATTCACGGCCCCATATCGTGCTCGCCCATGTGAAGTAACCTTAGGGTGATTTTAGACAAAATTATTATCGTTCAAAAAAAATCATTGAAACAAGTGAAACTGAATGATAATCATAAATCACTTGATTCTCGCTCATCGTTAATTTTATGCAGGCAAAAACAAAAAAATCATTGCTGGCTCGTTCACTCTTTCTGTTTAAACAGCGTTTTGCAGTCTTTGACATTCGCTGATGTAAAAATAATGAAAGACAATTTTCAGCGCCTCATCTGAAAAAAAACCCAACACAATATTGAAGTATTGTAGATGAACTTGCACTCACCTGGTGCTCAGTGGATCCTCCAGGATGGGGGATCCACCAGGACCTAGTGTCCCAAGTGGCTCATCATCCTCCTTTCCCCTTTGTCTCTAGCCATGCGGAGAGGCGACCCAGGAAGTAAAGCTCACTGACCAAACAGGGCTTTAGTAGGAACAGATTTCAGTAGAAGAAAAATCTTCCCTGCACTCCAAGGGTTTCAAAATTAGAACAGATCCCAGCGTCCGTAGGTTTTATTAAACTGATGTTTATTAGTGCTACGCGTTTCGGCATTTAAAATTACGCCTTTTTCAAGCAAAAATATCAATCTTGAAACCCTTGGAGCACGGGAAAGATTTTCCTTCTACTGAAATACAGTCGCTGATGTGAAAGACTTAAAGGAGATGTCTCGAGGAAGCAGTGATTTTTTTTTTTTGCCCAGTCCCCCTAATTAAACATACATTACTAATTACCCCTGTAAATTACTTTCCTAGCTGGTTTCTACTTACCGTTCCAGCGTTTCAGCAACTTATAAAAGTTTCCCCAAGATGGCCGCCGGCTCTTTCCACGTCGCTCGCTGCAGCCCGACGTGCGCGCTCCCGAGACGCTGCCAGCTGTGTCTCCATGGCAACCGGACGCCAAGCAGCCGCCGACCGGACGCCCCGCAGCAGCCGACCAGTCACCCACCGCCAGGCAGAAGGTAACCGGCGCAGCCCCCCCCCAGCGACAGCCCCCCCGGCCTAGCGCTAGTTCCCCCATCACATCGGCAGCCCCCCCCGGCCTAGCGCTAGTTCCCCCATCACATCGGCAGCCCCCCCCAGCGCAGCGACAGCCCCCCCCCGGCCTAGCGCTAGTTCCCCCATCACATCGGCAGCCCCCCCCCCCCGGCGCAGCGACAGCCCCCCCCCCCCGGCGCAGCGACAGCCCCCCCGGCCCAGCGCTAGTTCCCCCGGCGCCAGCCCGGCGCAGCGGCAGCCCCCCCCCGACCCATCACTTACCTGGGACGCTTCTCGGGGCTGCTGGGCTGGGCTGGGCTTCTCCGCTGGGCAGCTCCAGTTTCTGCACCTTCCTCTAACAGAGGAAGGTACAGAATGGCCGCTCCAGCGCGCTCCCGAGCAGTGACAGCTCGTCTGCGCATGCGCAGAAGAGCTGTAGCGGGGAGCACACTGAAGCGGCTCGTGCTGAATGGAGAAAACCGGACTGCGCAAGCGCGTCTAAAAAAGCAAGCTGCCGGCGAATTTAGACGGAACCATGGAGACGAGGACGCTAGCAACGGAGCAGGTAAGTGAATAACTTCTGTATGGCTCATATTTAATGCACGATGTATATTACAAAGTGCATTAATATGGCCATACGGAAGTGTATAACCCCACTTTGTTTCGCGAGACCACCCCTTTAACAATACTTAGTAACATAGTATGTAAGGCTGAATGAAGACAATGTCCATCTAGTCCAGCCTGTCTATCCTACTTTGTTGATCCAGAGGAAGGCAAAAAACCCCAAGGCCAGAAGCCAATTAGCCCTTTTGGGGAAAAAATTCCTTCCCGACTCCCTAATGGCAATCAGACTGTTCCCTGGATCAACCCCTAATAGTTCCTACCTGCCTATATACCAGGATTGACACTTCACCTAATATTTATATCCTGTAATATCCTTCTTCTCCAGAAAGGCATCAAGTCCCCTTTTAAACTCCTCTATGGATTTTGCCATCACCACTTCCTCCGGTAGAGAGTTCCACAGTCTCACTGCTCTTACAGTAAAGAATCCCCTTCTATGTTGGTGATGAAACCTACTTTCCTCTAATCGTAGCGGATGTCCTCTTGTTACCGTCGTGGTCCTGGGTGTAAACAGATCGCGGGAGAGATCCATGTGTTGTCCCCTCGTACTTATACATGGTTATTTGGTCGCCTCTTAACCTTCTTTTTTCTAGAGTAAATAATCTCAATTTGGATAGCCTCTCTGGGTATTCCAGTCCCGTCATTCCATGTATTAGTTTAGTTGCCCTTCTTTGAACCCCCTCCAATACCGTAACATATTTCCTGAGCACCGGTGTCCAGAATTGTACGCAGTATTCCATGTGAGGCCTGACAAGTGCCTTATATAATGGAAGGATGATGTTCTCGTCCTTCGCCCCTATACCTCTTTTAATGCACCCCAAGACTTTATTTGCCTTTGCAGCAGCTGACTGGCATTGGTTACTCCAGTTTAGTCTATTATCCACTAATACCCCCTTTTCCATATCACTTTTCCCTAGTGGTACCCCATTAAGTGAATATTTGTGACATCCGTTTCTCCTGCCCATGTGCATAGTCTTACATTTTTCAACATTGAACTTCATTTGCCATTTTCCTGCCCAAGCCCCCAGCTTGTCCAGGTCCGTTTGCAGCCGCACATTGTCCTCCGTTGTATTAATTATATTGTATAATTTTGTGTCATCTGCAAATATTGATATTTTGCTGTGCAGCCCCTCTACCAGGTCATTGATAAATATGTTGAACAGAGTGGGGCCCAAAACTGAACCCTGTGGCACCCCACTAGCGACTATGGTCCAATCAGAGTACGCACCATTTATTACCACCCTCTGCTTTCTATCATTGAGCCAATTTTTTACCCACGTACACACGTTTTCGCCCAGTCTGAGCTGCCTCATTTTGTATATTAGCCTATTATGTGGCACGGTGTCAAAGGCTTTAGAGAAGTCCAGATATACGAGATCAATAGATTCTCCCTGGTCCAGCTTAGAGCTTACTTCATCGTAGAAACTGATCAGATTTGTCTGACATGAGCGACCCTTCATGAATCCATGCTGGTGAGGAGTTATTCCCTTGTTTTCCTTGAGGTACTCATCGATGGCGTCTCTCAGAATCCCCTCGAAAATTTTTCCCGTTACTGAAGTGAGACTTACTTGGTCTCTCTCAACTCACAGCCTCTCCCACTCACAGGGATGGCAACACTCTTGATCTGGTCTTCTTCCGTCTCTGCTCTGTTTCCAACTTCACTAACTCCCCTCTCCCGCTCTCGGATCATAACTTCCTCTCTTTCTCTGTCACGCTCCCTACCATCTCTCCAGACCCACCTACCTACAGTACCTACAGGAACCTTAAGGCCATTCACACCCAGGACTTTGCTGAATCCCTACAGTCCTCTCTGTCCCCCATCTCTCTCCTCTCCTGCCCCAACCTGGCTGCCGCTCACTACAACACCGCTCTCAAACATGCCCTGGATGTAGCGGCGCCCCCCAGAACCCGAGCCATTCGATGTAGAACGCGGCAACCCTGGCTCACACCTCAAACGCGCTTCATCCGGCGGTGCTCTAGAAGTGCTGAACGGCTGTGGAGGAAATCGCAAACGGCCGCAGACTTCCTCCACTACAAATTCATGCTCAGAACCTACAACCTCGCCCTCCACCATGCCAAACAAGTCTACTTCACCTCTCTAGTCTCCTCATTATCGCACAACCCTAAACGGCTCTTTGATACTTTTCACTCCCTTCTCAGCCCAAAACCGCAGCCCCCAGTGACGGATCTCAGTGCTGAAGAGTTGGCTGCTTACTTCAAAAAGAAAATAGACGACATCCGTCAGAAAATAACTTCCCAATCCCAGACTAGCCCTGACCCTAGTCCTGTCAGCACTGCATCTAGCTCCTGCTCACTGTCTGTACTCAGACCAGCGACAGAGGAAGAAGTCTCCAAATTGCTCTTCTCTGCTCGCCCCACCACCTGCGCTAGCGACCCTCTCCCCTCACACCTCCTCCGTTCCTTCTCCCCAGTGGTCATCTCCCATCTCACCACTATATTCAACCTCTCTCTGACCTCTGGCATCTTTCCCTCTTCTTTCAAACACGCCATCATATCCCCACTGCTAAAGAAACCGACTCTGGACGCGACTGATGCTGCCAACTACCGACCCATCTCAAACCTCCCCTTCATCTCCAAACTACTAGAACGCCTGGTTTACTCCCGCCTTGTAAGCTATTTATCAGAGAACTCTCTCCTAGACCCCCTACAGTCTGGCTTCCGACCTCAACACTCGACAGAAACTGCCCTTACTAGGGTATCCAATGACCTACTGACAGCCAAATCGAGGGGCGATTACTCCCTACTGATCCTCCTCGACCTTTCTGCAGCGTTTGACACTGTTGACCACAAACTCCTCCTCAGTATGCTACGCTCCATTGGCCTAAAGGACACTGCCCTCTCCTGGTTCTCCTCTTATCTATCTGACCGCTCTTTCAGGGTCTCCTTTGCTGGCTCTACCTCCGCTCCTCTTCCCCTTGCTGTTGGGGTCCCCCAGGGCTCGGTCCTTGGCCCCCTTCTCTTCTCTATCTACACAGGCCCTATTGGACAAACCATCAGGAGTTTTGGATTCCAATACCACCTGTACGCTGATGACACCCAGCTATACACCTCTGCCCGTGACATCTCTGCACCCTTCCTCCAAAACATCACTAACTGACTGTCCGCTGTCTCTAACACCATGTCCTCTCTCTACCTAAAACTAAACCTCTCTAAAACTGACTTACTGGTATTTCCACCCTCCACTAACCGACCTCATGCTGACATCTCCATCTCAGTGTGTGGCGCCACCATAACTCCTAGACAACACGCCCGCTGCCTTGGGGTCATATTTGACTCTGATCTCTCTTTTGCCCCCTACATCCAATCTCTGGCCCGAACATGTCAGCTGCACCTCAAGAACATCGCAAGAATCCGCTCTTTTCTCACTGTGGAGACGTTAAAAACGCTTATTGTCGCCCTCATCCACTCCCGGCTCGATTACTGCAACTCGTTGCTGATCGGCCTCCCCTGCACCAGACTCTACCCTCTCCAGTCCATCCTGAATGCGGCAGCCAGACTCATCTTCCTGTCCAGCCGCTACTCGGACGCCTCTGTCCTGTGCCGGTCACTGCACTGGCTGCCCGTTAAATACAGAATTCAATTCAAACTCGCTACCTTCATCCACAAAGCCCTCCACAGTGCAGCGCCACCCTATATCGCCTCCCTCATCTCAATCCATCAACCAGCCCGGGCTCTCCGCTTTGCTAATGAAACCAGACTGAGTGCCCCTTTCATTCGAACTTCTCATTCCCGCCTCCAAGACTTCTCCAGAGCAGCACCGGTCCTCTGGAACACACTACCAAAGGCTACCCGAGCAATCCACGACTCGCAGAACTTCAGGCGTGCTCTAAAAACGCACCTCTTCAGGGAGGCATAACGCATTCCCTAAACAAACCTCTCTGTACTCCGCCTGATAACATGCTCCCTGACCTACTGACTGCAATCCCTGCTAGCCATCATAAACCGCTCCTGCGGTCATACCGTTTCTGCCGTCACACGGCTAAATGTCTGACCATTGTCTATGTGTAGAGCATCGCTCACTCTCCACCTCGCCATACCGTGCACATCTCCAGCCCCTTTACCCTCTGTATCACCCCATTACTTGTAGTATGTAAGCTCGTTGGAGCAGGACCCTCACCCCTATTGTTTCCATCAACTGATTACTATATGTAACCGTGGTTCTGTAATGTTTGTATTTTGTCTTTCTGTATTCCCCCCTGTCTATGTAAGCGCTGCGGAATATGTTGGCGCTATACAAATAAAGTTTATTATTATTATTATTATTACTTACTGGCCTGTAGTTTCCAGGCTCACTTTTGCTCCCTTTTTTGTAAATTGGAACCACGTTGGCAATGCGCCAATCCAATGGTACTACACCGGTCTTGATAGTGTCTAGAAGTATTAGGTATAGCGGCCTAGCTATCTCGTCACTTAGTTCCCTTAGTATCCTTGGGTGTAATCCATCTGGGCCCGGCGATTTATCAATTTTAGTTTTCTTTAGACGCTTCCGCACCTCCTCCTGTGTTAGATATGAGATGTTTTGTGAGGGGTTCGTTTTATTCCCCTGTATCTCGTATGGCATTTCCTTTTCTTTTGTGAATACACTTGAGAAGAAACTGTTTAGTAGATTTGCTTTCCCTTCGTCATCATCAATGATTTCTCCTGCATTGTTTTTTAAAGGGTCATCGCTCTGCCTGCAAATCCTTTTGCTGTTAATGTAGTTGAAAAATAGCTTCGGGTTGTTTTTGCTCTCTTTGGCGATCCGTCTTTCTGCTTCCTCCTTGGCAGTTTTGATCGTATCTTTGCATATTTTGTTTTTTTCCCTGTACGATTTTAACGCTTCTTCGCTGCCTTCTTGCTTTAGTAGTTTGAACGCTTTCTTTTTTTCGTTTATTGCCCCTCTTACCGTCTTGTCGAGCCACATTGGTTTCCTTTTAGTTGAGTTTCTTTTATTTTTAAAGGGAATGAACTGCTCACATGAGGCGATTAGGATCCTTTTGAACTTTTCCCATTTTTCCTCCGTACTGATATTTTTGAGGATGTTGTCCCAATTAATGTTACCGATAGTAGTTCTAAGCTCATCAAATTTTGCTTTACTAAAGTTTAGTTTCTTTGTCACTCCCTGATAAGGCTTCCTATAGACTGACAGCTGGAAGTTGATTATATTGTGGTCACTGTTCCCCAAGTGCCCCTCAACCTGTACCCCCTTTATTCGGTCCGGTTGGTTAGTTAGTACTAGGTCCAGAATGGCCCTCCCTCTAGTTGGTTCCTGCACAAGTTGGTTCAGGTAATTGTCTTTAATTACTCTCAAGAATTTGTCACCCCTGTGAGATTTGCAGGTTTCCTTCTCCCATGTTATATCTGGATAATTAAAGTCCCCCATGATAATTACTTTGTTGCGCTTTGACACCTCTTCTATCTGCCTTAGTAGTAAGTTTTCAGTTTCTTCTGTTGCTTTTGGTGGTCTATAGAAGACCCCTATCAGGATTTTATTTTTTCCTCCCTGTATTTCTACCCACAGAGATTCCACCTGTTCGTCTCCTATCCCTATATCCTCCCGTAGCCTCGGCTTCAAGTTCGATTTGACGTACAGACATACCCCTCCCCCTTTCTGGTTCCTTCGGTCTCTTCTGAAGAGATTGTACCCCTGCAAATTCACCGCCCAATCGCACTTATCATCAAGCCATGTTTCCGTTATTCCGACTATATCATAGTTTTCATCAGTCATTCTCGCTTCAAGCTCACCCACTTTACCAATCAGACTTCTTGCATTCGTGGTCATACAATTTATATCATTTTTTTTGTTTTTTTAAATTTGTTTTGTTGCTATTCGTACTTATGGCTGATCTATCAATTCTAACTGTACTAACCCCACCCCCTGCTCGACCCCCATTCCCTTTGCTTGGACCCAAATCTATAGTTACACTGGCTACCCCACTATTTCTCATTTTACCCTCCCCCCCAGTCCCTAGTTTAAACACTCCTCCAGCCTTCTAGCCATCTTATCCCCCAGCACAGCTCCACCCTCCCCATTAAGATGCAGCCCGTCCCTACGGTAGAGCCTGTAGCCGACAGCAAAGTCAGCCCAGTTCTCCAGGAACCCAAATCCCTCCTTCTTACACCAACTCCGGAGCCACTTGTTTACCTCCCTAAGATCCTTCTGCCTTTCTAGTGTGGCTTTAGGTACAGGTAGTATTTCCGAGAAAACTACCCTGGAGGTCCTTGCCCTGAGCTTGGACCCTAAGTCCCTGAAACCATGACCGCTGGATCCTCACCAGCCCCTCCCAGTAATCTGTCAATCCGATCCGCGATGTGTCGAACTCGAGCGCCAGGAAGACAACACACCGTTCGACGATCCCGGTCTTTATGGCAGATTGCCCTCTCTGTCCCCCTAATAATTGAGTCCCCCACCACTAGAACCTGTCTAGCCTGCCCTGCTCTCCCCGTCCGCGTCTCTCTGGAGCAGTCATCCCCCTGGCGTTCAGAGGGCATGTCGTGCTGCAGCGGTGCTGGCTCTGTAATGGCCTCGCCCTCATCTGCCAACGTTGCAGACATGTTGGGTTGCGCCAGTTCAGGGCCAGCCTCCCTGGATCTATTCCCTCTACGCCTCCTTCTATCTGACACCCAGCTGACTGCCTGCTCCCCCTGCTCTTCCGTACTACCATCCGCCCCCGCCTCTACCCCAGCGAGTGTCTGCTCAGTGAGCAGCAAACTCCTTTCCATGTTGTCAATGGCTCTCAGTGTTGCCAGTTGCTCATTTAGATCCAGAATTTGGGCTTCTAAATGTGCGACGTGCACGCATCTTGCGCAACAGTATGCACCCTCGATCGGCTGGTCAAGGACTGCATACATTGCACAAGTAGCACACTGTATGACATTGCCAGACATGGAGCTCATCCTAATGGGGATCTACAATTTACTTGTGGAAGTAGTGAAGATAGACTTGTTCACACTCCGCTCACGCGCTGCTGCAACCGCTCAACCGCTGACCCGCTGCTGCAACCGCTGACCCGCTGCTGCAACCGCTCACACTCCGCTCACACCCTGCTGCAACCGTTGACCCGCTGCTGCAACCGCTCACCCGCTGCTGCAACCGCTCACCCGCTGCTGCAACCGCTCACCCGTTGCTGCAACCGCTCACACTCCGCTCACACGCTGCTATAACTGCTCACCCGCTGCTTCAACCGCTGCTGCAACCGCTGACCCGCTGCTGCAACCCCTCACCCGCTGCTGCAACCCCTCACCCGCTGCTGCAACCGCTCAACTGCTCACACACTGCTGCAACCGCTCACTCGCTGCTGCCTCTGTGCAACCACTCACACGCTGCCGCTCTCGCGCAAACGCTTACCCGCTGACACGCGCTCACAAAAAAATTTTTTTTTTTTTTTACCCCCTCACAAACACTTAGACCCCCAGACACACACACACACACAGAAGACACACAGCTCACAAACACACACAGAG
The DNA here is from genome assembly GCF_035609145.1 of Eleutherodactylus coqui. Classification (NCBI taxonomy): domain Eukaryota; kingdom Metazoa; phylum Chordata; class Amphibia; order Anura; family Eleutherodactylidae; genus Eleutherodactylus; species Eleutherodactylus coqui. The sequence continues at coordinate 58,447,312 of NC_089839.1, forward strand.
GATACTTATCAGCTCCTCCACTCCTCCTGGTGACGTCACCCGCTGTCCCGGCGGCCGCTCACTCTGCCCTCCTGTCTCAGCTGCTCCGTTCTGGTCCCCTCCGCTGGTCCCCTCCGTTGCTGCCGGTCTCTGTTTGCTGCCCCCGCACCTGCTTCGGCTCCGGTATCGGCTGCTGAGCTCCGCTCCGCTCAGTGACGTCACCTGGTCTCCCGGCGGCCGCTCACTCCACCTGTCACTCTGCCCTCCTGCTGCTGCTCCGAGACCCGCTCCGCTTCTGCACTCCTCCTGGCGCCGGTATCGGCTCCTCCGCTGGTCCGATGTCTCCCTCAGACCCTCGCTCGTGCCTCTGCCTCGGCGCGCTGCTCCTGGCATCTGACGTCACGTCTGATATCCCAGGGTATTATGGCATTTTCACCCAACTTCAATGGTCCACCAAATTTTGCCAATGGTCCAACGATGAATCTGCCCGATGAGGGCGTAACGCGTTTTCGTTCCTGCAAACCAGAATCGGCTCATCTAAAAGGAGCCTTACTGCCAGGTTTCCCTACAAATTACAGCCGATCACTGAAGGTTACAGAAGGGCAGCACTCTGTGATCTGCTCATTGCCAAAGGACCCTACTAACATAGAGGAGGCTGAGCGGTCTAATGGTCCTTTCACCGAAAACTATGCAGTCTAATGGAGCCTTTCCGTGTTTATCGGTACTCTTACAGAACCTTCATACAAGAATATAACCAATGTTACATAATTTATTATAAAATCCATCCTACTGATTCTGCCCACATAAATCTACGGTAAAAAGTCTTTTTTAGGTGTCATCTTTTTTAGATTTCGATACAATTTCATTTACTTTTCCTAGTTCTCCAAATGACATTGTGGCGGAACCTCTCTTCAGTGGCTTTGCCTGAAAGTACGAAATGAGAGAGAGAGAGAAAAAAATGTTTCAGGTCTGTTTAGTAATTTTCTTGCGGAGCACTCAGGGTAAATTGAATCACTACACAATCTCATCGCAGTCACTATATTTAATAGATGTGAGGCCGTTTTGTGGACTGAAAAACATTGAATTCATTTAATGACAAACAGAAAAGTGTAACCTGACTTGGAGTTCTCATTTGTCGGGTGATGCCATAATGACAGACATGCACATTGGGGAAATGGTGATCATTTTGCAAGAAATGTTTTCTGCATTATATGGAAACGTGACATGGATTTTTATGTAAGAGCAGTGTGGTGGCTCAGTGGTTAGCACTATTGTTATGCACCTACATTTCTGTGGGAAGAGGATTTTCCTGTGTTTAGAAACAACAGAAGGACAAGATAAATCATGGAGAATATTTAGAATTACCTGCGATTCATGAGGTTTCCACCCGATCATACAGTAGATCTGAAATGTGGCTGGTACAGAGCCATCCTCTTCTCCATACATCTCTACAGAATAAGGAAACTTATATAAGTGACACATTTGTTCAGTGGATTAACCCCTTAGGGCTCTTTCCCACGAGCTTACATTGGTATACGCAATGTCGGGAGAGATAAACCTGGTTAACGGGCGCACAAATCAAACATTTGTGCGCCTGTTCAGACGACATGGGTCCAGGCGCATATACGATGATACTGCCATGCAATTGCCCCTTTTCCCTCCCTCCCTATCGCAGGCTCACCTCTGCGCTCCTCCCCGCTTGTTCTTTGCAATGAGAGGGGGCGGACCTAAGCGCCGGCCTGTCCTGCCTCCTCCCATTGAGGGTGCCTTTCCACTTGCGTCTTTTTAACACTGCGATATCGCTGCGTTTTTTTAACGCAAATGTCAATGGGACTTTCTAATGTTAAAAACGTAATCGCACAAAAATTGCAAGTTTCTGCTTCGCGATTTTTGTGCAATGCGTTTTGCAAAAACGCAGCGATATTGCAGTGTTAAAAAAACGCAAGTGGAAAGGCACCCTGAAGGCTATAGACAAATGGCAGGGAGAGGGCTGGAGCTCATCTTTGCCCATGTCCCGCCCCTTGTCCACAGCCAGCAATGGGAGGAGGCGTGCCGGGACGGCGCTTAGCTCTGCCCCCTCCCATTACAAAGAGCCAGCGGAGAGGAGAAGAGCAGAGTAGTATTTATTTATATATGTTTATACTTAGTGGGGCCTCCTTTGGTCCTAATGACAATGGATACTCTGAGTGGCATAGTTTCGGCTAACGTCTTGATATACTTCAGCTGATGTTCCCCTCGATTCATCCTGCAAACATCTGGAGAGTTCTCTAAAAGAACTAGGGCTCAGATCATGACTGTGCAGGCCAGCGTAGGGAGTTGTGACAAGGCAAACTGCTTTGTTGGAAGCATTGCTGACCATATCCAGAGTTTTACCACATTGTAGGCAGCATATTATTGTCTAGAAGGTCAGGGTACACCTCCATGTTCATGGCTCTTGTTACTACAACTAGCGGGCAGAGACCATGCCACGTAAAACCCAGACTATATGGAACCTTTATCGTACTTAACTGTTGGCTCAACTCACTCAGGAAAAAAGGCGTTTTCCAGGCACCCTCCACACCCAAGGTGGACAAACCTGATTTGAAGATGGAGTGATTTATACCTCCCTAGAATGGTTTGCCATTGCTCAACTGTCTAACAATGACGCTCCTTGCACCATTGCCGATGGGCCAATGCATTGCACTTTGTAATGGAAGACTTGTGTACAGTGGATTATCTATATCCAATAGTGTGCAGTTCTCATCACAAACTATGGCTGACACCTCCAAGGGTCTGCATCTTATGTAGCATAGTTTAGGACATGTGACATGATAATACGCAATCCATTCTACTGCTAGGGGTGTCCAAATACTTTTACCGTGTATTTTATAAGTCTTTCCTTTCCTTTTGAATTGAATGCAGTTCTGACAAAGACTCAATGCTGAATGTGGCTCACAAGGTATTAAACGTTGGAGATCTCTGAATTATAGAGATGAGCCATCTGGATTATAGCAGAATTGTTTGTGCTTGCATGAATAATCTCCACTCTAGATCAACATTTCATTGTTGAGGCCAATGCTTCTAGAATTTAAGGTAATACAATGGGGGACAAAAATCAATATTATTGTAAAATATATAATTTTATGAGGTGGTGAAAATGGAATTGAAATTATTAATTTGGAACAGTTCACTAGACCTGTTAGGCTGGCTGCACATGACCAAGTCGGATTCCACATGCGGGAGCCCGCCGCGGAATCTGACCCTGCGCCCAGCCAGCATCCGTGCGTATCTGCCTTTTCTGCATCTTCTCTGTACAGCGGATGCTCCGCATGGCTAGCCATTGGACATGTGCAGTACAGTTTTTATTTTTATTTTTTAAAACCCCTGCTTTTCCCGCGTCATTGCCTAGCGGTGGCACGGAATCTGCAATGTCATTGTGTATGGGCCGCGGTTTGGACGCCTTCCATTAACTTCAATGTAAGTCATCTGCACGGAATTGTGCAAAAATAGAAAATGCTGAGATTCTTCCACCGCAAGCGGAAATCGCAATTGATTTCCGCTCGTGTACAGGAAAAAAAACGCTTTTACATAGCATGCTAGGGGCGGTATTTACTATGGGATCCAGAGGCGAATGCCCGCTCCAGATTCTGCAATGCAAATCCAGCCATGTACCACCGGCCTTAGACTAGCACCTCCAGGACAGGGCATCATTAGTTGATTGGTGGGATGGAGGGGGGTCCATTTCTTGGGATTCCTGCTGATTATCTGATTCCCAGTATCGCTTTCAGTGTGAACAGTGCTGGAAGCAGATAGCGCTATCAACACTGCAGCAGACCAGCTTGCTACTGCAGGCAAAGATCTGATTGAATTCAATGGGAGCTGTGCTTGCAGTACCAACCCAGGCCGCTGCAATGTGAACAGCACTATCTGCTTTAAGCAGTGTTTGCTCTGAAAGCGGTGCTGGGAATCAGCCGACTAGTGGGATCCTGAGTGGCAGATACCTGATGATCAACTAGTGATGACCTATCTGGAGGCTAGGTTTTAATCGTAAAACTCCAAAAAGTTCAGGACATGTGCTTTAAGTGACACTCTGATGATGAGACAAAAGGAACAGTGAATGTGTTATATTACCTGGTGCTCTTCTTTACTCCTCTACAGTTGCTGATCAGCCAGTTCCTGAGGCACGGCTCTTGTAATCCAAGCGCTCCTGTTGCTAATTGATGCATGCTGTGCATCAGTAATCAGCTACTGCATGCTGCGTTCTGATTATGTGTGTAACCCAAGCCAAATGACTCTGGCCAATCAGCGCAGCATGTAGTGCCTTAGACTACCGATGCACTACCAATATATAGTGTGAAGCATGTAGTTTAAGGCCTCTCGCACACAGGCGTTTTTTACAGCATTTAGCAGGCGTTTCAAAGGCCTGCTAAAAATGCTGCACTGAGCCTCCATTGTTTTCAAAGGGGCTTCTTAGACAAGCGTTTTAGCGTGGCGTTTCTATCGCAAGCGAAAACAAATGCTGTCTGTTCTATTTTAGTGCGTTGCAGCTCTTTTTTAACACACCACATCACCCATTATAATGATGGGGTGCGTTAAAAACATGACGTTTTTACAAATGCCTGTGTGAGACTGGCCTAGGAATCAGCATGCACAGCTAGAGCGGTGCCACAGGAACTGACAAATGGCATTTGTATAGCGATAAAGGAGGACACTAGGTAATACAACCTTTCCTGCAGGTTTAACCGAAAGAAACTCCTAAGTGATTGATCTACATGGGTAATAACCAAGAGAAGCTGTAAAAAGGAAACGTACATATTTATATTGCGACAATTTGGGGGATGTCAGCTCAATAGATCACCATCGTTCTAGGCAAGACAGTTGGCACATGCATGAAGTTCACTCAGAGACTATGGTTTAAAGCTTAAACTGGCTGCATCAGCTTTTAATCATGCCACATCAGTAACATTTCATATAATAGGGTGCAAAACCAAAGCCTGGCTGTCTGGCCACTAACTATACACTTAGCATTTTTCACTACTGAGGTCTAAGTCTTACTGCCCACATCCACAAAATATCATTACAGAGTGCATTTTATCTTGACGTGTTGGATTTCGCAAGCCTTTGGCTTCACCTACTTCTTTCCCCAGACTGGGAACCATTGTAAGAGCAGTTCACACTGTACTTAAAGAGCTCTCTCCCCTCGCTGCTAAATTACCCCAACAAGCAGATCCAGTGCGGGGAACACACTTTCGCTGCTGACCAATTTTCTAGACTTTGACCACCTAGCCCCTAGTGGCACAAACATAATATTTATATATTATATACACACACAGTGATCATCAATAAATTTCACCACCAGTGGTCTGTATGGCACTGTGGGACTGGGAAAAGACATTTTTACTCCAGGAAGCAGTTCTTGCAAGCATTTTATTAGGAAAAAATGCAACATCTTAAGTAGGATTTTCGGCGTTGTTGATTGGGCCAGGTCTGACTGTCTTAAAACAGCACATGCCCTGCTTGTCTCAACAACAGCTGTAGCAATGTCTTCTGTTTATTGTTGAGATTGTCTCCTCTCCTCTTCCAGGTTGGGCTCCCAAATTTTCCATTTCTTTGAATTTCACCACCATCCTTCTCAGTGTGCTTGGTGTCACTAAACCTCCTAGTATTTGATGAATTTTCTAAAATTCTCTTAGCGCTTGGCGTTCTAATAGAACAATTTTAAGAACAAAGACCATTCTGACAAAACAACCACCATTGTACACTGGAGCGTAACTATAGGGGATGCGGTTGCACCGAGGCCCAGTGCCCTTAGAGGGCCCATAAGGCCTATCTTCTCCATATAGAGAGCCTAGTAGTATAAATAAAGCATCATAGTTGCCTGTTACAGATTTTGCATTGAGGCCCTGAATCTGCAAATTATGCTTTGATTGTACAGTACAATCTGTCTGACAATGGCTCATCAAACAGTCCCATACTGACACGTGGTGGTGAGATTTGGAGTCAATCTTTCCCCCCCAAATGGATCGCTTCTGCATACTGTAGATAGTATTGTTACCAAATGTGGTTCAATTATGACCAGTAGATTTCTCTCTACACATCTCTGAATAGGGATACTTTAATTATGATACACCTATATATGATATAATTATATTATTCTCACCCCTATGGGTGGTATGTCTTTTTCAACCTCGGGTCCCCTCCCAAAGGCCTGGGAGTTTGAAGGTTCGGAGCAGAATCTTGGCTGTTCCTAGTATTACACGCTTCTGGATAGATGTTGCTCGTGAGATTCTCTGGAGTCATTCCCTCAGTGTAGGACAGCCTTGGTAGTATGTCTTCCTTGCAAGGATACTACTACTATTATTTATCTACTTTATTATTCATATTATCTACTTTGAATAATTCTTACTACCGTATTGCCACTTTTCATGGAGATAATCTATTTCTCTCAACTGGGGAATGAAAGCCTGGGATTGTGTAATCATGATAATTTCTGGTTATTTGGACGTCACAGAGGAGTAGATCGCGTGAAGGGAGCAGTACACGCAATATTTTTATAAAAATTGCATGTATGCGCACTGTGAGACACAAGGCGAAGGAAGTTACAATGGACGCTATCTCCTATAGAGAGGAACACAAGCGAGAAATTAGGGATCCCGAACATGCCCGGTAAACACCAGGGGACGCTGTTATGGAGAACTATGGAGGAATGACAAGATGGATGCTGCTGCCCCACATATGCAAAGCTCAGATGATGAATAGGATACATCTGTCTGGAGGAGGTGTCTTATTTGTATTTAATTGGTTGGCCACTACCCTTTTGCCCGTTTGTATCTGAAAATCCAAAAATATCTTAGCACTACTAGTCTCCACAACTTTCTGCAGAGTTTCCCATCTAGATTAGGAAGGTATATGCTATGCAGATATTCCTGAACACAATGCTGGCTACTTGGTTGTCCGTTCAGTGCATGCTGTTCCTGATTGCATCCTGCCACTATGTGCGGGACTGTCCTTGAGGCTTCTCTGCATAGTCTATACCTTGGATCCTTTCGAGTGTGGTAGATCCCTGCTTCTATGAATCTGGCGCTTAATGTCTGTTCTTGTGCTACTATGATCAGTGTCTCAGTACTGTCCTTGAGTTCAGGCCTTCTCCAAACACGGACAGGATTTTCCAGAGCCATCCACTTCAGCTATCTGCAGGGAGTTATCTTGCCAAGGTACTTCTTCCATTTGTTCTTCCTTCCATGTCTGGTGCTGCTTCAGGCTGCAGCAGATATGAAAGGAAGAACAAATGGAAGAAGTACCATATCAAGATACGAAAGCTAATATAAAGTAAGGTAGAAGGCTTATTATAGTTATTAATTAAATATGTAGCTGCTGAAATGTCACATTCTAGGCAACTAAGTTGTGTGTGCAGCAAAGAGTGAGGCATTACTCCATAGTTCGAGTTTCATCTAAAACCAGGAACAGGGACAGGTTGTTGAAGATTTGGAATAGAAGGGTGGACTCCCACTCCATCTAAGCAGCTGTAGAGCAGGCCAATTAAGCTCATTAAACCAACTAAAGAAGTTCAATAAGGGGGCTGTGAGCTTTTCCCACAAAATTCCCAGTCCGGGGAAAGTCAAGCTATGCACCAAGTCCCCACCACAACAATAGTATGGACTGTGTTATCTGAAGTGCTGGATACTAAGCCCAGCGCCTGATAGTTAGGAACAGCTAGAGTCTGGACAGCATAGGGTCTACTTTTGTAGTATTGTAACATTGTTTCCTTATGTATGAATAAATAAAGCTAGTTGGAGTCAGTTTTCAAATAAATCCAATGTCTTGGAAATAGCGTGAACCAACGTGCCCCCCAAGTTATCAAAATATATATCACAAAATTTACAACTAAAGCACTAAACCGCTGAAGTCATCTTTATTACTTCTGGGAAGCAGGCAGAGAATAGTCAAACGATTAATGCACCAATAAGCAGTCAAGTCAGAGTTTTGCTTTTTACAATAACCGTGCAAAATCAGGAATAAAAGATTTTTGAAACAAAACGACCTGTACAAGGACAGCAGGTTACCTTGATATACGGCTGCAGCTGCTAGCATTGAATCCCTGTGCAGAAGGCATCTTCTGTTCCAAGCACAGTTGCTCTCGCCCATACCTAGGACATACACAGGCATACAAATGACTTTAACTCCCCATCTGCTTTGTATCCTTTTTACGAGAGAATGTGAAAGGTGGAAATGCAGTACTGTATAAAAAAAAACCTTAAAAGCTAAAGTGCTCTTCCACCACGAACAAAACAAACATCAAAAAATGCAAGGTTATTGCAAATACATATATTACCCAAAACAGTGCTGAGAAAAAAGTAATCCCCCCCTTTCAGATTACCCCAAGAATTCCATATGTGCTATCTGTCCCATTTCTAACTTTCAAACAAAAAGTATTAGACAATGGGACTGTGAATATTCACATTAGATTAATTAAAAAAACATGTCAAGTCTTAAAGAACAAAGCGGGATACTTAAATTCTTTGCAAAAAAAGTTGTTGTTTTGCTTCGATGCTTGGCATGCAGTTAGATCTCAGACAGATATGCAAATGATTAGAATTGTGGAGTGATTAGATGAACGGTCTTGCCACGTGAGGCCCTAAATGTGATTCCACCCTTGGGCTCTAAAAGGCTCTCAGAGCCTACTTGTGTGTAGTGACATCTTTTCCGTTTGTGTAGAGCTTGTTGACTACTGGACATGCTGCAATCGAAGAGATTTCGCTCAGTTAACACAGTTTGAGAGGGGAAGCATTATTGAAAAGGCAAGAAGCTGGATGGTTATATAGACGAACTGCTCACTAAATGGTCAGTTCTGACCAGACTGTTAGGAGGTGTTGGGACATTTAGTCCCACGGCCCCTATTGCATGCACTACCTTTGACAGCCACAGTCACCTCCATTTGCAGTGGTGTTGTGATTAACAAAACTGGACTGTTATGGAGTGGAACCGAGTTGTCTTCAGCAAAGAATCCAGGTTTAGATTGGGCACTGTCAACGGTCATGTTCGTGTCTGGAGACCTTGGGATGAGCACCTCAGTCCTGGAATGGCTGTGAAGTGGCACACTGCCCCTGCTAGTCGCGTGAAGGTCTGGGGGGGCCATTGCATACCACAGTCGATCACTCCTAGGAGTGGTACGACGGACAATGACAGCTCAGCAATAAGTTTAGGACATCCTGCAGCCACATGTTTTGCCTCTCATGGTAGGGCTTGAAAGAAGCATTTTCCAGCAGGATAATACTAGGCCGCACACACAAGGGTGTCAGAGGAATGTCTCTACAAGATTGTCACACTTCTGTGGTCTGCTTGGTCACCCAATATATTGGCAACAGTATATATACAAAACCATCTGGAATGCCAGTTTGCACAATCTAAAAGTTCAGTTACGGCAAATGTGGACTAACGGTATATACTACAGGATACCATACAGAATCTGTATGCCTCCATGCCCGCCCGTATCACATCTTGCATCCAAACTGGAGGCCATACAACAGGGTACTAGAGTCTCCATGCCCGCCAGTATCACATCTTGCATCCAAACTGGAGGCCATACAACAGGGTACTAGAGCCTCCATGCCCGCCAGTATCACATCTTGCATCCAAACTGGAGGCCATACAACAGGGTACTAGAGTCTCCATGCCCGCCAGTATCACATCTTGCATCCAAGGTAGAGGCGCTATAACAAGGTACTAGAGCCTCCATGCCCGCCAGGATCACATCTTGCATCCAAGCTAGAGGCGGTACAGCAGGGTACTAGAGCTTCCCTTCAAGTGTTCAATTTTCCACAATAAATTATCCTTTTGCTGTAATATGGTCATCACTTATTAACGCTACAAATCACACATAGAACATTTCATGCAATTCTGACAACTCCTAGGTGCTTCATTTTTATATATTTTTTTACAATGAATGTCTAAAAGCATTTATGCCCGTTACTGATGTGAAAAGGTCACAAATTTTTGCACAAGTGTAGGTTTGCGAGTTTTCGTGCCACCTTTGGCACTTGTGCAAAAGTGGGTGGGCTTCTCGGGAGACGTGTGTCGGCTACCCAGGCTGACATTTCTATGTATAAATTTACATCAAAATCTATGCAGGCACTCAGAGGTGCGACTAATATATAAAGAGGCGTATGCCTCTTCATGTACTTAGCACATCCTGTGCCAGGAAAAATCCTATTAAGACTGGTGTTTGCAATGCTATCTTAATAAATTTCCTCCAAAGTTTTGAAATCTGCAGTATGTGAAAGAATAACTGCCCCCTTACATGTATAACTGGTTACAACAAGACTTAGTAGAGCGATGAATCTTGCAAAGAATGGCTGGCCAGCCACAATTACTCTCAAGACGCAGTAACAACTCATCTAGTAGGTCACAAATCTATCACTAAGAATGTCTCAACAACAGCAAAACTCTTTAAGACTTTGACATTACTTAGGACTCTGCAATGAGAAATCACGGGAGAGTAAAAAAGTGCAAATCACTGATATTTAAAGGGAACCAGTCATGATGAAAATGCAGTCCAAATTGGCAGATTTCTGTAGAGCAAAAGGAACTGAGCAAATTGATATACATATTTATGGGAAAGGAATCAGTATAACTTGTCATTTATTAATTTACACCTCTACTCATTGTGGGCTTAGGAGTCCAGTGGGCGGTCCTATCAGTGATTGACAGCCTTCCTGCATAAGTCTGCATATAAAGATAAGCACTGACTAGAACTGCCTACTGGACTCCCAAGCCCAGAATCAGCAAAGGTTTAAAGAGATCAATTACTAGCAAGACTGAATCTTTCCCCACAAAACTATATATCAATCTGCTCAGATAATCGGACTCTAAAATATGGTGCCTGCAGATTATTTTCAAAGTAGTGGTTTCCCTTTAAGAGCAACTTGAGTGCTGATCTGAATGAGGTGATGTTTGGAATAATGTTCTATGAACAGTCAAAAACACGGGTCCTGTTATGTCTGGAGGGAGAAGCCTTTTCCACTCCGCTGTATACTTCTATTATCAGAATCACTTTCTTTACAAAATGTGAAGCGATACATTTAACTCGATCTACCATGGGACAGTTCACTTCAAAACTAGGTCATCCGTTATGTATTTCCTGTTACTTATATAGCACCAACGTTAACGCTGTACAGTTTGTGAGGAACTGATGTGAATGGAGATAATCTAATTTCTCTATCTCATTCACATTCATATGAGGGGCAATTTCATAGAAAGCAACTCAATGTACCCTAGAAATGGAGCTTGGCTGGGTTTAGGTTTGGACCCCAGTGCTGCAAGCAAACGCTGCAAACCAATGATTTGTTGTTTTTTTTTAGAAACATGGAAGACTGACAGCAGAAAAAGATCAAAGTCAATCCAGTCTAACATACAGTATTTTCTTTTTATCCTTCTATACGTTTATCCATCCAGCTTAGGTGGACGCGCGCCGTTGAGACTATGGATGCCATTGCACATGCACCGAAGCATGACATTTAGAGTCTGAGCTGTAGACGTCAATCATCAGGGTGAGGATGCGTGGAGACTAAGGCCTCCTTCACACAGGCGACAAAGTCGCACGGATTTTGTAGCATTGCTACGATGCTACAAATCGCATGTATGAGAAGCCCATGGTTTCCTATGGGTTCCTTCACACATGAGATGCTTTGTAGCATGCTACAAAACGACACACAAACCTCGCAGGTCCAGTGATATGCCCGCGACACGCGAGGTTTTGTAGCCCATGTTTCTCTATGGAGACTTCCTCTCTGTTGCATCGCATCGCATGAAAACGCGGTTTGCATGCGATGCAATGCAACTTTGACAGTAGCAGATGTTATAAAGTCGCGAAATTTTGTAGCGTTGCATGCGACTTTGTAGCGCTACAAAATCGCGGTATTGCTGCGAGAAAATCGTTGCGATATCGTACGATGCAGCGATGCGATATCGCTGCGATTTTCTCACAGCGATGCGGTGTCGCCCGTGTGAAGGAGGCCTAAGAGAGCCTAGAAAACGTCAGCATTAGAACTGTCAGACAGTTCTATACTGCTTTACATACCTTACCGGAAATACAAAAAAATGGGATATTTAACATTTAAAACAACGGAGGGGAAAAAAAAAAAGGGTAATTACTTGTATTACAGTCATTGGCACATCGTATACTGGGGTCAGCTTCATATGCTGAATTGGCTGACAGAAGGCCTGTAAACATTTCGGTGAGGTCTCCTCTCTCCTTTCAATTCTCGGGCTATACAAATTACGTTACATTTTCTCCTGATAAGTTTTATGTTTAAGGCCCTGCACGACTTTTGTATTTTGTAGCTTGTTCTATTTTCTGAGTTCTCCTGTAGGTGAGGTCTTCAGAATTGGATACAGTATTCCAGATGTGGTCTCACCAGAGCTCTATACAGTGGGATCACAATCCCTCTCTTTCTACTGGTTATACCTCTAGCTATGTAGCCAACCATTCTACTTATTTTCAGTGTTTAGTGCCTTGGAGCTCAGGAAAGTAGTCCTGGTACTACAAATATACTACTGGTATATTTGTAGTCTTCTGTGTTTTCTTTATGCATATTGTGATTGAATCATGACCTCTACTGACTGCTTCTATTATTTTTCATGCCAATGTATTGGCTTGCTTAAATATAATATTACCAGATTGTGTGAGCTTGTTTATATAGACACTGCATACTATGTGGTTTAAACATTTTTTTAGTAATGTTGAATTCTAATAAAATTCTATTTCCTATGCTCCTGTGTCTTGGATTTAGTGGTTTGGTGTAGCTCATTTTGGAGCCATCAGAAATCGGAACCTCCTAAATCCTTCAGCTCTGAAGTCCTGGCTATTTATTGAAATCCTGGGATCAAGCTTTCTCCAACTAGAGGTCACAAAAAAGTGCTCACAAGCTGGGTTGGCGTCAGCAAGTCTGGGCAGGTGCCAGGGCCCAGTGATTCTGTAGGGGCCTACTTAGACGTGGGATCAATTTGATCTACATTCTTTGAAATTAATTGGCTCAACGTTTTAAATACATGAATACAATGGACTATGACAGCGGCACTGCAGGAAACAAAGAGCTTTCTGATGTGCCATCTGGCACTTTTTCTGTCACACAGGTGGTGCGATTATGCCATTACACCGACTGAGTCGTTACACACGATCCTGACAAGAAGCCAAGCCAGAGGCTAGAATATGCCATGTGAATGTCATGGGTGTGAGTTTATTTTTACTCACGGGCAAAATGGAGCCTGTAAGTGACTCAAGGGGCAAAGTGGGGGTCATAAAGGACTTGGTGAACACTGCATAGGCCTATAAGTGACTCAGGGGCCCACGTAAACCTGGAGCCGGCCCTGCTCACAAGGATTTAGTCTCTAAAAGTAGAGGGTTGGAAATCTGGTTTTAAGCCTTCTAAGTCAAAAAGCCTAAAAGAGAACTTTTTTAATCACTGAACCTAGGAAATATTAAAAAGTTGTTCTTTAAGTACATATACATTTCACAGAGTCAAATACTAGCAACCTTTAGCAAATGGATACCTTCACTACGAAGATGCAGATTGACTGGAATTTGACTGTTTTATGCCATATTATCTCTTAACGAGACCACAAAAGAGTGATCTAAAATGAAACAAAATGTGTACTTACCTTGTAAGTCTTTCATCAGCTCAAACATTCCAGGATAGTGAATCTGGATTTCATCTGTATCCTACATAGAGAGGATTATTACCACGTGCCCACAGTAAATGATTGGGTATTCTCATCTTCTCTTTCTTATGTCAACAGTAATCAATCACACGGTGACAAGGCACTGCTTTTATGAGTTATGGGCAGGGTGCTGGGGTTAAAGATGTGACCAGTGCCATGGAACAATATAATTTTATAGGTATGTCATCAACGGCTACTGTTTGTCTATAAAATAAATGGCATGGAGCAGATGGAATTTAGCAGCCATAAAACATGTGCCTGTTCAATCCGATGGAGAGATTCCATCACTAAACCTTTGGCTTCCACCTGCACAGCAATGAAAGACAGGAAAAAATCTGCCACTTTGTCTTCAGGTCTACAAATACTAATAGATAAGCACCTGGAACCCCACCAATAAGCCGTTATTGCCATGAAATGTTTAAATGACCTATGTAGCTGCCCACTACCACATGCTGGCTGACCTATGTAGCTGCCCACTACCACATGCTGGCTATTAAAATTAAAGGAGTTGTGCCAAGATGGCACCCCAAGTTCATATACCCGATTAGGGAATATAAATGTCAGAACAAGTTCCTCCACTTCGGACTCCTCTGTACGTGCCAGAACAGAGCACCGCTCAGCGAGAGTGATTCCCTTCTTGGCAGACCTTCTGCCATCCTATCATTAGAGGATTGCCATTCACAAGATCAAGGTAATCTGCTGTCCTGTAATACTACATTTCATCTGCAGTGCTTGCTGCAGTAGAAACGTCAGGCTGGTTGAGGCTTTCTTTGGCATGATCATTTGATTGCCAAGGGTGCTGAGAATGGGACTCGGGGTGATTAACTAACTGCCCCCAAGCCCTGCACTTTCAAAGTGGTTGTGCATCTTGGCACAACCCCTCTAATGGGCCACCATTTGATACATGGGAGGGCCAAGTATAATAGCGAGAGTTGTTCTTAGCCATCTTCCAAGTAAAACCCCATTTACACTAACAGATGATCGCTCAAAAGTCGCCCAAACTTCATAAGCCCTTTAAAAAAAGTGTATTAAAAAAAAAATCAATACTCACCTCCCTTCAGCTGCCGGGGCTCAGACGCAACTACTGGCGCTGTCCCCGGCTCCATAGTTCTGAGCTATCAGCAGCCGGGAATTTAAAATCCCAGCCTGCTGGTAAGTCTGATTGTGATTGGCTGAAGTGCTTCAGCCAATCACAATGAGAGCTACCAGCAGGCAGGGATTTTAAATCCCCGCAAACTGCTAGCTGAAAAGTCGCCGCTGAGCCCCGGCAGCAGTCAATGGCTTTTCAGGGTAGGGCTTCATAAGCCCTTTCCTGAAAAGCCTTTTAATATAGAGTGAAAAGAAAAATCTATACTTACCTGCCGGGGCTCAGCCGCATCTTCTGCCGCTGTCCCCAGCTCTGTAGTGCTGAGCTATCAGCAGCCGGGGATTTAAAGTCCCCGGCTGCTGATAGCTCAGCAGTGCTACAGAGTCGGGGAGAGCGGCAGAAGTCAATGGCTTTTCAGGGAAGGACTTCATAAGCTTTTCTGCGGCGCACAAACTGCAACAAAAGCGACATGATAGCTGTATTCTATGGGTCAGTACGATTGCTACGATACCAAACTTGTATAGTTTTTTTTTTTTTTTACTATACTACTCTTTTTTTTTCTTCCAAAGACGTAGTTCAGCGATGGCGCATTTCTTGCGGAATGTCCTGTAGTTTCCGTTAGTACTAATTCAGAATATGTACGACTTTTTGATCACTTTTTATTGCGTTTTTTTCTGGGAGACAGGTGACTGAAAAAGTGCATTTCTGGCGTTCTTTTTTTTTTTTTCCGGCGACGTTTACCGTGCAGGGTAAATAATGCGCTACTTTGATAGATTGGACTTTTGTGGAATGCGCCGATACCAAATATGTATTTTTATTTTAATATTTAGACTTTTTAATTATAGATATGGCAAAAGGGGGGTGATTTAAACTTTTGTTACTTTTTTTTTTCAATTAAAAAAACTTTATTGCTCTTTCTTTCACTTTACTTTTACGTCCCCCTGGGGGACTACAATATGCGATACTTTGATTGTTCCTGCAGCATGACATAATGCTACAGCATTACGTAATAATGCATTCTGACAGGCAGCCTATTAAGCCACCCCACGGGGATGGCTCGATAGGCAGTCTCTCAAGGCAGCCCTGGTGTCTTTCAGAAGGCCCCCGGCAGCTATTATACCTGCACGGCTCCCCCGATCTCATCGCGGGGGAGCCGTGCGAGACCCCGCAACAGCGTTCAAGGGCTTTAAATGCCGCTGTCGGAATTGATTGTGGCATTCAAAGGGTTAAGAGCCGCGATTGGCCAAACGGTGTCAGATGTACTAAACAGCTGACGCCCGTGCTTTATGCAGAGAGGTCGCCCCGCGACCTCTCTGCATAGATATCCCAACGCTCCAGGACGTAAATGTACGTCCTGAAGTGGGAAGGGGTTAAGCATTACTAGGATACGTTTCTGCCCCACTTTTTGACAGTGTTTAATGAATCATTGCATGAAGGCATGCCTTCACCATTAATGAGAAATACTGTGATTGCCTTACTTCCTAAACTGAGAAACAATTTGTCTCTTCCAGATTCCTATTGCAAAAAATCTGTTATCCAGTGATGTTAAAATCTTGGCAAAGGTACTTGCAAATAGATTACTTTTTAGTAATTTAATACATGAGGATCAGTCTGACTTCATGCCAAACAAATCAATTGCTATTAATTTAAGGAGTCTATACTTGAATCTCCAGGCGGACCATCGAGTCGGTGGGGGTAGAGCTGTTTTTTCACTTGATGCTGCCAAAGCTTTTGACAGTGTGGAGTGGAATTATTTGTGGGCTGTTTTTCATAAGATGGGTTTCAGTGAGAAATTTGTGGCTGGGTTATTAAACTGCTCTATTTAATGCCAGGGGCAAAGAGTGGGGGCAAATGATCATATTTCAGGACAGATAGTGTTGCAGAGGGGTACAAGGCAAGGGTGTCCCCTCTCCTCTCTTGATTATCTTGGCAATCGAGGCCCTGGCTGGTTGATAAGGCAATCACCCAATATAGTTGGATTGCAGTATGGAGAAATTGAGGAACGTATCTCACTATATGCAGATTAACTGCTATAGCATACGGGGAATATGAGTAGATCAATGAATCCTACTACGTCCATTTTTGATGTATTTGGTAAGATGGCGAGCCTCACAGTTAATTGGTGAAAATCTGTAATTCGTCCTTCAGATCCATTGTGAGTGGACTATTTATTGGAATTACAAATATTTGGGAGTTGTGGTATCTTCGAAGCCTCAAGACTATATTTCTTCCAATTAGCTTCCATTGCACAGGAAAATGGAGAAAGTCCAGCATTGGGGTAAAAGCTTTTAGTCTTTATTAGATGATCCAGACAGACAGACATGGAGGAACATGTCTGTCTGTCTGGTTCACCTAATAAAGACTGAAAGCTTTTAACCCAACGCTGGACTTTCTCCATTTTCCTGTGCATCTGCAGAGGAGCTGGTTTCTGGTTTGAATTTGCTTCCAATGGTAGAAAAGTTTGGAGAAAAGGTCATGGTCTGGAATCATCTCCCAACGACGAGAATTGGCAGGCGAAATCTTATTAAAATAGTTTTTGATGCCACAATTCTGACAGCAGCATTTAAATCCCCTGGCCGATTTTCGGGGGTCCCGTACGGCCCCCCACGATGAGATCGCAGTGTTGCCGTGCTGGTGTCTTAGTAGCCGAGGGCCTTCTGAAAGGTTGCCCGTGGGGTGGCTTGATAGAATGCCTGCCAGATCACAGTATGATTATACTGCAGAAGCAATCAAAGCATCGCAGGTTGTTGCCTCTCTGGGGACTTAAAAAAAAAAAAAAAAGTGAAAATAATAACAAAGTTTTACCAATTTAAAAAAAACAAACAAGTAATAAAAGTTTAAAAAAAACAACAACCTTTTGCCATATTTATTATAAAAGAATTTAGATAATAAAACAAAAATACGTATTTGGTATCGCTGAGTCTGTAAAAGTCTGATTTACCAAAGTAACCCCTTTATTTCCCCCCCACGATGAACGTGGTCCGAAAAAAATGTTTGGTCACCCTGTCTCAAGAAAAAAAAAAAAAAAAAGTAATAAAAAGTCATATGTATTCAAAAATACGGAAACTACAGGATATACTGCACAAAATGAGCCTCACACAACTATGTAGATGGAAAAATAAAAAAGTTATTGCGGTCAGAAGATGGCGGCACAAAATAATCTTAAAAAATTCAATATCTTTGAAAATAAGATTAGTACAGCAAAAAAAAAATTAAAAAAATAAAAACATAAGTTTGGTATCGTCATAATTGTACTGACCCACAGAATAAATACGAAAGTGGAATTTCGGGTTTTTTCCATTTCAATCCACTTAGAATTTTTAAAAAGTTTTTCAGTACATTACATGGCACATTGAATAGTACCATTAAAAAATACAACTTGTTCCGCAAAAAACAATAAGCCCTCAGACAGCGGCGGTGATGGAAAAATAAGAGCTATGTTTTTTTTCAGTGTGAGGAAAAAACGAAAATGGTAAAAAAAAAAAAAAAAAGGTCATGTCCTTAAGGGGTAAAATTGGTGACTCTTCAAAGGAATAATTGGTCTGGAGGGTTGGCAATTCCTAATGTTTGAATATTTTGCAACTGTTGGAGGGGTGGGGAGAAAGCAATGGGGTGGGGTTGTATGGTAGATTACTGTATATTCCGGCGTATAAGACGACCTTTTAACCCCGAAAAATCTGCGCTGCAGTCGGGGGTCGTCTTATACGCCGGGTATACAAATAAAAAAAAGTGTAAAAACAAAAGCAGTACTCACCTCCCCCGGCCTTCTGTGGCGCTGCTGCAGGCTGTCGCTCCCTCCTCGTCGCCGACAGAGCATTACTTTCTGGATGTGGGGCTTGAAATCCCCGCCTCCAGAAAGCTAATGCTGTGATTGGCTAACTCACGCTGCATCAGCCAATCACAGCCATTCAATGACATCATTGCATGGCTGTGATTGGCTGACGCCGCCTGAGTTAGCCAATCACAGCCATTCAATGACGTCATTGAATGGCTGTGATTGGCTGACGCTGCCTGAGTTAGCCAATCACAGCATTAGCTTTCTGGAGGCGGGGATTTCAAGCCCCACATCCAGAAAGTAATGCTCTGTCGGCGATAAGGAGGGAGCGACAGCCTGCAGCAGCACCTCAGAACGCCGCGGGAGGGGAGTAATGTTTTTTTTTTTTCTCACACCGTATTCTCGGCGTATAAGGCGACAGTTGGGGGGAGGTCGTCTTATACGCCGGAATATACGTAGTTTCTAAAATGACAGGTTGTAGCCCCCTATAACAGTGAAAGGGGGATGACAGGAGGAAAAAAAGAGATTATATCCAAAAATTATTTTAATAATTACATTATGGAATAAATTTAAGTAGATTTTGCAACTAGATGCCTTTACTATACACAGCCCCTCTGGAGGAACCCTAATTGCCAGAGTTTTTTTTAAGTTGGAAGGATTTTCACCATGGGGGAAGAGAAGGGTAATCTTTTCTAGAACAGGTACATTATGGGGGCATTTTTATAGTTATGAACAAATTAGAGAGCTTTATGATGTTCTACATAGTTATTTTTCCAATTCCTTCAGTTACAACATGAGTTTGCTGCTCAGGTCCGGTTAGCATCCATGCTTACGGTTCAACACCCTTTGGTGAATTTTCTTGGGTGTTCTGCAGCTACGAGGTTTTTTTTTATTATTTACAGAAATTCCCAATAAAGGTAAAAGACAAATGGGAAAAAGATTTAGGCCAATTTAGTGAAGACAAATGGGATATAGTGTTGTGTATGATTCCGATGGTATCTCTATCTGAAAGACAACAAGTATCGCAATAGTGCATACAGTTTATCGTACTCCATTAAATTTGTATATATATTTCCATTAAATACAGGATTAAACTCAGACTGTCCGAAATAATATGGTGTGATTTAATGCATACAGTCTAGTATTGTGTAAATCTGCGCCAATTTTGGAATGGGATATGAGAGCTCATTAAAAAAAAAAAAATCTATCTTGTAGAGATTGGTCTAAATCCCAGAAATTGTATATTGGGTATTGTTGCTGGGCATACTCTTTTGGAAATTCAGAGAGCATTGTATCTGGTGCGGAAGCTGATTACTTGCCGTTGGATGCAGCCTGCCCCCTCTGACTGTAGGAGATTTCATCGCAAAGATAACGGAGGTAATATCTTTAAGAAAGGGGGATATATATAAATTTAAAAAAAAAGAGGCAGTTTGATTAAGTTTGAGGAAATTTGGGAAAGACAATCTGATATATGTAATGGATAGTTCATATTGAGGGCTGGTTGCGTTGAGGTATCGCAGAAAAGCTGATGGGACTTGGAGGGGATGAGGGAGAGAGGTGAGAAGGTGGGAAAAGAGTTCAGGGTTTTTTTCTTATGCGTGTCTAAAAGTTTTGTTCGGGGGAAAGGCAGTAGATTAAAGATTTGCTTAAATACAGTTATAATTAATTGTATTGTTGGGGTAATACTATGTTCTGTGTATATTATGAAAGTATAAATGTGCAGAAATTCAGGGCTAATTATACTCGGATACATTAATTTGTCTTGACAAAGACTCTCAGCAGAGAGTTGAAACGTTGTTTCTTTGGGACAATAAAGATTTTTACTTCATTTAAAATCCCTGGAGTGCTGCTCTTCCATACCTTATGCTATTCGGATACATTAATTTGATAGCAATGGAAACAGAAACTCAAAAATCTTTATTTAGCAAAAATGTCTGACAGTTAGGCCGGCTTCCCACGGCCATTCCGTGGCGGAGCCCGTCACGGCGCCCCCCAGAGACCCCAATACTTACCTCCGGACCCGGCTTCTTCCGTCCCGCATGACATTTCGACGCGCATGCGCAATACAGCGCGTGACGCGCCGGCCGCGTCATATGACACGCCCACAGTGTCATTTGACGCGTCGGACGCGTCATATGACAAGGCTGGCGGTGGGCCGGGAAGTGGTTTCACGCCATCTTCCGCTGTGCTACAGCGGAAGATAGCGTGACGGACGGCTTCCACTGACTGCAATGGAAGCCGTCCGCGCGTACACTGGCGGCAAATAGAGCATGCCGCGGGTGAGGTCAGGTGATTTCACTGTGCGGAATTCCGCAATGGAATTCCACACCGTGAGCATTGAGCTATTAGGTTCAATAGAACCTAATAGCTGTGGGCAACGCGGCAGAAATCCGTCCGTGGGAAGGAGGCCTTAGACTGTCCTTCCTGCTCATAGAAACCAATCACAACCCAGCTTTCATTTTTCAAACCGTTAAGGTGAAATAAAAGCTGCACTGTGATTGGTTGCTCTTGGCAACAAGGACAATCTAGCCGTTAAGAAAATTTCGCTAAATGAGGCTCAAAAAGTTGTAATCTACCATAGTTGTTACTAGCAGGCAATGAGAGAAAAAGGCTGCCAACGAAGACAGGAGAGTGTTTTGTGTCCTTTATTTTCATGTTTATCAGTCTGTTTTAGTGTGAAACATCGTTTTCGAACAAAGTTTGGTGAAGATCTACTCCATCTGTAAGGAAAAAGGTTGCATCTCTAAGTGAAAATCATCTGTCTGTCCACCAGTAAGCGTGGAAACAGCGGAGCGTGTCCGGGCAAATTTCATTAAAGTTCTTAGACTTCCACCTTCAGAGCAAGCAGACAATTCGCCGTCCCGACTGTTATCCGATTGCAATTGTTACCGGCCCTAAAACCGGACGACAAAGCGCAGCGACATTCTTTCTGCGAGAGTCTACAAACTAATGAAAAGCGATGGTTTCATGGAATCTTCAGTGATGAAGCCGCCGTCCACCTTTCTGGCACAGTTAATAAACATAATGTCAGAAAACCATGATTTCTACATATGCACGACTCCCCAAAGCTGAATGGGTTTTGCGCTATAACCTGCTCGCGCCGCAGCGGCCCCATTCAACAGAACAGAAGAGCAGACTGAGCAAGCGCGTCTAATGAAAGGAGAAGAAGGCTTCAGTCGGCGCCATGGAGAGGGGGCCGCCAGCACCGGAGGGGGTAAGTGTATAACCTCTGTATGGACAATATTTATTGCACGATGTATATTACAAAGTGCATTAATATGGCCATACAGAAGTGTATAACCCCACTTGCTTTCACGGGACAACCCCTTTAAGTGTGCAATCTGTTCATTGTCCATAAGGAAACAATCCCGGGTATTTCATACCCGGACCCTCCAGATATGGCTTCTGTCACAGCTGGAACAGAAAATTTCAGGTTTCATCTTCCAACAAGACGGGGCATCCCTCATTCTTACGATAAAGTCAGAAGTGAGCTCAATGGGCGACGAACACATCGATTGGGACAGGTTGTGACGATAGTGAACTTCTTCCTTGGTCTCCACATTCCCTGGAACTTAAGCCTTGTGATTTTTTTTCTCTATGGCAGTGTTAAAGACAAAGTCTACATGCCCTTCTTACCACCCACCATGCATGATCTGCGAGGACACATCACAGAAGCCATTACATCAGTCAGTCGTGATACCCTAAAATGTGTTTAGGAGGAATTAGACTGCAGACTCGATGTGTGTGGAGTGACAAAGGGGCTCACGTTGATCACCTCCGATGTGGAAAACATTTTTGATGTTATGCAACAAAATTTCTTTACGTTTCTGTTTCCATTGATATTAAATTTATGTAGCCCAGTGCTATTAATGAAAGTTATAAGTGTTGCAAATTGGGAAGATCATTTGTAGTGACCCCGAGTTACGGCGGCTTATCATAGCCCATTCTCATTTACAGCATAAATGAGGAAGAATTCCCAGGAATATGAAAATAACTTTTTTCCACTTACATAATCATAAAGTAAAAACTGTGCATTGGATATGAAACATGCCTATGTGTTTCGAGCAAAGCTCTTAGTCATGGCATATAACAATTTAGGTGTTTGTGAGATGCTGGAACTCATTCCTTATTTATAGTATTCCAATAGCTGCTTTCTATGACCATAGACTCAGTGGGGGAAAAACAGCAAGACTGGGTGAGCTGGCGGTTCTCTCATTGTTACAAATTCTCATTTAAGCCGCATTTACTATTCAACAGGCTTCTCAATTCAACAGGCTTCTGAGCTGAAATCTGATTCTATTGCTTTTGGATGGAAAAATAGAATTGCAAGCAGCAATACCAGACACAGCCTATAGATAGGAGTGGCGCTGTTTCTGGTATAAAGAAGACACCGTTTTCTAATTCCAGACAACCACTGACCGCACAGGGTGATAGGTCTCCAGTGATGTCAGCCCAAGGTGGTCTGACTGCATAATCACAAGATTTGGCTCAATACTGGGAATGCCTGGGAATTTAACCAGTATTAAAGACTTTATTACTTACAACAGTTAGCATGTTAAAGCCAGCTCTCCCCATCAGATTCCCCAGGTCATTTACAGCTGTGAATGGTGACACGTGTGGAGAGAATCCTCCTTCTCTTTCCACCTCTGCTAGCTGCAATGAGCAGCGGAGCTCATATAGGGTTTCTCCACCAAACATGGCCCCAATGAAAACGCCATCATTCTTAAGTACCCGATAAATCTGGAAGACATATGAATGACAAATTTATGGCTAACAGTTAATACACAACCACTGCGATTCAGTTGGCAAGTTATTTATATTAATGGGATTCTACCACTAGGTTCGTGAAGTTTGACTAGGAGCTGAGCTCTGAGGCACAGAGCCGGGCTGTATCCGCTTCTCCCCTAGCCGTGTCATTCACCGAGTGGCTGTGATTGGTTCATTGAGCGACGGCTGTGATTGGCTGCTGGCACTCGATTAGCTAATCACAGCGCTTGCTTTGCTGGAAGTGCGGTATTCAAAGCCCCGTCACCAGAAGAAGCGGAAGTGGCAGATGGGGAGCACTCTGCAGTTTTGGGGAAACACGGTAGGAAGAGAGCTGTCACTCTGCAAGCACTTGGGGATTTTCGTCGGCTTCTTTGAAATGAATGGAGCACCAACCGTGCATACTTGGCCAGTGCTCCATTCATTCTAATGTCACTGTGGAGGGAGAGCTGATCCCCTCAGTGACAGGCAGAGGGGGACACAGGACCAGGTACCAGGTGCAGTCACTGACAGGACTGGCACCAGTTCAGGAACTATTTTATTGTGGTTTGCAAAGGGAAAGGCTATTTGATCGAAAGGCTGAATCTTTGTGTATATTATTTGCTCAATGTTCTTCATTGGATCATTGTGATGGGTGAAGATGCTCCTATGCAACATCGCCATACCATATGTGCATTGGCGCAAACTTATTCCTTGGGCTATAAAAACTATTAACAGTACGAATGCAATCAATACTAATAATCAAAATGATTAGTAACTAGAGTAATCATTTTTGATTAACTAACTAATGGGTGTGAAAATGCATCGGTAGTCATGAACCATATTTACGAAAGTGAAAATATTTATCATTATTAGAGATGAGCGAACGTACTCGTTTAGGGTGATTTCGCAATGGAGCACCGCTTTTTTCGAGTAACTGACTACTCGGGCGAAAAGATTCGGGGGGCGGCGTGGTGGAGCGAGGGGTAGCAGTGGGGAACAGGGGGGAGCTCTCTCTCTCCCCCCCCCCCCCCACTCCCCTCTGCAACCTCCGGCGCCCCCTGAATCTTTTCGCCCGAGTAGTCAGTTACTTGAAAAAAAGCGGTGCTCGATTGCGAATTCGCCCTAAACGAGTACGTTCGCTCATCTCTAATCATTATGTATAGTCTATGCCAGTGGTTCCCAAATCTTTTCAGATATGGAGCTCTTTTTGAAGCAAAAGTTTCTCATGGCGCCCCACGGAGGGTGTGGTTGGGGAGCGGTTAGGGCCGTGGCTTATCACAACATATGTGTTTTACCTCTATTGTTATAAAAAGGACAGGGCTGTTTAAAAAAGGGAGGACTGCTGGAGTACTGGATAGACTATTGATATACATTATATTTAAAAAATCAACATGCTGCGGAATTAAATCCCGTACCACATGTCAATATCCGCACGGTTTTTGTAGTAATAAGGTACCCCATTGCCACTCTAATAGTCATAGGGTCCCCTATTGCTTGTAGTATTAGAGTCCCCCAACGCAGCTATGCTCTTCAGATGCAGTGAGAGGTTTAGCAGTGCAGATTACAATAGGGGTGATTGGGGCGGCCGTGGGCTCCCTTGGAGACTTCAGCCCAGGCAGTTGCCCCTAATCACCCCTATTATAATCCGCCATTGGTTCCCACTCTACTTCACCCTGCAGCGACGTCCAAAAAGCCTGTACTGGGGAAAGAAGGGTGCAGGACCTGTTGTTGGCATAGCAATGCGGATCACATGACCAAAGCCATTGCTATGCCGACCACAGGTCCTGCACGCTCATTTCCTCATTCCTGGCTGTCCAGACACTGTGGTGAGTAGAGTGGGGACCAAGACCCTCCAGTGGAGCCCCCGACAATCACTCATTTCGGGAAAACCCTGGTCTTTGCCATTGTTGTAGATAGATTTCAATGTTTGCTTCTTTAATGATCAGTCTCCCAAGAGCAACAATTTTGATGGAGATACCCCCATCTGTAGCCATATTAACTCAGCAAACGCAAATATTTCATTAAAAAATACATTTGTCCTCAAAGTCTCAGCAACAAGCGTGTTTGCTCACTGTCAGTCAGAATAGAACATATGCTATTCTTATAATGCAATATTGTCAAACCTTTAAATTTCACTATTTTTGTCAACATGACCTTTATGATCAGTGATACAAGTATTCCACATACAAAGGGGCTTTTTAAGTGTAAAAAAGTTGTTAATTTTACCACACACATTTGCAACTTTTCATTCTATGCTGCCCTTGTGACTATTTGAAAATTCCCCAGTCTTTTTGAAAGGGTGGGGCCTCCATGGTCGGCAGATTTATTATCATTTACACCCGAAATTGGCGTAAATTATAGTGTAAACACACTCCAGCTCATAGCTGTAAATTTTAATTTCTGGCGCATGGATGGGTAAAGATGGACCAAATATATTAAGAGGCATGGAAAGGGTGGGTTTATATAAAAGACAACTATCGTCCAATTAGTCACTCGATAGAGCGAATTTAAGCAACCGTTGTTCTGTGTCAACCCTGTCACCAACGGGGTGAAGAGTGAAAATTAGTTCTCTAGTCACTGGTCCATTTGTTGTCTCAACGACTAGACAACTTTTTAAAAAGGTCAAATACTTCAAGTGTTGGGATCTACCAAATAATAACAAAAACTCATACCTCTTGGAATGCCCGAGGCAGATCGTTCACCCAATGTAAACTGCAATAATCATAAAAAACATAATTACTAAATAATTAAATGGAAAAACAAAATCAGCTTAGTCAAGTTATAAGTAGTAATCGATGTGACAAGAGGAAAATAAAAAGGAAAATGAATATACTGCCTTCATGTGATAGATGTCATATCCTCCTACTAGTCTACAAAATCAGCACACAGAGTGCTAAGACCAACAGGAGAGTGGAAGAAACCTCCAGCAAAAGGTAGCAGCGATGACCCTGAAGGATTGGGAGATAGCAAGGAAAGTAGGAAGATGTTGCTGTCAAGGGTGGAGGCACTGGTTCATGCAAGAACATGTTGCCGTCAAGCCAAGGATTTCAGAAGGGCCTGGGTTTAACAGTACTTGAATGGTCTACTTCTAGGCAAGGAGATGGCAATAACGCAAAGTCAATAATGATATGCCTTGGTTGACCAAAAAGCAGCAGTTTTGGGGCAAAGAGCTTAAGTATAGTGATAATCAGCATAAGTTAAAGTGTGTCGATGAAAAGAGCTGCACCAGGAGGAAATGGCTGGAACCTTGGTTTGATAACACAGAGATGGAACCGAATCAATGGGGCAGAGTTGAGATTAATGTCAAGTCAGTACTGCTTTGGCAAATGGAATTACTATAGACCGAGACTGTGCCTTTAGCTAGTAATCACTCACCGAAAGAAACTCCACTGCTAATTTAGGAAAAAGCTTGAGGACTGATCAGACACTTTCTGGGTGCTGTTCTGGGCAGAGTTTAGCCGAGGTTGCTTAAGCTACTAGTGAACCTGGGAGGCCCTTGGACTAAAGAGATCATATCAACAAATGGACATGTTGATGTTAATCAACATCTCCTTCACATAATTTAAGAGACAAGCTTCTGTCCCAGGACAGTAGAGGAAAGGGTGTATATTATCTACAGTTATTCTTTTCTGCCTTCCCTCGAATACACCAGCTTTAGGCCAAGTTTTTGGCGTCCAAGATGGCCATAACAATGTTTTTGACTACCTAATGCACATTGACCAGTGCTCACTGATTGACCGCTGCTGATCACGTGAGCAGCTCTGGCCAATCAGAGATCAGGTATAGTGCATTGGTAGTCTAACACTGCTAATG
Source organism: Eleutherodactylus coqui (assembly GCF_035609145.1). Taxonomy (NCBI): domain Eukaryota; kingdom Metazoa; phylum Chordata; class Amphibia; order Anura; family Eleutherodactylidae; genus Eleutherodactylus; species Eleutherodactylus coqui. The sequence goes on from NC_089839.1 coordinate 58,474,407, forward strand.
CACTGTGAAGATTAGGCAGTCTTGGATGGCTGAAAATGTGGCTCGGAACCAACAGATTAGGGCCGGCAGAGACAAATGCAGGTAATATGACACCCACCCACCCTCTTCAGGGGCAGGATTTTGTCTTAATACTGGTAGGTGGTTTTAAAAACTGTAAACACGGTGATATGACAAGTACATAAATGTGTATAAATCTTGTACGGTATTATAATGAATTAAAGTTCATACCTTAAACTGCTGACGACAAGGTCGAATGTATTATCCTTAAAAGGCAGAAATTCTTCATCTGCAATTACAGTTATGGTTGGGATTTCAGATGCTGCACATTTTTTCTACAGGTATAAAACATAAAAGAATTACAAATAAAAAGAAAATTGTGTAGTTATGAAGCTGGATGGTAACATATGTCAATCACGTAACACAAGTCTCATGTGATGCTACTAGTGAAAAATATGCAATTTTAGTTCTTTTAGGTTTCTTTTTCATTTACCTTCTTTTGACCCTCACAATCCAGACATTTATGGCATATTTCACAGAAATATTGAGCTGTTTAAGGCCCCATGTCCACAGCAGTGTATTCGCCGGCGGTAAACCGGAGGCGAATCACGTCGGCCGACGCTTTCCATAGCATTGCTATGGAAAGCGCCGACGCCTGTCCACAAGCGGAGAATCATTGCGATTCTCTGCTCGCGGCGGGCAATTCGCATCATGCTGCGAATTGCCCCGATTCTCCGCGGCCAGCCTATCAGATAGGGCTGACCGGCGGAGATTCGGCGGCGGCTCCTGCTCCCGGGCGGCGGCTCCCAAGGCGGACATCTGCCGTGGGACTTCGCAACGCCCGTGGACAGCTGGCCTTAAACGATCCTTTGGTTTTGGGAATTCTGTCCCAGGACCGAAGGGTGAAGGTGGTATATTACCTGCACTTGTTCTCATCTGCAGTCCATCCGATCCGCTGGTTTTGGGTCCCATTTTTCGGAGCCCAAGATGACCGATGCAATCTTCAGACTACCAATCCCCTTAGTGCATTGGTAGTGTTAGACTACTCAACTAGTGCTGCTCATGTGATCAGTACCAGCCAATCAGACAGCAGTGTACTGTGTGTATTAGTGACTGTGGTTAGAAAATTGCAGTGAACAGGTAGTTTTTCACTCCTTTTCTAACCTTCGATGGTATGCAACAAGGTTGCCCTCTCTAACATTTTCTTTTTGTCTTGTGCCTGGAGCCTCTCCTCACCCATATTCGTGCCAATACCAACATTGGGGGCATTCAGTTAAGGGGCTCCACGCACGAGGTTGCCACATACACAAACGACCTATTGTTTTTTTTTCCACTCCCCCCCGCCCCACGAATCTTCATTCCAAACCTTCTAAACGAACTCCAGGTATATGGCATGCTATCGAATTTCAAATTTAATTACCAAAAATCTGTTGCACTCAACATATCCTTATCTCACTCCTGATTTACCGAACTAAAATACTCTTTCTCCTTTCGTTGGGCCAGTCACAACATCAAATATTAAGGGGTCTATCTTACCACAGATACGTCCAATCTCTACGCAGCCAACTACCCGAGCCTATTAAATAACATCAAAAAAGATCTGACATCATGGACTAAAGGCGTCTTCTCCTGGTTTGGTAGATGCTAAATAGTCAAGATGAATATCCTGCCCAGAATATTGTACATCCTCCAAGTCTTGCCTTTTCACATCCGCAGGTTATTTTTCCAACATTTACATTCACTTCTCTCAAGATTTGTCTGGGCAAATAGGCCTCCCCGCATAGCCTGTTGCGCCTTGTCGAGACCCAAAGAAAGGGGGTGATCGCCTATCATCAAGCCTCCCATTTACTGCGTGTGTTTGACTGGTATAGGCACACATAGTTTAAGCAGTGGGTTTTTTCCTGGAACAGACGTTCTCCTCCATACCCCTGACTGCCTTACCCTGGATACAGGGGGACATTCCCCCGGAGGCCAGTTCACACCCTAAAATAGGTCCTACTCTTAAGGTCCTCTCCACTATTTCCCATTTTGGGGAACCCAGCTTTTCTGTCTAGCTTAGAGGGAAGTGGGCTCCAACTTTGGATCCAGAGTTGGAGATGTAGAGAAACCCACTTTCTATCTGAGGGACATTGGTTATTTGTAGATGCACTGGCAAATATCACAGAACCCACGTCACTGACATACTGGCAAATGCTTCAAATCAGACACGTCATCGTCCCCCCGCCTTGGGATGCTCTAGAGCAAAAAAATTGCAGTGGCAATCTTGGACAGACAAAAATGAAACCAGAACTGGTGGATTGGATGGATAGAAAAGAAGAATAATTGCAGGTAATACCCCTCACTGTCCCCTTCATTTCCAGGATAGAAATTTGTCCTGAAGCCAGAGGATCATTTTAAGTCATTTAACCTAATCAAATCAGACATATTATTAAATGGAATCTGTCACCTCCGAACAGCATCATGAACTAAGTTATGGTGCTGTTCGGTGAAGTGACAGGGAGCCAACCAGGGGATGTATTTTTTATACTCACTCGCTTCCCCTTTCTTGCTATGTCCATGCACGTCACGAAAATCTGACTCTTTTCAGAGTGGCGTGTGTGCTCTCTCATAGATGTCTATGGGAGAGCGCATGCACAGTGGTCTGAAGAGTTAGATTTTCAGACTGTGCACGGATTTCACTGGGGGTCACAGCGGGAAGAGGGGAGCGGGAGAGTATAAAAAATATGTTCCCGTACAGCACCATTACTTACTTTGTGGTGCTGTTCGGAGGTGACAGATTCTCTTTAAAAGGTAGTTGGTAGCAGTGCCAATGCTGCTCTGCGACCCCTGCCATCGTGGAAAATGGGTGGCCCCTCAGTCCCCATTCTCGGATAGAAAGTAGAACAAGCATGCATAGTTCTTCTCCATAGAGATAATCCTTTCCTTAATTTATAGGGAACACAAGCATTTACTAAATCAGACATGTCCAGAGAGCGGATATGTCCTCTTTAAGCTGCATATCACACCTTTTTAAGGGGAAGCACAGGCAGCCAGCATATTATATTTTAACCCTTTCCAATCCAATTTGTATCCTGGTTTTCCTAGGGGGCTTACTCTTTTTCTGCTGCTATACAACGGTGCTATATGCTGGCTAAAGCCAGTACTGCATGAGGTGACACGGTGGATAGGATCCGACAGCAGGGAGGCTGGCAATATACAGTAAGAGAACCCCGACGGATGTCTTCCAACATCAGACCTGTACAGCTTTAAATCATAATGTCTTAAAAAGGCAGACAGTGAATTGGAAAGGGTTAAATCTATGTCTATACAGGGGACCTGAAGGCATGCATCAGGGAAACAGGAGCTTCAACTGACATGAAGGTAACCATCGGCAAAGAATTTCGGACATGACCTAACAAAAACTGATAAATAGAGATTAACTAGAAAACAAAGTTCCAAATTTATTTCCTAAATGGGCTATCTTAATTAAAAGACCTCCAACTCACTTTCTCTCACTTTGAGGAGGGAGATTATTACCTCTTAGCATGTTGCAGATATACAAGTCCTCAAATGACCGTTATTTGCTGAGGAAAAGGACTTTTGTGCTTCCAGTATCGTTTCCTGCACTAACTCATGGTGCGGACTGTGCTGTCCGTGTAGTTTTTACAAGCGGCTTTTTCTATTTTGTATAGCAGTTGAAATGTTAAACCAAAAAGCGGAATGTCCGTCTTACCAGCGCCTCCTCGCACACGTCGGCTTGGACTAATCTTTCTACCACTTCCTACAAATAAAAGCAGAACATAACCATGAATCCCCAGTCCACACAAGTCACAAAATAAATAGCACTTATAAATATAGTGTTGATAAGAAGAGCCCACGTAAGCAGAAAAATATACGCCGCCCCATGTATCAGCCGCACTCGCAACGTTATTTTACTTTTCCAATAGTCCCTGGCATTATTTTAAGCAGCCGGCAATATCTAAAGCCATCCATCACAGTGTGAGTCAGCCTCAGTCATGTTTAGTACCAGCATTCCTGCACATACATATTTTACTAGGGTAATAACACACAGATATCAGCCGTTATGCACAAACAGCAGCCGAAAAACGGCCAAACTCCAAACATAATTAGGAGTGATAATGCAGCTTTATAGACAGAAGTGGAAATTCCAATCACGGTGCATTGTGCAACTTTATTTAGGCATGTGATATATTATGATGTTTAGTGCCAGGGATGGAACAAGCGCTGATGCCTTCTGACAAGACTTAGAACCCAGCGTGGTGGTAAATATGTCTCCGAATGCAGCCGCTGAGACATCTGTGCTTATTGATTGTCTGTCTTCGCAGGTACATCTCACAGAATGGCATAGGTTTAGGGTTTTGTGGAGAGATAATGTTCTGCCGTGTTCTCTAAAAATGACAGGTTTGTATCGGGCTGAAAGACTGCCAAACGCTACAGTATTATTAAAGGTTCAATAAACCTATAATTTAAGTTGGATTATAGAAAAGTCTAATTAATAGAAGATACTTGACACTGCATGGCCTTTTCATTGCACTGCTTACTAGTTTTTAGTGATGCTACTGAGAGACACTAGGGTAGGCTATGAAAGGCAACCCATTTGTACATTGTTCCAATGCATCTAAAATAGAAATAAAATACAATAAAAACTGGAAATAGTGGGGTATTTTTTAAACAAGACTGTTTCGTGTATGTCAGTGAGCGGATGTGAATCCGCTTTGACACACATTGATTTGACTTTGGGCTAAATCTGGAGGAAGCACCCAGGTTTTTACCCTTTTATCCCACCAATTGGGATCTGGTCTTTGCTGCGGGCCCAAGCCATTACTCACAGAAGTAGTCTCAGTTATCTGGCAGCTAGTACTACACAAGACAAAGGAGAGGTACCTAAGGGTATGAACAGAGTTGAAAGCAGGAGACCAGCTGAGGTTAAGGAAGGCAGCATAAGCTTCAATATGTCAGGAAAGAGGTCAGGAGCAGCAAAACAGCTGCAAGTTGATAAACAGTCGAAGTTGGGACAAGCAGAGACAACGGTCTAATAAACGCAGCAGAGGTCAGGGATGGAGAATTAGTCAGGAACAAGAAGGAGTCAGAAAACCAGGAGAGAATATAAACTACTTATTAGGCTATAACAGGTGGAAACAAATTACTTAGGTATCCTCCTTAGCAGTATGATATAGCAGGACTGTGTGGGGATAGGACAAGGAAAGAATAGCAGGACGTGTGCTGTTCCTTTAAGTATGGAGGCAGGAGCAATGCCAAGCGCTACGAGGATCAGCTAGAGAATGGAAGCTTAGAAGAACATGGCATCTGTTGCATGAAGTCAAGGAGTGTGAACAGCGACCAACCACGACAAGAAGAGTAGATGAGCCAAGGTGATGGCAGCAATGGTGCTCCATGATCATGTATACAGCTCCAACGCAGACCTATGTGTCTCCATACTATGTGTAGCCTAATCCTGTAGTCACAAGCTACTTCCTTCAATTTTTCCCAACTTCTTGATAACCTACACAGTAGAAGGCATAAAACACGAATGTAGGAGGAGACAAAACACAGGGATTGGTGGTTTTCTTCCTCCAGTCACCCCTGAACTGTAAGATACTGAAAATGCTTTGAGAAACGGACATTAAAGTCTTGCTACCAAACATTACTCTTACATAAAAGACTGGGGGTTTTGTAGGTTCCTAATCTCCTGAAGTATTCTAAAGCTGCTAGAATAGCACAATTTACATTAGCAAACACCTCAGTTGATCACTCACTTTGGCTTAAAGGGGTTGTCCGGCGCCGAAACGGTTTTTGTTTTTTTTTAATAGCCCCCCCCCCGTTCGGCGCGAGACAAACCCGATGCATGTGTTGAAAAAAAAAAACGGATAGTACTTACCCGAATCCCCGCGCTCCAGTGACTTCTTACTTACCTTGCGAAGATGGCCGCCGGGATCTTCACCCTCGGTGGACCGCAGGTCTTCTGTGCGGTCCATTGCCGATTCCAGCCTCCTGATTGGCTGGAATCGGCACACGTGACGGGGCGGAGCTACGAGGAGCAGCTCTCCAGCACGAGCAGCCCCATTCAACACGGAGAAGACCGGACTGCGCAAGCGCGTCTAATCGGGCGATTAGACGCTGAAAATTAGACGGCACCATGGAGACGGGGACGCTAGCAACGGAACAGGTAAGTGAATAACTTCTGTATGGCTCATAATTAATGCAGAATGTACATTACAAAGTGCATTAATATGGCCATACAGAAGTGTATACCCCAACTTTGTTTCGCGGGACAACCCCTTTAAGTGGTAATCACACTTCGCTTCACTCAATAACAGCCTTAATGTGGTCAACGGCCCTGATGGCTCATTTGTTACCATCCTCAGATCAAATCACACTTTATGCTAAGGCATTAAGGAGGGCTGTTAGATTTAAAGGGAACCTGACATCAACTACGTGCAGCATAAAGTAAGCTTATATTTTGGAGGATTGGGATACGGAGAGCTGTGTTTCGACCTCCGATCCCCCTTCCTGCAGTTCCCTTGACAAAGTCATTGTGCACATAGCCAGCTTGACTTTTTTTAGAAGGCTGTGTGCACCACCATACATCTCCATGGAAGCGTATGTGTACAGCCTTCTGAAAAGAATCAAGCTTGCTGTGCATGCGCTGACTTTGCCAGGGGACACAGAAGGAACAGGGAATGTGGCGAGTATGAAAGAAGCTCCTAGGACTTCATGTCACTTAAACTATAAGTACTTTAACTTGAAGGAAGACCCTGTGTGCATTCAAATCCCCACCTAAATCAATATATACATAGTCCCACCACCACCTTTTAAGGCTTAAATACATAGTATTAAAGGATTATTCTCACAATCAACTTTTATCACCTGTACACAGGATAGGTGATAAAAGCCTTATCAATGGGGGTCCGACCTCTGGGACCCCTGCAGACCACGACAGTAGGGGTTCTGTGTCTCCTTCTCACTAGAACCCTTGCCATGTGGAGAAGCTGAAATGGAGCAGCGGCTGAGCCTGCGAGCTGCTGATCCAATCATTTCAAATTTAAGCTCCTCCTTACTAGAGGAAGAGGGGTGCAGTAAGGAGAAAAAGGAATCACGGTTCCCCACCGATGAGATTTTTATCACTTGCTAAAATACTTGTGGATAGGTGAGAAGTTGATTGTGAGAATATCATCATCTCTTGGGGTAAAGTTGGGAGCTCCACATACTCATCCAACAGTTGGCCAGCCAGAATTGACTTTGTCTAATGTGTATGGGGGTCTTATGACAAGTGTAAAAGTAGCATAGCTTGTTGACTTGTTTAACACAGTAAGTATCTAGGTGAAGTAGCTTTTGGGTTGGAGAGAGTTAGGGTTACTCATAAAAGCTCGAGGTCCAGGGGGACTTTAACTTCACAATGGACCCCACTTTAAATTCTACACATTCTAGAGGCCATCTACCTACCTCTCATCTACGTTACATCAAACAAAACCTTCACAACTTCCAGATAGTTGATGTATGGCAAATCCTTCACCCCCAGGACAGAGTCTACTTATTCTTCTCCCATGCACACCAACCTTAAAGCCATATAGATATGTTTTGGTTGAGCCATTCTCTCCTGGTAACCATCTTTCTCCATAGTGAACGTCTTATGGTCCAATCATGCACCTATCTCCCCTTTCCTAGAGATCCTAGGAACATTGAGGTAGTCTTGGATGTGGCACTTGAAGGAGAAATTATTAAAGGACTCAGTATGTATCTCATAGATTAGGACATCAATCATAGACTTCTTTGAACATCACTCATCTGACCCTACTTCCTTACATTTCCAATGAGAAGCTCTAAAGTGCATACTAAGAGGCCTACTTAATAAATATGGCACCCGTCTGAAAAAAGCAAATTCCTTGAAAATATTATGTTTGCTTACTAAATTACACAATCTAGAAATCTCACACAAATCCACTTATTCTTCCAGCATCTTAAGTGACTTTCTTAGCACTAGCTTGGAATTCAAAACTCTCCTAAATAAAAAATTTGCCCGCTATCGACAACAAATCAAAATATATTCCTATGAACATGCTGATAAATATGGCCACCCCCTTCCCAGACTCATATATCCCTACCCCTCCCACACTTTCATTTCTTATCTTACAACTCTCTAGCGTGACAAAATTCACGATCTGAAATCATTTCAGTCCTCTTCTGAAGGGATTACCGGGACCTGTAAAAAGGCTCACTCTCAGATCTACCTAGAAATATCCTGCAAATGAAAATACAAGCATATATCCGAGAAAACCCTCTCCCTACGATTAACACAGAAACTAGAACCTCTCTAGAACAGGAGCTAAACATGGTTATCAAAGTTACCCCACAGGCAAGAGCCCAGAAAGGTTCTCCCCACTTTTACAAAACATTCAGAGAACCATTAACCCCCTTCCTCACTATCTTCCGTGTATCTCCCTCCCAAAATCCTCTCGGAAACTAAAAAGAAATGAATAGCACTAAGTCAGAAGCATTAAAGAACTCTATCAGCTCCTGAAATTACCCATCTCTCTCAACAGTTCCCGTTAAAATGGCAAAATTCCAGTTTCAAATACTTAGGTTTACTAATTCCCAGGGATCTCTCTTCATTGTACTCTTTAAAACTACCTCACCCTGCTGGAACGTATGATAAAAGACTTAAACACAAGAGATGAGCGAATGTACTCGTTTCGAGTAATTACTCCATCGAGCACCGCGATTTTCGAGTACTTCCGTACTCGGGTGAAAAGATTCGGGGGGCGCCGGGGAAGGAACCCTCGCTCTCTCCCTCTCCTCCCCACTCCCCGCTACAACCCCCCACTCACCCACGGCGCCCCCCCCGAATCTTTTCGCCCGAGTACGGAAGTACTCGAAAATCGCGGCGCTAGGGTGATAAAGGGGCGTGGCCGAGTACGCTCGCTCATCTCTATTAAACACCTATGATAAAAAAAAATAACTTTCATGGTTTGGTCGTTATAATGTCCTGAAGATGGACACTATTCCCCACCTTCTCTACTTATTTCAGACTCTGCCTATTCAACTCTCCAGAATCTCTCACATTTTCTTAACTCTGAATTTACAGCTCCTCTAACTCCCTTCGAGTCTTTATTCACCAAAAAATTGCCTCCGGCCCGTTGCCTCTCGTAAATTTACGGTTGGCTGCTTCTGAGCTCTTCCACTCAGGTCCCTGCTTTCATGGGCTCTTGGGAGGAGGAGCTTGCGGATGCCATAACTCCAGAAGATTGCAAAAAAGCATTCCTATTCTCCTAAAAGCTATCTGTGGCCTGTAAAGCCAAAGAAAAGAACTATAAGCCACTGACGGGGTGGCATAGGTGCCCATTGATCCTTCATTGCATTTATCCATCAGTCTCTCCAAACTACTGGAGATGTGGTTCGGGGCTTGGAACCATGTTACATATTTGGTGGGACTGCCCTATTAAGCCCTTCTGGGAACAGGTGTTTTCTACCTACACAAGCATCACAAAATGTTCTGTGGTAGCGTCTCCACAGATAGCCCTACTTTCTATTCTTACTGGTTTATTAGCTTGCCTAAAAAGGAATCTTCTATGCCAATTCTTATTAGCAGCACATGCTGTCAATTGTAAATGGGTCTTAGCTTCCATGTCAATCACAGTCCATGCACAAAAGTTGCATTTTTGCTGGGCAAAAGGCCCTTTCTTCTAATCCTAGACGTCCCCTTTAAGATCTTGAACCTTTCTGGTTTAGGTTGAGGTCACACCCAGCAACAGTGGTGTGGTATAATGACTGTAGCTCAAAACCTATGCAGTTGTCTCACAATTAAAGGCAGAAGCTTTTAGAGTACGATAGGAACGGCGGTTAAATTAATTGCAGTAGTGGCGAAATTGCATCAAAAAACCGTATGTAAATAAATGCCTTTATTGTCGGGTTTTTCATGATCTGGGAGTAATGTGGCGAATGGAACAGCCATAGTATTCCGTATTACGCTGCACTTCTTCCATTAAAGCCATAAGTATTACTTGTAACCTCTAACTTAAATGAACTCGAGGCAGAAATATGAAAATGTGGGGAAAAAAAACTGCTTATTTTTGCTACACAGCTAGCTCCAATACTCTGGAGCCGCTCGCTGGTGAGCAGACACTAAACAATGCTGCTTATTCCCGGATAAACGCCAAAAGCAATTTGATGTATGGAAAGGAGGCCAGCAGATGGTAAATGATATGCAACAGCGATGCATATGAGCGGCACTATGGACGACTGGCGCTCCGAGGGAGCATTCATAGGACTTCAAATGTAAATCAGGCAAAAACAAACCAAAAAACATCCAAGAGAAAAGAAAATATAAATGTAAAACAAAAAAGAGCCGTGCTTCTAAAATACAAGCCGAGCGGTAAATGTGCTGTAAATTAGATTACCTATTAGCTATGTTTTATAACGGCTATGCCAACAAAGGGAAAATGAAGCCCAGCGGTGCAGCTATTTAGCATCCATGACAAAGGTGGCTTGGCATCTCTACTGGCAAACAAGATTTTACTAGTGAATGACTACAGCAGAATAGATTCCAGGGAGCGTGGAGAGAGAAAAAAAAGTCAGAATCTATTGAGTCGGAGGCAAGGTGATTTCTTTCCACTTGTATTCGGGTGCAATTTGCCAGACACGCCATGAATCTGCTCCGCGCCGTGGAAGTAACTGCTGCGTCTTTTCTGTGGCAAACAGTAGTCCCTCATTTATAACATCAGTAAAAACGTCAAGTGTCTCTGCGAACAGCTTGTCTCCTGCATTTAGGGATGGATTAGAGGACCCACAGCAGCCAGCGAGTGGGTGGATGCTCATTTGACATCTGTGACAGAATCTGCAGCTAGTTCAAGCAGAAACATTGGCGTGAAGGGCCAGGGAGCCGTGTACGTCCATCTTTAAAGGGACGCTTTCAGAGGGGTTTTTTTTTTCTCGTAAACAGGGCTTTATTAATTAAATAAAAAAAGTTTGTAAAAAAAAATAATATATATATATATACACATACACATACATATATATATATATATATATATTTTTTTTTTTAATGCTGCAGTTTATTTTGGTTTTTACAAAAAACTTCCTGGGGCGGCCACACATTTCCTTTCTGCACTGTTTGTATAATCCGCGCTGTGTTTTATGGCAACTTTGATGAATAGGTTTTCACAACTTAAGCATTTACATCATATCTGGTAAGGGTGGCTTTACACAGGCGTATATGCAATTGCGCACAACTCGTGCTATGAACGAGTCTTTTTTTGCGTGTGCATCAATGTATTTTACTGTACTTTGAGCTCGGCCATGTTTTTTTGTGCGCGGGAAACACATCAGATTTAAATGACTATTTTGCCCACTGAGCTGCGTTTTTTTCTCATGGAATTGCGCAGCATATTGCAAATCCCATTGCCCATTCCCCATAGACTTCTACGAGGAACTTTGGTGTGCAAATGTGCACAAAAGTAGAGCAAGCTGCATTTTTTTTGGCATGCGCAAATGAGAGTGCACCCATTGAAATCATTGGGTTCTATTCTCTGCGTATTGCGTGCTCAAATGCGCCCGTGTGAATTCGCCCTCATAGACACTCTTCTTCCGGCATGTGTTTGGTTATCGAAGTCTGTAGGCACATTGGCATATATGTTAGAAAAACCTCCTGAACTAAACCAGACTGACATCACAAACATATACACGGCCTCGTACACATCAGACAAAACTTGCCGATTCCAGCCTGACCAGATGACTGCTGGATGTGTGTGGGGGCCACAGACTTTCTGCGAAGAAGAAGGATCGCACACCACAAATTCCAACATCTGATCCTTTTGTTCTCCCTGGAGAATTGCCTGGCGGTGGCTTACCTCCCTTTGCATACTGGAAACACAAGAACACTCAGCCAAGCCGAGTCTTCATGTGTACAGGGTGCCAGGAGAAATAGCCGTCAGCCAAACTAATGTTTGGCTGACAGCTATTGGAGGTGTATGGGTACATTAGAATGGTCTAAAGCATGCAAGCTTCTCTTCTCCCTATTAGATGGAGGGCACAGGTTAAGCAATCAGCTCTTGTTTGTTGCAGATCTGGAGTATTCAAGTCATTTCTTCACCCTTCCTGCGAAGTGGACCTTGAGCTATACAAAGCTGCATGAATGGACTAAAAAGTTCACTTTAAAAGGAGTTGTCTGGAACTTTTATTCTTGATAGGGAGGGGTCTGCGGCTGATCGCCAGGCCCACTGGACAGTGCTAGAAACAGATAGTGCTGTCCATATTGCAACAGCCCAGCTTTTTAGCGCAAGCACAGTTCGCATTGAATTCAATGGGAGTTGTGACTATAGTACCAAACTGGGTTATTGCAATGTTAACAACCGAACTGCTTCCACACTGACAGCAAGCCCAGTAATCTTCTGATCGGTGGGATCCCAGTGGTGGAATTCTCCCACTTTATTTAGTGTTTATTCTTTGGTTACTGTGGCAGAGATACCAAGTATCTGTCTTTTTATGGATATATGCATCTTGTTATTTGTATAGCGCCAACTTATTCTGCAGCGCTTTCAGGTATTTATTCATTACCCCCCCCCCACCAAGCTGGGTACTCATTTTACCGACCTCGGAAGGATGGAGGGCTGAGTCAATCCTGAGCCAGCTACCTGAACCTTGTGGGGATTGAACTTGCAACCTTCAGGTTGTGAGTGAGAGCTTAGGACTCTCTGCTGCCTTAACACTCTGCGCTACACGGGGCTCTAATCAATGGCAGGTATTTGACAGCGCTGTTAGAGGTGAACAGGAATGCTACAATTCCCAAGCATGTACAGCGCTTATGAATGGGGATTTATTTTAAATAGCAATTCCTTAACATAATGTCACCATCAGAAAAGAAAGTTTTTACATAAAATAACTGCAGTACTGCCAGGAATGTAAAACAGCATATTAGGGGGCAATTATTTTAGCAATTCTTAAATAGAATAAGGATGGTACTTCACTTTAATGACAGATGAGTTAATTATAGTAAAACTTTCTATATTTTTCTAGCTCGAAAAAATAATGAGGGTCAAGAACCCTTTTAATTTAAAAGATGTTTCTCCTAATGACGAGGCTTCATTTACAAACAAAATACCACTGAAATTACTATTCCGGTTGTTCCTTTCTCTCCTTGTGGAGTCGGTCAGCGATACTTCTATAGAACAACAGTGACACCTGCTGGTTGTACTTTGCATTTTCAGCAAATAACTTTACACTGGTCATACACGGTCATGCACGTGCCGTATACAGTATTTTACACCAAAATGGGTTCGGACTGTAGTCATGGAAACTTTCCCAACAGAAAACTGCACAATATATTAGTATTTTATGCTGATTAAATTAAGGTTTTTTTACTTACATTTTTATCCTTTTTTTTTATAAAGTTAAACATAAAGTAGAACAAAGTTCTTGGCAATACAAAAGCATATGTGATGCCAATAGAAGTTGTTCAAAAAATAGAGAACCTCGTGTAGAAAAACTGAGAAGATGCCCCAGCAGAACGAATGTGATTTGCTTGTTTTAGGGTCCGAATACACGGGATGATTGTCAAGCGCTCCAGCACCCCACCCGTCACCCAAGCGATTATCGCTCAGTGAATGGAGGCGCAGCGGGCTGGACATCACTTCTGCCCGCCCACATCCATTCGCAGTAAACAGGCAGTCATTAAGAAATGAGAGCGCAATACGCAAAGAGATGCGTAAAACACCGTGTAATTAAGCTAGAAAGAGAACACAATTGGAACTAATTAGCTACTGCAAACGATGTGTTTGTTTGCCGCACACAAATAAACATGTCCCAGGAGCAGATAAAGTACAGGAACATACACCAACACATGTACAAAATAGCCTTGTTCATAGGGAAAAAAATTGCGCTAAAGAGTGCAGAATTGCACATTTGTTTGTGTGAAGCAGTCTTTGGGTATGGAATCCGCTGTGAAATTACAGGATGGGACTAACGAACCGCACCCCTACATGTCCATCATACGGTCCGGACAGGTTTTTATCCCCTGCGAGTAAACAATAAGGGCCCCTATTGAATGACAGAATGCAGGGAACTTGAAAACTGGGAGAAATCGATACCAAATGTTTGTTGGAAAACGAAGAAATAGGTTTTATTTTTATCTCATAAATATTTTGTATGAACCAATTTCCAGTTTTTCTATTTTGACGTCAGGATTCTGGATGGAAAATGCACAAAACTGTTCTCCATGCATCCGGCCACATGGTCCAACGTCACAGATTGTTCTATCTGTGACAGGAGCCACGTGGAGCTGGACTTACCTTTGTGAGATGGCGAGATATGTAACCTCTTCCACAACCCAGATCTAAAGCAAATGGAAACATTCTGCAAAATAAAAAGAATGTCAATGCAGGAAGCAATAATGTAACACTGGGGGAGAACAATATACATCCCGTACTTTGTGCGACGCGTTCCTATGGACATCAGGAACTGCTTGCCGGCATTCGGCCTCATTTAGATGGCGGTACTCGGGGCAGTATTTGTAAGCCAAAACTAGGAACCTAGAGACCTGAACTATAACAGAAAGATTCGCACCACTTCTGCGTTTTGGGCCCTGATTGGGGATTACAAATACTGATGCATAATACTGGCTAAAGCCCCACCCCCACCCCCTCTCTTCCCCGTCTGAATGAGGCTTCAGCCCATCCATTGCGGACGTGAGCAAGGTTTGTATGTAACAGGCTTGGGAACCACGGCCGCTACACATACGATGACACTCGACTGAAATAGCTATGATTGAAGAAACTCCAAACACAACTGTTAACTCTTCAGATGCCGCTGTCAGGGAAAAAAAAATCCACAATGCCAGGACTGAGGTTTTTTTTGGTCACCCCGTATCTAAGATTAAATCTAATAATAAGCTAGCAAAAAGTCATATGTAGCCCAAAATGGTACAAATAGAAACTGCAGGTCGTCTCGCAAAAATCAAACCTTCAAACAACCCCATTGCTGGAAAAATTTTAAAAAGTTATGGCAATCAACATGATATTTTTTAAAAGTAGTAGAACAAACATAAACTATATACATTTGGTATCGACATAATTGTACTTATTAACAGAATCGTTATTTTTGCTGCACTGAGTATGACGTAAAAGCAAGACCACATAAAAAAGGCACAATTATGTTTTTTTCCACATTTCACTCCACTTTAAATCTTATTTGTATAGCGCCAACTTATTCCGCAGCGCTTTCAGGTAATTTATTTATTACTGCTCCCCACCACCAAGCTGGGCACTCATCTTACCGACCTCGGAAGGATGGAAGGCTGAGTCAACCCTGAGCTGGCTACCTGTACCATGATCAAACTCGCAACCTTCAGGTCGTGAGCGAGAGCTTAGGACTGCATTTCTGCTGCCTTAACACACTGCGCAGCATGAGGCCACACGTTTAAACATTTTGCAGTATGTTATATGGTACAGTAACTAGAATCATTGAAAAACACAACTTGTGCTGCAAAAAAGAGCCCTCGATCAGCTAAGTGGGGAAGAAATAAAAAATGAAAAATGGCCATGTCCTCAACAGGTTAAGCTGTGTTCACGTCATGCTGAGGCTACTTTTGATGCATATTCTGAGAAAATCTTCCGCTGTATGTGCAGCAGGTAAAGCCCTGGTGTAGGCATTTCATATAGTGACATATGTTATCTATAAGCCCAGCTGATGCTGAAAGGACACCATTGGTTCTGTGGACCTCTCAGTGTGCACCGGAGTATCTCCTGGAACATATACAGGATGCGCACCACAAATGTGCTGTGAACACAGCCTAAGGTTGCCTACCCACTAGCGTCAATGTGATGTTCGAATGTTAAAAACGCAACGCACCAAAAACGCAAGTTGCTGTTTTGGGGTTTTATACTCACACACACTTCTTTTTCCTGCATATAGTATATGAAGCACTAGCGGCAAGACATCGCGCATGCGCAATCATGCTAAAACAGACTGCCGAGGATTCGGCATTCCCTGCTAGGCATCGAACGCTATGTCACTAGTGACGTAGGGTACATTACCCTGCAGGAACTAGAATGCCTGTGAATATATGCTTCGTCACCTGAAGAAGAGGATCAGGGAGTAGAAAATGGGATAAGAAGACTGCCTGGGGAGAAATAGGTAAGTATAGAGCTCAGAACCACCTTAAGTTTATTTATAAAGACAGCTTTGTATTTTAGTGATTTTCAAACATACGTGGTCCTGTACCCTCATGATCTGTTTTCCTGCACTCCTTTTTATTAGGTCTCCTGCCTCCGCTACTTTGTCCCCCAGCTTCTCTCCTTCGTAGCACCCATTGCCCACTAGACTCGATACACTCTCAGTGTATCAGGTGTACAGTACTATATGTTAAAATGTGATGCACTGATACCCTGACCCAGGGGGAACGGGCTAAAATATAAAGTAGGCTTTAAAAATAAACTGTTATATGGAAACAACTGTGTCGGCACAAGAAAGAACAGTGCAGGCACAGCTGGAGCTCCCTAGTCAGCTATGCAGATACCGGTAACTAGGTGAGGATGGTTTCTCAGCACTGTCATCACCTAGCTGCAGAGCTGAAGAGCGGTTTTATATGAAAAAATGTACATAAAAGCTTATATAAACCTATTCTTTACATTAAAAAAAAAAAGTGCAGTTACTCTTTAAAGAAGCAACTGGTGCCAATTGTGAAAGGGCCTTTTGATTTTATTAGGTGGGATCTGCTGACACTGAGATGTCTAAATGGGCGGACAGACTATTTCTCAAAGTTTGCTTGTTTGGGGAGAAACAGAGGATTACGCAGGTAAAATCCAACCTATTATTTCCCTGGAGATAAGTGGTGTCACGCGAGTCTGGAACCGGCATCCCTCCCATCCGCTACTGAAATGGCATTGAAAATGTTCATTTTTCTGGGGGCATCAGGGTGACCCCTCGCTCCGCACACAGCTACTAGTACTTACGGATGTCTCTAGCACTGGCATCAGCTTGCACCCAACAGGAGGCTATACCACCTGCTGGATATTTGACACTTTTTGGAACAGTGGAATGGTCTGACCATTGCATGTAAACCACAGGTGTACCTATATACAGGAGTGCAGGGACTTACCTGGCCACATCAAACACACGATCCGCAACCCGGTCTCCAACCTGCAAAAATGGAATTGCATTAATGTAATTGTATGTAGGGGCTTCTATAGACAGCCGTTTCCTGGACCCCCATGTGCAGCTCCGGGAGGATGAAGTGGTGGTATGCATGCGTGTCCACTTCACTATCTATGGAACGTAGCACTCCGCTCTCTCCCCATAGAGTGCAGTGGTGATCCCGCCTGCACACAGCCCCATTACACTTCTGGGAGATGCAGAGGTGCGCCATTCTTGTAGTCCAGTACACGCCTAATATGATGTACCGATCTGCCATAGGCTCTCATGTTGCAAAATACATGCACAATATAAATTGCAGCATGTTCTATCTTGGCATGTCTTCCAAGTAGCGATTGGCGGCACGCAGCACATACGCAATGTCATTGTGAACTTGCTGCGCACCGCACGGCTGCCTCAAGTGGACGGCACACAGTGAATCACACTTGTGTGAAGCCGACCTTACTTACAGATGACTCCGCTTTCAGTGTCCTGGTGCTCCAGGGAAACTACTGAAAGATAAGTCTTATTAGCATGTTGCACCTTAGATATAAAAGCAGTGCTCACCGCCACTAGGTAGCGCAGCACAGAGGTCAACAATGCTGCAACTGAAGGAAGGGCCGTTTCTGTGAAATCTGCGGCAACCCAGCAGTGGTGGGCACGATTTTTATGTCTTTTCATGTGCAGGTATATGCGTGTCTTTAAAGGGGTTCTCCCACAGCTCCATACATTGTGCAGTGGCTTTGATTGGTATTGCAGGCTGAGTCCTATTCACTTCAATAGGATTCAGCCTGCAGTACCAACCCAGGCCACTGTGCAATGTATGGAGCTGTCTGAAAACAGCAAGAAGTGGGAGAACCCCTTTAAACACTGGGTCAAAATAACCTCCCTCTGTCTGCACTGCACAACATGACATCATCTGATGATGACATCATACATCCTGCCATTTGAGCTACTCATATGCCACCAGTCTGGCCGCTGAATAATGTACTTCAGGGGCCTCCAGCTCCTCTGCATCTCACCTGCTGACTCCTGGCCTTAGCAGCAGTCACGTTAAGAGGTCATGCATGTAGTGTGTATATACAGATATAGGACTATGTATGTATGTAAAATGTGTATTGTCCACGGGCGGGTCGGGTTCCGTGCAGGGAATCCCACCCTGCCTGCAGCCGAGGACATTATTTTACCTGTTCCGGGTCTGCGCGGGTCTTCTGCGTCCTGGATGGATCTTCTTTCTTCTGCACAGCGGATGTGTTCCGGCACGCACGTGCAGTAGCTGTTTTTCTTTTTCAAACTCCTGCTTTTCCGCGGCACATTCACAATGGAAGCCGTCCCTGCGGGATCCGCAGAAAACGGAGCGTGCTGCGATTTGTTTTCCGGACCAAATGGTCCGCATGGTTAGATTATTTTGCGAGCACCTTTGATTCCCTATGGGCAGCTTGATTTGCGGATGTCCGTGGACACGAGGCCTCAAGGCTCACTCACCAGAGCGTATATGTATTTGTTACACAAAGTACAAGATGCTTGTTACCGCGTGCGGACACGTGTATCTGCTGCGTATTTAACGCATATTCGGTTTTTTCTACGTTCCGTATATCCCGGACCTTTAGGGCAGTGTCACACCTGCTCCCGGGGTTCCGCTTTCCTGCTCCGTTCGGGGACCAGCAGAGGGGAATGCCTGCAGCCGAACGGACGCGTCTCTGAACAGGACCGACCAGCGCCAAACTGACCTCATTGCCTAGAATATATGGGGGACTCAGGACCCCCCACTGTAGTGAATGCTGGGTGTCGGGCGGTCACTTACCTCTTCTCGCAGGTACTCGTACTGATGGGCATCCTCTTGAGAAGCTGCCCAATTCTTCTGTCTCCTTTTCATGCTCCTGTCAAACACATTGAAGACATTTTCTGTCCCAGAGGTGGCTGCCCTCCTTACAGGCACAGTGGGGTCACTAGTGCGCCCCCCTCGGAGGACTGCAAGACAGCATCTCCTACACAGTGGTCCCCCCAGGGCAACACTGCTCATAGCAACGACTGGCACTGCCCGTTTCTCCAAGGGCAGTACTGAGGGACACACAAACGCGAAGCGGTTTGGACACTCGCGGCCGCCGTATCCGGGGTGAGAGGTCACCGCCGCGCAAGGGATTGCTGGGAGGAATCACGTGGTGATCGGTGAGGAGCAGGAAGAAGGCGACCGCCGCCAGGTAACTAGTGCTGTATGTGCATCTATGTTGGGAAGCTGGCAGCCAGCAGCTTATTAGCAGTTGTGTTGGGATGGCCGGGGTTGCTGGTCCTTGTAGTTCTACACCAGACCTCCTTGATAGCCGTGCATAGTGATTTGTTATCAGCTATGATGAGCTTAAGCTGCTGCATGTTTATGAAAATGTATTGCATGTGATTGATGGGGTTCAGCCACCGGATAGAGATCTCCGCAGCGCCCCAAAAACTGATGTCAGCAGGTGCAGCTGCTGGGGGGGATGGGAGTTTGTGCACTCACTAACAATCAGCTGACACACGATGGATTCACGCCCGATCCGAGGACAATCCGTGTCCTGTGCTTGTGAACCGGGTTCACACATAGCGGACGGATATTTGGTGCCGCCATGAAAATATTCAGCCGTAGAAATAAATATCATGTGACTAATTTCCAAGGATTTCACACAGAAAAGCAGAGGAATAGCAGAATTAACACCGAGCAGTACATCCGCAGCAGAAATCCAAATGGCAGCCTGTACGGCGGCAGATAGAGTCCTGGCGGTCTGTATTGTGGACCTATACTCCGCACAAGGCGCGTCACTGCGCAGGATGGAGCAGGGCGCAATTACTTGTTTTAAATGTAGTCAAACCAGGAAGGAAATAAAATCTCCTTTCAGTGCGGGTCTTAGGTTAGATGGCATCCTGTGCAGATGCCATCAGTCATAAGAAAGAACTATGACAGGCAGTCTGCTGTATCCTTCCTGTTTAGAAAGCAGCAAAATAGTAGCATATCCACACCAAAGCAGCTCAGTAGCATGAACTAACCTCAATACATTGATACGATACCAGAACCAAGCTCAGTACATAAATGCAGCATGAACTAACCTCGATACATTATCCGAACCAAGCTCAGTACATAAATGCAGCATCAACTAACCTTGATACAATACCAGAACCAAGCTCAGTACATAAATGCAGCATGAACTAACCTCGATACTTTGATACAATACCAGAACCAAGCTCAGTACATAAATGCAGCATGAACTAACCTCGATACTTTGATACAATACCAGAACCAAGCTCAGTACATAAATGCAGCATGAACTAACCTCGATACTTTGATACAATACCAGAACCAAGCTCAGTACATAAATGCAGCATGAACTAACCTCGATACTTTGATACAATACCAGAACCAAGCTCAGTACATAAATGCAGCATGAACTAACCTCGATACTTTGATACAATACCAGAACCAAGCTCAGTACATAAATGCAGCATGAACTAACCTCGATACATTGATACAATACTAGAACCAAGCTCAGTACATAAATGCAGCATGAACTAACCTCGATACATTGATACAATACCAGAACCAAGCTCAGTACATAAATGCAGCATGAACTAACCTCAATACATTGATACGATACCAGAACCAAGCTCAGTACATAAATGCAGTATGAACTAACCTCGATACATTATCCGAACCAAGCTCAGTACATAAATGCAGCATGAACTAACCTTGATACAATACCAGAACCAAGCTCAGTACATAAATGCAGCATGAACTAACCTCGATACTTTGATACAATACCAGAACCAAGCTCAGTTCATAAATGCAGCATGAACTAACCTCGATACATTACCAGAACCAAGCTCAGTACATAAATGCAGCATGAACTAACCTCGATACATTGATACAATAGCAGAACCAAGCTCAGTACATAAATGCAGCATGAACTAACCTCGATACTTTGATACAATACCAGAACCAAGCTCAGTTCATAAATGCAGCATGAACTAACCTCGATACTTTGATACAATACCAGAACCAAGCTCAGTACATAAATGCAGCATGAACTAACCTCGATACATTACCAGAACCAAGCTCAGTACATAAATGCAGCATGAACTAACCTCGATACATTGATACAATACCAGAACCAAGCTCAGTACATAAATGCAGCATGAACTAACCTCCATACATTACCAGAACCAAGCTCAGTACATAAATGCAGCATGAACTAACCTCGATACATTGATACAATACCAGAACCAAGTTCAGTACAAAAATAGAGTAGCAGAACTAAATGATTATGTTATAGAGGTGCCAGTGGGCTGACAGCAGCACCTCGGAACACCAGAGAGGAGGAGACAGCACTAAGAGGAGGGTGATTCATGTAACTCTGTAAGACGCTGCTGCACAGGGGAAAAAACATCCGTCCAGGTGGACCTAAGGGGGGCGATCACCCCCAGCCTTGATCCACCTGGTGCTCCCCCTACAAGCTGGTGGCCAGGGCCTTGCTGACCACTTCAAGCTAAGGCTGGCCATGTTACCCAGCTGTATTGGAGATGTACAGAGGTTCTTTATGAGCCCATAGAAATGTATAGATGCTATATTATGGGTCAGTGCCACAAAGATCTCTAATATAGGTGTGTATATGTGCCCTCATAAGTTTACTTGCCCAATCAGAAGTGCCAACAGGGCTCGTAAGCAGGCTGTTTCCAGCTACATCTACTCATTTAGTTTTAAAGTGGTCGTCTTCTGAAAACAACCCTATTTTAAGGGTTTGTCCACATGGGACATATTTTCCATAAAGAAAATTCTTTAATTAGTCCTTGAAAAAATCCACATATTTAACATGCAGATTTGCCACTGATTTCATCCTATGTATTGCAAAGGGGAAAATCCGCAGAATGAGGCTGGATTCACATGGCCACATTGTGCCTCGCATTGGACAGCACACGGATACCCATCTCTGTGCTGTCCACCCTGCACTGACCCTACACATTGTAAATTCTACTCATCCATGAAAACGAGTGAGAATACGACATGCAGCATTTTATTTTTCACGTGAACCATCAGTCTATGTAAAATATTGTGCGTGTGAATAGTCTCATAGGCAGTTATGGGGCTGTGTACATCCATGGACAGCACATGGCTCGAGAATACGGCCATCAGAACTGGCCCCTAGTTCACATGCTGTGGATATGGAATCCGCACCGCAGGTCAGTTTACACTGTGGGTTTTTTTTGCAGTGTGTATATCAGATTTAGCAAAATATCATCCCCTATATTGCTACTGTACATGCTGCAGATTTTCTACCCACAATTCCTTTGCCGAAAATTTGCATCATATATACCCCATGTAGTCGTGCCCTAAAAGCGAGTTGTCCAGCTGCTCTAACCACCAGCTATCGACAGAGAAAACTGTCTAGGGATACGTTTCCTGTAGCTGACGGGGGAAAACTAGCATTACTTTCGAAAGCATGGATTCACCGTTTCCATAAAGTACCTCTCTGTTTTAACACAGAGATGGGATTTGGAGTGGGGGATCCTCAGCTGTGGTGCCTAGGTGCCCTTATAAAACATATATATTACATGCTGGTGTATCCCTGTCTGTATGACCTATTACGCACGGTCATATGGATAATGGTTGGCCAACCTGGGTTACGTCTTTTAGTTATTACTAGAGATGAGCGAGCATACTCGCTAAGGGCAATTACTCGATTGAGCATTGCCCTTAGCGAGTACCTGCCCACTCGGAAGAAAAGATTCGGCTGCCGGCGGCGGGCAGGGAGCGGCGGGGGAGAGCGGGGAGGAACGGAGGGGAGATCTCTCTCTCCCTCTCTCCCCCCTGCTCACCGCCGCAACTCACCAGTCACCCGCGCCGGCAGCCAAACCCTTTCTTCCTAGCAGGCAGGTACTCGCTAAGGGCAATGCTTGCTCGAGTAATTGTCCTTAGCGAGTATGCTCGCTCATCTCTAGTTATTACAGGTTATATCCTTCTGTATGTGTGTTACGTTGTGGGATGTTTTGTATTTATTAGTTATACTTTTTTTTTCTTTTGGTGTGTCAGGTTCTTCCTCCATATATTTCATTTTCACTTGTGGAATACTAATACAACTAAGATGGCTTCAACCCAAGAACTAACTTCTGACCAGCGGTTTAGTCGGGTCACAAAAGACCCTAGATTTTGGGAGATGCAGGAAAAGGACAAGAAAATTAAGATTGATAAGCGCTTCCGGGCTATGTTCCATGACAAGAAGTTCAATCTTAAATACACAGTGGACAAGCGGGGGCGTCCTATTACCTACAACACCACAGAAGACCTGAAACGCTACTATGATCTTTCGGACTCTGATGAGGATGTGTTGTCTGATAAAGAAATCGCTTTGGATACCAAGAAAAAGAAGAAGGCGAAACAAAAGAAGAAAGAGGAGGTAAAATCTAAAGAAACGTCCGCGAAAATAGTCAAGGTGAAAAAAGTAGCAGAAACATCTGAGGAAATGAATAAGAGCAAAGTTGAGAAGAAAGTGAACACCAAAGGGAAAAATTTGTCTAAGGAAATAAAGAGTGATGAAGAAACCAAGATTAAGGAGAAATCACCCAGCAATGCTCCTCAAAAAAGTGCTAAGAAATCTGCCAAAGTAATCGAGCAAGAGGAGTCGGAGGAAGAATCAGGTATAGTGTATATTCTAGGAACATTTCCCCTTTTAAAAGGGTTCACCATAATTAACTTCTATCACCTATCTATTGGATAGGTGATAAAAGTCTTAATTGGGGGGAGTTTCAACACTAAGACCATCACCAATCCCGAGTCTTGGTCCCGTTCATGGCATCAGTTGGGGACTCAGCAGTGAACCCCCCCTGATTAGACCTTTATCACCTAACCTATGGATAAGGTGATAAAAGGTAATTCTGGTACAACCCCTTTAAAGGGGTAAAGGGTTTTCCCATGAATTATGATTGGTGTGGTTCCAGCCACTGGGACCCCTTCCAATCACAAGACTGGTGGTATTGAAGGTCCCTGAATGAATGGAGTCTTGGTTGAGTATTTGTGCTGCTACTCCTTTCATTTCAATGGCAACTTGACCTGCAATACCAAGCTGGGCGACTGCATCAGGAGTGGAGCTGTCCGCTTCTGATAAAAATCAGCTCTGTGCCCGACTGCAATGGCCTAGGGAACAGCTGATCAACTGAGGTTCCGAGTGAGGGAACCCTACAGATTTGCTATTAATGGCCTACCATAAGATTAGGCCAACGATACCTAGTAATTGGTAAACAATTTAACCCTTTTCCAATCCACTGTTGGACCTCATCCAACATTGAGATTTCCTTGTATAGTCTCCATGTCGGCGAGCACCGATACGTTTCTAAAACTATGCAGATGTGTGCTCCGACATTGGAGTTGTCTTCTGTATATATGTATATTACAGTAGGCAGGAGAGGGGCCAGTCATCGGAGTTCTCTTCTGTATATATGTATGTTACACTATGCAGGAGAGGGGCCAGTCATCGGAGGTCTCTTCTGTATATATGTATATTACACTATGCAGGAGAGAAGCCAGTTATTGGAGCTGTCTTCTGTATATATGTATATTACACTATGCAGGTGAGAGGCCAGTCATCGGAGGTCTCTTCTGTATATATGTATGTTACACTATGCAGGAGAGGGGCTAGTTATCGGAGTTCTCTTCTGTATATATGTATGTTACACTATGCAGGAGAGGGGCCAGTCATCGGAGTTCTCTTCTGTATATATGTATATTACACTATGCAGGAGAGGGGCCAATCATCGGAGGTCTCTTCTGTATATATGTATATTACACTATGCAGGAGAGGGGCCAATCATCGGAGGTCTCTTCTGTATATATGTATATTACACTATAGAGGAGAGGGGCCAGTCATCGGAGGTCTCTTCTGTATATATGTATATTACACTATGCAGGAGAGGGGCCAATCATCGGAGGTCTCTTCTGTATATATGTATATTACACTATGCAGGAGAGGGGCCAATCATCGGAGGTCTCTTCTGTATATATGTATATTACACTATAGAGGAGAGGGGCCAATCATCGGAGGTCTCTTCTGTATATATGTATGTTACACTATGCAGGAGAGGGGCCAGTCATCGGAGGTCTCTTCTGTATATATGTATATTACACTATGCAGGAGAGGGGCCAATCATCGGAGGTCTCTTCTGTATATATGTATATTACACTATGCAGGAGAGGGGCCAGTCATCGGAGGTCTCTTCTGTATATATGTATATTACACTATGCAGGAGAGGGGCCAATCATCGGAGGTCTCTTCTGTATATATGTATATTACACTATAGAGGAGAGGGGCCAGTCATCGGAGGTCTCTTCTGTATATATGTATATTACACTATGCAGGAGAGAAGCCAGTCATCGGAGTTCTCTTCTGTATATATGTATGTTACACTATGCAGGAGAGGGGCCAGTCATCGGAGGTCTCTTCTGTATATATGTATATTACACTATACAGGAGAGGGGCCAGTCATCGGAGGTTTCTTCTGTATATATGTATATTACACTATGCAGGAGAGAAGCCAGTCATCGGAGTTCTCTTCTGTATATATGTATGTTACACTATGCAGGAGAGGGGCCAATCATCGGAGGTCTCTTCTGTATATATGTATATTACACTATAGAGGAGAGGGGCCAGTCATCGGAGGTCTCTTCTGTATATATGTATATTACACTATGCAGGAGAGAAGCCAGTCATCGGAGTTCTCTTCTGTATATATGTATGTTACACTATGCAGGAGAGGGGCCAGTCATCGGAGGTCTCTTCTGTATATATGTATATTACACTATACAGGAGAGGGGCCAGTCATCGGAGGTTTCTTCTGTATATATGTATATTACACTATGCAGGAGAGAAGCCAGTCATCGGAGTTCTCTTCTGTATATATGTATGTTACACTATGCAGGAGAGGGGCCAGTCATTGGAGTCATGGGTAAAATTGCGGTGTTACTTCTATGTCTACATGGATTGGTCAATATAATTGTACTTCCAGAATTGTCTTTCTCACTGCAGTCTTATTACCACCTTGCAGAGCTTGAAGATGGGAGTGATGAGGACAGCGATGATGAGATGAAGTCTGATGAAGAGTTGAGCGGCATGGAACTAGAAGAAGATGAGGAAAGTGATGAAGAAAGTGAAGTTGGTGATTCTGAGGAAGAGTCAGAAAATGAAGAGGCTAGCTCTGGAGAAGAGGAGGACAGTGACAGCGGTCCAGATTTGGCCCGAGGTAAAGGAAACATTGAAACAAGTTCTGAAGATGATGATGACGATGATGAGCTCGACTTGCCAGGAAAAGAAATTGAAATTGAGCATTCTTGGAGAGAAATGGATAAAGATGCACCGCGTGGAGAGGAGGTAACAATCAGAACCATGATCGAATGTATTTCATCCTCTCACAATATTTTATGTTGACTTAAAGGGGTTGTCCCGCGAAACAAAGTGGGGGTAAGCACTTCTGTATGGCCATATTAATGCACTTTGTAATATACATTGTGCATTAATTATGAGCCATACAGAAGTTATTCACTTACCTGTTCCGTTGCTAGCGTCCTCGTCGCCATGGCTCCGTCTAATTTTCAGCATCTAATCGCCGGATTAGACGTGCTTGCGCAGTCCGGTCTTCTTCTTTTCTGAATGGGGCCGCTCGTGCCGGAGAGCGGCTCCTCGTAGCTCCGCCCCGTCACGTGCCGATTCCAGCCAATCAGGAGGCTGGAATCGGCAATGGACCGCACAGAAGACCTGCGGTCCATCGAGGGTGAAGATCCCGGCGGCCATCTTCACCAGGTAAGTAAGAAGTCACCGGAGCGCAGGGATTCAGGTAAGCACTATCCAGTTTTCTTTTTTAACCCCTGCATCGGGTTTGTCTCGCGCCGAACGGGGGGGCTATTGAAAAAAAACGAAAAACCCGTTTCGGCGCGGGACAACCCCTTTAAAGGGGTATTCCCACTTTGGACATCTATAGCATATCCACAGGATATGCTATGAATGTCTCATAAATGTGTGTCCCACCCCTGTTACCTGTACTTACGTGGAGAATGCAATTAATGCAAAAATGCCCCACATGTTTTTGCATTAATTGCTTCTATTAAGATGTGTGGAGAGTCATGCGGGCCAAATAATGCGTTACTTTGACAGATCAGACTTTCATGGATGCAGCGATACCAAATATGTATTTTTGTTTTATCATTTCGATTATTTTATTGTAAGTATGGCAAGTTTTTTTTTTGTTTTTTTTTTTTACTTTTATTACTTTTCATTTACTTTTTAATAATTAGTAAATCTTTTTTAAAATTAATTTTTTCCTTTTTTTTAGTTCCCGGAGAGGACAAGAACTTGTGATGCTTTGTTCGCTCCTGCAGTATGATGTAATGCCGTAGCATTACATTGTACTGCGATATGACAGGCAATCTATCAAGCAATGCCAAGGCAATTTGCAATGAGAGCCTTGAGGCCTTTCAGAAGGCCCCTGGCTGCCATGGCAACCGCACGGCAACCCACGATCTTATCGACGGGGCGGTGCAGGACCCCGAACATCAGTTGGGGCATTTAAATGCTGCTGTCAGAATTGACTGCGGCATTCAAAGCGTTAACAGCTTCAATGAGTGGAGCTGCTTATCAGAGCTGTTGCTGGTAGGTGCCAGCTGTAAGAAACAGAGGGCACATGCGTTGTATAGAGCGAGATTGCTCCTCAACCTCCCTTCATACATACCCTGAAGCTGCAGGACGTAACATACTCCCTGCAGCGTTAAGGCGCGAAAAGGGCTTTCTGGGACTTAAAAATAAATTTTTCAGGATTTACACTGTGTAAAATAAAGGAAAAATGTGTACTCGCTTGCTTCAGTGACTCCCTGTGCAGCGCTGGAGCCCTATTGCTAATAACCCAGAAGAAGTTGGCAGGTGATCATGTGACGTTCATTGTGCACGTGACCACTCAACCAAACGTGTTTCAGCATTGATTTTTCCACGTTTGCTGATCTTGTGATTGGTTAAGTGGTGACATACACGATAAATGGCAAATGACCGTATGCCAGTTTTTCCGGTTTTCAAGCATAGGGCAGTGGGAATCCAGTGTTGGACGGACAGCCACTGGAGCAGGTGAGAATGCTGTTTTTTGTGGTTTTTGTAATTTTACACAATTTTAAAGTCCAGGAAAACCCCTTTAAATTTATCAGCAGAGCACACTCACAGGTTAAGAAAATGGCAAACTTCAGTTGACAGTTAGACCACTCTACAAAGTTACCTTCTTAGTCGCAGGCAAAAAGAAATCCCACACATATTGTAAGACAAATAAGATGAACTAGCGCACGCTGCACTTATTTCCAGGCGTAGTGACTGCTGGGATTTGTCCAGCATCGGCTTTACTCTACACATGAAATCCGGACTGCGGGCTGTTATAAAGCAGCATGCTCTGTCTACTGGTGGAGTTGGAAAGCAAAACCAGCATAACCGTGCTCTGTCCTGCAAGTGCGATATAGTAACAGCCTGGAAGATAAGAACCCGTAGTTAATAATTCTAAACTAGGGAATAGTTATTGAAGAGATTCCCTAATCTATTCTAGATTTCCAACAATGGACGTGCATTGTAAGACCGCTCTCACATGAGTGCTTTTCACAGCGTTTAACGTGGCGTTTGCAAACTCTGTAAAAAGCCTCCATTGATTTCAATGGGTCTTGTTAGCTGTGGAACTTGTTTGAAAACTCGATGTTTTACAAACACTGATGTGAGAGTGGCCTCAGGGGATGTGGTGGTATAGCTACGTATAAATAAAGTCACATCCGTTCCTTTTTAGGTAACCAGACGGTTGGCTGTTTGCAACATGGACTGGGATCGATTAAAAGCTAAAGACCTGCTGGCGCTGTTCAATTCCTTTAAGCCTAAAGGCGGGATTGTATTTTCTGTAAAGGTAAGTCATTACTAAAGTCAGTTATCTCAAGAGAGTCCATATACATGCAACTCCTTAAATTATTGCTGTCGCCCTTAAAAGGGCTGAACCAGAGTAAACCTTTATTACATAGGATTGATGATAAAAATCTGATTGGTGGAGGTTTTATCGCTGAGACCCCACCGATCCTCAGAACAGGAGTCCCGTGTTCCCCTCTCCTTGTCATTGCAAACTCACTGCACCCCCAGCAGCGAGGAGGAGATGGAATGGAGCAGCATTCGGTCATGCGTGGCACCACTCCATTAATTTTCAACGAGACTTTCGAAGATAGTTGAGCATTTGAACTTGGCTTTTTTCCATCAGCCCCATTAGAGCTAAATAGAGCAGTACTGACCATGTGTGACCATTGCTCCATTCAACCTAATATTACTGTGGATGAGTACAGTGAGCTCGCAGTGAAGAGAAGAGGGAGTCATGGGACCATCATTGTCAGGATCAGCAGGAGTAGCATTGGTGGACCCAACGGTCATACTTTTATAATCTATTCTATGGGTAGGTGATAAAAGTCTATTGTGGTACAACACCTTTAAAGGGATTATCTGGGAACCATACCTGCCATAAAAAAATACATAAAAGTAGTCCTATTGTCCTTCCCCTATCCTGATCCCCTACTAGTCTGCACTTCTGGCTGCAGAATGATACCATCACAAATCTGGGACATGTGCACAATGCAGCTAATCACTGGCAAAAGTTAGCT
This sequence comes from Eleutherodactylus coqui, assembly GCF_035609145.1. Classification (NCBI taxonomy): domain Eukaryota; kingdom Metazoa; phylum Chordata; class Amphibia; order Anura; family Eleutherodactylidae; genus Eleutherodactylus; species Eleutherodactylus coqui. The sequence continues at coordinate 58,504,186 of NC_089839.1, forward strand.
GGTGATTGGCTCTAGCAGTCACATGGCCTTTGTGTCAGTCATCGCTGCAGCTATAACTGCAGACGGGAAGGGGAGCAACTTCACTATATATTTTTCGTCTCCGGATAACCCCTTATAAAGATTAGCTGCAATCGGGGACTGAAAATTTAATCTTGAGTACAATTAAGTCTGATATTTATCTTCACACCTTTTCTCGTGCGAAAAGATCCAGGAAGCTAATGTATAATTGGCTGTTTAGACGGAGTTATACCTGGACGCTGCATTGTGAAAACCACAACAAACAGCTCCCCATATTTGGACCGCAGTTAGCATAATGCCAGAATGGAGGCGAAGCCGGCCCTGGAGCGTTCCCTCCCTGCTCACCTCCATCCATAGTAAGCAGACTGCTGTCTACACTGAATGACACGGCGTTGAGTTTTCTGCATGCAGAAACTGAATGACTGAACAATTCTCATTCAGTCGCTGCATTCGATTACACAGGACGATTATTGATTATTCAGATCCCCTTGGAAGCCTGAACGATAATCGTCTCATGTAAAAGGGCCATTATACTTGACTTTTTAGGTTCAGCGTTACATGAGGGTTTACATCTGTTCAATTTTGGACATCTCCACATCATGTGTATTAACTCCGCTCTTTGGATCTTACAGCGCATACATAGTGGGTTATTCCTAACTCCTATGTCATGCATGTATGCTGGAGTGCGATATACTCTATGTAATAGATACAGTTGTGACAGCCTATGCCACTCACTCAGAATGTCCTCCCATTGTGAATCCTCCACGGTCCCGATATCTGCTTCCCATTTATTTTTGATCGTTAGTGGGTTTCTTAGATTTAATTTAGAAATGTCAGCTACGAAAAAATGAGAAATCTTTCGCTCTCTGGTCATTGACTCTGTCTGATAAGCATGTCCGATCTGCAATGTCCTAAATCATACTCCGTTTGTGTAATTGGACCCCGAAACAGATAATACTTGACATATAGCTCAGTTCCAAGTTTTCTGAATATCGTATTACTGCACCAGCCTTCTATTTCACGTTGCTAATAGCAACATGAATTAAGTGTCGCTTTCAATTCCAAGACCTTGGCGGTATACAATAGCAGGCTGACAGCTCTTGTATCATGTCTGAAGTGATGGGAAATTTACAGACTGGTTTACAAGTTTGAATGAATCAGACAGTATAAAAACAATGGTGAGCGCAAAAATTCAGAAACTGACAAGTCTTCATGGATGGTGAGACGGTTTCTTCTGTCTTTCTCTATAGTGGCCTATAACCTATTTATCCTTCTATACCAGCCGTACGTCATGTATTATATGAGCCGTTAGTCGTGGCTGCACTCCGACAATACTTCTCTGGATACAAATGCTTCTTTTATCTCTTTATTTCCCGTCCCGTATGAATTCCCCAGATTTACCCCTCGGAGTTTGGAAAGGAGAGACTGAAAGAAGAAGAACTTCATGGCCCTACAGAACTAAAGAACATTTCAGAAGATGTATCTGAAGAACAAGGGTAAGTATCACAGAAACTTTTTTAAGAAGTGAAACCAGCCACTGCGCAAAACTCTTGTTTGTCTGAGCTGGAATGTGGTTTTGTATTCACGTTACTTTGTACAAATATTGGGCTGGGTTCACACAGGAAGGAAATGCCGCAGAATTTCCACCCACAGTTTTTATCTCGGGATAAAGCAGCAAAGTGGACTAGATTTACAAAAATCCTATCCACACGTGGCGGCCAAGCCGAGCTGAAATTGACATGCCGCACGGAATTCAAAGCCACGGCATGTCAATTTTATCGCTGTTTCTGCTGTGACCATCTCTCCTCTCTATGGGGAAGAGCTGGCCGCAGTGGAATAAGCCGCTTGAAAACCTGCGGGACTCCAAGTTTTGGAAATCTCGCTGAATTTCTGTGCGGTCCTGTTGCGGACATTCAGCAATATTTCCATGGGATTTCCGCCCTGTTTGACTACAGCCTTAGGGCTGATTTGCCACAGATTTTCTGTTTGGACCATTCACACGGAAATTCTGTGGGAATTATTGTAGCAGCAAAGTGAGATAGATTTAAAAAATCTCATTCTCATGCTGCAGAAATGAGCATGCGATGCGGAATTTAAATACACGGCATGTCAATTATGGCACTGGGTTTTCAGTGCAGATTCCACCTTTTAAAATAGGGGAGTCAATTGTGCGCCAAATTCAGTGTTAAAAAATACGTCAAAATCCACAACCAATGGTGCTGTTTGTGCTGCAGAATGTTTGCAGCAAATCTGCTCCGTGTGAACATACCCTTAGGAAGTGTCCTATGTCGCTGATTTGCTGTAGTTCTGGTGCAGATTTCAAAATCCACAACAGAATCTGCAGCAAACCAGCTCCATGTGAAGTCCCCTTAGGGTGTACCCATATAGGGCCGGTTGCTGTGGATTTTGACAGTGTTTTTGTTGTGGAATTAATTCGGAAATCGCCCTTTTGATTGAAGAGGTGGAATCTGCACCGAAATTCTGTTGCTAAAATTGACATGCCGCGGATTTAAATTCTGCTTGTCCGTTTCCACTACATGAGAATGAGATTCTTAAAATCCTATTCACTTTACTACTACTACTGTAAATGCCACAGATTGGCCGTGCACAAAGTCCTACCTGAAAAATCTGCAGCATATCCGTTCCGTGTGGACATCCCCTTTGTATTGTGGAATCCGGAGTGGGTGCCCGCCTCTGAATTTCATAGCAAATGCCGCCCACAACATGTTATGGAAAAGTGATTCTTCTTGCACACAAGGGGAAACCAATTACAGTATGCGTTGTCTTGTTGGAAGTATGGCTGACCATTCCCAGAGTATTACCACATTGTCGGCATCACTCTGTAATCATGGCTCTTGTCATTACAACCAACGGACTGAGACCATATTATGTAAAACATCTCCAAATCATAATGGAACCTCCACTGATTGAAAGTAACAACTATATGCTTCATAAGGCGATAACATGTAATTTTGCAGTATAATGTTGTAACTTGTTTTACAAAGCTGCAGAGATATTGCTTTGCCTGCGGTCTCCTCCTGCTTAGTTCTCTATTGGTATCCAGTGGTTATGACCTGCTGTTTTACTGGTCAGGTATGCTCAGTGCCTTTAAATTCTGTAATGATGACCCAGTTTGTACAGTGCCCACTTGTCACTAAGTGGACTGGGGCATTGTGGGAGATGTCGTTTTTGTACTCCCTGGTGGACATTTATATTACAGTGTAGAAATCTGAAACTGGCTGGAAAGCAACGGCGGTGCAGGTTGGCAAAGAAATGTAAAGTTTGATAATTTAGATGGACGTTTAGAATAATGGCAATAAGTGGAAACGTTAAGGAAATTTAGCCCGGTCAACAGTATACCCCTTTAACTGTTCGCACAATACACTCAGAGAAAAGGCATTCCCCATGCATCATCTACATCCAGGTATGTCCTTCTGATGTGAAGATGGAGTAGTAAGATTCGTCACTTCATAGAACGTTTTTCAACTGTCTAATGACGATGCTCCTTGCACCATTGTAGATGGGCCGATGCGTTGTGCTTTGTGATGGATGGCTTGTGTGCAGCGGCACAGCCTGTATATCCAATAGTGTGCAGTTCCTATTACAATCTATGGCTGACTCCTCCAAGTGTCTGCATCTTATGTAGCAAGATTTAAAGACATGTGACATGCTAACAAGACACTATCCGTTCTGTACGATAATGTACGTGTGCATGGGGATTTCTAAACCCCATCTACATATAGCAGAAAAGAGGGCATGCAGCGACTTGAAATTCCACAGCTAGCCTATTCTGTTGCAGAAAATCTGCATGCAGCCCATGGATTTACTAAATAATGTCCACCGCATCTGATTTTACAGATTCCCTCCTCTGTTTGTTGTACAAGAGAATAAAAGTCACTGCATAAATGTTCTAAAAGTACAATCCAGGCCGTTCTTGTATTGGCTTATACCGCCATTACTTTGCAATGAATATCGCCCAGTGTCTGATGTGCATACATGATACCTAATTCTCTGTCACTGCTTCAGCTTATTAAATCACTGAAGTTTTTTCATTCCCGCTAGGGGGGGGAATTGGGCAGATGATCGTATCTGTAATGATGAAGAGAGGATACTATAAACCCAGAGCAATAAACTATATACATTCATCTGTGCTGTAATCTAAGCTGAGATTCCCTATAACGCCACTATTTCTCACCCTTAGGGTTGTCAAGGAGAAGTTGCGTGAATACCAGTTTAAACGTCTGAAGTACTACTATGCGGTGGTAGATTGTGACACCCCGGAGACGGCCAACAAGCTCTACGAGGATTGTGACGGGTTGGAGTTCGAAAGTAGCTGCTGTTTTATGGATCTGAGGTACTCTGTAATGAGAATGAAGGCCTTAGGCCGGCTGCACATGACCAGAATTGCATTGTGGAATCCGGAGCCGGCGTCCGCCTGCGAGTTCCGCTGCAAATAGCTTCCATAGCATGCTATGGAAAAGTGCTTTGAGCGGAAGCAATATTTTTAAGCGGATTCTGCGCAGACAGCTTTTATTGACGTCAATGGAAGCCTTCAAACCCGCGGCCCTTCCACAATTGACATTGCAGAAAGGTCGCGGATTCCACTTCATCGCTAAAAAAAATCTGTACTGCACTTGTCTGACGACGAGCCATCCGGACCATACACAGCACAGAAAATAAGAGGTTCGCTGGGTCATTGGCCGGGCACAGGGTCGTATTCCAGGGTTCAGGAGGGTGCAGGTGCTCACTGCACCGTGGGAGGGCCTGCTTACCTGTCCGGCGTCTTCTGCATTCTCCCTTCTGCCTCCCGGCTCGGCGATCATGTGACCGCTGGGGTCAGGTGGCACCCAGCGGTCACATGATCGCCGAGCCGGGTGCAGGCTCCCGGCTCGGCGTTCATGTGACTGCTGGGGGTCAGGTGACACTGGCGGACACATGATCGCCAGCCGGAATCTCCGTGTATTACATAGCGCTAATTGAGCGCTATGTAATGTGTAAAGGAGAAGGCGGAAAGAGTTAAAAACCCTTTCTGCCTTCTCCTCGGGGGTCCTCAATGAGGACCAGTGCAGGAGTGTATTTGCACCCGATGTGTCTGACGATCGGGTGCAGATGCACTCCTGCACTGCAGTGTCGGGCCTGCCCCGACATCGGAGCTGTGGAGGGAAATTATGATGTCTGGCAGGCCCGACATTGGATTGGAAAGGGTTAAAGGGGTTGTCCAGATTTTAAATGGTCACTTTTTTCCAAAAAATAGTGCCACATCTGTCCACAGACTATGCGTGTTGCTGTAACTCTGTTCTATTCACTTCATTAGAGTTGAGCTGCGATGCGGGATGCAGTCCATTTACAGGTGTGGTATGCTTTATGGACAAAGGCAGTCATGGTTTTTTAATTCTGGACATCTCCTTTAACCCTAATATTTCATAGATCCCATTTGTTGGGGAGCAGTCTGTGCCTGCTTACTGTGTGGTGCTTTAAAGGGTATTCCAGCGACTCATGGGGGTGATGTGATACCTTCTCCAGGGTTCGTCATCTCGTTTGTTCTGACCCTTTTTATCCTCCTGCCTTCCATTCTGATCCCTTCTCCCATTTCTTGTAGTTCGATACATTTCTTTTTCTCTTTTTATTCTAGATTCATTCTATCGAAAACAATATACCATATTATAATAAAGTAAGGGGGGGTGGAATACAAGGTAATTAATACAACGGAGGACAATGTGCGGCTACAAAATGATCTAGATAAGCTGGGGGCTTGGGTAGAAAAATGGCAAATGAAGTTCAGTGTTGATAAGTGTGAGGTTATGCACATCGGCAGGAGAAATGGATGCCACCAATATACACTAAATAGGGTACTGCTAGGGCTAGGGAAAAGTGATAGGAAAAAGACCTGGGGGTACTAGTGGATTATAGACTAAACTGGAGTAACCAATGCCAGTCAGCTGCTGCAAAAGCAAATAAAATCTTGGGGTGCATTAAAAGAGGTGTAGGGGCGAGGGGCGAGAACATTATTCTTCCATTATATAAGGCACTAGTCAGGCCCCACATGGAATACTGTGTACAGTTCTGGTCATCGGTGCTCAGGAAAGATGTTACAGTGCTTGAGGGGGTTCAAAGAAGGGCAACTAAATTAATAAATGTAATGGGAGGACTGGAATACTCAGAGAGACTATCAAAATTTGGATTCTTTGACTATTCCCAGGAACTAAAGGGACATGCTGGAGGGGCTGTGACGTACTGGGATGCCTGATACATATTTTTCGTGAATGTAAATTACCCTTATTTGGAAGGAAACATTGAGGCTAATACATAAATAGCCAGGGACTTACATAACCCCAAACCCCCAATTAGCAATTCTACTACTGGGCATAGAGCTAATCCCAATGAAAGCTAGAATTCTCACAGCTCATATACTACTTACAGTGAAATTCATGATTGCTAGAAGCTGACGATCACCAAGCTTACATACCTTCCTTACACCAAGTCATTGAATTAATTGTTCCTACAAGGAAGTTTTAGTAATAAGACAGAGTAGGTTACTTCAACCTCCAACACAGGAATACTTCATGGTTGCAGAAGTAATAAATCCCACCTCCACAAAGCGATAGCTGTGATTGGTTCTTGGAGAGCTGCATTGATTCACTGAGCCGCGGAAACCACGTTAGAGCTCTGGAGAGCAGCGGAAAGGATCTGAACCGAGTCTACTACATAAGTGACTCAGATGACCTGTGTGAAAAGTGCTGTAAAAATGCAGCAATTGCGTTTTTACGGGCCCTTTTCACACCCCTAAAGCATTCCTATTGGCTTTTTTTATGAACTGTAACTTGGGCTTATTTTCGGGACAGGGCTTATATTTCAAGCCTCCCGCAAAATCATGAAAAACTGTGCTAGGGCTTATTTTTGGGCAGGGCTTAGTTTAGGGGAAACGGGGTACTTCATTTTAAGAAATGAAGGTTTATTCACAAGACAAGCATAATTTATAGACTAAAAGCTAAGGTATTGGAAATGTCTATAATTGTTAATGTTCACTAATGATATTTTTTGGAGACAGCATTCTCCTATATAGTTTATCTGCAACAGCATTGAAAATGTATGTTTGTTTGCTTATTCCTTCAATAAACAATAATGAAACTAAAATTGGGATTATTAACCCTAGAAAAACAGACAGTAAGGGGCGACCAAATAACAATATATAAATACATTAGGGCACAATACAAGGATCTCTCCCATGATCTGTTTATATCCAGGACTGGGATGGTAATGAGGGCTTCCTCAGCGTTTAGAGGAACGAAGGTTTCATCAACTCAGAAGAGGGCTCTTTACTGTAAGAGCAGTGAGACTGTGGAACACTCTGCCTGAGGACGTGGCGATGCCAAAATCAGTAGAGGAGTTTAAGAGGGGATTAGACTAGACATCTTTTTAGAGCACTATAACATTACAGGACATGAACATTAAATAGTCAGAATGGGTTGTTGATAGGGCGATCTTCCGAATGCCAGACTTGGAGTCAGGACTGGTGGGGCAAATTAGCTTCAGCCTCACTAGGTTTTTCTTTTTTTTTGCCTTCCTCTGGATCAACATTGGAGTGGGGAGGGAGGGCTGAACTGGATGGAGATTTGTCTTTTTTTTCAGCCTAGCATACCATGTTAACACAGGAGTGATAATCACTGGAGCGACTGTTGGGTGCTTAAGCACCTGGCAGTCGTCCCAAGTAATAGGACCCTAATCCAGTGCCCTTCTCTGCCATGGCTAATGCAAAGGCAATTGAAATTCAGTCGTGTGAGACCGGTTTATTGCGGATTAACCTGGCTGAAGTGCCAGGTTATGGGAGGACGTTCATCTGAGATGATTAGCAGAATGGAGAGCGCAGGTAGGCTAATAGATTGATATGAGGAAGGAGATCTAGGGTGGTGCAGCTTTGTGGAGAGCTCTATGGAAGAGAATTGTATTCTTTAGTGGATGGACAACCAGTGCAGTGACTGGCACAGCGTGGAGGCATCACTGCCGACAGGAAGATGAACTACAGAGAAGAGAGTTTTGTGAGGGGAAGACTAATTAGTAATGAGTTACATTCGTCAAGTCAAGAATGTATCAGGGCAACAAAAGAGTTTTAGCTGTCCGTGCTACTGAAATATTGACTGTGCGCTGGTTCTGATTTGGGCTCCTGTCTGTTTCTCCCCCCCCAGGTTTGTCCCTGACAGTGTGCAGTTTGACGATGAGCCTAAAGACTCTGCTGTAGATGTGGACCTCTCTGCTTATAAACCAAATTATTTCACATCTGCTGGCGTGACAACAGCGAAGGTGCATTTAAGTTTTGCTCTTCTAACTTAATTAGCTTCAAGGTTTTTTAATATTTCTATACACATGTATACGTGTGTGAATACTTAGCTATTCAGCTTTAGACCTTTCATATAAGGATAAAATAGAACCTCTCCTTTATTGAAAGACAGCAACATGGGTCCCAAAAAACAGTGAAAATCTCCAAAGTGTTTCTGGTCACTGTGGCCATTGATCATGGTCCTTACTGTGATTAAGGGCCAGACTGACCAGGTATTTTTAACAGTTTTTTGGGACCCATTGTGTTGTCTTTTAACGATTCAATAAAGGAGAAGTTTTATTTTATCCTTTGATGTGCTGGACCTCCTTTGTTTCCTGCAGTCTTACAGCTGTCCAGGCACTCCAAGATTACATGGCTAGGGTTCCATACATTACTATGTGAGGGTGAGCTCTTACTTCTTTGGGTAGATGGATTTATTGGGTGCCACGTGATAAAATATAGACTCGCTTAACCAAATACTATATTAATGTAAGTGTATCTAAATGTTCATATCAGTTTAAGAGTTTCTCATTTGTTTTTAGGTGGAGCTGACCTGGGATGAAACTGATCAGGAGCGAATCGCAACTTTAAATAGACCTTTCAAAAAAAATGAAATTCTTGACATGGATTTTCAGGCATATTTAGCATCCTCTAGTGAAGAAGAGGAGGAGGAGGAGGAAATTGTAGAAGGTACAGAACATTAATTCAGTCACTATTTCACTATTTAGCTATGTTAGAGGAGTCCTACCCAGAGAAGATCTAAAGACTAAGGCTGGCTGCACACGACCCAGACAGATTCAGGATGCGGGATCTCCCAGCAAAATCCGACCCTGTTGCCCGGCCGGTCACCCCGCGCACATGTCTGTCGTCTTCATTATCTTTGCTGCGTATGGTCCGGATGGCTTGCCGTCGGACATGCACAGTACAGATTTTCCTGCACCGTCGCTAGGTGATGACACGGAATCCGCGATCTGTCGGCAATGTTAATTGCGGATTGGCCGCGAGTTGGACAGCTTCCATTGACTTCTATGAAAGCCACCCATGTGGACAACGCAATAAAATAGAGCATGCTGCAATTTTTCCTCTGCGAGCAGAGAATCACAAGTGTGCGGGAAAAAGCGCTTTTCCATAGCATGCTATGGTATATGCTGTGGAATCTGGGGGCGAATGCCCGCTCTAGATTTTGCAATGAAAATATGCCCGTGTGCAGGCGACCTATATGATAGCTAAACAGAGATCACTAAACTCACGACTGCACTCTTGAGAAATTGCAATATAGGCAAAATTGACATCTTACCTGCCTTGAATAGTGGCCGTTTTTGTTATAGACAATGCTTTTGGAAAGTCTTCAGACCCTTTCACTTTTTTTTGCACTTTGTTATGTTGTGGCTTTGTGCAAATGTAAAAAAAAAAATATCAAGCTTTTCCCTATCGTTTTTCACTCAATACCCTATAATGACAAAGTGATAACAGAATTCTAGAAATCTTTATACCTTTTTTAAAAATGAAAAACTAATATCTTGCATGGACATAAGTATTCAGGCCCTGTACTCAGTACTTAGCTGAAGCAGCTGTGGCAGTGATTGCAGCCTCCAGTCTTCTTGGGTATGATGCCACAAGGTTTGCACACCTGGATTTAGGAATTTCTACCATTCTTCTCTGCAGATTCTCTCAATCTCTGTCCGGTTGGATGGGGACAGTTTTGGGTCTCTCCAGAGATGTTCGATTGGGTGCAAGTCAGGTCTCCGGCTGGGCCCCTCGAGGACATTCACAGAGTTGTCTTGGCTGTGTGCTTAGAGTCATTGTCTTGTTGGAAGGTGACCCTTCTGCTCAGTCTGAGGTCACTTGTGCGCTGGATCAGGTTTCCACTAAGAATATCTGTGTACTCCCGGTTTCCTCCTGACATAACACTTAGAATCGAGGCCAAAAATTTCAATCTTGGCTTCATCAGACTAGAGAATCTTGTTTTATATTGCAGTTTGCCCCTCTCCGTTTTACCAGGGCCTAATGGCGATTGAGCCTGCCCTGCAGTTTATCAGATGGTGCATTTTTGGCTTTTTTTTCTTTCATTTGAATAGGTTCATTCACATGAGCGATTTTTTTTTTTTTTGTTTTGTTTTTTTTTGTTTTTTTTTCTTTCCCTTTCCACTCGGACTGACGGCTCAAGATTGAAAAATCACTGTTTGCCCTGTTTTCGTTCTAGTCTCGCATGGGAACGGAAATTCACACATCGCACGTTGATGGGGGATGTCTGTTTATTCTGCTTTGTGAGTTGCACCAGAGACTTTCGGACGCAGCTTGCTGGCACCTGTGTACATACGGCCTAAGGGTGAATACCCATGGACGGAAACGCTATGCTTTTCCTGCTGCAGAAAACCGCTTGTGAATTTCGCAGTTATTAGGTTCTATTGAACCTAAAGTTTTCTGCCTGCCAATGCTCATATGCGGATATCTGGTGCAGATTTCCGAAGCAAGAAAAAGATCACAGCGTGTTTTATTTTCCGCGAATTTATGCCGCGGGAGGTCTCCATCAATATAGCATTAATGGAGACCGCGGAATTCCGCAATCACTCGCTGATACTTTTTTGTTTATAATCGCGGTACTCACACTGCGTAAATCCACAGGCGTATCCCGCGTCGCTCGTCGGCATGAGCCCTTACAGGGAGCATGTTTGAGATAGCCCATAATAGAAAGTTTGATGCAGTATAACAGATAGGATTGTCTATCTTTTTTTTTTTATTATTCGAGTAAACCTACAGAACTGGTTCCCATATATCATGACATTACCTTCCAAGATGGGGCCCCTTACATTGGACTTTGGATGTTTGGAGTCCTCAGTAACCCCTTTACAGATCGCTGGATTGTGAATGACGGACCAATTTAGTGGCCGCCCCGTTCACCAGATCTTGCTGTGCTGGATTTCTTCTCCTCTGTGGTTACGTGAAGAATTGTTTTCTCGACTACAGTGACTGATCTCCCAGATTTGCAAGCCCTCATTCCTGATCTGATTCCTCCTGTAACAGTGGACTTGTTGGAGAGAATGTGTCAAGAAAAGGGGCACAGACTGGATATTGTCCATGCTATCAATGCTGCACATGTAGAACTTTATTAGTGTATGTAGAGAAAAAATGCAATACTTACCTTTCTTGTAATTTATTTTTTTTACCACTTATAGTTTGAACTCTGCAGACTGGTAAAATGTGGGAGGTTTAAAGGTACACCCTGTATTACAATGGGCGTTTTTAATTCCTTTCTGGTAGGTCTTCCATCCAAATACAAATCTCACTGCCCAAGCTAAGCCATACTGAATTTCCCTGGTAGCGGCAATAACAACTGTAACTATGTTATGTGCATGATCCCTACAAATGTACTTTTTAGGTCCCTAAAGTTGGCCATGCAAAGAGGTTCAACTTGTGAAAGTACAAGTGTAACTAAAAATTTTGAAAACTTCTTGCATGTCATAGTAACATCAGATGTTTTAATCAGCTTAGAGTCGGGTGCCGAGAGCCTAACAGATCACTAAAAGAGGGCTGCCCCCGATCATCTCTTTTTGGCTCTGCTATGGGTGGTGTATAAGCTTGTTAGAAAGTCCATACACCACCCACCAATTACAAGTGATGAGGCACAGCACTTGGCTGAACACTTCTGCCCCTTGGTTTCAGTAACGCCGATCATGATGACATGTCAGGAGTTATCTAAAAGTTTGGTCACCTTTTGAATCTAAATAGTGACTCTTGTATTTAAAATAGCGCTACTACTTCGTGCTAGGCCTGATTCACAGAGATCAGGTGAGGTTTGTCTCGGGCCGTGAGGCGCGGGACAATACCATACGGACCATGTCTCTAATTCAGTGTTTCTCAACTCCAGTCCTCAGGACCCCCAACAGGTCATGTTTTCAAGATGGCCTATAGTAAGATCACTGGTAGCAATGTCTGAGGCACTGACAATAATTACATCATCTGTGCAATACTAAGGAAATCCTGAAGACATGGCCTGTTTTGGGGTCCTGAGGACTGGAGTTGAGAAACACTACTCTAATTGGAAGGGCCCAGCAGGAAGGAACTCCCCTATGTCTTCTTTCGGTGGATGCCAAAAAGGCGTTTAACCGAGTGGATTGGGGCTTATTAGAAGCCACCCTCCAAAAAGTGGGATTGGGGCCTAGGTTACGGAATTGGATCATAGCACTATATAATGTTCCCACCGCATGGATACAAGTCAACGGTAGACTTTCATCCCCGATAGACATTGGCAATGGCATGAGACAGGGTTGCCCTCTGTCACCCACCCTTTACCTCTTAGCCATGGAGTCCCTCGCAAACGGTATAAGATAGAATCCAGACATAAAAGGCTTCCGAACTCCACACTCAGAGCACAAGCTGGCGTCTTTTGCGGATGACCTACTCGTTTACCTGACTAGCCCCCAAACCAGTCTCCTAGCCATATTGCAGGAATTCAAAAGATATAGCCAATTTAGCAACTTTAAAATAAACATAAACAAATCAGAAATCCTAAATATAACCCTCCCCCCCTCGGAAGTCGCCCACCTAAAATCTCGATTCCCTTTGAAATGGAGAGAGGACCATATCAAATATTTGTGTATCCATATTTCTGCCAAGTTGGATGACTTGTTCAGTCGTAATCACAGGCCCCTCTGCTCCTCACTGGAAAGGGACCTGGAGAAATGGCGATCTTTGATCTTGTCGTGGTTTGGCAGGATTAACGTGATAAAAATGAACGCCCTTCCCAGGTTCCTTTATTTGTTCCAGACCTTACCGATCCAGGTACCAAAAAGCTTTTTCACGCGCCTTAGAAGAGCCGTGGTGAATTTTGTATGGAATGGTACGAGACCCAGACTGAGTTACAAAATCTTAACACAGAGAAAGGAGATTGGAGGGGTGGGGCTCCCACACCTTGCCAAGTATCATAGAGCGGCACTGAGAAACGGAGGGATCGTGGTCTCTCTGTTTCTGGGGACTATCTTGAAGCAATGGGATGGCTTCACAGTAAAAGCAGGTTTAATTTCGGTGCCCGGCCCCTGGACACCTCTAGTGGGTAACCCAGACTTCTCGCTGGGTGTGCAAGGCCTACCCCTCTTAGGCAGGATAGGGATTCCTGTTCCCAGAATTCGGGACGTCAGAACAACGGGAGGACTTAAACCACTGGAAGCACTGTTGGGAGGGGGGCATTGGCCGGTGCGTGGTTCCAATATCTACAGATAAGCCACTTTATCCGCTCACAAGATCAGATCTCGGAAGTCACGTGACAGTCCACCCTCTTTGAAGAGATGTGCGCTATGTACCCTGAACGGAAAGGGGAGATCTCCGCAGTCTATGGCATACTGGAGGCTGGGGATACGCTAGACAGTAGGGTGAGCTTTAAGAGAAGCTGGGAGAGAGAACTGATCCAACACCTTGAAGAAAGTGACTGGTCCAAATCTCTCATCATGACCCACAAGATGTCCATATCAGGCAGACACCATGAACTGAATTTCAAAATCCTATCTAGTGGTACCGCTCCCCGGCTCGCTTAGCCAAGATGTATCCCAATGTCAGTAGCAATTGCTGGAGGTGCCTGAATAGCCTAGGGTCGATGATACACATCTGGTGGTCCTGCCGTCTGGTGTCCCCTCTGTGGAGCGAGGTAAGCACACTATACAATGCCCTTACCGCTTTGGAGGTCCCTTTCCCAGAGATCGCCCTCCTCTCCGCCATCCCAGGCCCTATGGTCTCGATCAAGAAAGGACTACTTAGGTTCTTTTTTCTGGCGGTGAGACAGGTGATACCACAGTTATGGAACACTATGACGACTCCTACACGTCTAATGTGGGTAAAAGCCATGGACAACATTAGGTACATGGAAGAATTGAGCACTAGAGACGACACTAAACACGCCAGGCACTACGCTACATGGGTGACTTGGATAAATTTTCGTTCCTCTGCTAAATTTGACTCATAGTTAAATGGTGGTGTAATCCCGCCCTAAATACAATCAATCTGGGACACTACCCTTGATGGTGTCCAAACTCGGGTTGCCGCCGCCGGGCTGATGTGCCCTATCCTCTCCCTTCCAGGGACATTTGTGGCCCACCTCTCTTTTTTCGCCCCTTCCTAACTCGCCCCCTAGCTTTCCTCTTCATCTCCAATTTCTTACCCCCCCCTTCTCTCCTTTTTTTTCCTCACTTCTCTTTTTTTCTTTTGTTTCTCTTTTTATTATGCACTACGTGATTCAGCAGTACGATATGATGCAAGACTCGGGACTCAGGCGGACTTTTTTTTTTTTTTCCCCCCTATGAACCTGAGACATACATATTTGTCTAAACATAGAAGTCTTCGCTATCTAGCTACAATTTGTTAACAAACCCCACGCCATTTATTGTTTGAATCCGATCTGGGATTGCCCTGAGAAGAGATTTATCGACCTCCAAGCGTGGGAATAATGATCATTATCAGGCACCCAAAGGTGCCCTCTTGAGCCTGTATGCACACTTCCCCGATCGAAGGGATTTCTTTAATTCGATTCTGAAATACTTTGTATTTTTAATGTTATTTTCAATAAAAATATATATTGAACCATAAAATAGGGCTACTATGGTGAGTACTGCTACAGATGAGTTCTATGCGGCTTTTAAAGGGGGTTGTGCCGAGTGATAAAGGATAGGGAATCGCTTCATGATTGGTTGGGTCTAACTATTGGGACCGCAACCGATCTCGAGAATGGAGGTCTGGGCGGTCCCTGAGTGATGTTAGCACTGGAGATTACTGAGTTCAAGCAGTCCAGCAATCTCTGGTGCTATCATCGATGTGAGTAGAGCAGCAGCGCACATGTGTGAGCACCAATCCATTCACTTTGGGACCAACCGGATCCCTGTTCTTAGGATCAGTGGGGTTCCCAGTGGTTGAACCTCCACCAATCATAAAGTTACTTTATAACTTGGCACAACCCCTTTAGAGCTCATGCCCACGAGTGTTGTGGGATACACCCGCGGATCAACGTTTAAAAACGCAATAGTGCCTGCAGGTGATTACACATTTCCGTTATCTCCATTAATGCTATATTAATGGAGACTTCCCACATCGTGGCAAATAGAACATGCCGCGATTTATTTCCCGCTATGGTAATCCGTGGCATTGGCAGGCAGAAAGCTATTAGGTTCAATTAACCTAATAGCTGTGGAATTCACATGGATTTCCGCTGCAGGAAATGCAGTGGAAATCCGTCCGCGGGCATTAGCCCTTAAAGGGGTTGTCCCGCGCCGAAACGGGTTTTTTTTTTTTCAATAGCCCCCCCGTTCGGCGCGAGACAAACCCGATGCAGGGGTTTAAAAAAAAACCGGATAGTACTTACCCGAATCCCCGCGCTCCGGTGACTTCTTACTTACCTTGTGAAGATGGCCGCCGGGATCTTCACCCTCGGTGGACCGCAGGTCTTCTGTGCGGTCCATTGCCGATTCCAGCCTCCTGATTGGCTGGAATCGGCACACGTGACGGGGCGGAGCTACGAGGAGCCGCTCTCTGGCACGAGCGGCCCCATTCAGAAGGGAGAAGACCGGACTGCGCAAGCGCGTCTAATCGGGCGATTAGACGCTGAAGATTAGACGGCACCATGGAGACGAGGACGCTAGCAACTGAGCAGGTAAGTGAATAACTTCTGTATGGCTCATATTTAATGCACAATGTACATTACAAAGTGCATTAATATGGCCATACAGAAGTGTATACCCCCACTTGCTTTCGCGGGACAACCCCCTTAAGGTCTCAGTACCTTGTGCATGACAGATTTCAAAAGTCAACCAACAGGATTTTTATATTTTGATGTCATAGGAGAAAAAAACCCAATGAATTATTTCTGATGGGCTGGAGTTTTCCTTTAGTAATAAAGTTCACTAGATAATTCTAAAAATTTTCTTTCTTTTTTTTTTCCTTTAGAAACTGAAGCTTCTGCGAAGCCTGAAGATGCAAAGTCTAAGAAAGGCTCAAAAGATGACGATGAACAAATAGAACGTTACAGGCAGCTGCTTAAAGGAATCCAAGAAAAGGAGAAGCAGCAGGAGGAGAAGGATATAGAAATGGAAGTGAAATGGGTGCCGGGTAAGTCATTGTACCTCTTTCCAGTAACTGTCCTCGGAATCTTCCGGAGCAATACAGCGAATCGCCACTGAGGGTCACTGTCTGCTTTTAGTAAGGATGGAACAAAGTCCTTCTCAATTGTTTGGTTGGTTCCAGCTGTCGAACATAAAGGAGTAATTACAGACATTATATAGTATAATATATAGGATGCCAAATTGAAAAGTACAGTAAGCCACAATAGCCAGAAATCTCCCAAGAGCTGTAGATGAAGACTAAACAGAGGAACTAATCACAAGACTCCTCAGATATAAAAAGTATGAAGATGGTTGTAGATTAGTAACTAGATTTCGATGGGCTGCATTTGCTTGAGATTCTCTCCTTCAAAGTATTTTTTATTTAGTTTTTTTTGTCTATCTCTGGATGATCATGCGGAATTCTGTTAATTTTTTTTTTGCGGGATGAGATGTATTTTTAAATGATACCATACAATGTATTTTTTAAAAACTTTTAAAAATTTATAAGTGGGTGTAAATGGGGAAAAATGCAATTGTGTCATATATTTGGGGTGGGAGTGTTTTTATTGCATACCTGGTATGGCACAAATGTCCTGTTAAATCATAGTAAAAGAACATAAAAATTTAAAAAGAATCACTGCCAGCAGCAACACTTAGTGATAAACTAGTATAAAAATACAAGGGCAAGAATACACTGCATCCCAACAGAATGCAGACAGGCAAATTGCTATATGGAGGAGCATTGCACAGACGCAATATACTGATGAACAGCTACTCGTGCACTGACCACATGTTTGGAGGGGGTTAGTGGCTGCTTAGTATTATACTTGCACATAGAGAAGGCATAAAAAGAGTGGTAGTCCCACCAATATGCGAAGTCCATAATGCAGACCTGCAGCCTATTAAAGCCCAGCTGGTTGCCCTGCACCCCACAAGTGAACCACATGAGTGAACCACTCTGGTACTCACACCCTGGGCACCCTCAGCATTGTAAAGCCAAAATTAGGATAAATGCCATTAAACACAAAGTATTGGTTAACATTCTGGCCAAAATCTACAAGTATAATGCTAAGTAGCCAACTCCTTCTCTTCTCCCCCATCTCCCCTTCCTTGCAATACACTATGTTGACAAAAGCATTGGAACCCCCACCAATCCTATGCTTTCAGGTGAGGTGGGTATGCAAATCGGATGTGTGAGCTTTAGGTATCAAGGAGAGTATCACACGGGCACATCCCAGTAGAAAATTCATCAGAATGCCACAAGGTGTAGAGTTGACAGACTTTCAACGGGATATGATGGTGGGAAGTGACCTGAGAAACCAATCGGTACGGGACATCGTAGCATTTTTGGACCTTCCAGAGTTCACTGTTTGTATTGCACACACCAGATGTTTTTAATTTCCTAACCACATTACCGGCATGTTTGGGAAGACCTCGTAAACTGACAGAACGTGGACAACGAAGCCTTGTACAGCTGTGAAGGCATCCTGTACATTGTCTGCTGAAACCCTCGCTCAGGAGGTGTCACAGGTCAATGGAACATCCATTAGAACCAGAACCATCCATAGGGAACTGCATGCGAAGAGTTACCATGGACGAACAGCTGAACACAAGCCCGATATCACAGCAGTGAATGCACAGAGGCACCTACAATGGATCTATATTAACGGAGACCTCCCGCATTGTAAATCCGTGGCAAATAGAACATGCCGCGATTTATTTCCACTTTAATAGGGCCATTGGTTATACTGGAGTCCACCCTCAACCCCAGTGAGTACAGAGATATTCTGGATAATGTGGCATTACTTTGGTACAGATCTGTGGCTCTACCAATATGACCTAGCACCACGTCATACGGCACACAGTGTTAAGGCTTGGTTTGAAGATTAGAATATCTGCAAGCTTCATTGGCCAGCCCAAAGTTCAGATCCTAATTCTAATGAGCATCTTTGGAATGAACTAAGTAACGTAAGAGTTGGACCGCTATTTCTTATATTTATGGACACAATTGAGATTGGGGTTGTACCACTGGATTGGCGCATTGCCAATGTGGTTACAATATACAAAAAATGGTCTAAAAGAGAGCCTGGTAACTACAGGCCGGCAAGTCTCACTTGAATAATTGGAAAAATATTCGAGGTGTTTCTGAGATACGCTATTCTAGAATCCCTCAAGGAAAGCAATGGCATAACTCCTCATCAGCATGGGTTCATGAAAGGTCGATCATGTCAGACCAATTTGATCAGCTTCTAAGATGAAGTAAGTTCTAGGCTGGACCTGGGAATGTCTATTGATCTCGTATATCTGGATTTCTCTAAAGCATTTGACACCGTGCCGCATAATATGCTGATATATAAAATGAGGCAGCTCGGGCTGGGTAAAAACGTGTGTATCTGGGTAAAGAACTGGCTCAGAGATTGAAAGCAGAGGGTGGTAATAAATGTTTCGTACTCTGATTGGGCCACCATTGCTAGCGGGGTGCCACAGGGCTCAGTATAAGGCCCCATTCTGTTCAATATAATTATCAATGACCGTGTATCGTGTAGACGGACTACACAGTAAAATATCAATATTTGCAGATGATACTAAATTATACAAGATAATTAATACAAAGGAGGACAATGTACGGCTACAAAAGGACCTAGATAAGTTGGGGGCTTGGGTAGAAAAATGGCAAATGAAGTTTAATATTGATAAATGTAAAGTTATGCACATGGGAGGGGAAACAGATGTCACCAATATACACTAAATAGGGTACAGCTAGGGAAAAGTAATATGGAAAAAGACCTAGGGGTACTAGTGGATAGTAGATTTAACTGGAGCAATCAATGCTAGTCAGCTGCTGCAAAAGCAAATAAAGTCTTGGGGTGCATTAAAAGAGGTATAGGGGCCAGGGACGAGAACATTATTCTTCCACTATATAAGGCACTTGTCAGGCCTCACATGGAATACTGCGTACAGTTCTGGTCACCGGTGCTCAGGAAAGATGTTACAGTGCTTGAGGGGGTTCAAAGAAGGGCAACTCAACTAATAAATGTAATGGGAGTACTGGAATACCCAGAGAGGCTATCAAGATTTGGATTATTTGACTATTCCCGGAAACTAAATAGACATGCTGGAGGGGCTGTGATGTACAGGGATGCCTGATACATATTTACCCTGGAAAAAAGACGGCTAAGGGGTGACCAAATAACTATGTATAAATACATTAGGGGGCAATACAAGGATCTCTCTCATAATCTGTTAAAATTAAGGAAGGAATTTTTTTCCTCCATAGGAGCTAATTGGCTCGCTGTTTGTTTTTTTCTGCCTTCCTCTGGACCAACAAGGGGGAGGTTAAAACAGGCTGAACTAGATGGATGTTGTCTTCCATTCAGCCTAACATACTGTATTACTAACTAGAACGCCATATCCGTGCACGCCCAGCACAACCATCATTCCTTTTTATTATTATTATTTTTTTTTTGACACGGAAATAACTTCTACTTTAGGAGTCTATAGCCGCCTACTGCTAGTATCCAGCGGGTAAGGTTTAGGCAAGCATTGTCAGGGATTGTCCGCTTCTTCCTATTCTAATCTCTAAGACATTTAAGGTCTGCAAGGAACAGGATAATAGCAGACACTTGAGATGTTGGCTGACATTTAGGTAGCTATTTTTTTTTATTTTTTGGGGGGAAATAAAAACCACACCATCTCTGCAGGTCTCTGCTATGAGAGGCTGCAGATTGTTGGTGTGACACCAATAGAACACTTTAGATAGATAATAGCTACCAGCAGTAATATCTGTGGAATTCATATATTCCCCACCAAGAGAATTTTTTGTGGGTCAGGCCACCGGCACACTAACTTAAACATCCATCCATGTTAATTTATCTGAAATAAGATCTGACGTTTATTGAGGTCCTTGTCGATATGTGGCCTCCAGAAAAACGCGTTGGACAGCTCATATTTAATTTTTTTTCTCTCTATCTATACTTTGTTGGGGTTGAGGACCATTCTACCACATGGCCCTCTAGAGATTCATTCATATTTGATGTCCAGAGAGTCTCTCTTTCGGTATTCTATTTCAGTTATAGTATGGAAACTCAGGGAGACCTACCCCCCAAATGTATTTAGTAATGTTTGTCTCCTCACTATATCAAAGAGATCTATCTTGGGTATCATCATTTATGTTTTGGTGTATGTCTTACGTATTCTATATATGTTTTTTTAGCCTGTGAAGGGTATTTCAGTTCTTGGACTATTTGAGCCCCAGTGAAAAAATACCCCAATGTCTTTGGGTTCTGTGTCCAATACTACAGGTGTGTGCCATTTACTAGAATGATAATATTATAATATAATAATAAGATCTCTTCCAGCCACCAACCTCCATTCCCAGAAAACAGGCAGTCGTTCATAGGGCAGACAGTCGCTCGGATTTTAATTCAGCTCAAAAATGGGTCACATCGACAAGTGACCATTGCTCACTCATTTACCCGATCAGATCACCCGTAATTACTAGTTTTGAGCGATTATTTGAGCGGCTACGGCCGGGGACTTTTCTGCATCATTAATATGGAGTTTCCCGGCCTGACTGCTTGTCTCCTGACCCAAACTGCTAGCATTATAGATTTCTACCATTCGGCTCAGGAGACCCAATGTTAGGCCAGGACACTCTTCCGTGTAGTAGACGCGTAAATGTGGTTAGAATACACTTCTCTGTCACCGGCCTAAGTGTTGCAAGACATCTGTTGTTTTCAGCAGACGCTTGCGCTTCCTTAGCGTGGCAGAAAACTTTTGGTGAACTCCCAGTCATTTCTTTCTTCTTTTACGTACATTATCATTCAGGATGGAAAGTCATGCCTTCAAAGTGTACGGTCATGTTAATAATTACAGGCTTTTACTTAGATTAGATTTTCGGTAATTCTCAGTCATCTGAAGTATAAATATGAACCAGTTGCTGTTGGGAACGGTTTATTAAGGAAACATTTAGTATAAAATGTGGATGATGGCAGCATCCAGCACGAAAGCACTGGAATGGAAAACGTTTTGACATTTTTGATCTTTTGAGATTGATTTCCAGCACGAAGGACATTTTAAATGATCTGTTTTTAACCTGTAGGTCGGACAAGTAAAACTTATTGTAACTAGTAATAATGAGGGGTCAGGTAGTTCTACAGACTACAGGTGTGCCTCCTGTGGTAATATATAAAACTCTTTTACGTGGGCACAGGATCGGGCATAAATGTTCATTTGGTTGATCATTGGCCTGCCTGAATATACTGGCAGTCAACCAACGAAGAAGCAGACGCTCGTTTGTCAACTGATTGGATCTATAATGCAGTGGTCGCTGGTTGACAGCATATGCTGCCGATGAATGCTTTCCCAACTGGGATGAATAATTCTGCCACATGTGAATGGCAGCAAAAAGCGCCCATCCTCATGCTATTTGGACAGACAATTGTCCTATGTAAGGAGTCATGTTCACGGGCGGGTCGGATTCCACATGCGGTAGCCTGCAGCAGAATCCAACCCTGCCTGTGGCCAAGGACAGTGCTTGCCTGTCCAGGTCTTCACTGCAGATTCGCGCAAAAGCGCCGGCCGACGCACATGCGCAGTAGAGTTTTCTTTTTTTTTAAATCTCCTGCTTTACTGCAGAATCTGCGGCCCGTCTGCTATTCAATGGAAGCCGTCCATGCAGGAACCGCAGCAAATGGAGCATGCTGCAACTTGATTTCCAGACCAAAAAGCTTTTAATTCAGCTATGGACGCCCATGTCTTTCCGTGGACGGCTTGAACTGCATATCATCCGCACGAGGCACAATTCAAATTCGTCCGTGGACATTGGGCCTAAGAGGTCCCTAAGGCTGGGTTGACGCAGGGCAGATTTGCCACGGAAATTACATGCGGTATTTCGCCGTGCCAAATCCGCCTGCGGCCGCTAATCCCGGGGTTAGCCATCCTAGTAGACGAGATTTGTCGAAAATATTGTCTACACAGGACTGCAAATCAGTCACTGCAAAGCCAGCAGAAGCCAGTGCTGCGGCGTAGATTCCCCGGCCACAGCCTGTCTATTTTATTATTTTTTTTCCATTGCAGCCTCGCTCCTTTCTATGGGAGCGCCGGCCTCAACGGAAAAGCATGCGGCCAAGCCGCTCCAAAACCCGTGACTAAGTGCCGCGGGTTTTGAAGCTGCGCTTTCCCAACGGAAATCTCACGGTTTTTCGCTGCGGCAAAACCAAGAGATTTTCGCCAGGAATACGATTTGTGTGACGCCAGCCTATAGGAGTTGTCTCGAGCACCTACAAGTGCATATAAACTTCATGTGCTAATACAAATAATACTAAATAATATAGTACAGATAATATTATAATACTATGGAAGAGCAATTTAGAAGACGTGTTTTCCTCCTGTTGAATGGCAGCATCACCCTTGTGTGGCCGGTGTCATGTCCTTTATCAAGGCCGTCCTTTACGGGTGGGTCAAAGCAAGTTTATTTTACTTTCCTTTGAAGTTGTAGACAGGCTTGCTTTTATCTCTGGAGTGCTGTTTTCCTTAGCATTCCCATACGCTTCAGGCTCCAGTGTTGAAGGTAAATGGCAAGAAAACGTCTGCTAGATATCGCAGGATAAAGATGGACATTTGCGATGGTCATTCCATCAGATGAATGGAGGGTGCAGAATGTGTAGAGTTTTTACTTATCCATATTTAATGGTCCATAATGTTTTGTAACTGCTGGACCCGAGGGAGACGTGCTGCTTGACTTTCCTGCTCTTCACACCGTGCTACCAGTCTGCGATCAAACTTTTGATCTGAAGATGCAGGAAATGCTAATTTAATCACTTTTTTTTCCCAAGTACACAGAGCTGATAAAAGGACAGGGATTTAAGTCATGGTCTGGTAATTACACCTCCCAGTAGGGGATGAAAGGTCCCCGAAGCACTTTGATCTGTCACTATGCATTGCTGCTAAATGTAAAGTGAAAAGTCCAAGTAATATGATAACACTGAACAAATAAAGTCAAATTGTGCCATTTATGTATACCAAATACATGCCATTAAGCTCCATTTTAATTTAAGAAATGACTGGGGTTGACATGCCGACCATCTGCTGATGGATAAAGCATTGGGTAAAACATGCACATGGCTCCTAGATTTTAAGTGCTGTTTCATCCTTCTCCAAAATGCTATAAACAATAAAAAAGAATAAAAAATTAATGGGTACAAAAAGGAATATTGGTACCTTAAAAGATAGTGCAACTCTATAACACCTTATACAAGCCTATTAAGTAGCAGCAGCCTTCCCACCATGAAGCCTCTGTTGAATAATGTAGAAGTGTAGAAAAAAGCCAGGTACGACTGACAACTTGAGACAGGGCCAGGAGGGTCTGGCAGCTCCAGACTCCTCTGACCACTTCCATAATGATCAGGCACAGCGCTTTTGCCCTCCTACTAGTCATTGGCACCATCAACCTCACCAAGAAGTAGCTGCTGATTACCAGGGACTCTTTTCTCGGACCCTTCTCCCGCCCCCTTCTCCCAGCGTCTGTTCTGTGTACCGAACGTGCAGTAATGGTGGGAAGGGTCAGAGGTCTGAGTCTCTGATAATAAAACGATGGCCGGACCAGAGTGAGGTAAAGTACTTCCTTGTGGGGTTGCTTCTCTGCCACAGGTACAGGGAATACTTATTACCGGGGACACAATTACTACTGGTTCATCAAAAGGGAAATGTTGCTGATACCACAGCAATGGGGGAGGTAAGCTTGAAGCCCAAAATAAAAAGTGCCACGCTGTCTGTAGAGATCTTGAATCCCTTTGGCAGAGATTTCTACTTGAGGAGATCTGTAAAACAATACTCTAAATTTGCATGCACAATGAATGAATGACATTTCCTCATACAGACATATGATTGAATTCTGTGTCGTGCTTTTCATGGGATTTGGCCCGCTTAGCCTATGGAAAATCTTTTTTGGTGCCAGTTCCTATTCCATGGTGGTCCTTAGTACATTGGCAGCATTCACTTTCGTGCCAGGCAGATTACTTTGCCGTTACTAAAAGATCTAAGTGTTTTAATTAGAAGACGTGGTTCATTAACACCAAACCTAGCATTTGGCTGTGGCCAGCACGCCTGTATATAACAGGTAATCACAGGATCATTTATTCTTTGCTTCATGCTTCTTATTTCCAGACTTGAAGCTAAATGAGGCGTTACAAAAGATCTTGTAATTAAATATCATCTACGTCTTCAAAGACTATTTAAAATGAGGTTTTCATCCAGGCAACAACAAAATAAGGCTGATTTATGTCACTGTGACTTTTATTGTGTCTTTGATAATACCAGATGCAAGCAAAACGTATTCCTGTAAATGATCCATGTGGTATGCTACATTACAATAATAAATCACAATCTTCCACTGAAATGGACTGCGGACAAATTGGCTTTACAATATGAATAGTTATGGAACTTGACATTTGTGAAATTCCTGATACAGAATTGGTGCATGTAAAGTGAGGGTAGACCAGCAGGTGGCAGTGTTCTGAGCACAGTCTAGCATATGATTGTCTGCCTTACATACGGCAGTAACATAGTATTTTAGGCTGTAAAAAGACTTGTGACCATCCAGTTCAGCCTATTCTCTGCCCTTCCCCCCCCCCCCCCCCCCCCCCAATGTCGATCCAGAGAAAGGCAAAATCCTCCAATAAGGTCAAAGCCAATTTTCCTCATTTTAGGGGAAAAAAATCCTTTCTAACTCCATTCTGTCAGTCTGAATAATCCCTGTATCACCGACCCTTCTGAAGTAGTTAGTGACTATAATATGTAATAATCTTACACTCAAAGGCGTTCAGGTCCCTCTTAAACGTTTTCATTAAATTTGCCATTGCTACGTCCTCAGGCAGAGAGTTCCATAGTCGCACTGCTCTAACAGTAAAGAACCCCCTTCTATATTGGTGTGGAAACCTTCTTTCCTCTAGATGCAGAGCATGTCCCCTTGTTACAGTCACAGTCCTGGGTATAAGTAGATGATGGGAGAGATCTCTGTACTGTCCCCTGATATATTTATACATAGTGATTAGGTCACACCGCAGACGTCTTTTTTTCCACACCCTATCGGAATATAGAATTGATATTTGGATCCTTTTTCTCTCTAGGGCTTAAGGAAAGTGCTGAACAGATGGTTAAAAATAAACTTGAAGGAAAAGATAAACTAACTCCGTGGGAAAAGTACCTACAGAAACAGAAGGACAAAAAGAAATTGAAGAGAAAGAAAAAGGTAATATTATGGTGCTGGGCTGAATATATTTTAACATCCGTCATGGAAGATATCGCAGATCCTGCATACCTAGTATATTATCTTTGAGGATTTCCTGATCCATGCTCAGTATTTCCTTAAAGGGGTTTTGTCATTTTAAAAAAAATCTATACTCGCCTATTTCTCCGCAAGCAGTCTACTTACCAGATCTTCACCTCACTGATCTTATCCAGTCCCCAGTGTCAGCTCACCGCACGCTTCTGCTTTTTGTTATGAAGCCTGCATTCCTCACATTCTCCTTCCTGCAGGTCAGTGAAGGTCACGTCCCTGTGATGTAACGTTCACTGGCTAGCAAGGAATGCTGATCTATTGCAGAGACAGCGCGCATGAGCAGTCTCTGCAATAGCTTGGCACTCTCTGCCAGACTGTGATTTAGTGACATAGCGTACATTGCCAGGCAGGAAGAAGACTGCCTGTGAATGTATGTAATGTGTGCCTATAGACTAGAAATAAATCTATTGTATTTTTATGACATTTCCACCCTAATCACTTCATGACTGATAAGTATGTTCAATGAAAGGCAGTAGTAGCAGCATGATTAGCATACTCATGCTGATTACACAGGCATTGCTGCTTTAACCACACGATCAGAAGCAGACAAAGAGACAAGGCTTCTTACCTAAATTCACATGTGGAGGATTTGCCTATGGCAGACCAGTTAAGTATTTTATTAGAGCATCTTCATGGATCCCTGTAAAATCTGCAAGAATAATGAAGATTCTCGAAGACAGCGGTGCAAACAAAAATGTGTGCTGATTATTTTCTGCTGCTTGTCAGTGAGGTTTCAGAAACCCCATTCACTTGCATGGGAGACAGATTGACCACAGATTTTGGTGCATAATCCACGTTGACTCCTCAGTGTATGAACGTAACCTGCGAGCTGCTCCGACCTAAAAAATTTTAAAAAGTTCTGAGAAAAAGAATAGAAAAAGTCATGCACATTCATGCATGTAGTTGAATAAAATAACAATACCAATGCTGCTGAATGTGAAGACGCCTGAAAACGCCGGTATTCTAGAAGTGGAGTGCTTGTGCAACTTCGACTCTCTAGGGGTTAATAATACCTGCCATCTCCAGCCTCATCAAGCTCAAGCTATAACCCAAATTGTTGAATATGTGTACATTTGTACCGCCTGCCACGTGTTTTAATGTCGGCCTGGCGCTCTGCTTGCACATCAATCACAAACATATGTGACAGAGAGAAAAATAAGCTTGTTACGGCCGTAGCCGTGTGCCGACTTTGATCTTTGTTTTCACTGTGTTTTGGAATGTTGGAGAGGCCTCCGAAAAAAAAAAAAAGGCTCATTTGTGTCTGTGAACATATCATAAGATCTCGGGACGCTGCTGCTCGGGCCCAGGCTGAGGAATATTCAATGCATCAAAACTGTGCAATTACTTCACTTGTCTTTATTTATTTAACTTTTTGCCTGCGCTGTCATACCCGCTGGTATCGTAGAGCCGGAGCCCATGCAGTAATCCTCAAATGTTTTTGTAGGACATACACTATAGTCACTTTCATTTGTTTAATGTTTTCTAATGACTGGGATAGTCCTAGTGCTGCAGTACAAAAACAGCGTTTACATAACGGGTCAGCCTGTTAGGGATGGAGACGTCTTCTAAGACATTTGGTGGTTATTCAGGTAATGGGATCGTATACGGATACTTAAATGAAAGTAAGGCTATTTAGACTTTAAATGTTGCGGATTATAAAATGTATACTGTCAGCCTGTAAAATGGTAAGTAGGACATTTGGTACATGACAGGGAGAATAGAGGGAAGAATGTGAGGTAATAAGATTTTAACAGGGTACAGTTTATTCTGGTTTATACAGGGTGATTCAAATGTCAGAGCCGCCCAGAATATCTTGTGAACATAAAGAGATACCGGTAGGAAACTTTGTAAGATCAGACACATTTAAGATATGTGCTTGAAAAAGGAGCAATTCTGAGCTCTGAAACGCGTTGCTGCACATCGCTCATCTCCGTGTGTTTTGGATTTGTGTAGCTTGTTTATTAATAAATTGGACCTTTTCTAAACCCTTGAGGACTTGACTCCTCCACTATCTGTTTACACCTCCTTGCACCTTAAGAGGAATGTCTGTGGGTATCCACCCCAGACCCCTCTCCTAAGAAAGTGTCACTTAAATCTTGCATTATTGGTGGAATTAAACTCCGAGTGCAGGAGAACTTTTCTTTAATCACTTTAAATTGTTAAGGGAAACTTTTTGGCACTATGGTGCTGCTTGTTAGCCATTTTGGTGGCAGAAATCTTTGATTCTGCGTAAGTAACCTTATTGGGGGGGGGGGGGGGGATGGGATACACGAGTTAAATGTAGAATTTCATCCAGAATTGATAGATGCAATCATTTTTCTATATCTGCAACCATTTTTGAGTTGAGTATTCAGTATGGTATGTTGAGTATTAATAAAGCTGTAATGTTGAATTATGTGATATTTTCAGGTACCAGAAAATGCTGTTAACAATCCAGGACAGAACTGAGATCATCCTGATAGTTGGTAACAGACGTTAACGTGGGTTCGCCGAGGCTTTTAATCAAAAACACCCAGGAAGACAGCCCGTAAGTGCACAAACTGTCAGGAAACTGATTCAGAAGTTCAGGAAAAAACAAAAACTGGAGAACTTGACTCACACCATGCTTTAATGCCAGTCTCCTGGTGCTTTTATGTGGACTCTTCATGAATTGGCTGGCACAGCTGTAGACACCTGGGGATCGTAAACACCGTTCGGATAGCCAGTGCTCGATTTGTCTTGGACACTACCAGTTTTCCTGCACTTCTGAATCCGTTTCCTGATTTGTGCACTCATAGAATCCTAGAATGGTAGAGTTGGAAGGGACCTCCAGGGTCATCGGGTCCGACCCCCTGCTCAGTGCGGGATTCACTAAGTCATCCCAGACAGATATTTGTCCAGCCTTTGTTTGAACACTTCCATTGAAGGAAAACTCATCACCTCCTGTGGTAACCTGTTCCATTCACTGATCACCCTTATTGTCAAAAAGTTTTTTCTAATATCTAATCTGTCTGCTCCCTTTCAGTTTCATCCCATTGCGTCTAGTCTTTCCTTGTACAAATAAGAATATGGCTGATCCCTCTGCACTGTGACATCCCTTCAGATATTTTTAGACAGCTATTAAGTCTCCTCTCAGCCTTCTTTTTTTGCAAGCTAAATATTCCCAGATCCTTTAACCGTTCCTCATAGGACATGATTTGCAGACCGCTCACCATCATGGTAACTCTTTCTAAACTTGCTGCAGTTGGTCTGTCTTTTTTAAAGTGGGGTGCCCAGAACTGGACACAGTATTCCAGATTAGTCTGACTAAGGAAGAGTAGAGGGAGATAATTACCTTATGTGATCTAGACTGTATGCTTCTCTTAATACATCCCAGAATTGTGTTTGCCTTTTTGGCTGCTGCATCACATTGTTGACTCATGTTCAGTCTATGATCTATTAGTATACCCAAGTCTTTTTCACATGTACTGCTGCTTAGCCCAATTTCTCCTATTCTGTATGTGCTTTTTTCATTTTTCATGCCCAGATATAGGGCTTTGCATTTCTCGATGCCCACTGTTCGAGTTTTTCTAGATCTTTTTGAAGTCTCTCTCTCTCCCCCTCTCTCCCCCTCTCTCTCCCTCTCTCCCCCTCTCTCCCCCTCTCTCCCCCTCTCTCCCCCTCTCTCCCCCTCTCTCCCCCTCTCTCCCCCTCTCTCCCCCTCTCTCTCCCTCTCTCTCCCTCTCTCTCCCTCTCTCTCCCTCTCTCTCTCCCTCCCTCCCTCCCTCCCTCCTAGTGTTAGCTATCCCTTCTAGCTTTGTGTCGTCTGCAAATTTGATCAGTTTCCCATCAATTTCCTCCTCCAGATTATTTATAAAAATCTTGAACAACACTAGGCCTGGGACAGAGCCTTGTGGTACCCTACTTTATATATTCTTCCACTTGGATGTGCAGCCATTTATGACAACTCACTGGCTGTCTTCTTGGGTGTTCTTGATTAAAAGCTTCGGCCACCTTACATGAATTTCTGTTTCTGACCATCTGGATGATCTCCGTTCTGTCTTTGATTGCTAAAGGCATCTTCTGGTACCTAAAAGAAGAAACATGCAATTAGTGTTTTCCATACCACATAATTCAACAGGACATCATCGATAACTTGAAAATGCCTGCAGGTATTGAAATTCTACGCTTAAATCATGTATCCCATGACCTCCTTTCCATTGAAGTTTCTTGGGCTAAATCCAAGATGGCGGCCACCAAGATAGCCGACAAGTACCACCATTGTGGCAAAACATACCCCTTACACAATTAAGTGTTCTATTAAGTTTTCTACTTGTATCTTTGTTCAGCAGATATTCTGGTCCTTACTTTTGATTGATTTTGTTTAATTTTTCAAGATACATTCTGTATGAATTTCTCATGGTTTTCAATATACAATGGTACCTCGGGATGCGAGCGCCTCAGCTTGCGAGTTTTTTGACTTGTGAGCAGGCTGTCTCCTGTATTTTTGCTCTGATTTATGAGCAAAAACTCTGGGTACGAGCCTGTTCGCAAGTCAAAAAACTCGCAACCTGAGGCTCAGGAAGGGGATCTATACTCGCCTATCGCTGGCATTTCGTCCTCGCGATGCTCTGTGGCGCTGCTGCGGGCTCTCGCTCCCTCCTCCACGCCGACAGAGCATTGTTTTCTGGATGCGGGGCTTGAATGTTCCACCTCCAGGAAACTAATGCTCTAATTGGTTAACTCAGTGCCGCGTCTGCCAAGGAAAGCCGGCGCTGGGTTAACCAATTACAGCCATTCGATGACAGATTGGCTGGAGGTAAACAATGAAGGTTTCTATTGAACAAAGTTATTGACAAACTATGAGGCAAGTATTTTGAAACACTGTATTACTTTTTATTTTTGAGAGGCTGAAATGTATTCGCTGAAACTGGAATGCCCCTTTAGTACGGTAGATTCAAATGGTCACAGTCGGTTCAACAAACATATGAGTCGTAGTACATGTGAATATAAGAAATGGCTCCTTTCTTCCTCCCTCCTAAACTGTTCAATCAGTCTGAAAAACTGCTATAATCCATTTTAGTAGACAATATCAACTAAGAGTACACTGATAGATCAGATGTTGTGCAGCCCATAGAAGTCTATGAAGAGAGGAGAGGGGAAAGACGCTAATGAGTGATAGAGAAGCAGAGACACACACAAACATGGTGCTCATTCACAAAACCCTGGAAGTGTTAGATCCACATTGGATATTTCTCATGCAGTTTTGGCATTTTAATCTGCAGCAAAACTCTGAGGCTGAACCTTGCAGTTGTGCCGCAGATTTTCATGTGGATCCACACCAGGATTTGATTGACAGGTCAGTTCTTTTTTCCAGGACATAAAAATCAAAATCTACACCATATGAACTATGTCATGGATTTCTGTAGCATTACAGAAATAAAATGCTAAGATAGCATAGATTTCACCACTGATTTGACAGTGCAACCTGCATGCAAATCCACAGTAAAATTATGACATGTTAATAGAACCAGTGTTTAACTGCTTTGTAGTGACTGGAAATATGCCTATATTGAGAAGTACTGCTGTATAATGTCCTACATGCTACTGCTTTTGTGTATGAAAAATAAATATACTGGAGCAGGATCTCATGTTCTCTGTGTGTGCAGTGCATGAGAGACACAGTAGAAGCTAGTCTACGCTCAGCAGTTCAGGGAAAACTGAGAATTGGATATAGAGCCTGCAGAGAGGACAACTTGTGAAAAAAATGTCATATAATGTCCAGAAATAGTGTTACTCTGTGTGTATACATGGGGCAGCTTATTCTGAAAAGTCACTTGAAAAATGAGGGTATACTTTTATGTTTCACACATAGACAATATTATCAATTAGGCCTGTTGTACAGCCAGCCTCAGAATGAGAGATATTGCAAAAGCCAAGTGAGCCAATATGGCCTAACCATACATGCACCATACAATGAAGAAAAGGACTAGGGTCCTCTTTTTCTTAGCATGTTTATGTAAACCAGTGGTCAGACCCCCATCAATTTACGCACAAGTTCATTTTGGGGAAAACCCAAGGTTTCTAGAATCAGAGTTTATGTAACCCTTATATTCCTCCATTGTCAGGATTATACACTTTTGTCTTTTTTTTCCCTCCGTTTAATATTGGGTATGAAAATGCATGTAATAATATGGATGGGAAAATATGATTCAGATATGCAATGGATCTAAAATAAAACACATCTGAATAACCAGATTAAATTATTTTTTTTATTACACTGTATTGTATAGGAGAGCGTAGAAGAAGGTAGCGATGAGGAGGACGTCCCATCCGATGTTGATCTTAATGACCCATTCTTCTCTGAGGAGCTGAAGAAGCCAGGTAATCTAATGTGAAAGAGCAATGGTGTCCTAGGTCGTGTTCATACAGTGTGGGTGTTGTGTGACATGACGTCATGACACGTGACATGACGTCACGACTATTGCGAGACATTGTGGTACGTATGTTACATTAGTCCAGAAAGAGATGTAAATGTAGACTGAATGAAATCTTGTTTCTCTTGAGAACACCGTGCAATTTTTAGCAGCCAAAGTTTGTTATTTGTATAGCGCCAACATATTCCGCAGCGTTTTCAGGTAATTTATTTATTACCCCCCACCAAGCTGGCTACTCATTTTACCGACCTTGGAAGGATAGAAGGCTGAGTAAACCTTGAGCCGGGTACCTGAACCCAGCTGGGATTTAACTTGCAACCTTCAGGTCGTAAGTACTTTCATCAGCATTATAGTCGCACTTGCGTTTAATACAATATTTCTGCACCTCAGGTCTGCATAAGAAATCTACAGGTGGCAAGAAGCAGGAAGAGCAAGAGTCATCTGCAGATGAAGACGAAAGAGAAAAACAGAAAGTAAGTGCGAGAATTCATCGTTTTATCGGGACTCATCCCTAATAATCCTAAATAATAACCACCATTTTCCCGACAGCTCGTCCCATGTAAGTCAGTTGCTTAGAGGTGCATTGCCTCAAGTATTACTAGTAAGCTGCTATCTGTCGGCTATTCTATACCACTTTATAACTTGGAGCCACGGGATTTTAAAGCTTTGAGCTACATGGTAACAAATAATGCTATGTTTGCAAAAACCGTAAGTCTACACATCCAACAAATGAATTAAGTGTAAAGGTGTATGTTAAAGCTGCTCTCACACATGTATTCAGAAATCACAGCGGTTTACCACAATTTTGCGTGGCGTTTTCAAACGCATTTTACATAGTTTGACAGCATTTTTTGATGGATCGTTGTGATAGGTGAGCAAGTGCGTAAATGTGCGCGAAAATATAACAGGCAGCGCTTCATAATCGTAGCGTTAGAAATGCCACGTTTGAGTGCTGGTCTGCAAAGCCCCATTGAAATCAGTAAAGGCGTTGTACTGCGGCGTTTGAAATGTCACGGTAAAAGTGGCCTGTGTGCGAGTTGCGTAAGGCCGAGCTCATATGACCGTATCTCGCAGTTTGCCATAGCCAGTACGCAATGACTTTGCATATTGACTATGTACCGCCAATTGCCATGTACTATCTTGCCGTATATGCGTACATAATATGCAGCAAGATAGAGCATGCTGAGATTTTTCTTGCGCGTGTATTTCACACAATTCATGTGAGCGGTAACATGGCCACCTATGGAAGATGGGTACAGTGTATTCTGAGCGCAGAATACGCTATACCAACACGCTCCTGTGAGCTCGGCCTAAGCTGTGGCTGTAACAAAATTCCATAACAAACACACGCGTCATGCACTCTACAGCACTCATACACACCTAATATCTGCATAAAGCATGCACAACTGTTGTTTACACTAACTGCTAGAGATGAGCGAGCACCTAAATGCTCGGGTCCGCGTTGACTACAATGGGAGACCCGAGCATTTTTGTATGTGGGACGCCGGGTCCC
Source organism: Eleutherodactylus coqui (assembly GCF_035609145.1). NCBI lineage: Eukaryota > Metazoa > Chordata > Amphibia > Anura > Eleutherodactylidae > Eleutherodactylus > Eleutherodactylus coqui. The sequence goes on from NC_089839.1 coordinate 58,537,847, forward strand.
GAGCTCTTTTTTTTTTTTTTCTCCCTCTACCCCTCTCACCCACTCTACCCCTCTCACCCAGTCTCCCCCTCTCATCCTCTCCCACTCTCCCACCCCCCTCTCCCCCTCTCACCCTCTCCCTCCTCATCAAGTACGCTAATACTCGAACGAGCATCAAGCTCGGCAGAATACGTTTACTCAACTCTACTAACTACATAAAACCACAAGGTTAGCGTGCGTCCGTACTGAAGCGTTTGTTAGATTTGATCAAATTTTGTGCTATGAGCCTTGTTTTTTCATGCGGTTAGTGTAAACAATTTCTGCATTTTTAATGCAAATATTGCCATATTGACAGACGCTAAAGGTCCCTAGTGTTTTCTGTCTCTCTGATGGCAAATATTATCATCGTTGCCCTGCTTATAGAGTCCGATTGATCGTACCTGTACTAAATCAATTAACTTTAATCACATGTATGAATGCAAATTAGAACCTCAGTGGGAGGGAAACCCAAAGTATTCCTGTTAGGCTGCTAGAGGGAGGGAAAAAACCAAACAAACAATGGAAATACTGAGATATATTGAATTTTATGGCTAGTTAAGGGAAAATAGGGTTGCTGTGTAATGCTGGAAAGTGAAATGAAAAAAATTTTTTTTCAACGAAATGCCTGTGGACTGGCAGCGGGATCACAAAACCACCGCAGTGTGTAATGATACATTTCATGGTTTGTTTCAAACGGGTAAACACATGACAGAGGATTTATGTATTCGCTTGGTCTATTTGGTCAGACACCTTTGTCTGCAGCGGGAGTGTTTACACTGCATGCTAATGAAATTACTGACTTGGAGGAAGTGGTCGCGGTACTGACAGCCATCGCGTACGCTACATTTCTGCTGATTTACTCTAACAAACATCACTGGATTACAGTTCGTTTTATCATATTACATGTACTCTCCAGACAGACGACAAAGGAAATCTGCTCTGCCCGTGTGCGCCATCAGTAAGGATTGTTAGTTCAGTCTTGATTGTTCAGTGGACCGGAGCGTGTGGGAAGGAAGGACATTAATAGGATGGCTCTAGGCCAATACTAAAGCCTTATTCCACTACAGTGTAGTATTCTTAGCATTACATACCCCGGCCGAATTACACTTTATTTCTCTTCTTATTGTATTCTGCAGTGTTTGAATTCAGTTTGTCTAGCGAGCTACCTACCTGAACAGCAGTAACCACATGACGTGCTATCTGCTATACAATAGACTACCTCTCTACGAGGCACATGCTTAGATTAGGTCCTTCTTGAGTAATGGGAGGTTTAAATAGGCCCTGTCACATCATCTGATCAGTGGGAGGGCTGCATACCTACAGACACTAGTTTTCTCTCAAGTGGGCAGTCTCCACCGCTCAGTGCTCATGATGTTAGGTGGAGGAGCAGTTCCCACACCCATGGCAGATAGTTTCCAAATATCCCCTAATCGGAATTTTCAAAACCCCGCGTTTAATTTATGCTTTATACATATTTCTATTCAAGGCTGGGGTTTCTCTGACACCACTGTTTATTAGAGCTAAATGGCAGAGCCTGAGGGCGGCTTCCTACGGCCATATTTGCCCACACAAAACGCAGAGAATAAAACCCATTGATTTCAGTGGGTTAATCCTTACTTCCGTCTTTGCACACATATTTTCCAGACTAAGGCCTCTTTCAGAGGAGCGTGTTTATATGTGCACAAAACCGTGCGTCTATTAGAGCCATTAGTTTTCTATGATGTGTTCTCATGTCTGGCGTGCAAACGCACGTACCTGCAAAAGATAGGACATGCGTGCACCACATAAGTCTGTGCTGCTTATAAATATTCTCCGCGGGGAGTTCCCTCTTCACTGAACACTGTGACAGCACTGTCATTGTGTTCAGTATTGATAGCACTTCTTGCGGGGTGTAAAGAATCCCTGCCAGAACTGTGACAGCTGTGGCAGAGAATTGCGATGTTTTCCCATTGCTTTCAATGGGGCCGCGCTGCTGCCGGCAACCACTGCAGTGATTTTCGGGGAAGGGCTTCAAATGTAAGCCCCTCCCTGCAAATCATCCCTAGCATGTGTAAAGAAGAATATATATACTCACCTCTCCGCCGCTGTCGGGGCTCAGGCGCGTCTAGCCGCTTGGTCCACCTACACTGCTCTGAAGCTCTTTCAGCGGGTGGGGATTTAAAATCCCCGCCTGCTGAAAGGGCTGTGTTTCATTGGCTGAGCGCTCAGCCAATCACAGGTAGCGCTCAGCCATTCATTATGCCTTAAGTGCCTGAGCCCCAACAGCGACAGAGAAGTGAGTATATATGTGTGTATATGTATAAATAATATATAGATTTTTTTTTTTTTTTTTTTTTACACAAGGTAGGGCTGATTTTCAGGGAAGGGCATATATTTAAAGCCCTTCCCCGAAAATCACTGCGGGGGTGTCGGCAGCCCATTGTTTTCAATGGGGCCACCGCTGCTGTCTCATTGAAAGCAATAGGCACGGAGCTTCATTCACACGTCTTTCTGCACAACCGTGCAGCACTGCGTTTTGCGCAGCATGGATGCGTGCAAAACAATGCTTGTGTGAATGAGGCCTAATTAAAGGTCCCATAGGAGTCTATGGAGGTTGCACAAATGCACGTCCAATATCCGCGTAATTGGGCATTATACTGCCCAATCATGCAGGAAATATAACACATCTAGAACTAATTAGGCTACTTAGCCTCCTAAATCACGGCACAGGTGTGTCCTACGCCCATTTCAAATGTCACAGCCAGAACAAAAAGTACAGTAAAATGCACAAAAGCATGATGCTAATGGAGCAAATACATCAAATATACCTGTGTGAAGTTGGCCTTAGTGTCTTTTTAGATGGAATAATTTTGTTTAAAAAATCGTTCAAATGCGCTAAACTGAATGATTATCATTCAGTCTAAATGCAAGCCAACGATAACCGCTCGCTCATCGTTCATTTTATACAACATATTAAAATCATTGTTGGCTCGTTCACTTATCCTTCAGTTTAATCAGCACTCATTCAGTCCCTCTTATGCACTTATACAGTGAATGTGAAAGACTGAACGATTTCTCGCTTGAACGAGCCAACGATGTATCTGCCTGTCTATACAGGCTGCCCGAGAGAGAACGAGCTGGCGGTGACATCACTGACTCATTCAAACAAGAACTTGGCTCATCTAAAAGCACTCTGATTCTATCATTATCGAATGAGCTGTGGAATGATGCTCATGAGTTGCATTGATTTTTCTCCATTACCACTAATAGAAAATATACTGTTGTATTAATTTATTATCAAAACTACATAGACTGGCCCATGACCGATGTCCTAGATGTCAGGAGGACCATGCTGATTTTTGCCATCTTATATGGGATTGCCACATTATGAGACTGTTTTGGTCCGTGTTTATGGAGGTTCTGCTGGATGATTTGGAATCTCCCATTGATGATACCCCTGAAATACACCTGTTCGGTATACTAGATGAGGAAATCTGGAAACTTCACAATTTTTCTCGAGGAGATTGTATTTGTAGCTAGGAAAGATATGGTGATTCGCTGGATGGGGAATCAAGCTCCCTACAGTTCTCTGTGGAAATTGCTCATTAACACTGAAGTTCCCTTCCAGAAAATTGTATATAAAAATATCTGATGCCCTCAAAAGTTTACCAAAGTGTGAGGTCAGTGGTGCGACTTGACAGATATTTGGCCTCAGCTCTCCCCACGGTTCTGTCTCAAGTAGCTTCTTAGCAAAATACAAGCTCTTAATGTCAGTGGTGCATTAATATTTTATTGTCCTGAAGTGGGTTCTACTGGGTGACAGATGACATTCTATACCTTTTTACTATTTTATTTGTGTCTGTCATGCCTACAGAGTGAAAGCCTATGTTGTCAACGCCTCGTGTAATGTGTACACTGTTTTACATTTTATGTTATTTATAACAAAATAATTGTATCCTTCAATAAAACGCGTCTAAAAAAAACAAACATGATGTTACCCATTGACGGCGAGCGGTGGAGGATACTTTAAAGGGGTTGTCCCGCGCCGAAACGGGTCTTTTTTTTTTCAATAGCCCCCCTTTCGGCGCGAGACAAACCTGATGCAGGGGTTAAAAAAGAAAACGGGATAGTGCTTACCTGAATCCCCGCGCTCCGGTGACTTCTTACTTACCTGGTGAAGATGGCCGCCGGGATCTTCTCCCTCGGTGGACCGCAGGGCTTCTGTGCGGTCCATTGCCGATTCCAGCCTCCTGATTGGCTGGAATCGGCACGTGACGGGGCGGAGCTACCAGGAGCCGCTCTCCGGCACAAGCGGCCCCATTCAGGAAAGAAGAAGACCGGACTGCGCAAGCGCGTCTAATCCGGCGATTAGACGCTGAAAATTAGACGGCACCATGGAGACGAGGACGCCAGCAACGGAACAGGTAAGTGAATAATTTCTGATAACTTCTGTATGGCTCATAATTAATGCACCATGTACATTACAAAGTGCATTAATATGGCCATACAGAAGTGTATAACCCCACTTGCTTTTGCGGGACAACCCCTTTAAGCTCTGATACAATATTGGACCCCTAATAAAACAGGGCCCCAAAGGTCTAGCATAAGACAATCATATTTGGAGTTGACTTTGGAACAAATAACTAGATATCCTATTATTGATGAGAAGTTCTGCATGTGCAGTGATAACAAAAATTGCTGAAACTTGGACGTGTACATTTCCTGTATACACAAATGGTGGGCCCTCTGAATTATTTTCTCTGGTGGGCCCAATGAACTTGTGTTTGATGCTGCCTACAATCATGAAGGGATGTCCTATCCTAGCGGTGAGAATAACCCTTTAAGGCCACCTGTAGACCAACGGATTTACATTGCGGAATCCGCGGTCGGCATCCGCATCGCAGATCTGCAGCAAATAACGTTCATTGCATGCTATGGAAAATCGCTTCTTCCTGCACACTCGCAGAATCGAACTGCGATTTCTGGAAGCATAGGAAAAATCGTAGCGTGTTCTATTGAAGTTAATGGAAACCGTCCGACTCGCAGCCCTTCCGCAATCAACAATGCAGAAAGGTTGTGTATTCCATGTCATCGCCTAGCAACAGCGCGGGAAAAGTAAACCTTTAAAAAAGAAATCTGTACTGCGCATGTCTGATGGCGGTTTGCTGCAGTCATCTGCAGTACAGATAAAGATGAAAAATGACAGGTACGTGCAGACGCCGTCTGTGGTCAGGGTTGGATTCTGCTGCGGGTTCCTGCATGCGACATCCGTCAGTGTGTAGGCGGCCTAAGGCAGCTAAGATCAGAAGCCAATTATTTGTTTATATTGAATGTTTGTTTCTCCCACCCGATATCAATGATCTGTGATAAAGTATTGCTGATAGAAATGTTTAAAAAATTCCCTTTTGGATTTTAGGCGGAAATGGCATTGCTCATGATGGATGATGTTGAGGACGGCCGGAAACATTTCAATTATGATAAGATTGTAGAGCAGCAAAACCTGAGTCGCAGTAAGAAGAAGAAGCTGAAGAAGAAGGATGAATTAGTGGAAGATGATTTCCAGGTATGGATTCTTATAGTAACCACCCCATTTATGAGCCGCTGTATTATACAAGGTACATAACCCTTCACTTCTTATTAGGCCATTTTTTTTACTTACCTCACTTTAAAAGGTAACTAAACTTTTTTCAAACTTTGATTTGTCATAGTGACATGTCAGAAGTTTTGATCAGTGGGGGTCTGGATGCTAAAGCGAACAATCAGAAGCATTCAGCTGAGTGCTGTGCTCATTCAGCTGTTTCTGTTATTGCTTTGAGCTTTTAGCTGAGACCCCACCAATCGCTAAAATGAATGGGCAAAAGCACTCTGCTCATTTGGCTGTCACTGTGAGCAGTGTACAAACTCCATAGACTTTCTGTAAAGCCCGTTCACAAGCAGTGACAGAAACAGCTAAATAAGCACAGCACTCTGCTGAGTGTTTCTGCTTGTTTGCTTTAGCGATGAGTGGGGGTCTCGGCACCCAGACCCCCACTGATCAAAACTTCTGGCAGGTCACTATGACGTGTCAGAAATTTGAAAAAAAGTTTAATTACCCTCTAACCTCTTAAGGACTTGGCCCTTTTTTTCCCATTTTTAGGTTTTCCTCCCCCGTTTTAAAAAATCGTAACTCCTTTATTTATCCATTGACGTAGCTGTATGAGGGCTTGTTTTTTGCGGGACAAGTTTTATTTTTCAATGTTACTAGTTAATGTACCATATAATGTACTGAAAAACTTTTTAAAAGTTCTACATGGAGTAAAATGAAAAAAAAAATTAAAAAATTCCACCATCGGAATAATTACTTTTTTTTTATATAATCAGTAAAGCTTTATTGTTCTTATTTTTACTTTTTTTTCCCCCAGAGGGGACAACTAGTTGCGATTCTTTGATTGCTCCTGTAGTATAATGTATTGCTGTGGCATTACATCATACTGTGATCGGGCAGGCAGTTTATCAAGCCACCCCACAGGCATGGCTTTATAGGCATTCTGCCAAGACAGCCCTGGGGCCTTTCAGGAGGCCCCCGGCTGCCAATCCACCCACACGGATCCCTGCTGATCTGAGCGGGATTTAAATGCTGCTGTCAGAATCAACAGCAGCATTTAAAAGGTTAACAGCTCCAATCAGCTGCGCGGTAAATTTTAGCTGTTGCTGCCAGGTGTCGGCTGTCAGAAACAGTTGGCGCCTGCGTTGTATGAAGAGTGCGATCTCTCTTCATACATACCCCGACACTGCAGGATGTGAATTTTTGTCTGTCCAGGTGAAGTACAAAGTTACAATGCAGACTCAAAGGGGCTATCCAGGATTAGAAAAATTGGATAGGCTTTTTTTTTTTTTTTTTCTTTCAAGAAACCGCTCCAGTCTTGTATATGTGTTGTGTCTGATATTGCAGTTCAGCCCTATTCACTTGATTGCTAATGAACTGTAATACCAGGCATAGCCCATGGACAAACGTAATGAATATAAACAGTGCTCCAATCTGCAGGTCCACTGTAGATCAAAGGATTTATCTCAGTAAAGTTAGCCTCGGCTTTTGGTGTTGCGTTAAGTGCACAATGACCTGTAGTGCAGCCGTCTCCATAGGAGTGACGGACAGTGGGGCTCATATAAGTCAATATAAAGAAGAAGCAGAGGAAAAGAGGATGAGTGGCACTGCCTTGGAATATGGGCATATGAACAGCAGTTGTGATCTTGTTACAACTAGAGATGAGCGAGCATACTCGCTAAGGCTAACTACTCGAGCGAGTGGTGCCTTAGTCGAGTATCTGCCCGCTCGTGTGTAAAGATTCGGCTGCTGGTGCGGGTGACAGGTGAGTTGCGACGGTGAGCAGGGGGGAGAGAGGGATCTCCCCGCCCGCCGCCGGCACCCGAATCTTTAGACACGAGCGGGCAGATACTCGACTAAGGCACTACTCGCTCGAGTAGTTAGCCTTAGCGAGTATACTCGCTTGTCTCAAGTTACAACCACTTTAATTAAGTCAATAAGGTCTGTGTTCTTGGTGGTCTTGTGGCCAGGAATCGGCTAGGCCTATGTGTGGTTTCCCTTATGAACAGCACATGATAGACGGGCATAGGATTTGTATTGAAAAATGAACAAAAAACATGGCACCACGGGTTATAAGTATGGGTAAGGGGCTAAAGGGAATAATGGAGATGAGAAGATCATATTGAGGAATTATTTTTTTATGATATCCGCTAATTTTTTCCAGAAGGTGGCTCCACAGGTTAAAGTTCATTTTCTTCACATTTAGTTTGTAGTCTTGAATTTTTAAGATTTTTTTTATTTATTTTCTGTATCATTTCTTTCTCACTTGATCAAAGCTCAGAACAAAAGACCACAGTTTCTGTTTGAAATTGCATTTGCCTCTTAAGCCATCCATGTTCTCATGACCGAAGAGCGTTAGATGGTGGATATTCTACTCTCTGCCTGTGGTTGATGCTGGGGCATAATACAGACATACTTTAATATCTTCTGCATCCAAGGGAGTGAGCTGGTTAGAGTTTGGGGAGGATCCATCCAACCAGACTTTTTATTATAGCATTCTTCTAAAGGGGAAATAAAACACATAGCTATTGTTGTCTAGTTTTGTTCTGTCCTCTCTGCCCACAAAGCACCATGTGTTTCCTCTGTAGCTGCTCACAGACATAATTTTCCTAATTTTAGCAGAAATATAATAATGTTTCTCCCTCTCTTTTCTTCTGAGATCATATCGATGGTTTTCTCTGCCTCCAAAAGTTCTTGGGGTATTTTTGCAATAACTATTTAAATGACTTTGTTTTTACAAAAGACGTTCGTGAGGAACATTTAAGTTCAATTTGCATTTGGCAGCAAACATATTTTATTCTATTTGTGTGGTACCTAGCTTTCCTTGTTTTCAGATGGGATCCAAATTATTAAAGAAGTTGTCCTATGAAAATACCTTCTCTCTTACCCTCAGGATAGGGAATAAGTATGTGACTGGTGAGGTCCAAGCATCATGAGAACAGGGATTAAAACGGTCCTTGAATAAATGGAGCGAGCTGTGGTCACCTTTCTTCTACTCAATGGGACTGCCAGTGCTGGTACTTAGTGATCCAGTTGAAATGGAGCAGTAGTGCACACATGATCACTGCTCCATTAATTCTTGGACCTTAGGGACTCTTGTTCTTATCTTGCTCCTTATCTCCATCAGGGAAGAGTTGGGAGGCCCCTATACATATAAAATGATTGTCAGGTCCTGCCAAAATCAGCAAGTTTGGTTGATCTATGTCTATTGTGTATGGCCACACTTAGAGGGGGTAGAGACCGGGCAGATTTGCCGCGCAAGGGTCCGCACAGAAATTACACAACATTTACAATGGCATCAAAGTAAATGAGATTTTGAAAATCTCATCCACAAGCTGTGAAAATAATCAGTACAAAACCCCATGCAGAAATTGACATGCGGTGCGGAATTCAATTCCAAGGCATGTCAATTTTATCCCCGTTTCCACTGTGGAATTCATCCCCTCTTCTCAATGAGGGAGTGAATTCCGCACAGAAATACATGATAAAACAAATTTCAAAACCTGTACCCAATAGTGCGGCTGATGGATGTTCCACTGCAAATCGGCCCCCGTGTGGACCCAGCCCTATTCTCATTCCAAGGCCTTCCCTAAACAAAAGTTATTAGGTTTTCTTACTCACCTTCCAAGGAATTAAATTCCCTGCTGTGTGAAGATATGCGAATTGTTCCTTTCTACCCCTGGTGGTCATCTGTGCATTAAAGGGGTTGTCCCGCGCCGAAACGGGTTTTTTTTTTTTTCAACCCCCCCCCCGTTCGGCGCGAGACAACCCCGATGCAGGGAGGTAAAGAAAGCTCACCGGAGCGCTTACCTGAATCCCCGCGCTCCGGTGACTTCTCTACTCACCGCTGAAGATGGCCTCTTCCTCCGTGGACCGCAGCTCTTCTGTGCGGTCCACTGCCGATTCCAGCCTCCTGATTGGCTGGAATCGGCACGTGACGGGGCGGAGCTACACGGAGCTACACGGAGCCCCATAGAAGACTGCAGAAGACCCGGACTGCGCAAGCGCGGCTAATTTGGCCATCGGAGGGCGAAAATTAGTCGGCACCATGGAGACGAGGACGCCAGCAACGGAACAGGTAAGTATAAAACTTTTTATAACTTCTGCATGGCTCATAATTAATGCACAATGTACATTACAAAGTGCATTATTATGGCCATGCAGAAGTGTACAGACCCACTTGCTGCCTCGGGACAACCCCTTTAAGAACTGCTAGTGTACAGCACAGATATAGCCTAAGAAGTACAGAACCATGTATTGCAAATTGCATACAAGAAGTTCGGGCTTAGAAGCATCCATCAGTGCAAGTTCTGGATACAACAGCTGTATAGATGTATCCATGGTGGATAGCAAGGTCAGGGTGAGAAGCGCTTAAAAGGAACTTTAACAATGCTATCAACCATAGTTAATAAAGCTAAAATTCTGTGCCTAAGAAAGAACTTAGGAAGGAAGGGGGAGTTGAGTTGGCGCTTCCTCTTCGATTATTGAACGTGGTTGCCTAAGCTATAGGTCTTGCCCCCTCACGGCTGCAGGAGCTTGGTTCTACTTTGGTGAGAGATAAGGGACCATTTTTCGCTAGAGATGTTCTTATATAAATCATTTATGCATTTTCTTTACTACAGATAAATGTTGAAGATTCAAGATTCCAGGCGATGTACACATCACATTTATACAACGTGGACCCTTCAGATCCCAACTTCAAGAAAACCAAAGCTATGGGCAAAGTATTGGAAGAAAAAGCACGAAGGAGAGTTCAAGAGCAGAAGAATTACACAGAGACAGCTAAGAAACAGCAGGAAAAACTAGAGACTGGTGATAAAAGTGGAACATCAACTAGAACAGTGGTAGATCCGGCTCTGTCTTCACTGCTGAAATCTATAAAGACTAAAACACAGCAATTTCAAGCTTCCAAAAGACAGAAAACTAAATAGGTGTTTGACTCTGAGAGATGCACATGGGAGCATTACACAACAGAGCGCTCTGATGGACAGACAGCTTTGTGTATATACCTGCACAGAAATAAATCATTTTACAGCTCATTGTAATATTGTATGTATCAATGACGACATATTAAAGGGAACCTGTCACCAACCTCGTGCTGCTAAAACTATGGACAGCATGAACCCGAGACAGGTATGTACCTCGCTGCTACTTATGTTTTATTCGGAAATGCTGCAGGGGGCTAAAGACTCCTATCAAAGTGCTAACGACCACTTGTCCGTGAGTGTGTTTTTGAGTGCTTCACTTGCTCCGCCCCCTGATCACATGACGTTGACATCATTGCAGGTCCTAATGCATATATAAAGCGTAGCCTGACAGCAGCCGTGTGCTCACAGGACCTGTGATGACGTCACTGTCATGCAATCAGTCACATGGTCTTTATCCTTGTGCACTGAATGAGGGGTTATGGGTGGACTACATCCCTCACAAATCTCCGCAGCCTCAGTTGTTACAGATACACCAGCTCTCAGTCTAGCAGTTTGTAGCTGTTTGTGAGACAGCTGCACACCTGTGTGGAGAGTCCAGTAAATGACACCTCACAAATGTACACATGCATAGCTGGCAGTGCATATTGACCAACAACAACATTGAAGCATAGTCTTTCACCATTATCTTCACAGTCTCCATAACGTGATATAATGTCATCTCAAGTGCTAATGCCGCCAACACCAGTTGAGCCTTCATCTAATCATGAACCGTTGTTCAATGTTGAAACTAACTGTCGCTGTCGTGCAAACATGTCACCACAGAGGGTTCAACACTGCAGTGAAGTTAATGGAGCGTATATGCCTCCAGCTGAAGTTTGTACATCTTGTGCAGCAGATATAGGAAAGCTACAAGCGAACATATCTCCTCAGCGAGCAGCTGAAATTCATAAATTACATGCAGCTAATATGCAAAAGCAACGAGCCAACATGTCTCCTCAGCAAGCTGCTGAAGTTCGTAAATCACTGTTTGCAATGTTCTGGAAAATTGTAAAGAATGCCAATAGCTTACTATTTGCACGGAAATATTTTGACCAACTCCAATGCCTTTCACTATATATTACATTAGTAAGTGGTGCATTGTGCATCCAGAAACACTGGTACTATAAATAATACTAATAACTAGTCACATTTGATACCTTTAGCAGAAGAGATCGCATTGTGAAATGTTTCATTTTTCTTTTAATTCAACTGTAGGCATGAAGGTTTGTTTCCAGTAGAGTGAAATCGGGCAACATGCAGCCATTAGAAAGTGATGAAGTAGTCTGGTGAAGGCTATTTCTATAATCGTAGCAAAAATATTAGGCAAATAGGCCTTTGGGGTCAAATGGATATCCAGGTCAAAAATCTGGTGGAGAAATAGTCTGACCTCTCTCCAGAATGGGCTTATTAGGGCACAGTTCAAATATACATGAAATAGGGAACCTATAGAGGTTTTGCATCTCCCACACGTGGGGGGGTTTACAGATTGAGTTTATGAAGTGATTCTGGTGTATGATGTCAAAAGAACTTGTATTGATTCTCCTTGTTTGTTGTACATAGAGATATTTTAGCAGCTCCCCTCTGCATCTGATTTATTCACTTCCAGAAATTCCTACCATTATGGCTGCCTGTTGACGGACGATGATCCGCCGGCAATAAATCGCCCGCTGATCACGCTCTGTAAAGCTTTCTATAGGATTACTATGGAAAGTGCACCACCGGCATCCACGAGCGGAGAATCATAGCGATTCTCCGATCACAGGCTCACCGCGGAGATTCGCGGCAATCGCAGCATGCTGCGATTTAAATCATATTAGAAAGGCTCATCACGGTAACCTGTCAGCTTTCCCCCCTTCTCCCCCGCGGCAGAAAATATCGCTAGCGATATTTTGCCTTGGCCATGGACAGGGGGCCGTAGACAAAAAGGTAAAATCTTAAAGTGTACCTCTGATTATAAACAATTTTCTATAAAGCAATAGTATAAGCGAATATAATTTAATACAGAAAAATGATTTATCTACCTTTCATACTCCACTCCTCCTCTCCTCTGCCTCCTGATCTGTCTGAATTCACTGACAAAACACTGCACAACTGAAGTAGAGATGGTATTTTCAGCTTCACTGAGTGATCAGATTACACTGACCATAAAACATTTCAGTCTATAGAGAGGAGAGAAGAAGAAGAAGGGATCATCCACAGAGACACACAAACAGAGGCTAGTTTTAGTGTTTTAGGATTACCCTCATAAATTCACAGCTACAATGCTCATTACAACTGTGCTGGCAGTTATGTATCTGGGATTGCTTGAATACGCAGCAAAGTTCCTTTGGACCTCTTCTGTGATTATATGATCCTCTTTGCATAAGTAAGGAGTTTGGGAGTTAGTGTCCCATAAACACCTAAATGGCTGGAGTTTTATCTTATGCTGACCTTTACACCTAGTATTTCTTCTTTGCTTGTATTATGCTTTTGTGGAAAAAAATGTTTAATTGCACATACAAATATAACATGAGAAGCAAATAGAAGGTTGAACTGCATGAAAGTGAGTAAAATATACTCCATGCTGAGGAACGACTAGTTGTGCATCTGAACACATTAGTTGAAACACCAGTATGTATTTGACTGCAATTTGCTTGACTGTGCACTCTCAGTTCTTAAAAATGATTCTTGACACCCTCTCTGACCCCTTTCATCCGCAAGTTGTTTATGTCCACTGAATGTTTTTCCTAAGTCACACAATTTTAAGGATACTCTCAAGATTGTTGCACAAGAAAAACCCCACAATGTCGGCAGTTTTTGAAGTACTGGCCTATGCTATTTTAGCAATGATGATCAGGCCTTATTGGAAGTCACTCAGCTCGCTGGATGCTCCCATTCTAATGTGGATTCACACATACAGGGAAGCTCCAATCGTAAAAGGGCAAGTGTGTCTGTGTACATGTTCACTTTTCGTTTTTCATGCAGATTATTCCACTTTTTTACTTTGCTATATGTCTGGGCAGTGAATTAGAGTATCTATGAAGGATTTATCAGAATTATCAGCACCTGAACACCATCGAGGGTATTCGCATGAAATATGAATCATATACAGATTGAACTAATACAGGAATGAGATCAGACAAAATGTATTTCTTAGAAGTGAAGATATTGTCCCGAGCCAAGCGCAGGAAGTAACAAAGTATATGACTCCATCAGAAAAAGTGAACAAATGCAACAGATCAGGATGGCTATTAGATGATAATCTCATGAATCATCATTGTATCATAAATTAAATTCATCTGAGTCTAATAGCATCGATATAGAATGCTTACCCTTTTGTAGTGTTCAGACAGCCTGTTATCCATTATTCTTACATTTTTGTATAGAACAGTACACAACAACATAAAAGATGACTTACCTGTAAAATATGATGAGAGTGTCTGCAGGCCTTTATTATCTTGGCTTTTCCTTATGGACACAAATGTTTGCAGATGTCAAATAATTTCCACCTGTGTCAGAAGAATTGAGTATTTAATATCTCGGGCTGTCTGTGAGGTTGCAAAGATTTCCTAGGGGAGCCCTGAAAGAAAGTTTCAGCAATTATGGATTATGTTGGAATATCTTGTTACATGCATTTCAATTGGGTTTCTCTTTTCAGTTACAAAAATGAGCACTACAACAAACTATCTGACCCAGATCAGAAAGTCAGTGTCAGTGGTTTCCTTGACCAGAAGGAAATCTATTACAGCAGCTACAATGAAACAGATATAGAAAACACCAGTGATTATTAGGAAATTATAGTAGCAGTGTTTCTGGTGGCGCAGAGTGCCACTTACCACACAGCTCTGCTACATGCATGTCACACACACATCATACACTGCTCTGCTACATGCACATGTAATACATAGCACACACAACCCTGCTACATACATTTGCCATCTGACTCTGTGATGAGGTCCCTGTCATGTAATAATGGGCAGAGCTAATAGCCTATGGGTGATCACATGACGGTGACATCATCACATGTCCTGTCAGCACACAGCTGCTGTCTGACTCCGCAGGCTTTTTTAAAAAAGTGAAGCAGCACCTGTGATGATGTCACCATCATGTGATCAGGGGCGGAGCATGTAACTCACACAGTCACTCACAGACAAGTGGTCCTTGGCACTTTGATAACATTTAAGAGTGCATTCACATGGGCGAACGCGGTAAGGGTTCAAGAAACCCGGACGGATACTGCGCTTGTAGAATTGTGTTGATCTCTGTGAGTGCATTGCAATTTGCGAGGGAATCGCTGAATATGCAATTTTCTTCCCTTTTTTTTTTCACGCGTGTAAAAATCGCATGTATTTTCGATAGGACAAATTAAACCACATGCGAGTGTAATGCAATTTTTTTTCCTCACCCAATGGAAATAATGGGTAATATCTCTGCAGAGTCGTAGAAACGTGCTGTAAAGTTTCTATCATGAAATATTAGTGTTAGAGAAAAATTACACGTGTAAATAGACCCATTGAAAACAATGGGGTCTATTTCAGTGCAAGTTTAGTACGTCCTGCAACGCAAAAAACATTCTGGAGAAACTCGCTTATGTGAATGTACCATAATAGAAACGCAATTTCAAAAATCCACAGTGAATAGACATACACTACCATAACAAAAGTAATTGGACTTCAGTGAAAGAATCAGAAGTAGTATTTATTTCCATATGGTAATACTTGGTGGGGCTCCTTTTGACCCTAATGACAGCAGATATTCTCTGTGACATACTTTCTACTAATGTCTGATACACTTCAGCTTGTATTTCCTTCCATTCATCCAGTAAATGTCTAGCAAGCTGACTCTGGGGAACACTGCTCCTTGAGAGCTGTAGCTCCATATTTCCATATTGGCAGATTTTTCATTTTGGGAACACGGGAGAAAAAGAGCAGCACCACTACCACCAGCAACACCTGTGTGGTCCTTGATATAAATCTATGGTCAGTAAACATTGCCAGCATGCTAATTAATCAGGTGGATCTGCCACAGGGGTGCAGAAGTCAGGTGAAATCCATTCATGCTTTATTTTTATAAATGTAAGTTGATCCACATTGTGGACAGACAGATGGGTCTGTGAGTTATCACACCCCCAGCTGTGCTGAACACCCTGATAGCACACTGACAGCAGGGAAGGCAAGCACCCCTAATGCATGTTCAAGCTCCACCCACTTGTCCAGCTAAAACCTCCAGAAATAAAAGGGACCAACACCATGTGTGAGTACATCCACGCAAGAGCTGACATACTCTTGGACAATCATGTGACCATCAGCCCTACCCTGTGCTTTTGCTGCAGGCTGCGATAGGCTGAAGAAATCCATGCCACACCTTTTTTAGACTTCCCCTGCTACCGCTGGTGGTGCTGTTGTGGCGGCTTCCTGCTCGTCCATTGTGAGCCCCAAAAGCTTTTCTCCATCGCGGATGCATTCCTGCGGCCATGGGGAAAAGCTGTTTAAAAACCGACACTTTCAGGGTGAACTTTTGAAGTCCCTCTCCACTTCTGGAATGAGATTTGTCCACCTCGTAATGATCTGTTTTGATGCGGGCTATACAAACTCAAGGTGCCTAAGGGTGAAGCCCGACATTCCTTGGGGTCAGGCATAAGAGTGTCCTCTGGTTGGTCCCACCATTCCCGTAGTATAGCTGTGGTTAGTGATTAATGGAAGGAACATTGTGTAGCCCCACTCCCCTGCCTCTGGACCTATACTAACCCCCTCCTCTTCTTCCTCCTCTATATTTCGTCCAGGGGTGGAGAAACATGTTGGCTATATTACCTGTAGTTTTTCTCTACTGATGTTTCTCTGATGCTCTGGTTCTGGTTCTTGTTTTCAGCCATTCAAGATGGCCACTGCAATTGTCTAGCTGTGTAATGCACGCTGTGCACTGCTCTCTTATTGGCCAGCCTGATCACATGAGCAATGCTGTCCAATCAGAGAGTACGTATAGTGCATTGGTAGTCTAACCATACCAGTGCACTGTGGGGATTTGGTAGTCTGAAGATTTTGCTTGCCATGTATGGCAGAAAACAGGGCTCAGAACCAGTGGATAAGAGGGGCATCAGCACAGAAGACCAAAAGCAGGTAATATAACTGCTCTCTCTAGTCCCAAGACAAATTTTGCCCAAAGCCAGATAGTTCCTTTTAAAGAGAATCTGCAATTGCACCTATTCCTATAACTTAAAAAGGAAGCAGAAACCTACACTAGTGATAAATGTGTTTTAATGGTGTAATCCGCTGTACTTTTCATTACCTGGTGGAATTATAGACAGTCATTCTATTTGGAAGATTTTTGAGGATCTTGGCCTATTTTGAGAAACTAAAATGAGCTTATGGTTGGAAATATCCCCTGCATCTCATCTTTATCTAATTTCAAACAATTGTTATGGAACTGTTGATGATTCCACATCCTCAGGCAAACATGGTAAAATTAACTTTTGTGAACTTATGTTAATGTAATTTCCAGTACTCCATAATTCCAAAAGGGGCCCTTAAAAGCAGGTGTTAAACATGGACTTTAAGACAAAGCGGAAATAATTGTTAGATGGAATATCGTCCCACCCAAAAGTGATTTATCATCACTGAATACATTATATAATGGTTTTAAGTAAACCATTTGTTCTATTTTATGCTTTAGTATGACTAAAGTATGTGGACGTTTCCATTACACACATTTCTAGTAAGTGCATAAAATCATACGGTCGTGCAATCTTCACAGTCCAACACACTGACAGAAAAATCAATTTGTAATAGAGAGAGCTCAACGATTTTTAATGTGGCTCAATCATAGGATGCCACCTTTCCCACAAGCCACTTAATCAAATTTCTAGTCTACTTAGCCTGCCAAAGTTTACTATAGGTGCTGCAATGGTGTAGTCCATCAGCAATCCCATAACTAGAGAAAAGCCCCACTAGCTCACAGAATGGGACCACCAAGTGCTGGAGTACATAGTACATAAGAAATGCCTCCCAAGCCTCCATACTACTTGTACCATAATGCTTTTGAAATCACAGTCAATACAAGACCCTTTTTTTGTGAACTTCATCTACTGAGCTTGAATGCAAAGAGAATACTTTCTACCCGAATGTGCATATAAAGAATCTTTCAAATGATCCACCTACCGGATTATGTAAGAAAATAAATAATTCTTTATGATATTACAAGATATTATATCTCTTACGATGAGGGTTTGTGGAGTTACATAAAGGTAAATCTACTCTATTTTCCCCCATTATTGTAACTATTATTGTAACCACAAACAGGACACCCTTTTAACATGTAGAGATCAATCAGTAGCTGACCTACCGATCATATTTAATGACTTAAAGGGGTTTTCTAACACTAAAACATTGATGATCCTTAGTAGTCTTGAGCGAACTGAACTAGGAGAACTTGGTTTCGGGTGAAACTTTGCTACAAGTCCAAATCAGCACAAACCCGAACTGAGCTTTTAGTAAAGTTCTACGCGAAATAGGGTTCTACTGGTTCTGTTCGTTCAACACTAGTCCTGAACACTGGTGTATAACACTGTCTAAGAGCCATAAAAGCCATGTATAACACCCTCAGAGTATTTTGCAAAAGTTCAATGAACTAACCGAACTTCATGCATCACTAATCTTTAGGATAAGCCACTAATATTTGATTACTTTATGTCTGATCTCCAATAGTGCGCTGATTTCAAGAACTCGTGTATAGGGCCGAAATGCAGCATCAGGCATAGCTGCCCTACAGACATGCCACAATCCTTGGATGAACAATGAAGAGGCTAGAGCACTATGGCTTCTTTAGTTTTAATGGTAGACAGGGATCATGGGACATCAATACAGTAGGCCATTAATACTTTAGGTTGGCTTTATACTGGACAACTATCATTTGAATAGTCCAGTGATTCCCAGCTCCGGTCCTCAAGGCACCCCAACAGGTCATGTTTTCAGGATTTCCTCTATATTGCACAGGTGATGTAATTTTTGTGAATGCCTCAGACATCGCCACAGGTGTTCTTTCCTTGGATATCCTGAAAACATGACCTGTTGGGGTGCCTTAAGGACTGTAGTTGGGAAAAACTGGAATAATCATTTGAAATAGTTGCTAAAGCATACTTATAAGCCTCGTGTGGTGCAGAGTGTTATGGCAGCAGAAATACTGTCCTAAGCTCTCACTCACGACCTGAAGGTTGCAGGTTCCACATGTAGTTCAGGTAGCCGACTCAAGGTTGACTCGTCCTTCCATCCTTCCGAGGTCTGTAAAATGAGTACCCAGCTTGCTGGGCGGGGAGGAGGGGACGGGGTAAAAAGATAACTGGGGAAGGCAGTGGCAAAATATCCCGCAAAAACAGTCTGCCAAGAAAATGTCACGATGTGACGTCCCCCTAGGAGACAGTCATGACTTGGTGCTTGCCCCAGGGGACTTTACTGCTACCTTACTAATGATTGTATGCTTTTACACTGGGCAATTGTTGTTCACTTGTTCATTTTTTGTGGGGCTATGTGTTCCATTTAAGACGGAAACCAAATGGAATGGAATCAAACAATAACCCTTGTGTTTTTTTTGAAAACCCATCAAA
The DNA here is from genome assembly GCF_035609145.1 of Eleutherodactylus coqui. Taxonomy (NCBI): domain Eukaryota; kingdom Metazoa; phylum Chordata; class Amphibia; order Anura; family Eleutherodactylidae; genus Eleutherodactylus; species Eleutherodactylus coqui. Next base: position 58,556,970 of record NC_089839.1, read on the forward strand.
ATCATAGTAACATAGTATGTTACGCTGAAAAAAGACATATGTCCATCCAGTTCAGCCTATTACCCCCCCCCCCCCCCCCAATGCTGATCTAGAGGAATGCAAAAAAGAAACCAATGAGGTAGAAGCCATTTTCTTTGTTCAATGGAAAAAATTAAGCCCTGGATTACCGACGCCTCTGGAGTACCCAAATACATCCCAGGCTGGAGTAAATGGAACATAATTAGTTAAATGTTTGTTAGCAAATACATATTCTCTCCATCAAAACTGATGTATTTGTGGACATTGCCATAGACATTGAAACATATATGCTCTCTCTTGATGGCATCTCAAGTAATTATTAGTCTGGAAGATTCCCATGCTGTAACCCCTAACTGGCTCTATGACAAAGCTGAAGATTCTTTTTCACATATCGACAGGAAGGTAAGTATAACTACAATCGAAAGCCTTCAACAATCTGGATATCAGTATGTCTGGGATATCCTTGAAGCATCTAGACAAGGATTTCATATTTGTGGTGTAATCAAAGGGCATGTGTATAAATCTATAATATCTAATAATAATAAACTTTATTTGTATAGCGCCAACATATTCCGCAGCGCTTACATAGACAGGGGGGAATACAGAAAGACAAAATACAAACATTACAGAACCACGGTTACATATAGTAATCAGTTGATGGAAACAATAGGGGTGAGGGTCCTGCTCCAACGAGCTTACATACTACAAGTAATGGGGTGATACAGAGGGTAAAGGGGCTGGAGATGTGCACGGTATGGCGAGGTGGAGAGTGAGCGATGCTCTACACATAGACAATGGTCAGACATTTAGCCGTGTGACGGCAGAATCGGTATGACTGCAGGAGCGGTTTATGATGGCTAGCAGGGATTGCAGTCAGTAGGTCAGGGAGCATGTTATCAGGCGGAGTACAGAGAGGTTTGTTTAGGGAATGCGGTATGCCTCCCTGAAGAGGTGCGTTTTTAGAGCACGCCTGAAGTTCTGCGAGTCCTGGATTGCTCGGGTAGCCTTTGGTAGTGCGTTCCAGAGGACCGGTGCTGCTCTGGAGAAGTCTTGGAGGCGGGAATAAGAAGTTCGAATGAAAGGGGCACTCAGTCTGCTTTCATTAGCAGAGCGGAGAGCCCGGGCTGGTTGATGGATTGAGATGAGGGAGGCGATATAGGGTGGCGCTGCACTGTGGAGGGCTTTGTGGATGAAGGTAGCGAGTTTGAATTGAATTCTGTATTTAACGGGCAGCCAGTGCAGTGACCAGCACAGGACAGAGGCGTCCGAGTAGCGGCTGGACAGGAAGATGAGCCTGGCTGCCGCATTCAGGATGGATTGGAGAGGGTAGAGTCTGGTGCAGGGGAGGCCGATCAGCAACGAGTTGCAATAATCGAGCCGGGAGTGGATGAGGGCAACAGTAAGCGTTTTTAATGTGTCCACAGTGAGAAAAGAGCGGATTCTTGTGATGTTCTTGAGGTGCAGATGACATGTTCAGGCCAGAGATTGGATGTAGGGGGTAAAAGAGAGATCAGAGTTAAATATGACCCCAAGGCAGCGGGCATGTTGTCTAGGAGTTATGGTGGCGCCACACACTGAGATGGAGATGTCAGGAGGAGGTCGGTTAGTGGAGGGTGGAAATACCAGTAAGTCAGTTTTAGAGAGGTTTAGTTTTGGGTAGAGAGAGGACATGGTGTTAGAGACAGCAGACAGACAGTTGGTGATGTTTTGGAGTAAAGGTGCAGAGATGTCACGGGAAGAGGTGTATAGCTGGGTGTCGTCAGCATACAGGTGGTATTGGAGGCCAAATCTAATGGTTTGTCCAATAGGGGCTGTGTAGATCGAAAAAAGAAGGGGGCCGAGGACGGAGCCCTGGGGGACGCCAACAGCAAGGGGAAGAGGAGGGGAGTTAGAGCCAGCAAAGGAGAGACTGAAAGAGCGGTCAGATAGGTAGGAGGAGAACCAGGAGAGGGCAGTGTCCTTTAGGCCAATGGAGCGTAGCATACTGAGGAGGAGTTTGTGGTCTACAGTGGCAAATGCTGCGGAAAGGTCGAGGAGGATCAGTAGGGAGTAATCGCCCCTCAATTTGGCTGTCAGTAGGTCATTGGATACCCTTGTAAGGGCAGTTTCTGTCGAGTGTTGAGGTCGAAAGCCAGACTGTAGGGGGTCTAGGAGAGAGTGCTCTGATAGGTAGCTTGCAAGGCGGGAGTAAACCAGGCGTTCTAGTAGTTTGGAGATGAAGGGGAGGTTTGAGATGGGTCGGTAGTTGGCAGCATCAGTCGCGTCCAGAGTCGGCTTCTTTAGCAGTGGGGATATGATGGTGTGTTTGAAAGAAGAGGGAAAGATGCCAGAGGTCAGGGAGAGGTTGAATATAGTGGTGAGGTGGGAGATGACCACTGGGGAGAAGGAATGGAGGAGGTGTGAGGGAAGGGGGTCGCTAGCACAGGTGGTGGGGCGAGCAGAGAAGAGCAATTTGGAGACTAGGAGCTAGATACAGTGCTGACAAGACTAGGGTCAGGGCTAGTCTGGGATCGGGAAGTTATTTCATGACGGATGTCATCAATTTTCTTTTTGAAGTAAGCAGCCAGCTCTTCAGCACTGAGATCCGTCACCGGGGGCTGCGGTTTAGGGCTGAAAAGGGGGTGAAAAGTATCAAAGAGCCGTTGTGGGATAGTGAGGAGACTAGAGAGGTGAAGTAGACTTGTTTGGCATGGTGGAGGGCGAGGTTGTAGGTCCTGAGCATAAATTTGTAGTGGAGGAAGTCTGCGGACGTTTGCGATTTCCTCCACAGCCGTTCAGTACTTCTAGAGCACTGCCGGATGAAGCGCGTTTGAGGCATGAGCCAGGGTTGCCGCGTTCTACATCGGATGGCTCGGGTCCTGGGGGGCGCCGCTTCATCCAGGGCATGTTTGAGAGCGGTGTTGTAGTGAGCGGCAGCCAGGTTGGGGCAGGTGAGGAGAGAGATTGGGGACAGAGAGGACTGTAGGGATTCAGCAAAGTTCTGGGTGTGAATGGCCTTAAGGTTCCTGTAGGTACTGTAGGTAGGTAGGTCTGGAGAGATATTAGGGAGCGTGACAGAGAAAGAGAGGAGGTTATGATCTGAGAGCCGGAGAGGGGAGTTAGTGAAGTTGGAAGCAGAGCCGGAGGAAGACCAGATCAAGAGTATTGCCATCCCTGTGAGTGGGAGAGGCTGTGAGTTGAGAGAGACCAAGGGAGGAGGTGAGCAAAAGAAGCTGAGAGGCAGATGGGGAGTTGGGGTCATTAGTGGGGATGTTAAAATCACCTAAGATGAGGGTTGGAATGTCACAGGATAGGAAGTGGGGGAGCCAGGCAGCAAAGTGGTCCAAAAACAGGCGAGCAGCACCTGGGGGGCGCTAGATAACTGCTACTCGCATGGACAGCGGGCGGAAAAGCCGTAGCATATGTACTTCAAATCATGAAAAAGTGAGTGAGGGTACAGGGGGGATGACCTGGTAGGTACATTTCGGGGAGAGAAGAGCACCTACTCCACGCCATGCCTGTCATCTGGTCTCGGGGTATGGGAGAACTGCAGGCCATTGTAAGACAGTGCAGCAGGGGAGGCCGTGTCAGACTGCTGTATCCATGTTTCTGTGAGAGTGAGCAGATTTAAAGATTTAGCAGTAAAAAAGTCGTGGATAGTGGGAAGTTTATTGCATGCTGACTGGCAGTTCCAGAGCGCACATTTAAAGGAGTCAAGGGAGGGTTCGCATGGGCTAGCAGTTGGGCTAGGGGATTTTATTAGTGAGTCAGGTAGGGGGTGATAGCTAGGAGCAGTGGAGGGTGGGCCAGGATTGGGAGAGATATCCCCAGCAGCTAGTAAGCTAGTAACAGCAGAATAGTGAGGGTTAGCAGATGATTAGGAGATTTATGAGGATGACTGTTATTTTTGTTAGTGACATGAGGGGGTTTGAGGCTAAGCAAGAAGGTAAAGAGTGCATGCGAGTTGTGCATAGGTGAAGACAGGAGAAAGGGGCTAATGTGAATAGAGTGCCCCAGAGGTTGGCACTTGAAAGAAGTTCTGAAACTAAGAGCAAGGATGAGAACAGAAGTGACAGCATTAGCGATAGCTTTGAAGTGTAAAGCATTTAGGCAGAGTTTGTGGCCTACCTGTCTCCTACCATGTCGAACTGCCATGGTCAAACTGTATCATACTTTCTGCAACCCATACTTAATACAGCTCATATACGCGTGGCAGCCACCCGCGTGGCATACAGGCTTACACTGATATTATAGTAAAAGTTTAAGGTACGACTAGGAAACAGCTGGGAGTGGCTAATCAGGTTCCAATTGACTAGCCAGCTGACTTTAGCATTGCAAACCTAATGACCAAAGGGGGAGGGGGGGAGTGAAATTTATTGCTCTCCTTAGATAAGGAAAGCATCTCAGCAAGGATGGGTGAAAGATGCCATTTGGGGGAGGTGGATGGCAGAAGTGACTAAAAGTAAAATTTCATTTACCGATGCAAACAGATGAAATGCAAAATACACAATTCACAGCAAGCAAGCAGCACATATGATTTAAGCTTGAGGTATATCCCGTAAACACTGGAGGATAGCTTAATATCTGTCTAAAAAGTGATTCACCGGTTCCCCTGTGGGCCAGTCCGAGCCTGTCACTAATTTAACTGATCTGATACTTTGAGATTGTAGGAGAAAATGCAGGTAGAATATGGATGCTCTGCACATAGCCTTGGGCACATTCAGACATAAACTTTCTGTGAAACAGAGCAGAAGTCCACTAATGTAGTAAGAAAATCCTGCACCGCGTACTACTTAGCATTGGATAAGTATATAGAATATCTTGTGCTACTGTTAATAGGTGACTTTTGTTTTTTAAAAAAGCATTGGATAATCTTTTATACCGAGATGCATTCAAGTTTTGGCCATCATTTTTAGCACATTATTATGAATGATTACAGAAAGTGGAATTGAGACATTTGGAGATCTTAGATTACAAGTCAAATCCACAAGAGGTTTTTGATTTATTTAACAACTGGAAAAGAGGGGGAAAAAAAAGATCACAGACCCACGACGAACAATCATGTATGTTTTATATTATTCCTGCCTTCCGAAATTACATTTATTGTTTCCAATCAGAAATGACAGTTGGCCCTTGTTTCTGCATCGTATTGTTTGCGTTATCCAAAAATAACATTTTCAAGCCATACTGACACATACTTTAAACAACCAGGGTTGCTAAAGAACAAAACAGCAAAGCGGAATGTTTTAGAACATTAACTGTAAAGTGCTGGCAGTGGTCGCTTAGAGTATCACGAATCCCTGCACTGAATTTTCGTTCTACTTTCTTGTAAATCAGAAATGATGAATGATGCCCTGAATAGTAATCATTTACAATGATGTGTTCCTGGTTTTTTTTCAATGGAAACTATGTTTTAAATAGTTTGTTTTAGCCTGTTCTTGCACTGCCCATGTACCCTTAGGTTGCTCTGATGGAAGATATTCTTCTGTATGAGGGGGTTATTACATGCTTGCCATGTTCATAAGGATATAGGAGGTAATAGTATGTTATGCATACAGAATGATGCATATTCTTAATTAGAAGTCCCAAAACTTTTCTAGCTTGCAAGACTCTTTCAGATATAAGATGTTGTGCTGAGCTGGGCATTAAAGGGTTTTCTAAGATATATAGCAGTCCCTCAACATACAATATTAACACCTTAGTGACAGGCTTATTTTGCACCTTAAAGGAGTTGTCCAAGTTTGTACATCTCCTAAAACCACTTCCCTATGCACTAACGTAACAAATAGTGATAAACTTATCTCACCCGCTCCTGCTGTGCCCCGCGCCAGAACTCTGTCCCTCACTTTGGCCTGTGTTTACAGCTGCAGTCCCGCCCAGTCTACGGGACATCACAAGGGCTGCAGCCAATAACAGAGCTCAGCAATCGGAGAGGTGAGTATGCCACTATTCATTATGTTAATACACAGGGAAGGGATTGTACTGAGACATTACAACCCAGACAAGCTCTGTAATGACAAAGCTATTTTCCTTGATTTTTCATCATCATATTGCAACTGTCATAATGTTTATTTTTTGCTGACATAGCCAGATGAGGGCTTGTTTTTTGGGGGGCAAAATGTGTCTTTTGATGGCTCTACTTTGGAGTATGTATAATGTGTTGTAAGACTTTTATTAATTTTTTTTTGGGGGGGGGGGGGGCGGCAGGGGGCACAGGGAGTGATGGAAAAAAAGGAAATTGCACCATTGTTTTTTTGGGTTTGTTTTATTGGCATTCACCGTGCAGTGGATCAGCCCAATTTTGGCCTTTATATAGTTAATATATAGTTTTTAATGAGTTACTAGTTTGGCACATTAAAAACACAAAATAAAATAAAATAAAATCCAGACCTATATCATTTTCAATTTATTTATTGACAGAACTGTACAAAGGCTCATTTTTTTGTGTTACCATTGTTACCCAAAATGTGTACCATTTTGAGTAACAGATGATTTTTGATCACTTTTTATTTTAGCTAGCAGGAATGTCAACAAAGGAAAGCTATTTTTTTTTAAATGGTCCTTACTAGAGATGAGCGAGTATACTCGCTAAAGGCAATTGCTCGAGCGAGCATTGCCTTTAGTGAGTATCTCCCCCGCTCGAGACTGCAGGTTCGGGTGGCGGCGCGGGGGAGCGGTGAGTAGCGGCTGTCAGCAGGAGGGAGCGGGGGGAAAGAGAGGGAGAGAGAGATCTCCCCTCTGTTTCGCCCCAGCCTCTCCCCCGCAGCTCCCTGCCCGCTGCCGGCACCCGAACCTGCAGTGTCGAGCAGGGGAGATACTCGCTAAAGGCAATGCTCACTCGAGCAATTGCCTTTACCGAGTATACTTGCTCATCTATAGTCCTTACTGTATGGCATAAGTGACTTTTTACCGTCATTCTACTGGTTAATACGATTACAGCGATACCAAATTTATATAGTTTTTTTTTATTTTTCAATTTCACAGGGCTGTATTTGTGCACAAAAAATTGCGTGTGTAATATACAGAAAGTAGAACCCATTGATTTCAGTGGGTCTGTTGAAATGCACATTTTTGCCGAAGGAAAAGAAGCATGCTCTATTTTCCTGCGCATTTGCACAGCGAAAGAACACATTTTGAACTCATCAAATAATTAGCCATTTCAATGGGTTTTTTTTAATGAATGATGGATGGAAATCTGTGGGACCACATTATAATCAATGAGGTTTGTTGGGCTCCATTGATATTCATCATGTGATGGATAGGGCACTGCCCTTATTTTAATTATTTCTGTTCCTATAATGGAACAGAAAAACGGAAATAATAGCACAGATGTGAATGAGGCCCCACAGAACATTAAAGGGAAATCAAAGCGAAAACTTTGGTATTATGTTAACTGAAACATTGTGGCAAGGGTGAGAATAATTCTTCACAAAGCAATTTTAGGTCTTCCATTCATTAATACAATATTACTATCAAATTTGGGGAGAAAGAGAGGTCAGCAGCAATTATGGTTGGAATATAACAAGTTGTGCATGTTATTCATACTTTATGTAAATTCCATTTCCTTGACATAGCTTGTGCTAATTGGTCTGCAAAGCAAGTCCATGTGCAAATCAAAATGTGGATATGCATAGTTCTTAACGTTTGCTAACCTGGTGTACTGTATTTAGGAATGTAGTCATTTGAATTTCCTGAGGTGCTAGTATTCACACATAGAAGTGATAATTGCATTTGCTAAAGGCAAAGATTATGTTATAAAATATATTTTTTCTAATTAACGTCAAACATTTCATAGTAAAACTTGGATCACATTGCACTTCCAATACACTCTAGTACATATGTCACCAAAATTACTTTCCTCAAATATTTATGGCTTATCTTGAAAAACAGGTCGTTCTAAAAACTGTATGATAAAAAAAGTTATAACTGATGGATTTTTTAATTAAGGGTGCATACCTATTAGCGATATTTTTTCTAGTGATGCGAGATCGAGTGCCTCGCAGCGCAGAGAGAACGCTCCGATATTGCTAATTGTTCTCAGCAGCGCCAGCTTCATTGAAAAAAACAGGAAGTGCATTGCGGACTTCTGCCACAGCTGTCACGGGGACCGCGGGGATGAAGGAATGCTCTGTAACAGCTGTGGCAGAGGTCCGTGATGCTATCCCATTGCTTTCAATGGGGCTGCTACTGCTATGGCCCCATTGAAAGAAGTGGATTGCAGGCAACCCTTGCCGCAATGATTTTCGGGGAAGGGCTTGAAATATAAGCCCTCCCCTGAAAATCAGCACTAGCTGTAAAAAAAAAAAAAATTATACTCACCTAGAAGAGCCGTCTGTCTCTTCTCTCCGGCATGGCAGTCTTCTTCTGTGTTCTGGAGGCAGGGGATTGAAAAATCCCACCCCCAGAAAGCGCTGGTCTCATTGGCTGAGCGCTCAGCCAATCACAGGCAGTGCTCAGCCATTGAATGACAGCTGAGCGCCTCCTGTGATTGGTCACAGAGCTTAGTCAATCACAGAAAGCGCTCAGCCATTCATTGATAATTGGCATTTTTTTCAACAGTCTGCCTAAATTATCAAACTGAACTTCATTCCTTTTTTTTTCCTGACCTTCACCACCGCTACTTTCCAGCCAGCTGTAGATTTCCACATTTCATTTAAAATGGCCGCCATGGAATACAAAAACGAAACTTCCTACAATGCCCCACTGCCAGTTACTAACGAGTGTGCATTCACAACTATACAAACTATATAATCATTACAGACATTGAAAGCACTGCGCGTGCCTGACCAGTAAAACAGCAGAGCCTACAGGTAGTAACCATTGGATACCGATAGAGAACTAAGCAGGAGGAGGCCACGGGAAAGCAATATCTCTGCATCTTATAACGTTATATTGCAAAATTACATGTTATCACCTTATGAAGTATATATGTTTCACTATGAGTCACCAGAATACCCCTTTAAGCTGGCTATACACAAATGCTCCATAAACAGGCTGTGATAGTGCTGGCTTCAGAGTAAGAATTGGGTCTGGGGTGACGTCAACTCTTCAGACCGGGCCTGCACAGTTCTCACATGGGCACATGCTCACTTTCATTTCAGTGTTGGGCGCCAACAGTGACAGAGCAACCGGTGTTGATGGGTGGATTGATTGGCTGGGAGGTGGGACAGCTCAGCCAGTCAATCACCATTGATGATGATTATCCATTCAGTCAAGGCTGACTTTCGGTCACTTTATTGATCATCGTTCTCCTTGCTTTCCTAACCTTGTCCGGCTGTGATCCATGAAGTATTTTGGTAGACATAGTGGAGTAGTTCACCACTACTTTCTCCACCCCTCCCCATTTATCCGGGCTTGGGACTGGCATGCAGCTAGCTACATGCCTGCATTCAATCACCATTAGTCTGCATCTTTTTTTTCCTGTTCCTCCTTTCAGAGGGCACCGGTTATACTCTTGCCTTGTCTGGTCTGACTTGCTGTCTCAGTTCTCCATTGAATACTTGTTTGACTCCTGTCTGAATACTGTTTGACTCCTGTCTAATTATCTGATACCTGTTTGACTTCTGTCTGACACCTTGCTACTCCTGTCTGAGACCATCTCCTGGAATTGTTTCTGGTCCATTTGGTAGTTCCTGGTCTTGCCCTGCACCTCTGCTGGTTATAGCTGTATTTCGGGAGTGGTAACTTCTAATCCCTGTGATATCTACATTTATTTATCATCTATCCTTTGCCACATTCCCTCTTACCAATAAGGTTGGGCGGAAAGCCAGCGGACCCCATTTTAGTCAATGGCATCCGTCCGACGCTGTTTGGTTCTCTGCAGAGACAGAGGAGTTCAGCTGTGGGAATTATCCTTTCCTACTTCCCGAATTCAGCAGAAAAGTGGCATCCCCAGCACAGGTGAAATCACCTTTGCCTGGGTATCTACTGTATATAATTATATATGTGCAGCTGGTATGAGTTATACATCTCTTGTATATAATGGTAGTTATATACCAGGTTATACCAACATGGTCAATATCACTACATATGGGGGATGTATAGTTTATACCAGTAGTACATATATAATTATATACAGGAGATACTCAGGTAACACCAGCATGCTCCATATCACTCACTATATAAAGGGAGATGTACATCCCCTGTACATAGGTATATGGAGCATGCTGGTATACCTGGATATCTCCTGTATATAGTTATACGTACAGCTGGTATAACTTATACTAGCTATACGTATCAGATACATAACACATCTCGTTGCATCACAACTGCTCCTTTGCTCTCCTCCTCCACTCCCTGACACTGTCAGTGCACCACTGGCCAAACCAATTACGCGGCCAGCAGTGCACTGATAGACTGCAGTTGTAACCAATCACAACTGCAGTCTCTCTGTGAAAGGGAGGACCGCGCACCTGAGGAGTCCACAGCCTGTAATTGGCTGCTAGCTGCCCGGGTAATGTCCCTCCCTTACCTGAGTACCGGCCCACAGCGGTGAAACGGCATATGGCGGGAGCCCACGGGCCCCGTTTGCTAAGGGGCCAGGTTACAATTGGGACCCCTAGCGGTACGCCAGTGATTTATGATATTGTTTACCCCTGGCAAGAATTCAAAGTAATGGTTAATAAGGTAGAAAGAAGACATAGGCTCATCAAGTTCAACCCATAATCCTACTGTGTTGCTCCAGAAGAAGGCAAAAAAAACCAAGTGGATTCCAATTGCCCCATACAGTATTTTGGGCCAAAATTCCTTCCCGAGTCCAAATGTAGCAATCAGAATAAATCCTTAGTTCATTGTCCCATCTATATATTTCTAATCTCTAGCACTTGCGCTATTTTTGCTTTCTAGACAGGCATCCAGGCCCCTCTTAAACATGTAAAATGAATCAACGATCAGAACACCTTGGTGCAGAGAATTCTATCAATCTCACTGCTCTTTCAAAAAAAAAAAAAATTCCATCTATGATGTGGTGAAACCCTCTTTCCTCAAGACATACAGGATGCTTCCTTTTCATGGCTACAGGCTTAGGTGTTAAATTAGATTCTCTGTACTGTCCATTACATCTTTGTACATTTACAATGCTTTTTTACATATTGAAAAAAAACATGTTTGCTAACCTGTCTTGTTATTCCAATCCACCCATTCCCCTAATTACTTTAGTCGTCCTCCTCTGCATTTTTTCTAGGATAACAGACAGTCCTTGTTATGCAATGTAATATCGCCGCTCCCTGTGTCAAAGGGCAGAGCGCCTGTGTATATGCAGGAAGGTAATCTCTGCCATGGACTAATGCCACACAGGGTTCCCTATTGGAGTTTTAGAGCGCGGTAGCGGAGACAGGCAGCCCTGGACATCTGCTGGAAGCCTAGTCTGGAGAACACATGCCTTCCTGCCTCCCGGTCCAGTGCGCCACGGTAATATTATATATTATAATATTTATGATTGGGGAGGGGGGAACAAGGATTGCTATCTCAGAAAGTATGCAGACGAGGGCAACTAAGGTAATTAAGGGAATGAGTTGGTATATACAGGAAGGTAATCTCTGCCACAGAGTAATGCCACACAGGGTTCCTTATTAGTTAGTGGGGCCACATGGGTGGGTCCCGATAACGAAGTTGGGACCACACAAGGGGCCCAATTATTAGGTGTGGACCACAGCAGGGTCAGTCTTAAGTGGGCTCCTATTACTAAATTGGGTCATAGCAAGGGCACAATTACTAAGTGGGAACCAGATCAGGGGCATCATTACTAAGTTGCGACCACAGCTGGGGCATAGTTGGTTCTGGTGCTGTATTTATGTTATGAGCTTGGTTCTGGTGCTGTATTTATGCTATGAGTTGGGTTCTGGAGCTGTATTTATGTTGTGAGCTTGTTTCTGGTGCTGTATTTCTGTACTGAGCTTGGTCCTGCTGCTGTATTTATGTTAACTAGATAAACAGATTAAGTATGGAAAGACACAGTAGGGCTGGCTGTACATGGCCAAACCTCTCCCACCCGTCGTGGGCAATGGCTGCCAATTTTGCCAGTAATTTGTGTGGCTATAGTTTGGTTAGGTGCAGCCAGCTACTCAGTGTTTCCACCCTATGGGTGTGTTCACACATAAATGATTTGCTGCAGATTTTGGAGAATTCACTGCTTCAATTTGATTTCAATTGAAGGAGTGAAATCTGCTGCAGATCCGCGCTGAAATTGGCAACAAATTCCTCACTAAATCAGCCATGTCTGAATGCATCCTAAGGCCAGCTCCACAGGGCCGAGAAAATCTCGCAAGACTTGTGCGTTATGAGACGCACAAATCTTGCACAAATCTGAACCCCATTCATTTGAATGGGTTCATACACATGAGCAATATTTTCCTGCATAGCACCGCGATATGATGTGAGAAACAAATGTTCTATCTGGCTGCATGATCTCGCATTGCAGCCCCATTGTCTTCAATGGGGCCAACGGCAGCAGCACTGGTCCCACTGAAAGCAATGGGAGAACTCCGTGTGAAAATGCCTTGCATCCCTGGGACTTTCACATAAATGGCGAGCACAATATGGGGGTGGGATTCACAGCCCAATATCATGCTCGCCCGTATGAAACTAGCCTAAGAGTGTATTTACATGTAGGGGGTTTTCCACAGCAGAAAAATCTGCATCAAAATCCGTTACTTTCACTGTGGTTTGTGATATTGATTTTGGTATAGATCCACAGCAGATTTTACCCCTTCAGTTGAAAAGATGAAATCTTCTGTGCATCACACCAAAATGTGCACCAAATGATGTGTATTTGCTGGAGAAATTCTGCAGCAAATCTATCACATATGAATATACCTTAAAGTTGGGTCATTATTCGTGGGCCAGTGTTGTATGCTTGCCCCAGTCTAAAATTTGGCAGACAGACCCTGATAATGCTATTTCAGTATGCAGCAGACTGTCAGTAGATCAGGTGGATGTATTTTATGATGTTTTTGGCAACAAGAATGAAGCTTACCACACCACTTAAAGTGGCATTACTCTTCCAGTTAGATCAATTTGTCAGTGCCCTTGATCATGCAGTGCATGCAGGGAGCTAATTGAGCCTAAGGGAATTTCGCAGACTCACTCATATAAGTTATGGTTAAATCAGTGGCCCCCAACAAGTGTCTCAAGCGTTCATGTCTCCCAGTTGTGTGACTCACCATAGAAGCCCTAGGTTATAACCATATACAGGATAAATCAAATGTCAGAGTCACCCACAATATCTTCTGAATGAAAAGAGATACAAGTGAAAACATTTTGGCACTATGGTGGTACCAGTCAGTCATCTTCGTGGCAGCCATCCTGGATTTAGCCCAAGAAATTTCAATGGAAGGGGTCATGGGACATGATTTAAGATAGAGTTTATAGATGAAGTCATATTTTTCAATACCTACAACTATTTTGAGTTATGGATGAAGTAATTGAAGCATGCAGTACCAATTATCGTAAGGATCCCCAAGTCACTACCTGATTTGGACACTAGCAGTTTCCCTGAACTTCTGAATCCGTTTCCTGACAGTTTGTGCACTTACAGACTGTCTTCCCGGGTGTTTTTGACTGAAAGCCTCAGGCACCTCATATGAGCTTCTATTAACAACTCTCAAGATGATTTCAATTCTGCTCTAGATTGTTAACAGCATCTTAACAAGTCATGCCAGATGAATCTAATTTCCTTCTATGACAGACTCACCGACTGGGTTGATCAGGGAAATGTGGTGGATATAGTATATCTTGACTTTAGTAAAGCATTTGACAAAGTATCTCATACCATACTTATTGAAAAAATGACCAGGTATGGGATTGACAAGACAACTGTTAGGTGGATTCACAACTGGCTGAGTGATCGTACTCAAAGATTGGTCATAAATAGAGATGAGCGAACGTGTTCTTAAAGAGTACTTACGCACCCGGACACCGGCTTTTCCGAGGACTTCAGTGTTCGCGCGTAAAGGTTCGGGGGGCGCCGGGGGGCGGGGAGAGGCGCGGCGGCGCGGGCGGCAGCAGCGGGGAACAGGGGGGAGCCCTCTCTCTCTCCCTCTCCCCCCCACTCCCCGCCGCACCCCCCCCCCCGCGCTGCCACGGCGACCCCCGAACTTTTTTCGCCCGAGCACAGAATTCCTCGCAAAGTTCGGTGTTCGGGCGAAAAGGGGCGGGGCCAAACACGTTCGCTCATCTCTAGTCATAAATAGTTGCACATCCAAGTGGAAGAATGTATCAAGTAGGGTACCACAAAACTCCTAGGCCCTGTGTTGTTCACATTTTTTATAAATGATCTAGAGGAAGGAATTGATGGGAAACTGACCAAATTTGCAGACGACACAAAGCTAGGAGGGATAGGTAACACTAGGGAAGACAGGAAGAGTATTCAAAAAGATCTAGAAAAGCTTGAACAGTGGGCGGCGACAGAAAGGTATTTAAAGGGGTTGTCTCGCGCCGAAACTGGGTTTTTTTTTTTCCATAGGCCCCCCGTTCGGCGCAGGACAACCCCAAAGGATGTGTTAAAAAAATATATTTTTATTACTTACCCGAATCCCCGCTCTGCGACGTCTTCCTTCTTCCTTCTTCTTCCTTCACCAAGATGGCCGCCGGGATCTTCACCCACGATGCACCGCGGGTCTTCTCCCATGGTGCACCGTGGGCTCTGTGCGGTCCATTGCCGATTCCAGCCTCCTGATTGGCTGGAATCGGCACACGTGACGGGGCGGAGCTACGAGGACCAGCTCTCCGGCACAAGCGGCCCCATTCACCAGGAAGAAGACCGCACAGCGCAAGCGCGTCTAAAAAAGCAAGAAGACATCAGAATTAGACGGATCCATGGCGACGGGGATGCTAGCAACGGAGCAGGTAAGTGAATAACTTCTGTATGGCTCATATTAAATGCACGATGTACATTACAAAGTGCATTAATAGGGCCATACAGAAGTGTATAACCCCACTTGCTGCCGCGAGACAACCCCTTTAACAAGGAGAAAGTCCTACATCTGGGCAAGAAAAATGAAAAAAGCAAATATAGAATGGGAGAAATTGGGCTAAGCAGCAGGGCGTGTGAAAAAGACTTGGTTATACTAATAGATCACAGACCACAGAACATCAGTCAACAATGTGATGCTGCAGCCAAAAAGGCAAACACAATTCTGGGATGTATTAAGAGAAACATAGAGTGTAGATCACATGAGGTTATTTTCCCCCTTTACTCTTCCTTTGTCAGACCTCATCTGGAATACTGTGTCCAGTTCTGGGCACCCCACTTTAAAAAAAAGACATAGACAAACTGGATCAAGTTCAGAGAAGAGTTACCAAGATTGTGAGTGGTCTGCTAATCATGTCCTATGTGGAATGGTTAAAGGATCTGGGATTGTTTAGCTTGCAAAAAAGAAGGCCGTGAGGAGACTTAATAGCTGTCTACAAATATCTGAATGATATAATTCTATGATCTTCTGGTACCCAAAACAAACATGTAATTAGTGTTTTACTAACACATAATTCAACATAACAGCTTTATTAATACTTTAAGCTCGTTGGAGCAGAACCCTCACCCCTATTGTTTCCATCAACTGATTACTATATGTAACCGTGGTTCTGTAATGTTTGTATTTTGTCTTTCTGTATTCCCCCCTGTCTATGTAAGCGCTGCGGAATATGTTGGCACTATACAAATAAAGTTTATTATTATTATTATTACTTAACATGACATCATTTATAACTCAAAAATGTTTGAAGATATTTCAAAAGTGACTGCTCCTATCAATTTCTGATGAAATTCTACCCTTCAAGGGGTTGTCTACTTATAAACTGTTTGCCAAGCTGGTGTTCTCATGCACTGAGTGTTTTTTTTGCAGGAAGCAGACAGCTACGTTCCCACTATAGGCTTGTTATTATATTTAAAGTTCCCATTGAAGTGAATGGGCGTAATATTCTATCTGGCCGAACCAGTGGGAATGGAGTTGTCTATTTCCTGCAAAAATCTGCTCAGTGCACAAGCATATTGGTCTGGCAAACAGCTGATCAGCAGTAAGTCCAGGGCAACATACGTTTTCTAATTTACAACTGGACAAGCCCTTTAAATCATGTACCTCATGACCTCCTTTACATTCAAATTTCTTGAGTTAAATCAAAAATGGCGACTATCAAGGTGTCTGAGAAACACCATCATAGTGCCAAAAATGTTTCCCTGTCCCTTTATGTGTTCTACAAAGTTGTATCTCTACTTGTATCTCTTTTCGTTTAAAAGATATTCAAGGTGGCTCTGACTTTTGAATCATTCACTTGCTAAAATGTGTGCACTACTAATAATATTACAGACATGTCCTATCCCCTAGACAATGACAATTTGAATGGTTTAATAGTAGTGCATCAAATGTCAAAAATTTCAAACAAATATTTACATGTGCCCTTTTTGATTGGCACCCTGACTGACTCCACTGTTGAGTTAAACGATGGCTGGAATCGAAAAGCGTTGTTGGATCGTGCGGAGGTAAGTCACCAAAATAACAACTCAACTGAAGTTTTTACAATTTTCCAAAAGGATACTATTAAATGTATTTACAGGTATTATTTTTATTTTAGTTGAACATGCTGTATCAATGAAATATTATTTTCATAGTTAGGTTTGGCACCATGTAACATTATGCAACTCTATGAAGTAAACATGAATGCATGCCACTGATCAGATCTGTTCTCCTCATCATCCCTGTCCTAAGAACTCACAGTGATTCCTGGCATCAATAATATGAATGGTTCTATTTTTCCCATATTCAGTTACATACTACCACGTCCATAACCAACTTATATGCTGATGTTTCAGAACTGTGTTCTTAACAGAGGACCAAGAACCAGTTGCCAGAATTTTATACCAAGTCATAAATGTCTCTCAAAGTTTCTTGGGTGTAAAGTTTTTAGAGGTGAAATACAACACCATAATATTTATAGAGGCAAATACCCCAGAAAGGAGAACTAAAATGACTAGAGCCTGTTTACATAAAATGAAAACTTTGTTGAAAAGGGAACAAAGCCCATTAAAATAACTGGTTTAAAAGGTTACTAACCTCTTAAAATAAATGGCTTTCCGAAGCCGTGAATTTATTTTCATGCATTATATGCCTCTCCAAAATTTGTATAGATTATGAGAAATATTTGCTTAGGCCAGCGTATCAAACACCAGTCTAAGGAAATGTTGTGCCCATGTAAGTGCCACAAATGTATTAAGGAGGCACAAGGCTGTTAACAACGTTATCACATATAGTGGCACTTCCATGTGCCAGACTGAAACCTACTATAGGTATGAGCTGCAGTAGACTTCAGTTTTAGGTCTCATTCACACGGGCGTATGTGTACAACGCTGCAAGTATACCACAGCAACCCATGCGCTCTGCCAGCAGAGAGCCGGCAGAAATTGCGTATGGGCTGCGATTGGCACTGCAGATGCCCGGGAATATGACGTCACAGACATGCGCAATGTGATTTTTATTAGTTTTTTTCAAATTCCCTGCTTTGTTCAGAGCAGAGATGCGTATCGAAACGCTGCACCTTCGCAATGCCTGCGTATGGACAGCGTTTCATATGCAGCTCATTCAAGTGTTGCGTTTGATACGTGTAGAACTAGAGTATGCTGCAATTTATTTCTCTTGCGTATCGATATGCAGTGCCCACACGCAGGTGTAAATGGAAGAATGAAAGTCCATTAACTTTCATTGCCTCTATTCACCATGTGTAACGCACAGGAAATACACGTGCATAATACGCAGTGACAATATGCCCGTGTGAAAGGGGTAACCCAATTTGTGGTCTACCTTAGCAGTCTGTTGTCACGGGTGACGCCACCGTTCCTTCCTCTGCGGTGAAACGACACCAGGAAGTTACATTGCATAGGGGTGCACTTACTTTTGCAATTATCATTGAATAATTGAGTTGTGACCCCTTTACTTTTCTTATTTAGGACCTGAAGAATGCTCCTGCCAAATTTCAAGTTTCTATGACATTGGGAAGCGAGAAAATTAGATTCCGTACGCAAAATTTGGACGCTAATTCTTTGGCGCATAGAATTGAATAATCGAGTTGGGACCCATTAACTTTTCCTATTTATGTCATAATCAATGCTCGTGCCAAATTTCAAGTTTCTATGATATTGGGAAGTGAGAAAATTAGATTCCGTACGTAAAATTTGGACGCTAATTCTTTTGCGCTTAGAATTGAATAATCGAGTTAGCACCCATTAACATTTCCTATTTATGACATAATCAATGCTCATGTCAAATTTCAAGTTTCTATGACATTGGGAAGCGAGAAAATTAGATTCTGTACGTAAAATTTGGGCGCTAATTCTTTTGCGCTTAGAATTGAATAATTGAGTTCGGACCCATTAACTTTTCCTATTTATGACATAATCAATGCTCGTGCCAAATTTCAAGTTTCTATGACATTGGGAAGTGAGAAAATTAGATTCCGTACGTAAAATTTGGACGCTAATTCTTTTGTGCTTAGAATTGAATAATCGAGTTGGGACCCATTAACTTTTCCTATTTATGACATAATCAATGCTCATGCCAAATTTCAAGATTCTATGACATTGGGAAGTGAGAAAATTAGATTCCGTACGTAAAATTTGGACGCTAATTCTTTGGCGCTTAGAATTGAATAATCGAGTTGGGACCTGTTACTTTTCCTATTTATGTCATAATCAATGCTCGTGCCAAATTTCAAGTTTCTATGATATTGGGAAGCGAGAAAATTAGATTCCGTACGTAAAATTTGGACGCTAATTTTTTGGCGCATAGAATTGAATAATTGAGTTTGGACCCACTAAGTTTTCCTATTTATGACATAATGCATGCTCATGCCAAATTTCCAGTTTCTATGATATTGGGAAGCGAGAAAATTAGATTCCGTACGTAAAATTTGGACGCTAATTCTTTTGCGCTTAGAATTGAATAATCGAGTTGGGACCCATTAACTTTTCCTATTTATGACATAATCAATGCTCATGCCAAATTTCAAGCTTCTATGACATTGGGAAGCGAGAAAATTAGATTCCGTACGTAAAATTTGGACGCTAATTCTTTGGCGCTTGGAATTGAATAATCGAGTTGGGACCTGTTAACTTTTCCTATTTATGACATAATCAATGCTCCTGCCAAATTTCAAGTTTCTATGATATTGGGAAGCGAGAAAATTAGATTCCGTACGTAAAATTTGGATGCTAATTCTTTGGCGCTTAGAACTGAATAATTGAGTTGGGACCCATTAACTTTTCTTATTTATGACATAATCAATGCTCGTGCCAAATTTCAAGTTTCTATGACATTGGGAAGCGAGAAAATTAGATTCCGTACGTAAAATTTGGACGCTAATTCTTTTGCGCTTAGAATTGAATAATCAAGTTATGACCCATTAACTTTTCCTATTTATGACATAATCAATGCTCGTGCCAAATTTCAAGTTTCTATGACATTGGGAAGCGAGAAAATTAGATTCCGTACGTAAAATTTGGACGCTAATTCTTTTGCGCTTAGAATTGAATAATCGAGTTAGGACCCATTAAAATTTCCTATTTATGACATAATCAATGCTCATGCCAAATTTCAAGTTTCTATGACATTGGGAAGCGAGAAAATTAGATTCCGTACGTAAAATTTGGGCACTAATTCTTTTGCGCTTAGAATTGAATAATCAAGTTAGGACCCATTAACTTTTCCTATTTATGACATAATCAATGCTCGTGCCAAATTTCAAGTTTCTATAACATTGGGATAGGGAAGCAAGAAAATTAGATTCCGTACGTAAAATTTGGACGCTAATTCTTTTGCGCTTAGAATTGAATAATCGAGTTAGGACCCATTAAAATTTCCTATTTATGACATAATCAATGCTCATGCCAAATTTCAAGTTTCTATGACATTGGGAAGCGAGAAAATTAGATTCCGTACGTAAAATTTGGGCACTAATTCTTTTGTGCTTAGAATTGAATAATCGAGTTGGGACCCATTAACTTTTCCTATTTATGACATAATCAATGCTCATGACAAATTTCAAGATTCTATGACATTGGGAAGTGAGAAAATTAGATTCCGTACGTAAAATTTGGACGCTAATTCTTTGGCGCTTAGAATTGAATAATCGAGTTGGGACCTGTTACTTTTCCTATTTATGTCATAATCAATGCTCGTGCCAAATTTCAAGTTTCTATGAT
Organism: Eleutherodactylus coqui; assembly: GCF_035609145.1. Classification (NCBI taxonomy): domain Eukaryota; kingdom Metazoa; phylum Chordata; class Amphibia; order Anura; family Eleutherodactylidae; genus Eleutherodactylus; species Eleutherodactylus coqui. Next base: position 58,577,152 of record NC_089839.1, read on the forward strand.
ATTGGGAAGCGAGAAAATTAGATTCCGTACGTAAAATTTGGACGCTAATTTTTTGGCGCATAGAATTGAATAATTGAGTTTGGACCCACTAAGTTTTCCTATTTATGGCATAATTAATGCTCATGCCAAATTTCCAGTTTCTATGATATTGGGAAGCAAGAAAATTAGATTCCGTACGTAAAATTTGGACGCTAATTTTTTGGCGCATAGAATTGAATAATTGAGTTTGGACCCACTAAGTTTTCCTATTTATGACATAATTAATGCTCATGCCAAATTTCCAGTTTCTATGATATTGGGAAGCGAGAAAATTAGATTCCGTACGTAAAATTTGGACGCTAATTCTTTTGCGCTTAGAATTGAATAATCGAGTTGGGACCCATTAACTTTTCCTATTTATGACATAATCAATGCTCATGCCAAATTTCAAGATTCTATGACATTGGGAAGTGAGAAAATTAGATTCCGTACGTAAAATTTGGACGCTAATTCTTTGGCGCTTAGAACTGAATAATCGAGTTGGGACCTGTTACTTTTCCTATTTATGTCATAATCAATGCTCGTGCCAAATTTCAAGTTTCTATGATATTGGGAAGCGAGAAAATTAGATTCCGTACGTAAAATTTGGACGCTAATTTTTTGGCGCATAGAATTGAATAATTGAGTTTGGACCCACTAAGTTTTCCTATTTATGGCATAATTAATGCTCATGCCAAATTTCCAGTTTCTATGATATTGGGAAGCGAGAAAATTAGATTCCGTACGTAAAATTTGGACGCTAATTTTTTGGCGCATAGAATTGAATAATTGAGTTTGGACCCACTAAGTTTTCCTATTTATGACATAATTAATGCTCATGCCAAATTTCCAGTTTCTATGATATTGGGAAGCGAGAAAATTAGATTCCGTACGTAAAATTTGGACGCTAATTCTTTTGCGCTTAGAATTGAATAATCGAGTTGGGACCCATTAACTTTTCCTATTTATGACATAATCAATGCTCATGCCAAATTTCAAGATTCTATGACATTGGGAAGTGAGAAAATTAGATTCCGTACGTAAAATTTGGACGCTAATTCTTTGGCGCTTAGAATTGAATAATCGAGTTGGGACCTGTTACTTTTCCTATTTATGTCATAATCAATGCTCGTACCAAATTTCAAGTTTCTATGATATTGGGAAGCGAGAAAATTAGATTCCGTACGTAAAATTTGGACGCTAATTTTTTGGCGCATAGAATTGAATAATTGAGTTTGGACCCACTAAGTTTTCCTATTTATGACATAATTAATGCTCATGCCAAATTTCCAGTTTCTATGATATTGGGAAGCGAGAAAATTAGATTCCGTACGTAAAATTTGGACGCTAATTCTTTTGCGCTTAGAATTGAATAATCGAGTTGGGACCCATTAAGTTTTCCTATTTATGACATAATCAATGCTCGTGCCAAATTTCAAGATTCTATGACATTGGGAAGTGAGAAAATTAGATTCCATACGTAAAATTTGGACGCTAATTATTTGGTGCTTAGACTTAAATAATCGAGTTGGGACCCATTAACTTTTCCTATTTATGACATAATCAATGCTCGTGCCAAATTTCAAGCTTCTATGACATTGGGAAGCGAGAAAATAAGATTCCGTACGTAAAATTTGGACGCTAATTCTTTGGCGCTTGGAATTGAATAATTGAGTTGGGACCTGTTAACTTTTCCTATTTATGACATAATCAATGCTCCTGCCAAATTTCAAGTTTCTATGATATTGGGAAGCGAGAAAATTAGATTCCGTACGTAAAATTTGGATGCTAATTCTTTGGCGCTATGCCTATAATCTTCCAAGGAGTGTACTCAACAACTTCCCAAAGTTTCATGGCGATCGGATGTAGCGCATAAAGGACAAACAGACAGACACGCAGACAGACAGACACGCATACATTCAATTTTATATCTACAGATGATGAGTTGTACTTTTTATAGCATTTTAATAACTTTTAATTCTGCTTTTTGTATGGTGAGATAGGCAAAATTAGCTATTTTTGCCACGTTTACTTTATTTTTCCATGCGGTGCACCCTGCAGATTAAATAATGTACTAACTTCCTTCTCTAGGTCATTATGAACGCAGGGATACCACATGTGGAATTTTGTTTTTAATTTTTTTATAAAGTAAAGGGAGAGAGGTGGGGTTTTGATGGTTTCATTTGTTTTTTTTTATAATTTTTTAAACTTGTTTTAAAATTTTTGTCCATTTAGGAGACTTGCATAATACTTTTTTTTATTTTTCTAATACTCTATCAAACAGGCTATGACACTCAGACAGATACCCCTTACGACCCCCTGATCATATCGCGGTGGGCCTGATGGTGTCAGAGGGTGCCCCCTCCCTCTGTTAGCCCTTTACATGCTGCGGCCGCACAGACCGTGACATGTAAAGGGTTAAACAGCGGAGATCAGAGGTTTTCTCTGTTCTCCACTGTAAGAGCTGGTGCCCCGCTACCATCTGACAGGCGATCACCAGCTCTCCCTGCCACGGGGACCATTGTCCAGCTTCTGCCATAAGCTGTTGCATTGTGTTCTGCACAGTCCCATTGTGAAACATAGCCCAGAAATCTTCCAGGCTATATCACTATTGGCAGTGGAGCTAGTGCTGGAAAATTTACGGGACTGCCACTGAAGGGGTTAATGGCTAACAAAAATACATGATGTTACAGCAAGCTTTTGGGGATTTCTCACCACCTTCGTCAGGCTAATGAATGAAACTAGTTTGGATGACACATAATTATAACATACAGATGCAGAGGGAAGGGGGACACACTCCTCTTGATGGATCATCCTTTGTGTAGGGTATGATGAAGTTTCTTTGAAGTCTTCCCTAGTACCTCTAGTTGTGAATTGTAGGTCACTACTAGAGGTACACATCCATTTTTTTCTTTCTCCTTGTATTGGAGTCATTGATTTTTGGGTATCCTGGATGCTCTGGTGATTTAGTCATCAATTGAGGTGGAATGGTAGCCCTGATTTAAATGTCTTTGTCTGGTTCTGTTATGGCATAATTATATGTCCTAGAGTAACCATATTCATGTCATTCAAGCCATCTGTATTGCTTTTTTCTATTTTCGTTTTTCCTCCCCCCTTTTAAAACATTGTAACTCCTTTATTTATACATCGACGTCGCTGTATGAGGGCTTGTTTTTTGCAGGACGAGTTGTATTTTTGAATGGTACTATTTAATGTACCATATAATGTACTGAAAAAACTTTTTAAAAATTCTAAGTGAAGAGAAAATGAAAAAAAAAAAATGATATTCCGTCATCTTTCGGTGCGTCTTGTTTCTACGGCGCACAAACTGCAACAAAAATGACCTGATAACTTTATTATATGGGTCAATACGATTACTATGATACCAAACTTTTTTTTTTTTGCTGTACTACTTGTATTTTTTTAAAGATATTTAATTTTTTTAAATTATTTTCTGTCTCCATTTTCTGCACACAATAACTTTTTAATTTTTTTGGCGACATAGTTGTATGAGGGCTCATTTAGTGCAGTATGTCCTGACATTTCCATTGGTACCATTTGTTGTATACCGTTGTATACAAACGACTTTTTGGTCGCTTTTTATTACATTTTTTCTTAGAGACAGGGTGACCAAAAAAGCGCATTTCTGTCGTTCTTTTTTTTTTCTCGTACGACGTTCACCGTGCGGGGTAAATAATGCATTACTTTGCTAGATTAGACTTTTACGGATGCAGCGATACCAAATACATATTTTTGCTTTATTATTTAGATTCTTTTATTGCAAATATGGCAAAAGGGTTTTTTTTTAACTTTTATTACTTTTTTTAAATAATTAGTAAAAGTTTATTGTTTTTTTGTTTTTTTTTACACTTTCTTTGAGTCCACAGGGGGGACCACAACCAGCGATGCTTTGATCGTTCCTGCAGTATGATGTAATGCTATAGCATTACGTCATACTGCTTTTTGACAAGCATCGTATCAAGCTACCCCACGGGGATGGCTTGATAGGCAGTCTCCTAAGGCAGCCCTGGGGCCTTTCAGAAGGCCCCCGGCTGCCATGACACCTGCACGGCTCCCCCGATCTCACCGCGGGGGGCCGTACGGGACCCCCCGAACACTGTTCGGGGGATGTAAATGCCGCTGTCAGAATTGACAGCAGCATTTCAAGGGTTAATAGCTGCGATCGGCCACACGGCCGATTGCAGCTATTGCCCGTGGGTGTAAGCTGTAATAAACAGCTGACACCCGCGCTGTATGGAGGGAGATACGGCGCTATCTCCCTCCATACACGTCCTGCAATGGCAGGAAGTAAAACACTATTGGGCCGTCACTAAGGGGTTAAGAGAAAGGGCTCTCTCACATGATAGTATTGCAATTGCATATTACCTGCATGTATTTCGAGTGCATAATACGCTGCAGCAAGTAGCCATAGAGTTATATTGTGTCGCTCACACATATTGTGCAAAAGATCAATCGCATCATGTTCTATCATGGGATTGGCGGCCCACGGCAAGCATGCAATGTTCATTGTGTACTTGCTGTGTGCCATGCACATATATTTGCGAGTGGCACGCAGCATATTATGGCCATCTAGGGCTTTTACACAGAGGTTTTTATTTTCTCATGGATCCTGTGAAAATCCACTAGAAATTTAATTTGGCATGTTTCAAAGCATGTCATATTGCAGAGCTATTGTCTACCAGAAGCAATGTTTGTTAGCATGTGAATAGCCTATGGATCTGTATTGCAAAACCATAGTGCAGCCTGTGCCCAGCCATACACTTGGCATGCCTTTTACTCCACCCAAAAAGTGTTATCATGGAAGCTGTGGCATGGTGGTTGCATCTGAAGTCCACGTATAGCCCAAGCTTAAAATTTTGCAGAAAGTATATGTTACGTCTGTGCAAAGCTAAGTCATTGTTTCCTACACAGGCATAAATTTAATATCTAAACAGGATGAATCAATATGCAATATACTAACGCCGAGAACTAAAAATAGTTACAACTAAACTAAAAATTGCAGAAGCAGAGAATCTGAGCCTAAGGGTGGCTTCACACAAGTGTGTTTTTGTGTGTGCATATACACGCACAAAAACACTCATCTATTACATCCAATGCATTCCCTATGGTGTGTTCACATGTCTGTGTTACAGGCATGCGTCTGTAAAGATAGGACATGCGTGCACCATAAGGAATGCACGCATTCCCTCCAATGGAGCCGTGGCTGCTGCTGGCGGCTCTATTGAAGGCAATGGTCTGCCGGCACCCCTAAATTGGCCTGCTGCCACCCCTTAATAAAGAATTCCCTACCGGAGCTGTCACAAATGACAGCTGCGGTAGAGGATCCAGCTGCTGACACTCCGTAATTATTTTTCAGGGAAGGGCTTTAAATATAAGCCCTTCCCTGAAACACAAGGCAAAGTAGTGTTAAAAAAATTAAAAACCACATACTCACATTTCTTCAGCTGCCGGGGTTCAGCTGCGTCCTCTCTGCGCTGTCCCCGTCTCTGCAATGCAGTTCTTTCAGCAGGCAGGAAATCCCCGCCTGCTGAAAGAGCTGCTTGTGATTGGCTGAGGCGCTCAGCCAATCACAGGCAGGTCTCGCTGAATGAATGACAGGCGAGAGCTGTCATGCGGCATATGTGTTCTTCATCCCCAAGGGGAACACGACAGTGGTGGACAGGTAAGTATATATATATATACTAGCGTACCCGTCGCGCGTTGCTGCGAAGACAGACATACATACATACTTCGTTTTTATATATCTAGATGACGGCAGCAGTGACCACTGAGGTTTTGTAGGCCGCTGCTTCCCCCTTGCAGGCTGAATAAAATAGCCGTTGTGTGAGAATCGCTGGGGGAGGGGGGGAGACATTCTTACTGCTGGGAGAATTGCTGGGGGGGGAGGGGGAGACATTCTTACTGCTGGGAGAATTGCTGGGGGGGGAGGGGGAGACATTCTTACTGCTGGGAGAATTGCTGGGGGGGGATGGGAGACATTCTGACTGCTGGGAGAATCGCTGGGGGGGGATCGGAGACATTCTGACTGCTGGGAGAATCACTGGGGGGGGATGGGAGACATTCTGACTGCTGGGAGAATCGCTGGGGGGGGGGGGGGGTGGGAGACATTCTGACTGCTGGGAGAATCGCTGGCGGGGGAGCGGAGGCATGACTGCTGGGAGAATCGTTGGGGGGAGGGGGGGCATGGTGACTGCCAAGAAAATCTCTGTGGGGGAAGAGGGGCATGATGACTGCCAGGAGAACCGCTGGGGGGGAGCCATTATGACTGCTGGGGGAACCACTTGGGGGGAGGGGGGCATTATTATTGCTGGCGGACAGCTGGGGGTGGCATTGTGACTGCTGGTGGACCACTGGGGGGGGGGGTATTATGACTGCTGGGGGAACCGCTGGGGGGGGGGGGCGGGCATTTTTACTGCTGGGGGACCGCTGGGGTATGTCACTCTTATTACTAATGGGGGGAGTGTCACTATTATTACTGCTGTGGGATGTCACTATTATCGCTGGGGTGAAGGTGTCACTATTACCGCTGGGGTATGTGTACATGTGGCAGAAATGGGCAGGGCTCTTTCAGAATAGACCGGGTGCAGATTTTGACTGCTTTTTAGATGCGGAAATGCTGCAGAATTTTCCAAAGAAATCTCCGCTGAGGACATTCTGCAGTATTTCCGCGTCCAAAAAGCAGTCAGAATCTGCACCCGGTCTATTCTGAAACAGCCTTGTCCTTTTTAGAACGACGGGGGTAAAATCATACGTTGTGATAAGCCCCGCCCCCTGACGTGTTGGTGCGATACATAAGTGGGTTTTGGGTTGTAGTTTGGGCACTCGGTCCCTAAAAGGTTCGCCATCACTGGCCTAGTACATGTTTGCCCACTTCCAACTCCAATGGAGACTGACTGTAAATGGCTGGCGTGCACTAGTATTTATGGTTTCAAGCTGTACGTGTCATTGCATACAGTCTATCTATCTATCTATCTATCTATCTATCTATCTATCTATCTATCTATCTATCTATCAGGGTTATTGCATACAGTCTATCTATCTATCTATCTATCTATCTATCTATCAGGGTTATTGCATACAGTCTATCTATTTATCTATCTATCTATGACATCAGGAAATGAGAGAATTAGATTTTGTAGGCCGCTGCTTCCCCCTTGCGGGCTGAATAAAATAGCCGTTGGGTGGAACATACAATTTATCCGGCTGCTGTGGCTTCTTAGGAAGATATCCTAGTACTTGTTTACCCACTTCCAACTCCAATGGTAATTGGCTGGCGTGCTCTAGTGGTTCCAAGCTGTACGTGTCATAATAGAGCCTTAATGACATCACAGTGCAGCTTTATAGAACATGTTGGGGCATGTTCAAGGGCGTCCGATGTTGATGACATCAGTGATGACATCACAATAGCAGGTGGCTTACTTATTCGATCTACGTGGGGGGGGGCGTAACTTTCGACGACGCTCGCGCGCCATTTATCGTAGGATATTTGTACTATGCCTATAATCTTCCCAGGAGTGTACTTAACAACTTCCCAAAGTTTCATGGCGATCGGATGAATGGTGTAGTAGCGCATAAAGGACAAACAGACACGCAGACACGCAGACACGCAGACACGCACGCAGACAGACATACATTCAATTTTATATATATAGACTAGCGTACCCGTCGCGCGTTGCTGCGAAGACAGACATACATACATACATTCGTTTTTATATATCTAGATGACGGCAGCAGCGACCACTGAGGTTTTGTAGGCCGCTGCTTCCCCCTTGCAGGCTGAATAAAATAGCCGTTGTGTGGAACATCCAATTTATCCGGCTGCTGTGGCTTCTTGGGAAGATATCCTAGTACATGTTTGCCCACTTCCAACTCCAATGGAGACTGACTGTAAATGGCTGGCGTGCTCTAGTATTTATGGTTTCAAGCTGTACGTGTCATTGCATACAGTCTATCTATCTATCTATCTATCTATCTGGGTTATTGCATACAGTCTATCTATCTATCTATCAGGGTTATTGCATACAGTCTATCTATCTATCTATCTATCTATGACATCAGGAAATGAGAGAATTAGATTCCGTACGTAAAATTTGAACGCTAATTCTTTGGCGCTTTGAATTGAATAATCGAGTTGGGACCCATTAACTTTTCCTATTTATGACATAATCAATGCTCGTGCCAAATTTTAAGTTTCTATGACATTGGGAAGTGAGAGAATTAAGTTGGGATGAGACATAAGGCCTTGCCCATAAGCATTCCCCAACCTCCAAGAACTGAACCTACCTACCTGAATTAGATTTTGTAGGCCACTGCTGCCCCCTTGCGGGCTGAATAAAATAGCCGTTGGGTGGAACATACAATTTATCCGGCTGCTGTGGCTTCTTAGGAAGATATCCTAGTACTTGTTTACCCACTTCCAACTCCAATGGTAATTGGCTGGCGTGCTCTAGTGGTTCCAAGCTGTACGTGTCATAATAGAGCCTTAATGACATCACAGTGCAGCTTTATAGAACATGTTGGGGCATGTTCAAGGGCGTCCGATGTTGATGACATCAGTGATGACATCACAATAGCAGGTGGCTTACTTACTCGATCTACGTGGGGGGGGGGCGTAACTTTCGACGACGCTCGCGCGCCATTTATCGTAGGATATTTGTACTATGCCTATAATCTTCCCAGGAGTGTACTTAACAACTTCCCAAAGTTTCATGGCGATCGGATGAATGGTGTAGTAGCGCATAAAGGACAAACAGACACGCACGCAGACACGCACGCACGCACGCAGACAGACATACATTCAATTTTATATATATAGATATATATATATATATATATATATATATATATATTTTTTTTTTTTACACTAAATGCTTTTTTTCAGAGAAGAGCTTATATTTAAAGCTCTTCCCTGAAAAACAGTTTTGGGGTGCCGGCAGACCGCTCCATTGAAAGCAGTGCGCGCACCTGCATTCACGCGTGTTTATGCATGTATGTGGGTGTGCACCGATGTACGGCACGTGTGAAGCCACTCTAAAAGTGAATGTGCAGCAAATGTAGCTTGACTGGACACCACCAGAATGTCAGAAAGGATGTCAGATTAACCCATTTAGGATCAAGCATTGTAAATATACGGCGCTTGGTCCCAGGCTTTAAGCCCAGCCGTATGTAAAATTATGGTGGTAATTAAAGCCTCCTGCTTCTGTAATAAATCAGAAGCAGGCCGGGTTGTCAGCTGTGACTAAAATCCATACTATATACATATATTCTTATATATCCAAAAGCATACATATTATATATTGAATAGAATGCAGAGTGTAAGCTCTCGCCTACGACCTGAAGGTTGCAAGTTCGATCCCCGCGTGATTCAGGTAGCCGGCTTAAGGTTGACTCAGCCTTCCATCCTTCCGAGGTCTGTAAAATGAGAACCCAGCTTGGTGGGGGGTAATAAGTCATAATTACCTGAAAGCGCTGCGGAATAAGTTGGCGCTATACAAATACCAAGATTTATTTATTTTATTTAGCGAGTACCTGCCCGCTCGAGACTGAAGGTTCGGGTGCCGGCGCAGGGGAGCGGTGAGTAGCGGCAGTCAGCAGGAGGGAGCGGGGGGGGAGAGAGGGATCTCATCAGGTCACATCAGTCATACAAACTATCAGGAATCAGACAAAATTCAATGGAAAGTTCAAGCAGCAAGTTATTCTCAAGACCAACTAAGGTTTGAAAATAACTGCCACCCTCTAAGAGGAGGCGCTGGAATAAATGTGCAAAAACAAATGGTCATTTGTTGACTGGGTTATAATTAGAGATGAGCGAGCACCAAAATGCTCGGGTGCTCGTTGCTCGAGTCGAGCTTTCCGTGATGCTCGAGGGTTCGTTTCGAGTAACGAACCCCATTGAAGTCAATGGCCGACTCGAGCATTTTTGTATATAGCGTTGCTCGCTAAGGTTTTCATTTGTGAAAATCTGCAAAACGTACGAAAGTGATGGAAACGACACAGAAACAGATAGGGCAGGCGAGGGGCAACATGCAGGGCTGCATCTCAGGTTCCCAGGTCTCACTATTAAGCCACAATAGCGGCAAGAGTGCCCCCCCCCCTAACAATTTTTACTTCGGACAAACCCTCATTAGCAAGGCACACCTTAGCTAAGCACCACACTACCTCCAACCAAGTACAATCACTGCCTGTGGGACACACTGCTGCCTCTTCTCCTGGGTTACATGCTGCCCAACCCCCCCGCACAACCCTGCATCCGCAGCGCTCACAAAAGTGCCCCTGCGCAGCCTCCAGCTGTCCTCATGCCACCTGCTGGGTTCTTAGCCACACCACCCTCATGTCTATTTATAAGTGCGTCTGCCATGAGGAGGAACCGGAGGCACACACTGCAGAGGGTTGGCAGGGCCAGGCAGCAACCCTCTCTGAAAGTGTGGGTGATAGCCCACAATACTGTTGAGAATTGATAATAGATTGACGTTCAATCTGCATTCCAATCCTGTGCCACCTCCGTCAGGAGCTGCAAACGTGGGCATAAAGGGGACTCAGCTGCCAGCCCAGCACTTCTACACATCTCCACAATGCAGCAATACTCGGTGTGGGAAGTATGTGAGCGGGCCCTGGGTCAGCCTCTGTCCCAGCAAACACCTTGTGTAGCCCAAGGTGCTGCGAGTGACATAGCAATGGGGACTCCATGTGTCCACACACTACTCATTCTGTTTGGGTGTCGGATACCTCATCGACAACGCAAGAGATAAACCATCTGCACTCTGCACCCTACCCAAGTCTGTCAGTGTTTTGGGGACAGACAGGTACAACTCCGCTATGGCAAGTCTGTGTGCACCCGCAGCATGGGTGGCTAGCAGGAACACACAGACGGTACAGAAAGAAATCCCATTGTAGTGCCCCGGATAGCTGAGGTTACGTGAGAGGAAATACATGTTGGCTGCGGCCCACACGCCATGCCCTAGACATTCTGTTTTTTTTTAAAAGTGCCAGGCAGGTACAACTCCGCTGTGGCAAGTCTGTGTGCACCTGCAGCATGGGTGGCTAGCAGGAACCCATAGACGGTGCATAGCCTAGAGAGCGCGTATATATCTTTCCCCCTATCAGGGGCTGTCGCCGCACGCTGTGTGTGAATTTGCAGGCACACACAGAGCGGTGCAAAAAAATATGCAATTATTGGCGTGCAGTTGGAGGCTCACAGCGGTTATGTAACGCACACTGCAGTCCCAAAAAAGTAATACGCAAGGCTACAAAAAGGCCTAGCTGAGTAATAGTGAGGCAACTCCCAGCAGCCATGCAGTATAATGCACACGGTCACAGGTAGCCCTAAGTAGAAGCTTATTTTCAAATTTTTTTGAAAAAGCTTACAGCCTAGAGAGCGCGTATATGTCTTTCCCTCTGTCAGGGGCTGTCGCTGCATGCTGTGTGTGAATTTGCAGGCACACACAGAGCGGGTTAAAAAAATATGCAATTATTGGCCTGCAGTTGGAAGCTCACAGTGGTTATATAACGCACACTGCAGTCCCCAAAAAAGTATACACAAGGCTGCAAAAAGGCCTAGCTCGGCAATAGTGAGGCAACTCCCAGCAGCCATGCAGTATAATGCACACGGTCACAGGTAGCCCTAAGAAGGAGCTTTTTTGGGGTACTTGTTGACAGGATTCTACACTACCACTGTCCCTGCCTCACCAGTAGTGCCCCTATACTCTGTATAATTGACTGCAGACTGAGAACGCAATAGTCTGCACAGTCCAAGATCTAAAAACAATTTGTGCAAAACTGCTCCCAGCAGCCACAACAGTAATGCACACGGTCACAGGTAGCCCTAAGAAGGAGCTTTTTTGGGGTACTTGTTGACAGGATTCTACACTACCACTGTCCCTGCCTCACCAGTACTGCCCCTATACTCTGTATAATTGACTGCAGACTGAGAACGCAATAGTCTGCACAGCCCAAGATTTAAAAAAAAAAAAAATTGTGCAAAACTGCTCCCAGCAGCCACAACAGTAATGGGTCCGGGGGCGAGCCGCGGGCAGGACCGCTTTAAGTACTCGGCGGTCACTTGATCTCACCAGCCACTCACTGCAGGGGGGTGGGATAGGGCTGGAACGTCACAGGAGGAAGTTGTAATGCCTTCCCTGCATGTCTATTGGCCAGAAAATAACGCAAAACATGCAGGGAAGGAAATGGAATTGACTTGAGTACCGCGTGGTGCTCGTTTCGGGTAACGAGCATCTCGAGTACCCTAATACTCGAGCGAGCATCAAGCTCGGACGAGTGCGTTCGCTCATCTCTAGTTATAACATCTCCCAGATATTCAATCAGCCACACACAGGCAGAGATGAGCATTTATCAGCTCCCGGCGCCAAAATAGTAATGAGCATGGGCTAACGCCATGATATCACCCTGGTGCATTCCTCCACTGGTACTGTGACGAAGTGACAGTACAAACTTGATGTGCTCGAATATATACCTACAATAACAGACGCAAACTACAAAAATCCACATACATGTGCAATCTGTCAGTAAGTACCTGTATGATTGATATATTATGTCCATTTAAGATGATGGCATTGATTAATAACCCAATTACACAGGATGGTGAAGTGTAAATGTTACTAATAATAACCATTACTATATATAGGTCAACATATAAGGGTGGGTTCCCACGTAAGGTACCAGCTTGAGACAGCTGAGACACCACCAGGCGCAACTGCCAATGAAAGCGCAATCTTGCCAATCTTGGCAGTTACGGTTGAGTGGAGTCTCAGCCAAAAGCCTGTATTTATGTTTTATTTTACACAGACATTAATTGTTCCCCAACTGGGCACTGAAGTTTACGGATAATCCAACAGCAGACCCACTATTTTTTGTTTCTATCATTATGATACTTTATATAATTACTATAAAGAGATATATACATATATATTTCTTTTACCAATATCAGCCCCCGATTAAGGCAAGGGCAACATGGGCGGCTACCCAGGGTCCCCAACCAAATAAGCACCCCCGTGAAATGAAAAAAAAATAGGAAATTCTCTCCTAAATTTCCGATTCCAAAAATTAAAGTTATTTGTGTAGAGAATAATAATTCTACATATATTAAATCTCTCACGCAGTAAAGTTGCAAAGTTAGTTGCAGCGTGAGGGCATAAACCTGATTTCCGGAACTGGCGGTGCACAAACTTACAATACATCATCATCGCCGACACATGTCTAAAAATCAAAGAGCTGTAATGGTTGATTTTGAAAGACAAAGAAAGTCTATTAATCCTGCAAGTACTAACTTAATTAATTTGAATATTATTATTGTTTAATCGGTTTTAAATAGATCAGGCTTAATACCGATATTCTGAAAAGAAGAAAGTCATGTAAAGTTTACCAGCAGTATGTTGCTCAAGTTAGCATTGTGATACATTTATCATGAGTGGCAAGGACAGTCCAAACAGATCTGTGGATCGCCACAAACTTCCCTACGTATACAAAAGTGGTGCCGCGAAACGAAAGAGAAACCAAGAATGTGCGAAGGAACAGGGACAAGTTTTAAGTAAAATTCCCCCTATTAGCGCCTTTTTTAGTGCAGGAAGTTCTGCTACCCAAGAAATACCTGAGGACAGTCCACAGTCAACTGACTCCTGAGATCCTGGAGGAACAGAAAAAGATCCAGAATTTTCAGGCAACGAGGAAAATGAAAACGAGGCGAGGAAGAAGACACTGGTAAGCAGCAGAATAAATGGATGAAGAGGAGGCTGATGACCAGGCTGAGACCGAAAGCAATGATCTGACTGAAACTGAAACAAATATATCAGCTCCTCCAGTGGTCCAATACGATGTCAGTTTATGGCCTGAGCATTCTTCAGAAAACTTTGTGGATTTTTAGGCTCAGGAAATAGACAGAAGAAATCTTCAATACTGTAAAAAAACAAATTGTTCAATGAAAAATCTTCGAAGCAATAAGACAGCAGTGCAACCAGAAGATGCACAACGAACATGTTTAACAGAAAAAAACAAAATTGAGAAGTTGTAAGATGGGAATGGTTATGTTTATCACTGGTCGTGTGTACTGCTATATGTGCAAACTGATGAATCCAAATATAACCCAGCTTAATGGTGATGGATTCTGCCGTTTGCATGAATATGAACAATCGAAGGAACACATGGAATCTATCGAGACATTCGCATGAAGGTCAGCAGAAAAAGGCCCCGTCAACATAGAACATGCCAAGAAAGTTAGAAAAATGGCTAGTTAATGGAAACTAATTAATTCTAAAACGCTCAGTCTCTGTCATTACATTTCTATGTGAACGCGGTTTGGCACTTCGGGGAAGAGATGAAAAAGTCGGATCCCATTCAAATAGAAACTATCTTGGAATGTTAGAGCTTCCAGCAGAATATGATGACATTTTACGTTTACATGTCCAGAATTACGCGAATAGAGGATTCAGAGACACCAACTATTTATCAACTATGTTCGATTAACTTGTCGAAATTATGGGAAATAGGGCATGGCAGGAAATAGTTTTGCGCATCAAATGTTCAAAGTATTACTCCATATCCCTTAATTCAACATCCGGTGAAGAGCACATCGACCAGCTATCATTGATATTTCGATACATAGAAAACGGAGTGCCAGTAGAACAATTTGTACAATTTCTGCCAAATCAAGGTCACTTGGCAGAGGAAATGCTACAAGGATTGACAAAATTTCTAAACAAACATGGACTAAAAATTAAAGACTGTCGAGGTCCGTCATATGACAATGCAGCAGCCATGAGTGGGAAATTCAATAGTCTTCAAGTCAAGATTAGAGTGGAAAATCCCAAGGCAATCTGGGTACCTTGTGCTGCCTACAGCTTAAATCTTGTGGGAAAAGAAGCAGCTGAGTGCTGTTCAATTTTTTAGCTTTCTTGAGGAGCTCCACGTATTTTTCACTGCTACAGTTGGCCATGAAACATGAACGGAAAGGAAATCAGTTTTCTCTGTTTCAAAGAATTGACACAAGCTCTTGTGTATAGGTACGTAGCTATTGCAGATTCTCTGAAAAGCATCACCGAAAATCCCGATGAAAAGGCTGAAGTCTGTTGCACCGTGAGTGGTCTGTATGATCAAATGACTATGTTGGAGACAGGAATACGCCACATTTTGGAATGACATTCTTCAAGCTTCCAACAAAACAAATTTGTGCCTACAAAACCCACACCTGGATTTGAAAACTGCCGTCACTGCTCTACAATTTTTGCAATCCATTGTGCAATCAAAGCTAAATTCCTTTGCTGACTATGAACGCCAGCGAGCCCTGTTGACTGGTACAAATGAATACCACCAACCACACCAGTGTAAAGTTAACGTTTGTTTACAATGCCTGGATTGTGGCAGCGTTTCTGGGATTGAGCACTCCGCTTCTAATCATTTCCGCATAAACTCATAAAGTCATCGATCAGTTCTCAGCCTCGCTTGAATGGCGACTTTCCGCTTACGAGTTAATTTGCTCACGATTCGATTTTCTTGGCAAACTAGATGTCCTTAATCCTGAAGAGATTCGCTCCGAAACCAAGAAGCTGGTGAGTGATTATCCTGATGATCTTGAGAATTACTTGAAAGATGAGTTTATTCAGTTTGCTGAATTTGCGAATGTTTTTTTCTTTAGACTATGACCCTAAAACATGTTACAAATTATTCCTCTACAAACTATTACATGACAGAAATGTAAAGGATACCTTTGTCAATGTAAAAATCTACCTTTCCATGATGGTTACGAATTGCACTGCAGAGCGATCCTTCTCAAAAATAAAACTCATCAAAAACAGATTAAGAACATCAATGACTGAATTTAAACTGAACTTTCTAACAATGATGTCACACTGTCATCAGATATTTTGCGGCAGATAGACTTTTCGGAAATAAATTCAGATTTCACAATTTCGAAAACACGCAAAGCTTTTGTTAAAAAAAAACTGAAAATCATTCCCCTCTGTAAAGTGTGTATAGTATACTAAGTTAATATATTAATTACTAAGATAATTTTAATTATTAGGGGCTTCTGTGAGAGCTGTTTGCAGGGGGAAACAAGGGCCCTACCAAATCTTTTGCCCAAGGCCCCATAGTTTTTAAATCCGGCCCTGACCAATAGTATTTCATGAATTTATTGTATTGAGTAGCATTATTCAAAGGGTTAAAATCTATTTAGTTTATTACTGCTCTTAATTATTGATTTTATTTTTGTCTCTTGTTCTTCCTACCTTCTTCTTTCCAATTCTTTTATTAATATTCTTTTGGTCCATTTCTGAAAAAGGTGCTGCATTCCTAAAACACGTTATTTGTGCTGGCTATCATTTAATAAATAAAGAAAAAATTGGGTTAATCTCTTTGCTTTTATGCGCTTTACATTACAAGAGTTGCACCCAGGGTCCATCATTTTCTCTTTTTTTTACAATTAAACAAATGCAGAAAAATTGTCAGGTTTGATAGGGTTTAGTTAGGTAGAATATATGAAGTGTTAAACCGAAAGAAAAAAATTTACATAATGTCAATATAATCGAAAATAATATTTAACCCCTTAGTGACCAAGCCTGTTTGCACCTTAATGACTAGGCCAAATTTTGGAAATCTGACATGTGTACTTTAACATAGAATAGCTCCGTAAAGGTTTTGCATATCCAAGTGATTCTGACATTGTTTATTCGCCACATGTTGTACTTCATTTAGGTGGTTAAAATAGTCCAATATAATTTGTGCATATTTATTAAAAGTGCCAATATTGGGAAAATTTTGAAAAAAATATTGTTTTTTCACATTTTCAATTGTAATATATCAAATATGTGCAAACATACTGTACAAACTTTTGCTAAGATATATATTTCCATCTGTTTACTTTATTCTGAATGCACATTTGAAAAACTTTTATGTTTTTTTAACCATTTAGGAGCCGTACAAATTTAACATTACTTTTCAGCATTTTGAGGAACACTTTGTTTTCCTGCACCAAGCCAAGTTTGCAAAGGCTCCTGAGTGTCAGAATAATAGATACCCCCACAAATGACCCTATTTTAAAAACTACACCCCTTAATGTATCTACTGAGGGATGTCATGAGTATTTTGACCGCACAGTTTTTTTTTCAGGAATTAATTCAATTTAGAGGAGAAAAATTAAAATTTCATATTCTTGCAAATATGTCATTTTAATGACATATTTTTTTCCTATAGTTTACATGAAAATGACGATTTACACCCCAAAATGGATCCCCCTGTTTGTCCTGTGTTCAAAAATATACCCAATGTGGCCCTAATCTTATATCTGAGTGCACAACGGGGCCCAAAATGTAAGGAGTAGTCAGTGTCTTTGAGAACAGAAATTTTGCTTGAAGGCGTTTTAAGCCCCATAGCACACATGTAGAGTTCTTGAGCGCCCAAAACCATAGAAAACTACCACAAATGACCCCATTTTGAAAACTAGACCACTTAACAAATTTATCTAGGGGTGTACTGCCCATTTTAACTCCACGGTTTTTGAATGAATTCAAGCAAAGCAAAAGGAAAAAATTGTGATTTTCGTTTTTTTTGGCAATTCTGTCAGTTTAAAAACAGCTTTTTTTGTACAGCACACATATAAATGAAGACTTTCACCCTAAAATGGATACCCCTGTTTGTCCTGTGCTCAGAAACATACCCATTGTGGCCCTAATCTTCTGTCTGGATGCACAACATGGCCCAAAATGAAAGGAGTAATCGGTGGCTTTCAGAATATAGATTTTGCTTGAAGTCCTTTTAGGCCCCATAGCACAAATGTAGAGTTCTTGAGCGCCCAAAACCATAGAAAACCCCCAAAAATGACCCTATTTTGAAAACTAGACCCCTTAACGAATTTATCTAGGGGTGTACTGCCCATTTTGACCCCACGGTTTTTGAATGAATTCAAGCAAAGCAAAAGGAAAAAATTGTGATTTTCGTTTTTTTGGCAATTCTGTCATTTTAAAAACAGCTTTTTTTGTACAGCACACATATAAATGAAGACTTTCACCCCAAAATGGATACCCCTGTTTGTGCTGCTTTCAGAAACATACCCATTGTGGCCCTAATCTTATGTCCGCATGCACAACGAGTCCCAAAATGAAAGGAGTAATCGGTGGTTTTCAGAACATAGATTTTGCTTGAAGACCTTTTAGGCCCCATAGCACATTTGTAGAGTTCTTGAGCGCCCAAAACAATAGAGAACCCCCACAAATGACCCCATTTTGAAAACTAGACCCCTTAACGAATTTATCTAGGGGTGCACTGTGTATTTTAACTGTACAATTTTTGAATAGATCTAAGCAAAGCAGTAAGAAAAAATTACGATTTTCATTTTTTGGGCAATTGCGTCAATTTAAAAAGTTTCTTTTGTACAGCACACATATAAATGAAGACCTTTACCCTAAAATGGATACCCGTTTGTCCCGTGTTCAGAAACATACCCATTGTAGCCCTAATCTACTTACAGGACACATGGCTAGGCCTATAATGGAAGGAGCACCTGTTGGATTGTGGGCTACAACTGAATTCCAGGCCCCATCGCCCACTTATAGAGCCATTGGGCGGCCAAAACGATAAGGAACCCCCTCAAATGACCCCATTTTGAAAACTAGACCCCTTAACAAATTCATCTAGGGGTGTACTGTGTATTTTGACCCCACAGTATTTGAATAAAATTATGCAAAGCAGAAGGAAAAAATGACGATTTTCAATTTTTTTGGCAATTTTTTCAATTTAAAAACAGTTTTTTTGTACAGCATACATAGGAATGAAGACGTTCACCCCAAAATGGATACTCCCATTTGTCCCGAGTTCAGAAACATACCCATTGTGGCCCTAATTTACTTACAGGGCCCATGGCAAGGCCTGTAATGCAGGGAACACCCGTTGGATTGCAGGGCCCAACTGAATAAATTCCAGGCCCCATTGTTCATTTGTACGGAATAAGAATTGACTCCCTAAAAATACCCCCCCCCCCCCCTCCGCGCCCTTTTCGGCTTTCCCCAAATCTTAGATAAAAGTAATAATGTGAACTGTGTGGTATTTCCGAAGACAGGGGTAATTACGGAGGCTGGTTGGGATGGGCACATGGGGCAATAAAAACCCCCTCCTCTCATGCTTTTTGGGGGTCATTTCTTGACTTCAGTGGCAGGTATGCGGTGTAAAAGTAGCGTTCTTTGAGTCTTCGTAAACTTGCGGAGGTGCGGCGTCTCACACAGAAGACGCTCAACAAGCTGCTCCTGGAACTGCAGGAAGGCAAGCGTTCCCGGGGCTTCTTGTAAAATACGTATTACAGGTAGCGGTCTGAATAACTCCGGGCTCACGCAGCCGTAGGCGGAATCCGCTTGCAGAGGCCCGCAGCGGATCCCAGCTGTGAGCTCTGCTGTGACCCTGCGTACGGCCGCGTAAGGTACTGTGTATAACTGCCTACTCACACAGGCGGTCATTCGCAGTAAAAAAAAATATTTCTGTTTGTATTTCCCACACCTTCGCTTAGCGATGACGCGGGTGCCCACAGCCCGTATACAACGTAGTTGCGTATGGGCAGCAGGTATATCCACGACCATGGAGCACAATGGGCTCTATGCTGCGGATAGCAGTGGTAAAATAGAACCTGCTGCATTCTCTATTCTGCGAGTGGATTACGCAAATCCAACCCGCTAATGTGAGCGGAATTGTGTAATCCAATGAGATTGATCTGCGTAATACCGCGGATCAGACGCATGCGGAATCCGTAATTCCTATCCGGTCATGTGAGACCGACCTATGTTAGATCGCTTTTTTATTACGTGACCGGGGACCGCTCAACGAGGCCACCCGTCACTGCTCCAGGCTCTCGGCGACCGTTGGTTGCCGAGAGCAAGGAGATTTTAAGTTTCCTGGGCTCTCCGACTCCTGCGCATGTGTCCAGTATTTTGCCGGCGGTCGCATGTGCAGAATCCGGGTAAGCTCACGGATCAGGATCGCGTCGGGGTGCAAATATGGAGGCCTCTGGTAAAAAGTTTCATCTCATCTCACCAATCGCATTGGTGAGGGGAGATGAAACTAACTTCTTTTTAACTTTTACGTGATTGCCATTATCCATTGGATAATGGCGAACACGTGATCAGGAACCGGGAACCAGGAGATTTTAAACTCCCCGGGGTGGGTTCCCAGTCTTCTGCGCATGCACGTGACGTCATTCGTCTGGCGCGCATACGCAGAAGAGCCGCGCCGGGTCCTGGAGGACCCTTTTACCTGCGGCAGACATCAGGGAAGCCGGGTGAGTATTTTCAGCTGCACTGATGGATCCGATCCATCAGGGCAGCTGAATCTTTAACTTTTTAAACTTTTTTTTAAACTTTATTGCGATCAGCGCTATCCATTGGATAGCGCCGATCGCAATGCCGGGGGGGACTGCCCGCAGCCCGGGATGACAGCTCCATGCTGTCGGCTACCTGCAGGCACCGACAGCATGGAGCTGTCACGTCCATAGCCCAAGGGGCTTTATTCTCTGTAGGACGCATGTTTTTACGTCCTCAGAGAATAAAGCCCACTTCGTTAAGGGGTTAATATACACATTTAAAGACATTAAAAAGAGAAAGTCACACCACTAGGTGGATAAACCACAACAAACACTCCCCACAGAAACTGTTATGCATGAATTATTAAATCACATGTATTTAAATTATGCATAAAGTGCCAGTGCATAATAAGTCCATAAATATAATACTTAACCCATTATGGAGGAGAGAAGTGGTCAGAAACACAACATACATTTTGCCTGAAAAGCTGCCTTCGTTGGGTTTCTGACCACTTTTATCCTCCACAATAAGTTAAGTCTTACACACTCTTTGCAAAGAAAAAAAATCAAGCACTTAGAGGTTTTGCTGTAAAACTTGGCATGTAGTTACAGCTACGGGAGATATGCCAATGATTAGAATTGTGGTGGGATTAGATGAATGGTTTTGCCACCAGAGGCCATAAAAGTGGTTCCACCCTTGGCCTATAGAAAGGCTCTTTTAGAGGCTACTTGTGTGCAGTGGATCTCTTTATCCACTTGTGTAGAGCTTGTTAACCCCTAGACATGCCTCTGCAACGCAATCAAAGAGATTTCGTCCACTTAAAAGAGTTTGGGTGGGGCTCATTATCGGACTGCGAGAAGCTGGATGGTCGCATTGACAAATTACCTGCCACCTAGGCTGTTCTGACCAGACTTTTAGGAGGTGTTGGGATTAGTGGATGTGAGAGGGTACATATATAAGGTGACCAGGCTCAGGACGCCCTCGACAGACCCCCAGTATAGAGTATTGTCTGATCATCCAACATGCAACAGTAGTTCCTACTGTTTTGTTGCCCGCCATCCAGAAACAGGTGGCAACATCATCACAGGCCCTTGTGTCTGTTGGAACCATCTCCAGGTGCTTGGCTGAGGGACATTTGGTCTCATGGTGCCTATTATGTGTATTGCCTTTGACAAACACCCACTGTTGCCTGTGTTTGTAGTGGTGTTGTTAATGACAAAACTGGACTGCTACTGAGTGGAACCAGATTGTCTTCAGTGACGAATCCAGGTTTAATTTGGGCACTGACAAGGGCTGTGTTCGTGTCTGGAGACCTATGTGTGAGCTTCTCAATCTTGTCATTACTGTGGAGCAGCATACTGCCCCCACTGCTGGTGGGATGGTCTGGGAGACCATCACATACAACAGTCGGTCACCTTTAGTAGACGTATGAGGGACAATGACAGATTAGCGATATGTTTAGGACATCCTGCAGCTACATGTGTTGCCTCTCATAGTAGGTGTGACAGTGTAGTACACAGGATGGCCTGCAAAGGGCTGCAGACAGCCATTCTGAGACCTGCAGAGAGGGTTTACACCTGTGATTGGGGCAGGAACTAATTTAAAATGAGCAGTTTCTAGCAGACTCAAGAGAAGTGATAGCTCAGTGGAGCAGAAAGCTGGCTGCTAGCCAGAAAGGCGGTGAGAAGCCACGTTAGAAACTGAGAGCCTAATCTGTGCGGACTAGTTCTGGGACCATCATGTGTCTGATAGAGGAAGACATCCTCTAGACATCCCAAGCGGGTAGTGATGGAGGATCTGTGGGGTTGTAAACCCTTACTTATGGACTTTTGTGTTGTATGCAGTGAACATGGACTGTTTTGCTGTACTGTGCACATAAAAACTAGCAGGTGCCAGATTTGAAAGAATCCTGTCTCTGGAGAATCTATCTACACGTCAGGTGCCCATTTCCGGTCCGTGAGGTCAGCGATCCATAGGCAAGGGAACCCTCTTGCCACACAGGTTTTCCAAGAGGCATTTTCCATCAGAATAGTACTCAGCCGCACACAGCAAGGGTGTCACAGGAATGCTTCCACAACATTGCCACACTTCCATGGCCTGCCCGGTCACCAGATTTATTGCCAATAGAACATTTAAGGGACCATATGGAGTGCCAACTTTGACAGCCTTAAAGTTTGCACAATTTAGAGACTCAGTTACAGCAAATGTGGACCAATATGTTGCAGGATACCATACAGAACCTAAATGCCTACATTCCCGGCTGTGTCACATCTTACATCCAAGGTACTAGAGCCTGTCTACAAATGTTCAGCTTTCGCAATTAATTATCCTTTCGCTATGATATTGTAATCACTTACTTATATGAACGTTAAAATCACACACATAAAAGTTTTTTGCAATTCCAACAACTCCTTCTTGGTGCTTTTAACAATGAGTGTATAAATGGACAATTTTCACTGGCACATTATGTATAATTTATATACACATAAATTTGGTAATACTGGTGTAGCAGTTTTTTTGAGGAGTATTTGTTGTGGTTTATCCACCAAGGGATGTGACTTTCTCTTTTTAGGCTGGCTGCACATGACCGGATTTCAATTGCGGAATCCGCGATAGTCACCCGCGTGGACGATCCACGGTATTCCATGCCTATTGAAAAAATTTTTCAGAATATTACATTTTGCTCAGATTAACGGACAGAGATTACCACAAGTGGATTCAAAATCGTAGGTATATAACTGTGTGTTGTGCAACTAATGATTTAAGTATGACTCATACTATTTATGCTTAATTTTTTAGCTGGGTGTTTGTGTTGGTCTCTGTTGTGGCCCGTCCGGACCCGGTGACAATTGGATGGTGCTCTCTGCACCAGGTCACCATGATGAGTGGGGCCTATACGTGGGTGTGCAAATGGGAGGCCATGTCATGCTTTTCAGGGTGTTGCCAAGTGAGGTATAAAAGTTGAGGTGTTGCATACAACTTGTAGTTGTGTTGCCAGGTGGTAAAGAGTGCAAGCAAGCGTGAGGGGCAGTGCAAAGTTGAGTGTAGCCTAGCCAAGTGTGAAGTTCTGGAAGCTTCTAGGAGCGGTTGGGAGCTGCAGAGCCGTGTGAGCTGTGCAAGTAATCCCTAGAGGCTCTTGTTCGGAAAGCTGTGATTGAAAAGTTGACTGTAGAAGCTGACGTAACTGCTGCCAGTTTCTGCTATTTTGCAGAGAGTGTGAGAAAGCCTTCTACCACAAGGGCTACGAGTGTCTGAATACTGAGTAACGTGCCGAATGCCCACGGATCCACAAGAGGTCTGCTAAGTTGAGAGACTGTATGTAACTAAAGTGGCCTACAGCATAACTAAATGACTGCATATTTGAGAAGCCTAATATTTTGCAATGGGCTTACGCTTATTCTAAAGTCTATATCTTGTCCTTCGAATGCAAGCAAGCCGTAACAGTGCTGCTCAAATGTTCTATCGCAGCTTTCTGAAACTGTGTTGAATCTAAGTGTATATATTGCTGATCCCGTTAAATAAATGTATCACTGAGTCAGCCATAAAGCTTATTGTTTATTGGACTCCATGCTCCGTCTATGATTCCATCTGTACGTATAGGGACAACTACTAACCTCCCACCCCTACCACCCACTACACATTTCTTTTGTTTACAATATATGGTACTTGCCATAAGAAACACTGTTATGAAATTAAAATAGCAAGAAAATAACAGAAGAGCCTAATGCATAAGAAGAAAGAAAAAAAAATGTTTTATTGTAGCTGTTTTTACAAATGGCTTTCATTATAAGAAACTTATTGTATAAAAAATGTCTCTTAGACAGAAAAACAAACTCTAATCCCCGACTGCAAACCTCTTATGGTAAAATAAGATGATTAACTCTGATTTTGAAACTTAAAGGAAAGTCTCAAATAACAAAATTACATGGATGCAGTGATCAATGGGCACAGACGAGGTCCAAATCCATAAATCACAGCAATCACATTGAGTTTCTTCTGGGAAATCCCTATTGTAAAACGCAAAAACTAAGACATAATAATATAAATCTTGCCGAGTACTGGGGCAGGTCTTCTGAGGTTTCATTCGTGTTTGGTAAATGTGCCTGTGACCGATGAGAACATACAATCGACATGCTAATTAGTCACTCTCATTTCTTTGCTGTAATTGTAATATAAAGGGACAAAAATCTGTATGCTAATTAGGTAATGCACTTTGTTGCATAAACGTAGCTGCATTGTATTGGTCTTGATACAGCGTTCCCATTTGCCACAGCTCCTAACAATATCCTGTGCATGTCTTGGCCAAACATCTTGTAGTAATGAAGAGTTTTCTTATGGATGCTCGCACGATAATTCTGCTAGAACGCCTAGATGAATCACGAGTGTAATGAAATACATCCAATAGTATATACCAAGAATGTTTCAAAAGGCCCATCAATGTAGAAGGCATGCAAATTATAAATTACAGCAAGCAGTATTCACACGGACATAAATATGCTGCACATTTTCACGCAAAAATGCAGTTAAGAGAACCCACTCTTTTTAATGAGTTCATTCACACCTGTGTATTTTTCACGCAATTTTTGGCCACGTGAAAAAAAAAAGGCAGCATGTTCTATATTGGTGAGTATATACTCCGCGAAACAGCCTGGGCTTATATAAATATGCAGTAAATGCGCAGGAAAACTGTAATTGCTGCAGATTTACGCAAGAAGTCAATGGGATTGATTGCATTGACTGATATTGTTTATAGGGAGAACCTAATTTTCCCTGTTTCTGGCAAACACAAATTTTACAGCGTTAGTTGATGGCGAGTGAAGCTCGTGTTTGTGTGCTGTGCAGGATACCGCACATTTGCGTGTCCTGTTATCGTGTAAGTAGCACACGAAAATAAGGTATGCTGTGAATTTTCCATCTCGCAGCATCACTACAGGTGAGAAATTGCCCATGTAAATAGACCCATTGCAAATAATGGGGTCTATGTTTATGCAAGTTTTGTGTGTCTCGCAACTCACAAAACTCATGCGAGAATATGGCCATGTAAATACAGCCTTGGTATACGCCATTAGTCAAAGACACTACATACTTGTTTGATTGGCCAATACTGCTACTGGATGCGGTAGCAGGCTGGACATATTTAGGCAAGATGGGGTCATTAAATAGGTTGTTCCATGAAAAGAAGCTATCACTTATCCATGGGATAGGAGATTATGAGAATGGGAGGGTCCTGATGGTCCCCGAATGAATGAAGCGGTGGTCAAACATGAGCACTTTTACTCCAATAATTTTGATGGACTGCTAGAGATAGCTGAATGCTTGAACATGACAATCTCCAGCAGTGCCACTATAGCTGCAATATATATTTGACCATCTCTCCATGCATTTGGAGACCAACAGGATCCCGGCTCTTGTGCAGCAATTGGATCCCCAGTGGTCAAAAAGTTATTGGATGGGGGTTAATTTATTTTTGTGGGACAACCCCTTTATTCATAATAAGATGGCTCTGTGGCCTCAGTGCAGCCTACACAGGAAAGCTGAAAATTTGTTTGCATTGGCTGATATTGTTTATGGGGAGAACCTAATTTCCCTGTGCAACACCCCAGAGGGATGACCCCAGGTACTTGACTAACGTGCAGAGCTGGAAGGGTTAAGTGTTGCCTTGTTACAGCGGCACTTACCAGGCTCTGATCCCAGAGGGATGACACACAGCCAAGGCCAGAGCATGATTGCAGACCAGCTACGACACCCCTAGGATAGGGAATGCCAATAAACGAATTAATGGGGGTAGTAGTAGTTATCGCTCATGACGCCACCATTCCCACATGCTGGTATGCTACGCAGCAGAGAAAATAACACAGAGACTTGTGTATAGTACCTCGGGTCCACAGGAATGGTTAGGGCCCGGTAAAACTTTACTTGAAAAATAAACTTTTACAACAGGTATCCGAAGTAATGCAGGTACAATTCTCTTTAAATGTTAGCAGGCTAGAGTTCAGAGGTCAGGGAGGATACACAGGATGAAAACCGGTCCTACAGTCCATGTTATCTGTACAGTACCGCTCCGGGACTGGGAGCACTCCAGAGGAGGAAGGGGGTAGGTGTCACTCCACAAACAATTATTTAAATGAAGGCTTCAACAATAAACACCCCGCACAGCAGGTGCTTGGCTGTGACTCAGTCCGGTACCTCTGTGCAGTGATCCTGACTCTGGACGCACAGGAAAAGCCTGTAGTGTGAATTGGTACCTGTACGGTGGGTTCCTCTATACAGAATTATTTGGAATGGCTCTCTCTCATTAGAATTTCGGGACTCACTCCATTTACATCCAAACTCTAATTGCTATGGGATATCACATGCGTCAGGTAGCCGGCTCAAGGTTGACTCAACCTTCCATCCTTCCGAGGTCGGTAAAATGAGAACCCAGCTTGGTGGGAGGTAATTAACCCCTTAACGACCGCCCCATCGGGAAACTACGTCCTCAGAAAGTGGGCCTTAATCCTAGAGGACGTAGTTTTATGCATCCTCTTTGGATTGATGCTCACTGGCCTGAGGACGTGACAGCTCCATGCTGTCGGTGCCCGCAGGTAGCCGACAGCATGGAGCTGTCATCCCAGGATGCGGGCAGTCCCCCCCGGCATTGCGATCGGCGCTATAAAATGAATAGCGCCGATCGCAAAAAAGTAAATAAAACAGTGTAAAAAAGTAGTAATTCAGCTGCTATGATGGATCGGATCCATCACGGCAGCTGAAAACACTCACACGGCTTGTCGGCGGTGTTCCCCGGAGATCTGGTCCTCCCGGACCCGCCGGCGGCCTTCTGCGCATGCGCGCCAGGCGATGACGTCACGCGCACGCGCAGAAGCCCGGGTGTCCCCGGCAAATTAAAAATCTCCTGGCTCCCGGCTCCTGAAGGTAGCCGGGAACCAGGAGGTGTTACCGGGGACCACTGTGAGCGGTCGCCGGGCCCGCGATCGCCGCTATCCATTGGATAGCGGCGATCGCGAAAAAGTTGAAAAAGTAAAACAAAAGTTAAGTTTCACCTCCCCTCATGGATCGGATCCATGAGGGGAGGTGAAGATACTCACCGCCGGTCCTCTGCGATGTCCCGGGACCCGAAATCCCCGTCTGCGCATGCGCGCCCGATGATTGACATCGGGCGTGTGCACAGAGGGGCTCGAGCCCCGGGAAATTCAAAATTGCTCTGCTCCTGGCTGCCATGTGTAGCCAAGAGCAGAGGGATGTCACCAGGGACATGATCACTGTCATCCAATGGATGACAGTGATCATGTAAAGTAAAAAAAAAGTGCAAAAAGTTAAAAAAAAAAAAAGGGGTAAAAGGTGAAAAAAAGTTTTTAAAAGTTTTAAAAAGTTAAAAAAAACCTTGCGTTTCATCTCCCCCCACGGATCATATCTGTGAGGGAGGATGAAATGACATACCTAAGGCCTGCGGATTTATCCGCGGACCTCACCCCAGCTTCTGCGCACGCGCCCTTCGCCAATGTGGCAGGCGCATGCGCAAAAGCCGTGGTTTTTTAAAATCTCCCTGCTCCTGGCTACAAAACTTAGCCGAGAGCCTGGAGATTTCACGGAGAGCCGCGGTGAGCGGTTCCTGATCACGTGTTCGCCGTTATCCAATGGATAAAGGCGGTCACGTAAAAGTTAAAAAAAGGGGAAGGTTCATCTCCCCTCACCGATGCGATCGGTGAGAGGAGATAAAACTTTTTACCGCAGGCCTCCATATTTGCACCCCGACGCAATCTTCTTCCGTGAACTTTCCCGTATTCTGCGCATGCGACCGCCGGCAAAACACCGCACACATGCGCAGGAGTCGGGGAGCCCAGGAAACTTAATATCTCCTTGCTCTCGGCGACCGTTGGTCGCCGAGAGCCTGGAGCAGTGACGGGTGGCCTCGTTGAGCGGTCCCCGGTCATGTGATAAAAAGGTAGCGATCTACCTTTGGCCGCTCTCACATGACCGGATAGGAATTACGGATTCCGCATGCGTTTGATTAGCGGTAATACGCAGATCAATCGCATTGGATTACACAATTCCGCTCACATTAGCGGGTTGGAATTGTGTAATCCACTCGCAGAAAAGAGAACGCAGCAGGTTCTATTTTACCGCGGATATCAGCAACATAGAGCCCATTGTGCTCCATGGTCGCGGATATACCCGCTGCCCATACGCAACTACGTTGTATACGGGCTGCGGGTACCCGCGTCATCGCTAAGCGACGGTGCGGGAAATACAAACAACAAAAAAAAAATGTACTGCGCATGACCGCCCGTGTAAGTACGCAGTTATGCGCAGTACATTATGCGGCTGTACGCAGGGTCACAGCCGGGCTCACAGCCGGGATCCACCTACGGCTGCATGAGCCCGGCGTTATTCAGACCGCTACCTGTAATACGCAATTTACAAGAAGCCCCGGGAACGCTCGCCTTCCTGCAGTTCCAGGAGCACCTTGTTGAGCGCCTTCTGTGTGAGACCGCCGCACCTCGTCAAGCTTACGGAGACTCACGGAACGCCACTTTTTACACCCCATCCCCGCCACTGAGGTAAAAAAATGACCCCCAAAAAGCATGAGAGGAGGGGGGATACCCGATTTTATTGCCCTATGTGCCCATCCCAACCAGCCTCCATAATTACCCGTCTTTGGAAATACCACACAGTTCACATTATTACTTTTATCTAAGATTTGGGGAACACCGAAAAGGGCGTGGAGGGGGGGGGGGATTTTTAGGGAGTCAATTTTTATTCCGTACAAATGAGCAATGGGGCCTGGAATGTATTCAGTTGTTCCCTGCAATCCAACAGGTGTTCCCTCCATTACAGGCCTTGCCATGTTTCCTGTAAGTAGATTAGGGCCACAATGGGTATGTTTTTGAACACGGGACAAACGGGGGGATCCATTTGGGGGTGAACGTCTTCATTCCTATGTACACTGTACAAAAAAAACTGTTTTTAAATTGACAAAATTGCCAAAAAAATGAAAATCGTAATTTTTTCCTTCTGCTTTGCTGAAATTTATTCAAATACTGTGGGCTCAAAATACGCAGTACACTCCTAGATGAATTCGTTAAGGGGTCTAGTTTTTAAAATGGGGTCATTTGTGGGGGTTCTTTATCGTTTTGGACGCTCAATGGCTCTATAAGAGGGCAATGGGGCCTGGAATTTATTCCGTTGTACCCTAAAACCCAACGGGTGCTCCTTCCATTATAGGCCTAGCCATGCGTCCTTTAAGTAGATTAGGGCCACAAGGGGTATGGTTCTGAACACGGGACAAACAGGGGTATCAATTTTGGGGTGAGAGTCTTCATTCCTATGTGTGCTGTACAAAAAAAACAGTTTTTAAATTGATACAACTGCCAAAAAAATGAAAATTGTATTTTTTTTCCTACTGCTTTGCTTAGATTTATTCAAAAATTGTAGGGTAAAAATACACAGTACACCCCTTGATAAATTCGTTAGGGGGTCTAGTTTTCAAAATGGGATCATTTGTGGGGGTTCTCTGTCGTTTTGGCCGCTCAAGGGCTCTACAAGTGGGCAATGGGGCCAAAATCACCTTCATGCTAAATTTCTGTTCTGAAAGCCACCGACTACTCCTTTCATGTTGGGCCCCATTGTGCATCCAGACATGAGATTAGGGCCACAATGGGTATGTCTCTGAACACGGGAGAAACAGGGGTATCCATTTTGGGGTGAAAGGCTTCATTCATGCGTGTGCTGTACAAAAAAAGCTGTTTTTAAAATGACAGAATTGACAAAAAAACGAAAATCAGAATTTTTTCCTTTTGCTTGGCTTGAATTTATTCAAAAACTGTGGGGTCAAAATGGTCAGTACACCCCTAGATAAATTCGTTATGGGGTCTAGTTTTCAAAATGGGGTCACTTGTGGGGGTTCTCTTTGGTTTTGGCCACTCAAGAGCTCTACAAAAGTGCTATGGGGCCTAAAACGCCTTCAAGCAAAATTTATGTTCTGAAAGACACCGACTACTCCTTTCATTTTGGCTCCCGTTATGCATCCAGACATGAGATTAGGGCCACAATGGGTATGTCTCTGAACACGGGAGAAACGGGGGTATCCATTTTGGTGTGTAAATCCTCATTTTCATGGGCTCTATAGCAAAAAAAATATGTCTTTAAAATGACATATTTGCAAAAATATGAAATTTTATTTTTTCTCCCCTAAATTGAACTCATTCCTGAAAAAAACTGGTGGGGTCAAAATACTCATGACCCCCCTCAGTGAATACACTAAGGAGTGTAGTTTTTAAAATGGGGTCATTTGTGGGTGTATCTATTATTCTGACACTTATGAGCCTTTGCAAACTTGCCTTGGTGCAGGAAAACAAAGTGCTCCTCAAAATGCTGAAAAGTAATGTTAAATTTGTACGTCCTCTAAATGATTAAAAAAAACACAAAAGTTTTTCAAGTGTGCATTCAGAATAAAGTAAACAGATGGAAATACATATCTTATCAAAAATTTGTACAGTATGTTTGGACATATTTGAGATATTACGGTTGAAAATGTGAAAAAATGAAAATTTTTTCAAAATTTTTCCAATATTGGTACTTTTAATAAATATACACAAATTATATCGGTCTCTTTTTACAATCTAAATGAAGTACAACATGTGGCGAAAAAACAATGTCAGAATCACTGGGATATGTAAAGCCTTTACGGAGTTATGCCACGTTGAACGACGCATGTCAGATTTCCAAAATTTGGCTCCGTCACTAAGGCGCAAACAGGCTTCGTCACTAAGGGGTTAAGTAATAATTACCTGAAAGTGCTGCGTAATAAGTTGGCGCTATACAAATACCAAGATTTTTATTTATATCACTCCTCTTCCTCCATCTTCACCTACATGGAAGCTGAAGTTGCTTCCATGTGGCTCTGTGTTAGCAATCTCTCAGTAGCAGACAAGATGGAACTCCTTTCCCGCTCTCAAGCACTCCTATTTATACCTTCACTCACACCACATGACATGACAAACTGATACATCTACATACAGGCAATGATTTTATTACTGTTAACCTCTCAAGCGCCGCAGCTGTGCAACACACACACTCGATATAAAAAAACTTGTGCAGTGCATCTACATAGGACAAAACATGTATGACATTTATGGAGGGGACCAGGATGGTGTTCTAGGCCACTACACCTGTTTCAGGCAAAACACAATTTTTACAGCAAGTTAGCTTCATCTTTATGTTCTTGGCATGTGGGAGGAATTTGAAGTATCGGAGGGATAATGAACGGGCAGTGCTCAGCTGAACTGTGTGCCCATTACTCTGTCACTGCATCAGTGCATAGGATAGGTGATAACTTGCTAATCGGTGGGGAACTCAACACTGAGAACCCCACATATCTCATGAACGGGGGTCCTATGTACCTTGTCCTCACTGTGGGATTAGTGCACTTCCCGTAGTAAGGAGTAGACTGAATGGAGCGCTGGTCACGCAAGCGCTCCATTCACTTTCAATAGGACTGCCGAGTACCTGAGCAACGCACATGCTTGGGTATTTTCGTGACTCCCA
Source organism: Eleutherodactylus coqui (assembly GCF_035609145.1). NCBI lineage: Eukaryota > Metazoa > Chordata > Amphibia > Anura > Eleutherodactylidae > Eleutherodactylus > Eleutherodactylus coqui. Next base: position 58,609,023 of record NC_089839.1, read on the forward strand.
TTGAAATGAATAGAGCGCTGACGGTGTATGCTCAGCCAGCACTCCAGTCAGAGTGATGTCATTGCCTTAGGGGGAGAAGCGACCACCGCAGTAATAGGAGAAAGGGACACGAGAGTCTCGTTCTCAGTGGTAAGACCCCCATTGATAAGCGATGAGACTCCCACCACTACATCCCCTTTAATCCAATACATAATGGTAGATTTTGACTTTTTTACTGGACCTGTGCCCTATATTTAACCTCCCTCCCTGAAAATAGGGTGAGAACTACTGTATATATCACACAGTGACTGGGTGACAAAGTAAAACCAGGTGAGTTGACATATCTGTACACACACACACACACATACAGGGTTATTACAAATGATCTTCCCGATTTGAAACACTCATTACTCACGTTTAATAGCACTCAGATACATTAATTTTATATCTATGGAGACAAAAACTCACAAAGTTTTGTTGCACAACATCAAACATGTTTTCCACATCAGAGGTGTTTACTGTGAGCCCTATTTTGTCCATTAACACACGGAGCCTGTAGTATGGGTTCCTGCCATACAGATTGTTTTCTCCATACACGTTTTCTCCACTGTATATTCGCAGGTCATGCATGGTGGGTGGTAAGGGTTGCATGTAGACTCTATCTTTAACAATCCCTCCAAGAAAAAAGGCGTACGGTCCGGGGAATGTGGAAGCCAAGGAAGAAGTTCACTATCATCATGATCTGCACAGCCATTCCATAAGTTTGGTAGTTGCCTATTGAGCTTACTTCTGACTTCATTGTGAAAATAGGGTTTGGAATATGAAACCCGAGAGTTCCCATTTTCCCTGATTGACTTTCTCTCTACTTAGGAAGTTGGCTATCCAATTGTCCACGCCTGGCATGTGGACCGCCGAAATCGCTGGGAGGTGTGTATCCGCCCACGCTAGGATTTTTTCTGTTTTCTCCATGACTGCTGACCTGCAGGTTCCGCCTTGTTGATTTATGTACGCGACTGCCATCACGTTGTCCTTTTGGACACAGAGTGGGAACCCTGAGAGCTGTTGCACAAAGTGATGGGGCGTCAGTAGTACGGCCCAAAGTTACAACACATGTTATTGGGGGTGACGATTCCTGTACTGTCCACTTCCCTTGCACGGTGAAGTTGAGTAATGTCCCTCCCCATCTGAGGAGACTGGCGTCCATGGTCAGCACCAACCACTGTAGTGTCAAGAAGGATCGCTCTTGGTGAACTAGGCACCAGCTGAGGGGGTGACAAAGTGTCCAGGGAAGTTTTCACACCCAGTGCTTGCCGGAATGCTCTCGTCAGAGGGTGCACACTATGGCTGGCGGGTCATGGTCAAACTGGTATTAGAACGTATCTCCTTTTCTTCAGAGGGTCGGGCAATCAACAGGATGGTTGGATCCACAATGAATGAGCCCCAAAGGGTGGTTTCACATCTGCGTCTGAACCTCCAGACGGTGGTACTATCACTGATCCGGCTGAAAACACTGGAAGAAAAATAGCTGCATGCAGTGCTTTAGCTTTCATCCAAAAGCCAGGCAACTGGGCGGAAAGCAGGTGGACACAATGGGATCCGTCTGGTGCTGTTCGGTTCCGTCTGGAGATGAAGTCATTCAGCCACAGGGATTCCCCTTTCCTGCTACCTGAACGGAGCAGAAAAGCAAAATCTCCAGATCTGATGGATGTGAAATAGCCAATGGATGTAAAAGCGGAGCTACAGTGGATCTCTTACATATCTCCCCATATTTGGAGATATAGGGGGCGGGGCTAGAGGGCTTTCCCGGGACTTCCCCGAAATGGGCGTGAAGGGGCGAGACTAGATGGGTCCTCATAGTGATTCTTCTCTAACCAAGAGAGGGGCAGGGCTAAAGAGACCCACCCTCTAGCTCTGCCCCCTCTCTAGTCGAAGCCCTGGAAAAGCCCTCTAGCCCTGTCCCCTATCTCTCCAGCTACGGGGAGAAATGTAAGAGATCTCCTGTAGCTCCACCCCCTCTCTTTCCTCACTATAGGGAATTCCAAAGTTCTTTCGCGTCTTCTCACATGGATTTCAGTGGGCGATATTGCAGATTTTTTTTAATCACAACTTGGAGTAAGTGAAAATATCGCAAATGAGAATGAAACCATTGAAAATCATTGGTTTCAAAATCATGCGTTTCCACTCTCTTTTGCTTTGCAGAAAAATCTATTGCCAGTGGCTAAGAGCCCTAAAACGGTCCTTGTTGCCCATAGTAACCAATCACAGTGCAGCTTTAACTTTTTCTCAGCAGCTTGAGAAATAAAAGCTGTGCTGTGATTGGTTGCTATGGGCAACAAGGACAGTTTTAGGGGCTTTCATATCCATCAGCTCTGGGGATTTCGCAGCAGAAATGCAGTCCTAAACTCTAATTCATGACCTGAAGGTTGTGAGTTCAATCCCCGCTTGGTTCGGGTAACCGGCTCAAGGTTGACTCAGCCTTCCATCCTTCCGAGGTCCGTAAAATGTACCCAGCTTGGTGGGGGGCTAATAAATAAATAAATTACATGAAAGCGCTGCGGAATAAGTTGGCGCTATACAAATAATAAGATTTATTTTATTTTCTGTTACAGTTTACTGAATGAAAAATTTCCAGCTTCTGCTTACGGTGATATGAAAATTACGTGTCTGTCATATATATATGCAAAATAAGGGGTAGTGCCAGTTACCGTATAGCAGCTAAATTCCTTGACAATTTATCAAAACATGTAAAACTAGTTTTTGGCCATAGCAACCAACCACAGTGCAGCATTCATTTTTGAAGAGCAGCATACAAAAAGTTAGCAGAGGTCTGTTTGGTTGCTATGGGCAACAGGTTTTCCTTTTCTACAGGTTGTAGTGTTTACAGCGGTAATATATGACCCCCAAGTCAGCCAATCATAGTCATAGGGGGGATTATGAACGACAGCGACACCAGTCACCTCACGGTACACGCAGGTAGCGCATCACAACTGCGTCACTTCGACTCTCCTCGTCCTCACTCTTCACTCAGAAGAGGCGCGCTCTGCGATGTCACGTGTTCAGCTACCCACCAATAGCTATCGCGCATGCGCACTTGTCAGCCGGCTTCGAGCTGCTGCTGGGATAGAGGGGCCTGCTGCTGGAGCTGAGGGGCAGACACATCAGCGCCGGTTGCCTGTGAGTGTTCAGTACCTCCCCTCCAATTTATAACAACCCTCGTCTAGTCTTTCAGCAGTTTCATGCCGCTGGGCTTAAAGGCACGGCGTACAGACCTGTAGCTGCTCGTCCTCGGAACTAAACTACAACTCCCAGCATGCTGTTCCATAGATGCTAATTAGCTGCATGCTGGGAGTTGTAGTTCAGCAGAAGCTGCTCAGGTGTAGGGCTTGTATACCTCTACAATATGTTCCTCTGCGTGTTGCTTACTCAGCTTCTTTTTTTTTTTTTATCTTAAAGGAATTTTGAGCAGTTATTGACTGGAAGTTACTCTCCTTCACATTGTAAACAAGGTTTTGGTAAACCTGGGTTTGACGGCCCTCTGCTTGTAAATAATCTGGTAATGGGCTTTGTGCAGGTAGTTTTTGTTTTGCATGCAGGCAGACCGTGCCGTTTACCTAAAACAGTCTCTTTTCGGTATGTGTAAGCATTATTTTTTTCAACTATTAAAAAAAACATGAAAAAATATATTTTTCTTTAGGCTGGGTTCACACCGAGCGGAATTTCCATGCAAACTTTCCGCACGGAAATTCCGCCTGCAATTTCAATCCCGGGATTAAAGGGGTTGTCTCGCGAAATCAAGTGGGGTTAAGTACTTCTGTATGGCCATATTAATGCACTTTGTAATATACATCGTGCATTAAATATGAGCCATACAGAAGTTATTCACTTACCTGCTCCGTTGCTAGCGTCCTCGTCTCCATGGATCCGTCTAAATTCGCTGGCGGCTTGCTTTTTTAGACGCGCTTGCGCAGTCCGGTCTTCTGCTCTGAGCACGAGCCGCTTCAGCGTGCTCACCGCTACAGCTCTTCTGCGCATGCGCAGACGAGCTGTAACTTCCCAGGAGCGCGCTGGAGCGGCCATTCTGTACCATCCTCTGTTAGAGAATGGTGCAGAAACTTGAGAAGCCCAGCCGAGAAGCCCAGCCCTGCCGTGAAGCCGCCCATGTAAGTGAGGGGTCTGGGGTGATGTGTGCGCTGGGGGGGCCTGCCGCCGGGCCCCGGAGCCTTCGTCTGTTGTCAGGGGCCTGCCGCTGGGCCCCGGAGCCTTCGTCTGTTGTCAGGGGCCTGCCGCTGGGCCCCGGAGCCTTCGTCTGTTGTCAGGGGCCTAGCGCGGGGGAGCCGGGGCCTAGCGTCCGTTACCTGCTGCCTGGCGGTGGGTGACTGTGGCCCAAGAGCGTGTGCCGTGGTCGGCGGCCGTGGTGGGTCCGGTCGGCGGCTGCGGGGCATCTGGTTGTCAGGGAGACACAGCTGGTAGCGTCTCGGGAGCGCGCACGTCGGGCTACAGCAAGCGATGGGAAAAGAGCCGGCGGCCATCTTTGGGAAACTTTTTATAAGTTGCTGAAACGCTGGAACTGTAAGTAGAAACCGGCTAGAAAAGTAATTTACAGGGGGGCTTAGTAATGTATGCTTAATAAGGGGGACTGGGCAAAAAAAAATTTTCACTGCTTCCTCGAGACAACCCCTTTAAGGAACACAGTGGATGAGATTTGCAAAAATCACATCCACACACTGCGGGACGGAGCAGGTTTTGAAGTGGCCTCTCCGCGATCCCACTGCGGAAATCCCGCGAGATTTAAGCCTCGTGTGAACCCAACCTAAGGGCTCCTTGCGGGCGGGTATTTGCTGCAGAATCTGCAGTCGCGTCCGCACTGCCAATCCACAGCAAATTTCCTCCACACTTGTGGAAATCAACTGCGTTTTCGCAGCATGCTCCATTTTTGTGTGCATTCCGCACGGGCGGCTTCCGTTGAAGTCAGTGGAAGTTGGCAATGAACATTGTGGACAGGGTGTGAATTCCGCGTTGTCGCCTAGCAATGGCCCGGGGAAAAAAAAATTAGAAAAAAAAAAATCTAAATTGCGCATGTGCAACAGTAAGCCACTAAATTCATCCGCGGTACAGTTCTCCAATGGCAGAGCAGGTATCCGCGGACTCGGCTCTGCGTTGCGTTGAGATTTACATGTGTGACTAGCATTGGACAGCACACCCCCCTCCCCCCATCCGTGTGCTGTCCGATGCGTGTGATACTGCACGTTTGAGTGTTGTAATCGCATCTGAGAATTGGACCAAAATAGGACATTTAGCGATTATTATTATTATTTTTTTTTTAAATTCTAATTCAAACTGTCTGTCCAAGTGAAAAATCACATGTATGAATGAACATATGCAAATGAATGGGTTCTTATTCCGTTCACGTTCTGTCTATCTCAGACTCTGACAGAACTCACCCAGAAAACTCGCCCTTGTGAATACACCCTAAAGGGAGTTTCCGAGACTTAACCCTTTCCAATCCACTGTGTGACATCTGGAGACATTAGGATTTAAGGCTGCACAGCTCTGATGTTGGAAGACGTCCGTCGGGGTTCTCTTACTGTATATTGCCAGCCTCTCTGCTGTCGGAGCCTATCCAACGTGTCACCTCATGCAGTACTGGCTTTAGCGAGCATATAGCGTTGTTGTATAATGGCAGAAAAAGAGTAAGCCCCCTAGGAAACCCAGGATTGGAAAGGGTTAAAAAAGAAAATTTCAGTGGCTCAGAAATCTATAAAATAAATAAAAAACACATGCCTGATCCAGCAGTGCCTCGACTAGCGCTGGAGCCCACTGCTTGGAACCCGTAAGTGGCCAGCGGGTGGTCACATGACTGCCCAGCCAATCAAAGGTTTTAGCAGTGATTCCTCCATGACCGTTGAAGCCGATGATTGGCTGAGTCTAATGTGCGCAAAGAACGACAGACGACTGCCAGCGGACCTCTTCCAGCTTTTAAGCGGCGGGCAGTTGGACTCCAGTTCTAAATGGGCTTTTCTTTATTTTATACATTTCTGAGCCAATGATCATTTTTGAATTCCTTACAGCCCCTTTAGCAGAATTTTCCAAATCTAAAATCGCGTCAAAAGCCGCACCGTCGGTGCAGATTCAGGTGCGGAACTGCAGCTGATTTCACCCTTTCAATTGTTAAAATCAACGCAAGCTGTGCCTGCAGCTACAAGCGCCGGCCACTACACAGAGGTCAGCGCAGAGGCTCTGTGTATTTGCGAGGACCCCGGCCGATCAACTTGTTAATGACCTAGCCTGAGGATAAGTCCTCAGTAGTATTCTCCCTGGAAAACCCCTTTAACCCCATAAGGACGGGCTCCCCCCTTTTTTTTCATTTTCGTCTTTTTCCTCCCCGTTTTAAAAAATTCTGAACTTTTATTTCACCGCCAACGTGTCTGTCTGATGGCTTGTTTTTTGTTGGATGAGTTGTATTTTTCAATGATACCATATAATGTACTGAAAAACTTATAAAAAAATCTAAGTTGAGCGAAATACATAAATTCTGCCATCTTTCGGTGTGTCCTGTTTCTACGGCGAACAAACTGCAACAAAAATGACAGGATAACTTTATTCTATGAGTCAGTACGATTACTACGATACCAAGATTATATAGTGTTTTTTTTTCTGTACCGCTGTTATTTTTTTCCCAAAGATATTTAATTTTTTGAAATTTTCTGCTGCCATCTTCTGACAGCCATAATGTTTTTATTTTTCCATCTACATAGTGGTGTGAGGGTTCATTTTTTGTGGGACGTCCTGTAGTTTTATATTAGTACGGTTTTGGAGTAGATACGACTTTTTGATCGCTTTTTATTACCTTATTTCTTAGAGACAGTGACCAAAAAAAAATGCAATTCTGCAGTTATTTTTGTTTTAACGACATTCACCATTCGGGTTAACTAATGTGTTATTTTGATAGACGGGACACTTGCTGATGCACCGATACCAAATATGTATTTTTGTTTTAATATTTAGACTCTTTTATTACTAATATGGCAAAAGTGTTTTTTTTTGTTTTTTTTAACTTTAATTAACATTTTCTCTTATTTAACAAAACTTTTTGAAACTAATCTTTACAGTTTTTTTAAGTCCCCATAGGGAACAGGATCGCTCCTGCAATATAATGTAATGCCATAGCATTACATTGTACTGCGATCTGACAGGCAATCTATCAATCCACGCCACAGACATGGATTGATAGGCCCTAGAGCTCTCATTGCAGATTGCCTATCAGAAGGCTCCAGGCTGCCATGGCAACCTGCAATCATATTGTGGGGGGCAGTGCAGGCCCTCCGAAACGTCGATCGGGGCATTTAAATGACGCTGTAAGAATTAACGGCGGAATTTAAAGGGTTAAAAGCTCACAATCAGTGCTGCGGCTAATCAGAGCTGTTGTGGGCAGGTGTCGGCTGAAAGAAACAGCCGGCACCCGCATTATATGGTGCGGGATTGACTCGAGATTTCCCTTCATATATACATTGAACCTGCAGGAGGAAACTGTACATCCTGTAGCATCAAGGGGTTAAAGAGAGTCTGACAGATCGAACAGGCTGTTCAAACTGCAGGTATCACGTTATAGAGTAGAAGGAGCTGAGCACATTAGTATGTAGGTTTAAGGGGAAAGATTCAATATACCATATATACTCGAGTATAAGCCTAGTTTTTCAGCACAATTTTATATGCTGAAAAAGCCCCCCTCGACTTATACTCGAGTGAGGTAAAAAAAAACAACAACAAAAGACCCGCAATACTCAACTGCGTCTGTGTCCCTGGCGCGATGGTCTCCTCGGCGGTGCGACAAGCTGCTTGAGCATTCTCCCTGCTGCCATGTCCCTGCTCAGCTTTGAATTCCCCCGCCATCAGCACTGTGTGGGTAAGCTCAGTGATTAGATTGAGCGCCAGCCAATCACAGCCGGCGCTCGATCATTCACAGCCATTCAGTGGATGACATCACTGAATGGCTGCGATTGGTTTATCGAGCGCACGGCTGTGATTAGCTGGCGCTCGATCCAATCACAGCACTTACTTACACATCGCTGACGGCGGGGGGAATTCAAAGCCGAGCAGGGAGATGATAGCTGGGAGAATTCTCAAGCAGCTTGCCGACCATCGCGCTGGTGACACAGACGCCGGCTGGGAGGTATTGCATTTTTTCTTTACCTAGTATATACTCTAGTATAGCTAGGCTTATACTTGAGTTAATAAGTTTTACCAGTTTTTTGTTGTAAAACGTATTGACTCTGCTTATACTCTGGTCGGCTTATACTCGAGTATATACGGTAACTTGTATTTTATTCATTTAGTACTCTGCACATTCTGAGCTGAACAGTCCAATGGGTGGAGCTATCAGTGATTGGTATCTATTAGAGATGAGCGAGCGTACTCGGAAAAGCACTACTCGCTCGAGTAATTTGCTTTATCCGAGTATCGCTGTGCTCGGGTCTGAAGATTCGGGTGCCGGCACGGAGCGGGGAGCTGCAGGGGAGAGCGGGGAGGAACGGAGGTAAGATCTTTCTCTCCCTCTCTCCCGCCCGCTCTCCCCTGCTCCCCGCTGCGACTCACCTGTCAGCCGCAGCGGCACCCGAATCTTCAGACCCGAGCACAGCGATACTCGGATAAAGCACATTACTCGAGCGAGTAGTGCTTTTCCGAGTACGCTCGCTCATCTCTAGTATCTATGTATGACTGTGCATAGAGGGGTAGCTGTCAATCACTGATGGGACCGCCCACTCAACTGTTCAGCTCAGAATGAGTGAAGGTTTAAGATAATATGTGTTCGAGTCCCGTCAGGAGCCTGTTTCAGATTCTACTAAATTTCTAAAAAACAAACAAAAAAAAAGCACTTTTTCCCCCTGATAAAATAACAACATGATGGACCACATTATAGTTACTAATAATCTTTAAATATTTATATACCGCTAATATATTCCTCAGTGCTTACAAACAGGGAGAACAGATACAAAAAAACAATGATACAACAACCATGGTTACATGTAGTAATCAATTGATGTAAATAGTAGGGGTGAGGGTCCTGCTCAAATGAGCTTACATACTACAGATAATGGAGGGATACAGAAGGTAAAGTGGCGGGAGATTTGCATGGTATGGCGAGGTGGAGAGTGAGGGAGGCTATACACATAGACAATGGTCAGATTGAGCTGTGTAGTGACTGAATCGGAGTGACTGCAGGGGGCAGTTGATTACGGCTAACAGGGATTGCAGTCAGCAGGAGCATGTTATCAGGGGGGTAAAGAGGGGTTTGATTTAGGAGATATGGTATGCCTCCTCAAAGAGGTGTGTTTTTAGAGCACGCCTGAAGTTTTGTGCATCAGGGATTGCCCGGATAGCTATTGGTAGAGTGTTCCAGAGAACTGGTGCTGCTCAGAAGAAGTCTTGGACGCGGGAAAGAGAGGTTCAAATTGAAGTGGCACTTAATCTGATTTCGTTAGCGGGGCAGAGGGCGTGGACTGGGTGGTGGATTGAGATGAAGGATGCAATAAAGAGCAGTGCAATGCTATGGAGAGCTTTATGGATGAAGGTAGTGAGTTTCAACTGAATTCTGTATTTGACGGGCAGCCAGTGCAGTGACCGGCACAGGGAGGAGGCATCCGAGTAGCGGCTGGACAGGAAGATGATAGCTGCTGCATTCAGGATGGATTGGAGGGGGGAGAGTCTGGTCTGGGGAGGCCGATCAGCAGCAAGATTGCAATAATCGAGGCGAGAGTGGATGAGGGCAACAGTAAGTGTTTTTTGCGAGTCCACAGTGAGAAAGGGGCGGATTCTTGCGATGTTCTTGAGATGCAGGTGAGTGAGGTCTGTTGGGCGCCAATTATATGCCATGTAACTGATCCGTCATCATTTTCATTTTCCTTCTGCTACAATGGAGAAAAACAAGGGAAATGATTAGTGCGAATGTGAACGAGGCCTAAAATGGGAACCTATTGGTGTTGTATGAAACTATATTGCCTTCCTCTGGATCAACATTAGAGATAATAGGCTGAACTGGATGGACACGCGTAATTTTTCGGCCTTACATACTGTTTTTATTTTTTATTTCTTAGGGTACAATCACAGCTAATTCTCCGCAGTGAAAAATCAGTTTGAAATGCCCGCCGAAAACGCTGTACTGAGCCTCCATTGATTTTAATGGGGCTTCTCGGACGAACCTGTCTGTTCTATTTTAGTGCATTGCAGAAATTTTTTTTCTCACTTTCCACATCATCCATTGCAATGACGGGGTGCGTCAAAAAGGCTGTCGAACGCGTTTTGAAAACGCCGTTTAAAAACGCAGCATTTTTACAAACGCCTGTGAGAGACTGGCTTTAATGTTTATGCGGTGGGATTTGCTTATTATCAGCAAAGCTTTTTACGAAGGCATAAAAGATAGAAGCGGCTGACTAATGATTGTTTACTCACCGCCGGCATATGTAGACAGGCCACTGTTTTTACATTGGGACACTATGTCCCAAAACCAAATTCGTCATTGAATTCAGTTCAGTCTCTTCTTTCTTGGTGCATAACAAAATATACCATGGAATATTTCCTGAACATTGCATTAGCCTGTATGATGTGCCATTTGTTACTGAGACATCTTCCAGGCTGCTTCCTGCAGACTGTGCCCCCTTGTGGCTGGGTCTGGGGGCGAAAGACAAATCTGTGGGACATTTACGGTGATTCTGCAGTAAAATCTTGTTGCAGATTTTTTATTTTTATGTATTGAAAGGGATAGCTCAATGGTTAGCACTGATGTCTTGCAACACAGAGGCCCTGGGTTCAAATCCATCCAAGGACAATAGCTGCACGGAGTTTGCATATTTGCCCCATTTTTGTGTGGTACTCTGTAGAGATAAGCGAGCATACTCGCTAAGGCAAACTACTTGAGTGAGTAGTGCCTTATTCGAGTACCTGCCTGCTCGTCTCTAAAGATTCGGCTGCCGGTGCGGGTGAGCGGGGATTTGCGGGAGTAAGCAGAGGGGAGGGAGCGAGAGAGAGATCTCCCCTCCGTTCCTCCCCGCTCTCCCCCGCCGCTACCCGTCGGCAGCCGAATCTTTAGAGACGAGCGGGCAGGTACTTGAATAAGGCACTACTCACTCGAGTAGTTTGCCTTAGCGAGTACGCTCGCTCATCTCTAGTACTCTGTTTTTCTCCAACAGTCTACAAACAAGTCGCACTAGTAGGTGAATTTTGGTTGTGATCCCAATGGGGGCCAGGGTCTAACATAGGTGGTGACAATCTGTGTACAGCATTGTACACAGCAACTTGGGTTTCCTTTTTACTATGGCTTATTTGTTATTCTAAGGTCTAATTTATGATGTAGTATACTTAGTTATTTAGGGACGGTTTCACTTCATGAGCCTGTATCCTTCATAATGTATTTTTTACATTGCAGGTTGAAGAATGAACCTTTCTTGTGAGTTGGAGGCATCGTAGAAAAGAAGTGAAGCATGTGAGAATCAGTTAAAGCTTATCCCCTCTGTTACAGTATTTTATATACAGTAAGATTCTGACAAATGTTACACTGACCAGTCAAAGGATGCTTACTGCCTCTTTTTTTCTTAATCATATCCCATGTAATTTACCCATTTTCAGCATGCGGTGGATGCTGACTACTTCCTCTTGCCGCCAAGGCTAGTGGTGGGAAGTTTTATGAGAGTAGAGATTGGTTATTATCCATCAGTTACTGAGTATCATAGATAGGATGATCATCTGCAAGAAACCACTTTCAAATATAGTGGTATTAAAAATTCTACCTCTGCAACCCCATTTCTGGTAACTCGCAGCTAGATATAAGGGACCTATGTCCATTGAAATTTCAACCTAAATGTAAAAATGACCATATACAGAAAGAATGGTGCAAAAGTAAAGCTGATTTATTCATACATGAATTGTTATATCACAGCCAGAATGACATGAAAAGATAGAGCTACTCTTCAAGTTTTTATTGCACCTTACAGATGTTTGATGTGGGCACCATTGGTGATGCTGCAGATGCTAAGTTGGTGCTTCATTTCTGCCCAGATGTCTTCCAGCATATCGTGTTATTGATGCCACTGCATCTGAGATGCTTTGTAAGGTGGTGTAGTCACCAACGGTGCCCACGTCAAACATCTGTAAGGTGCAATAAAAACTTGAAAAGTAGTTCTATCTCCATGTCATTCTGGCTGTGGTATATCATGCTGCACATGTTTATATTGCCAACTTCAAATTAGCTTCTTTAATAGTCATTTCAACATCATGTTCAATTAGTAATTAAGTCACAATTTACGAATGTTTTTTTAATGAAAACAAAATTGTGAAACTTTGGAAATGTTTTTTTTCTTATAAATTCTTAATTTGTGATTTTCATTTATCAGAAACCTTTACAATTCGGTATCAGTGGAGTGGCACGCATGTCCAGACAATTAGCGCTATGAAATTCGAACCACTCATGTCACGACACTCGAATAAATTATGCGGTATATCCATGAATCAACATGAAAACACTATTTGCAGGCATGGCAGTGTTTTCTTCTTTATAGATATTATTTTAACAGTAACCTAAGTCAGGAACCATGAGGGAAGGTGGGGGGAAATAGGGCAGAAAAAAAGGAGAATTAAGGTAAAGTGGGTAAGCAAAGGTAAAAGGTTAGGGGTGTACAGGGACCGAGAAATCAAGTGGGTAACCAAGAGGACCAGCAGTTATATATGCGTATTAGGCACAATGTAAAACTTTGGTAACTTCTGGCCAACTAATTAGTGACCTTATTATGTTTTGGTGGCTATACAACTGCCCCCGAGAAGGAAGGAAACTTGCTTAAAATCAATAAACATTGAGTACTTGCCCATCCTGGTTGCCCCCGTCAGGTGCTGCAGGCTTCAGCAGCGATTCTTCTGTGGCTGCTGAAGCCTGTGAGTGGCTGAGTGATCACTTACACAATGAATGGCACATGACCGCCCACCATTTCTTCCGAGTTCTGGGTCTGCAGCCCTTTTAACTTTTTAAGTCCTGGAAAACCTCTTGAAGTCAATATCTGACCCTTTCACAGCTGGCCTTAGGAGTTTGCTGTCCCAATAAGAAGGGGGCACTGACTGCCTTGTGCAAGTGCAGCTGATCAACAGCTCTTGGCAAGCTGCAGAGAGCAGATTGCCTTGTGATGCTGCTTTCTATCTAAATACCTCTAGCTGTTTTAAGACAGCTCCATACATTGCACAGTGGCCCCTGTTGGGACTGATTCATAATGAAGTGAATGGGACTCAGCCTGCAGTACCAACCTGGGCCACTGTGCAATATATGGAGCTGTCTTAAAACAGCTGGAGGTGTGACAATCCCTTTTAAAGTGGCCCTATTGCCAAAAAATTAAAACCACTGTTTTAATTGAAAAAAAGTTAAAGGGGTTGTCCCGCGAAAGCAAGTGGGTCTATACACTTCTGTATGGCCATATTAATGCACTTTGTAATGTACATTGTGCATTAATTATGAGCCATACAGAAGTTATCAGAAGTTATTCACTTACCTGTTCCGTTGCTAGCGTCCTCGTCTCCATGGTGCCGTCTAATTTTCAGCGTCTAATCGCCAGATTAGACGCGCTTGCGCAGTCCGGGTCTTCTTCTTTTCTGAATGGGGCCGCTCGTGCCGGAGAGCGGCTCCTTGTAGCTCCGCCCCGTCACGTGCCGATTCCAGCCAATCAGGAGGCTGGAATCGGCAATGGACCGCACAGAAGCCCTGCGGTCCACCGAGGGAGAAGATCCCGGCGGCCATCTTCAGCAGGTAAGTAAGAAGTCACCGGAGCGCGGGGATTCAGGTAAGCACTGTCCGGTCTTCTTGTTTAACCCCTGCATCGGGGTTGTCTCGCGCCGAACGGGGGGGCTGTTGAAAAAAAAAAAAACCCGTTTCGGCGCGGGACAACCCCTTTAAGCCTCCCCTTCTCCCTACTCTACAAAAAAATAATTTTCTAAATATAACTAATAAAAATAAAGTGTTTTTTTTTTTTACATTTTTTTTCAATAAAAGGTTTTTCATAGAGCAAGCCTTTTATGCAAATAGGTGACTCACCTTCTGAATCAGTGTGTGCATCCCCTCTGACATGTATCATACACAGGATCACTTTCACGTCACATGCTTACAGATCCGATAGTATAGACTAAAACGCAAGATTCTTCGCTGTTTATCTTGACAGCTTGTGGCTGTGAATAAAGGAGTGCTATAATTGAAATCAATTGATGACTTGGGTTTTGTTGTTTCTACACTCCTGGGGAAGAGGATCATGAAATGCCTGCAATGAAATAAATACTTTTTAACTGATGGATGAGGAATGCATGCTCCTAGAGGGACTTCTGTTGAAAACTCCATTGAATTTAGGGGGTGTACAACTGGGACTGATCCCTCTATCTGTTTAGCCCAATCGAATAATAACATAGTATGTTACGCTGAAGGGAGACAGCGTCCATCCAGTTTCCACCCCCCTGGTTGATTCAGGTGAAAAAAACAAAACAATGAGGCAGAAGCCAATTAGCCCTTTTGGGGGAAATAAATCCTTCCCGACTCCATAATGGCAGTAAGAATAATCCCTGGATCAACGTTTGAAAATTCCTACTGGACTCCAAGACCCGGATCAACAACCCCACTGGTTATTTAATGTCTAGATCCTGTAATATTGCAGCGCTCTAGAAAGACATCTAGTTTGCTTTTAAACTCCTCTATCGATTTTGGTTTTTTCCATCACCACATCCTCAGGCAGAGAGTTCCACAGTCTCACTGCTCTTACAGTAAAGAACCCCCTTCTGTGTTGGTGATGAAACCTTCTTTCTACTAGACGTAGCGGATGCCCTCTTGTTACAGTCAGTCCTGTGTATAAACAGATCATGGGAGAGATCCTTGTATTGTCCCCTCATGTACTTATACATGGTTATTTGATCACCTCTTAACCATCTTTTTTCCAGGGTGAATAATCCCAGTTTTGATAGCCTCTCTGGGTATTCCAGTCCTCTCATTCCGTTTATTAATTTAGTTGCCCTTCTTTGAACCCCCTCCAGTACTGTAACATCCTTCCTGAGCATCGGTGTCCAAAACTGTACACAGTATTCCATGTGAGGCCTGACAAGTGCCTTATATAGTGGAAGAATAATAATGTTCTCATCCCTTGCCCCTACACCTCTTTTAATGCACCCCAAGACTTTATTTGCTTTTGCAGCAGCTGACTGGCATTGGTTACTCCAGTTTAGTCCATAATCCACTAGTACCCCCAGGTCTTTTTCCATATCACTTTTCGCTAGCTGTACCCTATTTAGTGTATATTGGTAACATCCGTTTCTCCTGCCCATGTGCATAACCTTACATTTATCAATATTGAACTTCATTTGCCATTTTTCTACCCAAGCTCCCAGTTTGTCTATGTCCTTTTGTAGCCATACATTGTCCTCCTTTGTATTAATTGTATAATTTCGTATCGTCTGCAAATATGGATATTTTACTGTGCAGCCCCTCTATCAGGTCATTGATCAACATATTGAACATGGTATTTGTTCACAGCTAGCTCTGAGTGTCTTCTGCATTTTTTTTTGTCTATTCTCGTTTTATGTCTGCTATGGCTTAATTATAAAGGTTGGTGGTTTGATGACATGGCAGCTCACTCTAATTGGGAAGTGACCACAGTCTGCTGAATGTTGCTCCATGTATGCCATGGATTATCTCTACTAGAGACTCCATGATGTACACTTACGTCAGGCTGATTGAATTGGTACAGGAGCAGTAGTTGACAGGGACTCTTACTGTAATCCCAGGTATCAGAGATACCCCTGATCTTGGTCATTTTACCACTTGGATACTGAAGTTCCTAGCCGTATCTAAGGCACTTGACAAAAGAAGACAGCTCCTTCGGTCTGCCTATCCTTTGACATGATCACGGAGTGCCATTGGGTTACCATGTCAGTCACAAGTTTAACAAAGGCCCCCAGGTCTGTCATAGGTATCTGCCTATCTGATTGTAACACTGACACATTATTGCTTTGGAATACTAAGTATTCCGAATTATGCAACCAATCAGATGTTTGCAGCGGAGGAGCTGCGCAGGTGTCATGGCAGCCAGGGGCCTTCTAAAAGGGCTGCCTCAGCAGACTGCCTATCAAGCCATCCTCGTGGAGTGGCTTGATAGACTGCCTGTCAAAAAGCAGTATGACGTAATGCTATAGAATTACATCATACTGCAGGAGTGATCAAAGCATCGCTGGTTGTGGTCCTCTAGGAGGACTAAAAAGTATAAAAATAAGAACAAAAAAAAAGTAATAAAAGTTAAAAAAAAAAACCTTTTGCCATATTTGCAATTAAAAAATCTAAATATTAAACCAAAAAAAGTATATTTGGTATCGCTGCGTCTGTAAAAGTCTGATCTATCAAATTATTTTACCCGCACGATGAACGTGGTCCGAAAAAAGTAAAGGACGCCAGAAATGCACTTTTTTGGTCACTCTATCTCTGAGAAAAAATGTAATAAAAAGTGATCAAAAAGTCAATTGTACGCAACAATGGTACCAACGGAAACGACAGGACATACCGCACAAAATCAGTCCTCACTCAACTATGTCGACAGAAAAATAAAAACGTTATTGTGCGCAGAAAATGGACACACAAATTTTTTTTTTAAAATTAAAAATCTTAAAAAAAATACAAGTACTACAGCAAAAAAAAACTACAAGTTTGATAACGTAGTAATTGTACTGGCCCGTAGAATAAAGATATCAGGTAATTTTTGTTGCAGTTTGTGCACTGTAGAAACATATTTTTTGTTTGTTTTTTCTCCCTTTTATGTTTAATGTTGGTTGTCAGAGTATGGAGTAGGCTCAGAAGCTGTTAACCATCTAGATGCATCTGTCAGACATTTAAACAATCTGACAGAGATAGGGGGTTCCCTCTGTCTTCTGAGCGCCACCCCCCTTCCCCACAATTAGATTGCAGTGTTGCTTGGTTACCATGGTAGCCTTGGACCTAAACATTAAATTTTTCAGTATTCTGAAATACTGAAGTATTGCAGTATATTGTACAT
Organism: Eleutherodactylus coqui; assembly: GCF_035609145.1. Taxonomy (NCBI): domain Eukaryota; kingdom Metazoa; phylum Chordata; class Amphibia; order Anura; family Eleutherodactylidae; genus Eleutherodactylus; species Eleutherodactylus coqui. The sequence continues at coordinate 58,626,050 of NC_089839.1, forward strand.
GCAATTGCGCAATTGCTAATTCAGGTCACATGTGGGGGCTAAACAGCTTTAATAAAAACATTTTAATAGTAAATTAAAAGTGGAAAAAAACCCTTTCCCAGTTGTTGCATAAAAAAATAAATGAAAAACCCTAATTGGTATTACATCATTTATCCCACATGCTGAATGCTGTCACATTAGCAGGGTATACAGGCACCAACTGTCACCAAACTGTGACGTACGGTACCCAGTGGCCAACTTCCCAGATTCAGCAATGCTGGAAAAAATCCTCTGCTAGATACACTGTCAGTGTTTAAGATGTGTATTCCCAGCGAGGATGAGGTTCACTAACCTTGAAATGCGTATACAAGCCGGGTTTAATAATAAACAGAGAAAGTTTGGCATTTAGCTCATGTCTGAAGGTCGCGCCATATTTATCCCTCCAAGAAAATTTTTCTTTGGTTTGTCGTTCAAAACGTTTACCCATTTGGGTATTACGTCATTTAGGGTGGGCAGCACCTTCTAAATTTATAAGACTTTTCTACCATATTTACAACCAACTTCCAAATCTCTTCTTCATTTCTCCACCAGGGTCGCTCTACCATATATATACATATATATATTTTTTTCAATCTCCTCTTATGGGTTAGATGTTGAATAGTTTTTTTTTTTTCTTTTTACTCTACTCAGAAATATTTCTTATTTTTTTAATATATTCTATAGTACCAATAAAATAAAATAAAAAATAGGCTTTAAACATGACTTGGGTTATCGGTCATATCTGAGAAATTAATTTGTGGACGTTTGAAGTTGTTCCTTATGGGTACATACCATAGTAGGGCTTTCTTTGGCTGTAATAAATGCAGGGTGTACTGGCTCTCGGAAGTTACTCATTCTTCTTGTGGAGATCCTGTTGTACACTGGGAAAAAGTAAGCAAAATAGTTTTCCTCTGTAGGAAAATAATCTGTCTCTAGTGCCACCTATTGATGACTATAGCGAAAGCAAGTGGGGTTATACACTTCTGTATGGCCATATTAATGCACTTTGTAATATATATTGTGCATTAAATATGAGCCATACAGAAGTTATTCACTTGCCTGCTCCGTTGCTGGCGTCCTCGTCTCCATGGCTCCGTCTAATTTCGGGGTCGTCTTGCTTTTTTAGATGCGCTTGCGCAGGAGGGTCTTCTCCTTCTGGTTGGTCCGGGCACGAGCGGCGTTCTGGCTCCGCCCCCTTCTACACGTCATCGCGTAGCTCCGCCCCGTCACGCGTGCCGATTCCAGACAATCAGGAGGCTGGAATCGGCAATGGACCGCACAGAGCCCACGGTGCACCATGGGAGAAGACCCGCGGTGCATCGTGGGTGAAGATCCCGGCGGCCATCTTGGAGAAAAAGAAAGAAGAAGATGCAGAGAGGGGATTCGGGTAAGTAAAAATTTTTTTTTTATTTCACCACATCCCTTGAGTTTGTCCTGCGCTGAACGGGGGGCCTAATGCAAAAAAAAAAAACGTTTCGGCGCGGGACAACCCCTTTAATTTGTTGGAATGGACCAGAACATGACTCCATGTACTACTTAAGCAAAAAAAATAACATAACCGCTTGTATACATCTTCTAATTGACTGCTGCTCTAGTGCTGCCGGCGCACGGTCCCCCGCCAGTCTATTTACTTTGGCTGCCACTATGGCGTTCTGTATGTGATGGCTTTGGATAATCACGTCTTGTACTGGAGTAGACATGTTCATGTATGTGCCGCCAGGACTTTTGTTTGTTTCAAGATACTATGTGGGATTTACACGAAAAATTAAAAATTATTTCTGAAACTGGACTACGCTATGCATAACTTCTGTTCAGTCATACGATATTTATTAGGTTGAGGGTTAAGTCAGTGGCACCAAATATGATGAAGAGAAAAATCTATAAAGAAATTATAAACCTCTTAAGGAAGAATTGAAAGGAACAGAGGAAGCAATTTGTGCTTAGGCAGTGAAAAAGAGGTTTTCTTCTGTTTGAACTGGCTGTCCTAAAATATATAGGGCAGTAACCTAGGTATAAAAAAGACTGGCAAGCAGAACTGTACCAGAACCAAAATGCACAATCGAGTTTCTTCTAGCGCCAATGAGAAAACATCAAGTCAAACCAATGTATTGAGATCCTTAGGGGGAAGAAAAAAAAGTTTGGAATGGAAAATCTTACTTCAAAACGGGGGATTAACATGGTGCAGTCATCGCCTTACCAACAATTTGTCTTGGAGCAATCCATTTGGGAACTGGAGAAAATGACGTTAAAAAAAGCTACTTTAAAGCCCAATGTTTTTGTAAAGAAAATCTAGGCGAAGAGGCGCTATCCAAATCCAATATTTCATAAATTTTATTTTTCTGCGAAATAACTATCTAGGTTGACAAACTTTTATTTTCTGCTCGGCTTTCAAAAAAAAAAAAAAAAAATCATAACTTTAAAAAAAAAATTTCCACCGACTCTGCGTTCTCAGGGCTTGCTTGTTTTTTGCAAGATAAGTTGTATTTTTTAATACCACTATTTAATATTCCAAGTGGAGGGAAATATGAAAAAAAAATACATTGGCGGCAAAAATGACAAGATAACATTATTCTGTGGGTCAGTATGATTACGATACCAAATATAGTTTTGTAGTACGGCTTTTAACCCTTTCCAATCCAATTTGTATCCTGGTTTTCCTAGGGGGCTTACTCTTTTTCTGCCGTTATACAATGGCACTATATAATGGCTAAAGCCAGTACGCATGAGGTGACACGTTGGATAGGCTCCGACAGCAGAGAGGCTGGCAATATACAATAAGAGAACCCCGACGGGCATCTTCCAACCACAGAGCTGTGCAGCCTTAAATCATAATGTCTTCAGAGGTCAGACTGGATTGGAAAGGGTTAAAAATTAATATGTCTTCACAGAAATAAAAATTTTCTGTTGCTATTTTCTGACCAACATAGCATTTATTTTTCTGTCAATACAGCTGCGTGGAGGCTTGCTTCTTGGATAAAAATTGGTACCACTTTGCAGTATATATGATTTTTTTTTGTTTGTTTTTTTTATAACTTTTTTTGTTAAAATGTTTGAAGCAATGGGATCAAAAAGCGCAGTTTCGGTGTGCATGTGTAAATAGCACTTTATTTTAATGAGACCTTTTATATATGCGGAAATTAGAGATCAGCGAGCGTGCTCGTTTAAGGCTGCTGCTCGAGCGAGTAGCAGTCTTTTCGAGTAACTATGTACTCGCCGGAGCAGCATGCGGGGGGAAGCAGGGGGAGAGTGAGAGAGAATGGGAGGCGACTCTTACTTCAACGACTGTGAGAATAGAGAACCCAAATCCTGGCTGGTAAGCCACTTGGATGCCGTAGTCAATAGCAACTTCTACATCAAAGTGGTTAGATGGAGCGAGGGCCAGGGTGCAGTTGTACATACGTATGTCCACTCCAGGCTGGTAAATATGCTATCCTAATGTTTTATTTATTGTTTTCTCCAGGACAGCAATGATAACTTTGTGGTGCCATTATGGAGAAGGCTGTAAATACATCAGAACCATTGCCTTCTAAATCATCTCAGGTTTCTATTAAAAAAGAGACAGACTCAACCAAAGAAGTAGACACCAGTAAAATACAGAAGGGAAAGCGAGCTGGGTTTGTGCTGGTGCATGCAGGTAAGTGGTAATGTTTTGACAAGGGTTTTCTCACTTTTTACTATTCATAATTTATCCTCAGGAGAGGTCATCCATAGCAGATTAGCAGGGATCCGCCGCTCAGGATTCCCTCCTGATCGGCCGGACTGCTGCCAGTGCAGCAAAGCCAGATGTCGTTGTTGAAGGTCAGGGCCGTAAGTATAATAGACAGCTTCACTTCCATAGACTTCAGTGGGAGCAAAGCAATCCATTATACTTCTGTCCGTGACCACTGATGTGGACGTCCAGCCCCATTGGACTACCAGCAGGCCAATCGGGGGAGGGGGTGTGGTGATGGTGGTTTCCTAACAGTTAAGGGCTATTTTAACCGGATGATTAGTGCACAAAATTCGTTCAGACTAACAAAATTGAGCGATAATAGTCCAGTGTAAATGTAAAAAAAAAATCATTTACTATTCGTTCACTTTTCGTTTTGAAAGTCAGCATAAAAAAACAGCTGGATCATGGGATTCTCGCTGAGTGTAAATGCTACCCGCTCAGTGCTTCACATAGAATGTGAAGCGTTTAGCGAGAAGCCCGCGGTCCAGTGGTGAACTCTGCCTGCTACACACTGTGCGTGAGTGCTAATAACCTTAGCGGTGATGTCAGTGGTGACGTCAGCTCCCTTGCAGTTGTTTGGATGACTCTCGGCCCATCTAAGTGGGACATTAGACCCCCATTGATTTTGATATGATAAATGTCTTTAATGACACAATTGTATATGTCGAAAATGTGAAATGCATTTTTTTCCCCTTATATCTCTTTTGATGAGTTAGTCGCCGGACCCTGCAACTGCATCACCAAGAGATTCTAATGATGTGTCCTGCAGTGTTGGGATAAGGCAATCTTTCGTGACTTAGATACTTAGAATAGTAATGTGGTGGGGTTGTTTTTGCTGAAATTAACCCAGCTGCCTATATATTTGTTCTACAGTAGACATAAGTTGTGTGTCATGTATTATGGTTTTTAGTGAATTGATGTGTAAGTTAGGCCAAATGCCCACAGATGGATAATCGCTACGGGATTTGCGGTCAGACACCGCCGCGAATCCTGCAGCAATGTCCCTCCATGGACATGCTATGTTAACGGATTCTCCCCTGTCCATGAGCTGAATCGCAGCATGTCCTATTCATCGCGGAAAATCGCATGGACGGCTTCCATTGCAGTAAATGGAAGCCGTCCGTCCCGCAATACTCTGCGCTGTGAGCACAGTGGAAGTATTGTGTTGAAATTGCATCATGAACTGCACTGCGCAAACTCGCCGGTAGAGGATCTCACTGCGGATCCCGAGAGGTGAGTATGGTGTCTGGGAGGCGCCGGGTCTGATTCTGCTGCGAGATTGCGCAGGCGGAATCCGACCCAGTGGTGGGCATGAGGCCTTATTGTTCACATTGGTGGTGGTCATTTTCTGTGGGGTATATTTTTGACTACAAGAATGGCAAATGGAAAAGGATCCATCATAGCTGTCATGGCTTCATTATGAATGATGGTAGAATGAGCTGAGCCTTAGAAAATAGCATAGTAGCAAAATACTGTTCATTAAAAAGTTTTATTTAATAGTTCTATTTCTTCTAATCTGTAGGTGCTGGATATCACTCTGAATCAAAAGCGAAGGAATACAAGCATGTCTGTAAACGAGCATGTAAAAAGGTAGGATTACATTGTTGTCTCCTCTCCATATCACGATGTCAATATGGGGGAAACGGTATCTATTGTTGTAAAGAGCAGAATTTAAAGGGTTATTCCCATTTTATAAAGTTATGGCATATTTCTAGGATATTTTATAATCTATGGGTATCCGACCCCTGGGAATGAATGGGCCACAGCACTGGTTTAGTCCGGTGTCCCCTTTACTAATTTTCTCTGTACAAGAGTGCCTGCCTCAGCCGCACCCCGGACAGGGAACTACATCACAGCTCCATCTACGTGAATGGCTGGATTTAGTGCTAAATAAGTGTGGTCCCCTCTTCATTCCCAAGATCGATGACTGTCTCAGAGGTTTTACTACCACTGATCGTAACATGAAGACATAACTTCATTTGCTCAATCTATCGAGAGAACCAATATAAACGTTTGATCTGTTACCATACACCAAGTCTTATACATATCTTGAGTCCATCTGTCACTGATGTCTTTTGGAGATGCGGAGTGCTGGTGGAAACTCTTAAACAACTCTTCTGGACCTGCACATGTACCCATTCTGGATCAGAGTTAGAACCTTGATCACTTAAGTTTTGAATCTCAAATTATCTTTAAACCCCGTACTTTTCTTTTTTTTTTTTTTATAAATCTATATAAACCATAAAAGTAAGAAAAGTGGCCGTTGGGACTGCTCATGCACATAACTGTACTGATGGTAGCTAGTACTAATGTTGGTATATGGTATAATAAGTCCTTACACAATCTCTGTATTAGATCCCTTCTAGAGTGAAAGACTCCACCTAGCACAACAGTTTGCTCACTGTTACTCCTTTCTTTTACCCTACCCCCACTGCCCATTGTCTGTCTTTTTTGGTTTATCATGTAAGGCCTCCCTCACACAGGTGTTTGCAGAAATGCAGCGTTTTTCAACACTGCGTTTACTGCAGATTCCGCCCGGTTTCAGCAACGCTGCTGTTAAGACAAAAATCAATACTCGCCTAAATGGTGAAGTTGCTGTCCCTGGCACCGCTGCCGGGACCTTATGAAGCCGGCCGATTGCTCTGATTGGCTGAGCACCTCTGAGTGACAGCCGGCTGAGCCAATCAGAGCTAGCGCTGGATGCGTCCAATCACAGCCATTCAATGAATGAATGGCTGTGATTGGACACTTCCAGCGCTGGCTGTGATTGGCTGAGAGGGCTGTCACTCAACGGCGCTCAGTCACTCAAAGCAATCTCTCTCTGTAGGCGGGGACTTCTAATTTCCGTTGCTAGCAAGAGATCCTCGAACAGCTGACAAGTCCCATAAGCGCCACCGGGGACAGTAACATCACCTGTAAGGTGAGTATTGATTTTTTTTTTACTGAGCCAGTGTAGCTAGGGCGTTTAGCGCTTCCAAAAGCGCGGTACCAAGTTGTGCCGCATTTTCGGCAGCGCTAAAACCGCTGCCAATTCATTTCAATGGGCAACACAGGGCTGAAAACGGCCAAAAATAGGACATAGCTGTCAAAGCACAGCGTTGAAGATGCTGTGTTTTCTGCCCTGTGTGAGCAGCCCCATTGAAATGAATGGGAGCGTTGTACAGTATTTAGCACAGTGCTGAAAGAGCAGCGCCAAACGCTGTACAAAAATGCCTGTGTGAGGGAGGCCTAAGTACTTTTTGCTTTTTTCTTTGTTTCTGCCTTGGTCTTCAGCTACCACACCTCAAGTGTTCCTCTAAACACTAATTTGCCCAACAGTCAGGCCATGTAAAGGGGCCAACATATGAGAGAACGCTTGCTACTCTTCTGCACATCTCCCCATGTAAATCGAAAGACGTGCAGCTGATCAATAGGGCTGAACTATCTTAACGATCAGTCGTAACCATAGAGCAAATAATCTGCTCATCAACGTGATGGTAATGCTTGTTGTTGATCAGTAGTAGTTGGCAGGGGCAGATTGTCTGCCTGTGTAAAAGGACCATAAGTTCTCGGGTTGGACATTCTCATGCTTTATGCTTAGATTGCTATGTTTAGGGTACCTTTACATTGGACTACTGTCAGGTACTTAAAGGGATTCTGTCATTAAAATAAAAAAATGTATACTCACCTGCACTCTGCCCTCCATCCCTGTAGAGTGTAACCTGTGAAAAAAACAAAGCTAACTCACCTAATCCCTTTGTTGTTCTTCTCTCTGCTGTTTACGTGGTGCGTGAGGGGTTGGCTCCTGCGCGCTCTCGTCGACGTGGCCATGTCTATCCTCTGCCGTCCTCGGTGAGTCCTCGGCGAATGCGCAAGCGTGCCGGGAAGGGGGCACATGCGCACTTGCCGTCGACTCTCCGAGGATGACAGAGGTTACATGGGGCCAGACCAATCAGTGGGCGACGCGTCACTTGTGATACGTTGACCACTGACCCGGGTGGCAGGAACTGTCGCCCGGCATGGTCGGAGAACTGGTGGAGGCTGGAACTTTGCCAGCTTCTGCCCTGCAATCGGACGGCTGCCGTAGGAAAAGAAGAGCAGCAGCCCCCTGGTTTCCGGCCTCGTAAGGCACAGGTGAGTATGAATTTTTTGTTTTTTTCTGACAGATCCCCTTTAAGCACCTGACAGTCATCCCAGAGACCATCACTCTTGTTTTTAGATAAATGCTTGCCTGTATAAGTGAATTGAAAACCAAGTGACTCCAACAAGTGAGCGATTGTCGTTCAGTTGCCCTGTTGGGTACAGAGTTTAGGCCTCATGTCCACGGGTGGATTTGATTTGCCGAATCACCGTGGGCATCCGTGGGAGTTGGGCAAATCAAGCTGCCTATAGGGATGCATGGGAGTCCACAAATTAATTAAAGTATGCAGATTTGATTTGCAGACCTTCTGGTCCGGAAAACAAATCGCAGCATGTTCCATTTCTGTGCAGATCTCGCACTTATGGCTTTCATTGAAGTAAATGGAAGCTGTCCGATCCGTGGCACACCCACAGCTGACACTACAGACGTGCGCTGGATTTGCGGGAAAGCGGGAGTTAAAAAAACAAAAACGTATATTGCGCATGCACGCATTGTGTTCGCACGTATCCACAATGCAGAAGAAAGAAGACTCAGACAGGTGAAAAAATGTCCTTGGCCGCAGGCAGAATTGGCTCCCACTGTGGGCTCCTGTGGCCGGAATCCGACCCGCTCGTGGCCTTACATAGGCCGATAGTCCTACCTTAATTGCTAATTTGAGCTATGAATGACACATTCCCTAGCCTACCATCAAGGCGATGGGTCATACTCTTTTCTCTGCTCTTCCTTGAGCCCTACATCTGGGGGGTTTGTTGGGGTTGCTTGCCTTAAACCTGCGGAGTTAGAAATAGTACTGGGGTTGGAAACTAGCTCTATAGCTCGTCTGCTAAAAATCATGCACAGCGCCCAAAAGTGCATTTAAATTAGGTCAGGAGAGTTAGACTCATATTGATGTCGTATCTCTACATCAATGACCTTAATGCGAGCACTTTAGGTTGGAATCTAGCACTATAGCCCATTTTGCCTGCTTAAAGTGCATTTAATTGGGTCAGGAGATCTGGACACACATTTATGTCTTATCTCTATATCGACGACCTAAATTCTAGCTCTGGTACGCTAACTACTCTATATATACCTAATGGAGTATCTTATTTGTGCATGATAAGCACTATACCATCTTTTTAGCGGACAGATATTTTAGAACAGTGTCCTCCCAATATTCTCGGTGCTTGGTCTGCTCCAATCTCATGCTTGTATCGACTCGCATATTGGGAAATAAAGACATCTAATTATGTACCTCTATATATCATCTAGCTATTGAGCGTAAGCACTTAATCTAAGTACTCTAAATTAGAGGAATCTACTTTGGTAGGCCCCTAACCGTAAGAGCTATCTTAATGCCCCAATTGAGAGTATAGAACTCTTTCATAACAGGGACATCTATCCCGGTTACGATATCGATCATCACATAAGTTCTGCTGTACCCCTATTAACCTTAGATACAGCTTTTCCTAATCAGACTGATGTTCTCTCAGGGATATCTGATTCTTTCTACCTTTGAATTTAAAACTCAAGTACTGTATCTCCTGATGATCCAACAAATCAATGGTGAAACGCGTAGAGTATAAGTACTGACTAATACAGGAACCTAAACGGTGATCCTGTCTTGTCTATATACACAACAATTTAGGACGCTCAACTTTGGAGTCTAAGTTCTGATCACTGATAGTGAGAGTGTCTTAGTACCAACCATCACAAGTGAGAGTCTAAATGGTGACCCTGTCTTGTTCATACACAGAATAATTCAGGTTTCTTAGCTCCTATACTGAATCGTCCTTTGTTCTCTTGAATCCATCTTGGGTAGAGTGTTCTGTTATCAAAAAACATCCTTTTTATCTTCTATCAAGTATAAAATAACTCCAGGCCCCTATCCTCCTATAACTAACTGGTGTTTGGAGGAACCTGGTTTATGTGTGTTGTCTTTGTAGTGCCCAGTATATGTGTTTTAATATATTTAATAAAAATACATTTTTAGTGTTAGTCACGTCTGTGAATCCAGCAATAATTTGCAGTTTGTGACTGCTCATCTAATCATTTGTCTCAGAATTCACTTACCATTCTCGCAGACATGACTGCTGAGGCTGGTGATTGGCTTGGCTATCATGTTACCAGTCCAGCTGCTTCTGGGACCGGACCCGGACCCATAGTGTTGCGCCCATCCTGTTTTATCCCATTGGGGTTGTCCTGCAGTGTTCCCAGTTCTGGGTCTAATAAACATGTTCCAGTCTTATCAATAACAATGAGTTGAACCTCCTTCTGGGGCTCTTGAGAAAAACTGGATGAACTCAGTTCTGTACTTTACGAGCTCTGAATGTGAATAAACCTTTTGGCTTCCGGTGCAATAGTGGTGCTTGTGGAAATTATTTCCTTATTTGATATTCACTACACGGTTCATAAAGGGTCACTCTCAAGACAAGTGGCCAAAAATTAACTTTCTCTTTAAGAGTTTCCAAGAAACTCGCGGACATCAGCCTGGGTGGTCCAAATGGTTCCTATTTGTGGCAGTTGACCATTTTCTTCTTTTTTTTGTTTCTGTTTTTACCTACAAGCAAATGTTACATTAGTTTGCTCTGTCTTTTGGCCTTTTAACATAGCAGCAAAGGAAATAAGGTTGTCATGTGTAAAAGAATGCATTGCTTTTTTTTCCGTCTATGTGTGTAATTCACTTACTCTTTATTATTCGGATTGCACGCACATGCCAATGCGTTACACACCAGAAAACTATGTGGTTCCATCTCAAGGAACGAGCCTTTCCCTCCACCGGCCAGGGCCACTTTCTCCTGGATTCTTTGTCTGACAACAGCATCTTTATTACATAACCTGTATTTTCATTAGCCTGTACTTGGCTCAGGAAAAAATGCATCCTTTGACTTGAGCCGAATACCTAAAGCACATGGTCAGAAATGTAATTTTAGGGGGAAATGATTAGTGCTGGCGTGCGCTTGAGCGATGCAGTGTCTGAATTTCTCTCTTGTTTGAAAAGCCAGCTAAAATGTAAGCTTGGCAAATGAAGAGACAGATATGGCACTGGAGACGTTCGGGAGAATATTTATACGGAGCTGGGGAAGGATTTTGTAATGAGTAACGACTTTTTACTAGACTGGCCGTTATTTTGTTAAGGCAATATTTCCTGTTCCTACTCACAAGTGTGTGTGTGGAGCTTGACCTTCGTGCAGTGGCATGCTTCACCCACATCCTTACCAATTTTGTGATAGCTTCAAGATGAATCACAGCTCGAAAATCAAGATGTTAACATGCCAGACATGCATTCATCTCAAGTCATACATGCAGACTCTGCTTTTCCAAATGTTTCCCAAATGTGATATTTTGATTCAGTCAAAAAATAGTTTATGCTTTTTGTGACTCTTTGATTCCTGTATATATCCTATGTTGCTAAAGGAAAAATTCCACGCAACACATGGTTTTATATTCACGGCAACAACTCCCCTCCTTAGATGCCAATTAGATACAAGTTGAAAAATAAATTGTATAAAACTTAATTACAGGGAATGGATCGCCTAGATTTTTTTTTTTTACTAATTTAAACCAGGTACTGAAACACTTTTTTTTTTAATAATACATTTTTATTTTCTGGGTTATAATAGTTTTTTTTTTAAATTTTTCTATTCTGGTGCAGCCATCTTGCCTAAGCAGCTGCTCTACTGTGTTAACAATAGTTCAGAGAACTACTTTACAACAGCTGCACGGACTATAGGATTCTGTAGGTTGGAGAGTGTTGTTGGAATGCTTTGTGACTTCATTGTGCTGGGAAGGGGAGGAGGTGAGCTGTGAACATTACACATTGTCAATGGTGGATCTTTGGGTTAACTGCCTTCAGTTTTACAATTGAGGTATTACATTTCATTGTGATCTTGCCAGGGATATTGTTTTTGGAAGAAAAAAAAACATTTTTTTTATAACCTTGGAAATCAGTGGCATAAGCCTAGAATCTGTGATGGACCCAAAAGTTCTTCATTGTTAGATTCTGGTTGGTTTGTTTGTTTAAAGGATTACTTTGCAGCAAATGGCTGTTGACTCTACATTTTAGACTGTCCCTTGTCCACTTTCCTGCACAAGTTAAATTTGAGTTATTTTCATGTGTATTCAAAGCCCTGACAATATCTTGTGTACAACAAATTAGAATGTTACTGTAAAAGAAACCGCACCAAACTTAGCAAAATTGTGCCAAAATTTTGGCTGATTTTTTTTTTTGGTGTAAACTAATAGGCGGCATAAACTTAGACTGAATAGTCTTAAAATCTGACGACTTGACCATCCAGTTGTGATCAATCTGGAGCATTTTAAGACATATAAGTATTTTGGCTATATCAATAATACTTTGGTCTCTATAAAAAGTTTCTTTTATAGTAACCCTTTATTACAATATTTCTTAATTTGTATCCTTTCCAAATTATGTTTTATTGATTTTTTTTTCTCATATTATTGTGTAACATTTACTCTTCATACACAGGCAATTGAAAAGCTACAAGCTGGTGATCTTGCCACAGATGCTGTTACCGCAGCTCTGGTGGAGTTAGAGGTATGTGTGATTATATATGATTTAGTACATCTGATTTATTTACTCTATAGTACATTGGATTTAAATGCTATACAGTAATCGCAATGGAAAAAAAAATCTAATTGATATATCAAAAAAATCCAGAATTATGGAACACAAGATGGGCAATAGAACATCCATGATGTGTTTTTAACTCTTTCCAATCCACTGTCTGACCTGTGAAGACATTATGGTTTAAGGCTGTACAGCTCCGATGTTGGGTGATGTCCATTGGGGGTTCTCTTCCTGTATATTGCCAGCCTCCCTGCTGTCGGATCCTATCCAATGTGTCACCTTATGCAGTATTGGCTTTAGCCAGCATATAGCGCAGTTGTATAACGGCAGAACAAGAGTAAGCCCCCTAGGAAAACCAGGATCCAAATTGGACTGGAAAGGGTTTAGTAACACATTTATTGATATAATCACTCCATCACATGTCAGATATTGTTACTGTGCCAGACAAAATTGTGTAGTCAACTACGTTATTATGTCCAGCACTAATTCCAGAAAGGAAGAAGAATTCTGCTCAAGTGCAGACTGTACTGGTTTCTGTTTGACTAATGAAAGCCTATGGTTCCCTCTGAAGCACGTTTTCAGGGATTCAGACAGAACCCCAGGACGTAAAGTAAAACACATTCTGAACAGGCCCTAAGGCTTGTAATTTCAATCGTTTGTCTGTTTTTCGCTGTATAGGATTCCCCTTTTACAAATGCTGGAATGGGTTCAAATTTGAATCTACTGGGAGAAATCGAATGTGATGCCAGTATCATGGATGGAAAGTCTTTAAGTTTTGGAGCAGTGGGATCATTGAGTGGTATGGTTAATGTTAATTATTTACTTTGTCCTGTAAAGCATGATATATCTTTGTGTGTTCCTGTAAAGCATGATATGTAAGGGTCTAATCCTCTGTAAAATTCTATTTTACAGATTTCAAATAATTCTAAGAGCCATAGGAATTAAAAGGGGGTTATCCAACCTTCTAAAATTGATGGCTTATCCTCAGGATAGGCCATTAATATCTGATCAGTCCACCACTCATGATCCCTGCCGACTACCTATTCAGTGTATAGATCGTGCTTGTACTGCAAATCGCCCTATTATTGACTGTCTGGTATACCCTGCTTCGCCTGAGTTAATTTGGTACAGATGTTTATAGTTGTTTGCGTGGACAATTTTATGAAGTCATGGTTACTTCAGACGAACTGCGGAATAAAATATGTATACATATAGAGGAGCGTAAGATTCTCCTCAGACTGCATGTACCAATGTCATTCTGCAGAATGTGCCACCCCTTCCCATTTTCCTCACTTTTTACCCTTAAAGGTAACACCGATTTTTATTCAAATTTACCCCCAGACTGGAGGTTGCAGCCCATTCTTAGCCTTAAAGGCATTTTCCATCCCTGCAGTCCATGGACGCTTCCTTAGGCACTTTACAGCCTTTCAATATATACACACAGAGGTCAGTTAGATTCTCCTCAATATATACACATAGAGGTCAGTTAGATTCTCCTCAATATATACACACAGAGGTCAGTAAGATTCTCCTCAATATATACACACAGAGGTCAGTTAGATTCTCCTCAATATGTACACACAGAGGTCAGCTAGATTCTCCTCAGTGTATACCCACAGAGGTCAGCTAGAGTCTCCTCAGTGTATACCCACAGAGGTCAGTTAGATTCTCCTCAGTGTATACCCACAGAGGTCAGTTAGATTCTCCTCAGTGTATACCCACAGAGGTCAGTTAGATTCTCCTCAGTGTATACCCACAGAGGTCAGTTAGATTCTCCTCAGTGTAGACCCACAGAGGTCAGTTAGATTCTCCTCAGTGTAGACCCACAGAGGTCAGTTAGATTCTCCTCAGTGTAGACCCACAGAGGTCAGTTAGATTCTCCTCAGTGTAGACCCACAGAGGTCAGTTAGATTCTCCTCAGTGTAGACCCACAGAGGTCAGTTAGATTCTCCTCAGTGTAGACCCACAGAGGTCAGTTAGATTCTCCTCAGTGTAGACCCACAGAGGTCAGTTAGATTCTCCTCAGTGTAGACCCCCAGAGGTCAGTTAGATTCTCCTCAGTGTAGACCCCCAGAGGTCAGTTAGATTCTCCTCAGTGTAGACCCCCAGAGGTCAGTTAGATTCTCCTCAGTGTAGACCCCCAGAGGTCAGTTAGATTCTCCTCAGTGTAGACCCCCAGAGGTCAGTTAGATTCTCCTCAGTGTAGACCCCCAGAGGTCAGTTAGATTCTCCTCAGTGTAGACCCCCAGAGGTCAGATAGATTCTCCTCAGTGTAGACCCCCAGAGGTCAGATAGATTCTCCTCATTATACAAATAATTTCCCCAGGCTTTATGGTTTCTCAGAAAAGAACTGTGTCATGAATCATGGATTTTTACAGTTTTTCATGCTTAGAATTGAATATTGAAGTTGCTATTCAGGACCTATTTAGTTCCTTAATAGAATGGTTGTGCCAAATTTCTGGTTGGTATGACACCAGGAAGTTAGAGAATTAGATCAGGTACATAAGGGTGCCAATACTTTTGCACTTGGCATTAAATATTAAAGTTGTGACCCCTTTACTTTTCCTATTTAGGACCTAAAGAATGGTCGTGCCAAATTTCACGCTTATACGACTTTGGGAAGTTAAAGAATTAGTCAGTGAGGGCTTTCACCTTTTATAGATAGATCGATATAGATGGGGGCCTTTCTGAGTACTACAGGCTTTTCCCATTGAAGTGAATGGGACAAGCCTGTAGTACTCAGAATGGATGCTGTCAATAACATTGCATTTTTAGTAAGAGCACAATCATGTACAAGATTAAACATTGAAGAGGCATTCGTGCTCAATAAGCTGATCGGCGGGTATCACGAGCGGTGGATCCCAACCAATCACATATTGAGCATTTTAATTTTGGCGCTGCAAAAAGTGTAATCATTATAAATTATGAGGGTTTCAAAGTATCTAAAGGGGTAAATAGCAGTTGATATTGACTATTATATGGCACTATGAATGGGCTACAATTGACCCATTTATACATTAAGTGGAAAGAATCTATTTTGTCCAGGTTAAACTTGTAAAGAATTGCCATAATACAGATTTATTCCATAGGAAGTCTTCACCACCAGTCCTTCAGAACGTCTTTAGGTCAGAACTGCCTGAAGTGATAATCTGTCGAGTCTGTCAGTTTGCAGAAGCAACAAGTAAATTAGAAAAAAGACCAGTGTGCCAAGGATAAAAGTTTCTGATATTCTGGCTGTGGCTCCTGAGCTACTTGCTCAAATTATCTGCACAGTTTTGACGTAGAAATTGTCTCTAGTTTCGGAACCGTACTTGAGCCGGTGAGCATTACTAAAACATGAAAGTTTTAAAATCAAAATAATTTCTAGACAACCTGTATGACGACCGTGTAAAATATCTCCTTATATAGAGGAAGGGCCGCTGTACCTAGCAGTAAGAGTCCAACCTCAGTATGACATTATCCAATGATACAATAGCATCACCATATGGAGGTACCAAAATTGCTGTTCCGTGCGGCTAAAAAATTAGTGTAGCTCTGAACTCCAGTGTGCTATCATGTCGTATGAGGCGGTTTGATTCGTAGTTTTACAAGTGTACGGCAAAAAAAAAAAAGTAAATGGTGAACATTTGAAAATTTGTGGTGTATTTTTTTTCGTAAAATGTCATGATATATAGCTAATAAATTGCTTCAAAATTATCAAAAAATCATTCAAGAGGATAGAGCGGCTCGTGAGAATTACAAAAAGTCCTAAGATCACTAATGCCGAACATCAAAAGGCTTATGGGGAACGTCTCAAAGTTAAGGCAGCCAAGTGTCACGTCTCCAGCTCTGATTTGGAAATGCTGCTGTTTGGGGGTTTACTCAGAGACTACAAAAGAGATCAGTGAAAACATGATAGTTGATACCCAAGTGCCCATCATGCTAGTTGGAGATTTCAAGAACTATGCCAAACTGACTTTAAATTTCTTGAGAATGCATTTTAATCTAGATGATCTGCCCATAAAACTCTCCCACAACTCTGGGTGGTACAAATATAGATTTAACTTTCACTCGGAATATTGACGTGGATATGTTACTTCTCATATCACAGACCCGTTATACATCCACTTGATTTGGAAGATTTGGAAGATGTGGAAATTTGTTTAGAATTAAGAAATAAAATTTCAAAAATAAAATTTCAGTCCTATATAGACTATATATTTTATTTCGACAATACCTATCATGCGGTTCGTATTCTGCAGCCGTGACACAGTCCTTTTTTTTTTTTTCCCCCCCCTTCACTGCTGCTGCAGTCGCTCCTTCCTTCAGTTCCAGAAACTGCAATTTTCCCAGCTATAAACAACTGCTAAAGTCACTTCCTTTCAAAAATGATTTCTCTCTTAACTAGAAGGGTGCCATTTCTACTTGTGGAGGGCATCGGGTTAGCATAGGGAGTCTTCTAGGCCATGCAGTGCTGCTCTGGGGAGAAAAAGGATGCAAGTTAGCTGTTTTATAAAAAAGGAAGACTATAGGCCCATTTACATGCCAAGACAATCTTTCAAACGATTAAAAGATTTACAGTTTTAGCGATCATTCTGCATGAAGTATTAATGGACACTAATGTCCATTAACACTTGATCAGCTTCATTTGCGTGTAAAAGGGCATCTGGGAGCTGTTTGCAGAGCCCAGCATGTGGGCTGGGGTACTCACACAGCTGCATTGTTCTCACATGGGCTGTCGGCAGAATACAATGCAATCTCCCAGCACACGCTGAGAACACAGCCTGCGGTCTGCGTTATCTCTCTGCAGCTGAATGATGGATTTTATTCTCACCTTAAAATTATTGTTCAGCCGAAAAGTGCACGATGGCAGCGTTTACACTCAATGAGTATAGCTAATTTGCGGTTGCTTGATCGAATTGTGGGCGATAATCGTTGCGTGTAAAGCAACATTATCTCTCTAGTGATATATTTTGGAAAGTAGCTATCCTATAAGTCAATGTCCAACTCTTTCAACTGTCCGTGCAATAACTGAATAACTAGGGAAACCAAACTAGAATCTCTTCCATAGGAAAAAGAACTTTGTTTAAATCTCACCGATTTGCTGCTACTGAAAATGCTGTGCAGACCATGGAAAACTGACTGTTTTTCTTTTTGGCATTCTTATTTAATTTGACCCAGTGTGCCTATATGTTTTTATGTAGTGAGTTTGTATGTGTATATGTGTGTGTGTGTGTATGTATATGTATATATGTGTGTGTGTGTATATATATATATATATATATATATATAAAATTTGTGCATAGCGAGTGTATCTGATTACAAAATACATGGGTGGACTGATTTCATTTGTCTCCCAGAGGTGATTTTTATTCCCAGCCATACTCTGTTGTTAATCTCTTTACTGAATCTGATTCTAGGGGATCTCCACAACCCTTTACTTCTAATAGTATAAAGAGGTTAAAAAGACATAAAATGGGTCCAACAAATGTAAGCTGATTTTTGTATGATGAAAAATGATACTTTTCAGGTTGTTTGCTTGCAGTCATTCAAGAAAATTGTCATTATTTTAAAGGGGTATTCCCATCTCCCCTTTTTACCTCCAGCAGTGTGTGTGGTCGACTTCTTCTCTCTTTCCCCTGGGCTAGATTTTGCCTTCTAAATGGCAGCTCAGACCAGGGACACTGTGCTGACATCATTGCACCGCAGGGCTGAATATGAGCTGCTAGCAGAGTGTTTCGCAATATCGTCAGCATAAAAACCTGCCTGCATGGTGCAACTAGCCATAGTAATAGTTGCCTCATTTCCCCCTATTCCCTCACTGTTTGGTTTTCTCCGTTGCTTATCATTACATTACATGCCGTACAGCAAACTGGTGTGCAGCAACTATCTTGTAGACTGTTCTCCATATAATTTATGTATATTGAAAAGAGTCGAACAAGCAGGCACCCTATGACAGTTTGGTAGCAACAGGGGGGTTGTCGAGCGGTTTAGGTCAATAGGAAGACATTGCGCATTGTAAGAAGTCTTCCTAGTTGAGATGAATATCACCACATGGGCCTGACGGGAGCTTGGTGTGCATGCCCTAGCCAATGAGTAAAGAAATTGCTCGAAAGAAACTACACAAAAGTGGCCATCGCTGCTGGATGGTGGTGGTGTCCATACCCCATGGCAGTAAAGAAAGAATATACAAATAGAAGATGATCAGGAGAATGGAGCACTTATGAAAAAAAAACCTTATGGGTGAGTTATTTTTTACAATTGGAGCTCATTTTAAACTGGAATACACCTTTAATTCCAGGGGCTTAATATCTATCCTGGTCACAAAACCACAACAGATTGTCACTGCAAGCATAGATCTTAAAAACCATCAGAAATTTTTGCAGAAAGTATATTCGTATCTCAGGAAATTCATATAGCGAAAAAACTTTATTTCCTGAAACTAATAATTCTTTTAAAAAGTTCAAAAAGCACATTTTAAAGGCATCCGTCACAATAAACGTGATGGAGGTTTTCCTTTAAGTAGGTGTAATCTTCATCTCTTTTTGTGTGTTTTATAAGCTGTGCGTAAACTTGATTTCACCCCACATTATCCTTCTTGAACAAGTTCCATGTTCGAGTTAGCTGGAATCAGACGAAAGAGCAGAGTATTAAACAGTTGTTCCTTCATTGTGAACGGTTTCGATAAATTGAGTTGCTACACAGGTTCATAGAGGTTTGGAAGAGATCTATATGCATGATGTCAGTGAGAATAATCAGGAAATGAAAACATGGCTGAACCTTCTAATCCTTAATAAAATTGAATTTATTTAGTAGGCCCCATTTGAATTCGTTCACCTTTACTTTTGGCCCCGACTGCATTTGCATTGGTAACTTAAATAGAAAAAAAAAAACTTAGCGCAGCTGATATAGCGGAGATTCAGTTCTGATATATTAGATTTACATACATAAGTTAATTTAAGAATGATGAAGTTTAGTATTTCTTATACTTTAGCATATATTTCTTTTTGTCATTTTTCAGGAATAAAAAATCCAGTTCTGGCGGCAAACAAGTTATTATTTGAAGGACAAAAGGGAAAACTCTCTGCTGGCAGAATCCCACCCTGGTAATTATATTTCTGTGTTTCTATGGAGCTTTAAAGCAATGTCTACTCTGAAGTGAAATACCCCTAGAAAATCATGCTTTTCTGACCACCAACAATAATGAAGTATTCAAAGAGCCCGCTAAATTAGATACCACATTACTTTATCTGTTTTCTAATTGATTTTTTAAAAAACTTTTTTATCCTACCACAGTTTTGTGCATTTTAAGGCTGGGTTCACACGGGGCGGATTCCCGGCAGAAATTTCACGGTTTGGCCGCAGTGAAAAACCGCGAGATTTCCACTTAGCCGCGGGTTTTGAAGTGGTCTGGCTGCTCGCTCTTCCACTGCAGTCGGCGCTCCCATAGAGAAGAGCGCGGCCGCAGCGGAAGAAGAAAAAAAATGAACATGCTGCGGCTGGCAAATCCGCGCTGCCGGCTTCTGCCAGCTTTGCCACGGCGGATTCGCCGTCCCGTGTGGACGAGATTTTTTGTGAGAAATCTCGTCCACATGGCTAGCTAATCCCGGGATTAGCGGCTGCAGGCGGATTTGCCGCGGCGAAATTCCGTCCGGAATTTCCGCGGCAAATCGCCCTGTGTGAGCCCAGCCTAAGACTTGATCCCTTATTTTAAAGATCCCTAAAAAACAATTCTAACCACATATTCCCAGTTCTAAGAACTTGTAAAAAATGTATTTAATAATGTGTGAGTGTTATTACTAGCTTTAATACATAATAGGCCGCCTGTCCACAGTGGATTTTACATTGCGTGATCCGAGGCGATAATCCACACGCGAATCGAGCATGAAATGCTTTCCATAGGATACTTATGGAAAACGCAGCCCGCTGTCTATGAGCGGAAATGCATTGCAATTTTCCACTCGTGTGATAAAAATCACGGCGTGGCTCGCACCTTATAGGACGAGGAATTACCTGAGGGAATAATTGAGAGCTGGAACACTGTGAGAAAAGCTGTATCAAACGAAAGGTGTCGGAAAACTTACTTTAAGATAGTTCACGGGACAATTTAGGGGTTTGACGAACCACAGAACCCTAATAGTCCAACAAGGCTACAAGCATGCCCATAGGACGGGGATCCAAAAACTGGTGAGGAAAAGTTATATTGTTTGATCTATAATTTTGATGAATATTAGGATATTCAAGGGAAAGGGAATAATAAAACAATGAAAGACATAAGTTTGAGCTAGATCTCTTTATTTGTAGAAGCTACAAAAACAACAATAGTTAAATTTGAGAATGCAACTGTATATTGTTATTTTTTTCTATAAAATAAAACGCGTTTTATGTTTTTATATGTGGATTTTCTATATTATTTGCTCTTGTATGTATTTCATGAAAATTCCAATAAAAAGGGTTTAAAAACAAAAAAAATTGTGACATTCTGCGATTTGCCCCGAATCTACGCATTGAAGTTTCCACTGAAGTCAGTCCTGCAATAAATTGCAATGACTTTAAATGTTCTTCCGCTGCGGAAATCCGCTTGCGAAATCTGACCCGCCTGTGGACAGGCGGCTAAAGCTTCTACTCCACTTTAAAAAATAAAATACTGCATTAAACTTAAAGGGTGTGCAGTTAGGAGACAGCAAGACGGTTAATTTTGCACTTCTTCTAGAACAAAAATGCAGAAACAAAAGCTAATTTTTTATATCTACATCTCCCATACAGACTTTTGTGTCTCCATGGTAACAGACTACAAACAAACCTTGTGTAGTCTGTTCATGCAATCATGCTACTTTCTATTTGTCCCCCACTACTAATACATTTAGCTAGGAGAGGAGGCATATTGCAGTTTAAATGCAGGATCAGACTTCACAGGGTTTGTTTGTAGTCTGTAATCATGGAAACGCATCATTCTGCACAGAAAACATTATGACTGTTTGCAGAGTTGCTATTTTTCTCATTTCTAATGCATTAGAGCAATAATAAAAAGAAAAGGTTGTGAATAGAGATGAGCGAACGTACTCATTTAGGGCGATTTCGCAATCGAGCATCGCTTTTTTTTCGAGTAACTGACTACTCGGGCGAAAAGATTCGGGGGGCGGCGTGGTGGAGCGGGGTGTAGCAGTGGGCAACGGGGGAGCTCTCTCTCTCCCCCCCCCACTTCCCTCTGCAACCCCCCGCTCACCCCTGGCGCCCCCCGAATCTTTTCGCCTGAGTAGTCAATTACTCGAAAAAAAGCGACGCTCGATTGCGAAATCACCCTAAACGAGTAAGTTCGCTCATCTCTAGTTGTGAAGGATGTGTAATTTTTTTTTCTTTTCACTTTGAAATTTAGCCACTTTTTTTATTGTAGGATTTTTTTTTTACAGTTCTAATCCAACATTTTTCTTTTAGAAATTGTGTTTCTTTTTTATCTTCTATTTTGCTTTTGAAATATCAGACAATAATGTTAGTTTCTCTTCTAACATTTGTAAAGCCAACAGATTACAAGTTATTCCATTAATCCACTTTGTTGAAGCAGCAGATGTGTGATCTGCTGTCTCCATCCTGGGAACGTCTTGTTCACCAGTTTGAGAAATATTAATTGCCTCGTCTCTTGTAGTTTATATGGATATTTTTGACATTACTAATTTAATTTGTCTGTTCTGCTTTAGGCAACAAGAGGTTGAAAATCCAAGTTAAGAACAAATGATACTATTTTAGTAAAGATCCTCTGTGCTGTTTTTTAACAGCATTTGGCATGCACTTAGGTTTTTCCTTTTGTAGTGGGGAACAGGGATTTCTTCAAACAGATGACTTTAGTGTTTAGGGATTGCATGCACTGACATTGAAGATATTAGCCAATTAATCCTCTTGTGAACAGACCACATTTCTTTCTGGAAATGTAAGTTTGCTGCTAGATTAAACTGTTTTGTCAAGTTTTATTTTTTCTCTTGCCTGTTACCAACACTACTTTACCAAATAATTTAATGTTACAATACCTTTCGCTTTGATCAAGGCTGCAATCAAAAGACAAAGTATTGGAAAGCACATGATATCATTCTGATGCTTCTGATCTATTGCCCAATTTAAAACAACTGCCAGATTAAAAAAAAAAATACATGAGCAAAGAATTTCTTAGCAATCAGCAGAACGTTCTGAGAAAGCCATTGCAATCGGTTACTAGTAAGAATATTGCATTAACCTTTCCTATATACATAAAACTATCAGTGCGGTCTCTCATGAGGCGGCCAGTGAAAACACAGCTCTTTTTACTTTATGAAAGACTGCTTGATATTTAATATTCCTACAATGGAACCAAAACTCAGATTGTTCCAAAATAAAATGAACAAAACATGGGTCGACATATGATATAATGTTCCCACCTCTTCAGGTTTGGGTATAATGAATGTTTTGCTCATATGTGAAATAAGAATATTACCGAACTTTGTCCATATCTCCGTTCTAGAAGGGTTGTCTTAGGATAGGCCACCAATCTTCAATCGACAGGAGTCTGACTGCTATGATTCCCTGCCGATTGCTGTGAACGAAGGAATGTCTATTGTAGGTAATGGTCACAACAGTTGGATACTCACCAATTGGGCAATAGTGCCACTAGCATCTGTAATAAGACGGCACTATTGAAGGGGTGGTGTCATTAGAAGGTAACGCAGTAACAGAGAACATAGTGTTATGTGGGAGAGCTTCACAATCTGCAATTCTTAAAAACAAAACAAAAAAAAAAAAACATAGGGTACAGAATAACCATCATCGTCTGCAGAGTTGGCTATGCCATGAAACTATTGCCTGATCCATACATCGTAACAGAAATCCAGGTCCAAGAGACAAGACATACAGATCCAGGCGGCTAGTGAAGTAAACTATAACATAAGTGTGACAATCAGCAACCTAGAACCAAAGAACTTGAGTATATAGGAAGGTGGATGAGAAAATTCGAAGACAAATAAAAGGGAGAAAGAGGGAGAAGGGAAAGAAGAGAGAGCGAGAAAAAAAAAGAGGGAGAATCACAATATGAAGACGCTCACCCACGGTAGCAAAGGAGCCCAGCAAACTTATCAAGCTATAGGACCCTGGAACTTTGAAAGTCAGTAGAATTCATGAACTCTAGCCAGGGTTGCCACACAACTAGGAATTTCAAATTGACCCCTGCACTTTCCATAGCCAGCTCATGGCATTTGTCATAAGGAAGATATCTCCAGCTGCCATTTTTCCATACCAGGAGTAGAGCGCTAGTGTCGTGCAATGACAGGCCTGACCACTATCAGGCAGTTCCACAACAAACTCCGCTTTTGTGATTTCAAAAGCTCCCAGAAGAATAGAATGTGATCTGGGGAATATTGTCCACCCTCCTCCAATTGATGCTGTGAGAGAAACGATGGTGTCTGTTGAATACCATCTTGTTTCCCTTCCATTGCCTACGTGACACACTTATTTTGTTCAGAAGATTACAGGGCCTGAAGAAGGACCAAAAGCTGCAACTGACCTTCACACACAATTGTGTAGCCAGACAGCTGAATAAATATGGACTTTGTTTTAGAAATATCCTAACAAATAGAACTTTTTACTTTATTTCATCTTCTATACGTATATTTAATTATGTAAATCTTAACTAAGCTCAGGAATGCTTAAAGATTGCCAGCTCTCTGAGGTCCTTAATTGGTAAACAGCGCATGACCAAAAGACTGAAGTCTCTGTATGCGCTAACGGGCGTAACAAGTTATGCATATGTTAGATTAGGTGACTTTTGGTCACCTGACTTCAATGTATTTGTCTTAAAAGACTATAAATTCTTTGGCTATTTTACAATAAACGGAATCATTCGTGATTTACACAAATCAGTATATGTGACCTGTGATCCTCCGAGCATTTTGTATTAAACCTTAATTTGGAACAGTAAGAATACACATATCTCACTACATTGTGCTAGCAATACTGTAAAAGATGGAAAATACCCTGTCCCAAATGGGCTTTAGGCCTCCTTCACATGGGCGACACCACATCGCTGCGATATCGCACCGTGTCACCGTACGATATCGCTGCGATTTTCTCTCAGCAATACCGCGATTTTTGTAGCGCTACAAAGTTGCATGTAACGCTACAAAATCAGGCGACTTTATAACATCTGCTACTGTCAAAGTTGCATCGCATCGCATGCAAACCGCATTTTCGTGCGATGCAATGCAACAGAGAGGAAGGCTCCATAGGGAAACATGGGCTACAAAACCTAGCGTGTCGCGGGCATATCGCCGGACCAGCGAGGTTTGTGTGTCGTTTTGTAGCATGCTACAAAACATCTCGTGTGTGAAGGAACCCATAGGAAACCATGGGCTTCTCATACATGTGATTTGTAGCATCGTAGCAATGCTACAAAATCGCGCGACTTTGTCGCCCGTGTGAAGGAGGCCTTACATCATAACAACCTCTCCAAATGTGTATCCGTTCCAACAGAGTTCCGACACTGAGGTGTATATGCTATAAAGGCGAGTTGGGTATCTGTACCACCTGGAAAGAATTTTATAGTTTTTCTCTTGAGCATCACAGGCCACGGATAACTTATGAGTGAACAAAAACTCCTGCCAATCCATGCAAACAGCTCATTACGATGGGAGAAAGCTGCAACCAGCTAGGTATTTCCTCTTCAAGTCGCTGCCGGGAAATGTAGTATCGCAGAACAGACATTCAGATGAAAGACCACCCTGTAATACATGGATCACAAAGTTTGTCTGAATAGTCACCTTTCTTATGAAGTGACTCTCCATTGCAGTGGGGGTCCCGAGCAGGGAAAACCTATTTTGTGGTATTCATATGCCTTAATGGAGCATAGGAACAGGTGTTGCCTACTTGGCGCTACCTCTTTTTAATGAACCATATCATAACGTTGACCCTCTGGGTAAAAGCTAACAATTCAGTTTTTCCCGGAGGAATGTTACCAACTAGACCCCCAAAGTTGTACTTGCCTGATTGCTGCCATTTCAGAGATCCATGGGTTCTTCTCACTCCCAGCAGCTGCCATCTCAAGTCTTTAGCAGTGGTTGTCATTTGCTGCATGGGAACCTGTACAAGAAATAACTCTCTGCTCATTCTTGCCAAAAAGGCTCTGGGCTACATAAGGAAATCCAAACAAACATGAGCAGAAAATGAAGCGTTCACACTGATGTTGCCCTGTACGATCGAGCTGTGTACCATCTTGACTATAGCCCCACAGAGATGGACAGGGTAAAAGCCTTTTGTAAAAATAAGTGTAACACATTAAAACCAATTTGGTTGCTTGCATTCGCATACTACTAATTGTAATAAGTACATGCCGTCTTCTTCGAGCATTGTAAATATTTCATTCACGAACAGTGCCAGGTGTGCAAACAATAATGGTTCCCCTTAAAAGTTCCTCTGACTCTAATAAAAATGGTAGTTCAGAAGTAACTGCAGATCATTAGTAAATAAAACTCAGAAACCGTGTGTCAGCACGTTTTGTGTCTGAAGAGACCAGTGTCTTTCCAAAAACATTGGCAGTATTGGCTTTACATTTCATCACTACGCGTTTACGCCAGGAAGAGCAGAGTGCCAGCTTTGGATTTCTGTGCCAGTACAATGACTGACCTGCGCTGTCAACAGTCACTGAGCCCCTATGTCCTGGATCGCTGCGTAGTTAACAGATAATACATCTTTTTAAGAGACGACCTCAGCTTTTTGCTATGCTCCGTAACATTTTGAACTTGTGTATGCCAGTACACATAACTGTGGGATGTTAGACTCTCACAGGGTAAACTTCAGTAAATGCTTGGCTGTGCGATATATCCCAGAATCATAAATCTTTAAGAAACGTAATTCAAAATGTGTTTTTGGAGGATTAAGGCAGAAGACATGTGATAGGGTTGAAATAAACTCAAGAACAGATATTTGCTGATTGTTTAGGCCATGGAAGGGTTTCCATTTGTTCTAATAGCATAGTGGTTGGAAATATGAATACATAGACGCTACACCATCCATACAGTTTGGTAATATGAATTTCGGGAACGTAAATGAGCACATTTTCGACAAGAGGAACCAAAGGGGCCAGGAACTATTGTCAGCCATGTTAGAATGTGTGGAGAAATGTCCATCACTTAATCACAAGTATAAATGCAAATATATGCAACTCCTCCTTTGCATGTGGCATTGGAAAGTTTTTTTAGAAACATTTTTTGCAGGTAAGGTTTGAAATGGAACTTTTTTTTTGGAAAGAATCATTATCCAGTAGTCTGCCCCTGTAGTCTGTTTAGTAGGGTTAAAACCACTGCCAGGTTCCCAATTGGTTGTCCCCATAGAGCAGATAATCTGCCTGTGTACACAGAGGGAACAAACTGACCGACATGTTAATTGTCGGTCAGTAGTAGTTAGCGTGGGCAGATTATTTGCCTGTGTAAAAAGACGCTAAGCAATGCTCTACAAGCTAAACAATTGTTTAAAAGATGTGTAGTTTCCAGAAGTGCCGTTATAGTAGGATACTGCAAAAACAAACACTGATTTAAATAAATCTTGTTATGTGTATAGCACCAACTTATTCCACAGCGCTTTCAGGTAATTTATTTATTACTGCCCCCCCCCCCCCCCCCCCACCAAGCTGGGTACTCATTTTACCGAGCTCGGAAAGGATGGGATGCTTAGGCAACCTTGAGCCGGCTATCTGAACCATGTGGAGTCGTGAGCGAGAGTTTAGGACTGCATTTCTGCTGCCACACGAGACTCAGTGTTTTACCCTAATGCACAACTCTGTAGCCACCATTCTGAGAAATTAATTTCATACTAATTAACCCTTTCTAATCCATTGTCTGCCGTCTTCCTACATTCTGATTGAAGCCTGTGCAGCTCCAATGTTGGAAGATGTCCGGCAGGGTATTCTTACTATATATTGCCGGCCGCTCTGTTGTCGGGGGGCCTCTCCGGCATGTCACATTCTGCAGTACTGGCTCTAGCCAGCAGATGGCACTATTGTATAATGGTAGAAAGAGAAAGCCCCCTATGAAACCCTGAATCCAAAATTGGATTGCAAAGGGTTATTAAACACAAGATAGTGTACTGTAATAATCTCTACAAAACAAATGTCTTCTATCCAGTTTTAGAAACCAATAATTTTCTTAATGTTTTTGTAGGACATCCTTAAATTTTTCTAAACTTCAATTTGTCCTTTTTCTTTCAGCTTTTTAGTTGGAGATGGTGCTTTTAAATGGGCTGTAGACCACGGGATACCAACATGCCCTCAAGACATCATGGCTACAAGTGAGTACATGTATCATACATTATGACTTGGAATTCAATCTACTATTGATTTTTATATCGTATAGGTTTTGGTATTATGGAAATTAAAGGAGTTGTACAAGAATTTTAAGTTAGCCCCTCTTCTCTGGATAGGGGATTACTTGCTGATCAGTTGGTCTCGCTGCTGAGACCCCATCAATCTCAAGAATTAGGGTCCCAAGTTCCCCGTCCTCCCCACTACATGGTTATTGCACCCCCTGCAGTGAGGAGGACACTGAATGAAGCACTGGTTGCAGCATACCAGCACTCCATTCAGTTTCACTGGGACTGCAGAGATGCCCAAGCAGCACCCACTTGAGTGTTATTATCAGTCCATTCAGAGTGAAGTCACTGCAGGGAGGAAGTGACCACTGCAGTGACAGACCAAAGGTACACGGGAGTCCCATTCTGGAGATTGGCATGGTCTCAGCAGTGAGATAGGGGATAACTTGAAATTCTGGTACAACCCCTTAACACCACAGGACATAAGTATACTTCTTTGCTGGGGGCACTCAACCCAAAAGGATGTGAACTTGCTTCCTGTGCATGGTGCTTCGAAGCGAGCCTGCGCCATGCTGCAGCGGGAGCCGGCTCTGACTGATAGCTGATCGTTGAGAACATCGATTCCCGCTCTTAATCCCTTATACGTGATTATCAATGTACATCTAGATGTGTAAAGGGTTCACAAAGGGAGCCAATGCATTATCATAGCTATCAGAGACTTTATGGTTCAATTCCCCTACAGGGATATAAAAAAAAGTGTAATTAAATAAATAGAAAATATAGTGGAAAAAAAATGTACAAACAAAAACCTTTTGTTAACCCTTTCCTATCCAGTGTTGGACCTCGTCCAACTTTGACATTTCCCAGCATAGCACCCACGTCTGGCAAGACCCGACACCTGTTTATAACACCATGCAGAAGAGAAGTTTGTCATCGGAGTTCTGTTCTGCATGTGTGTATTGCAATATGCAAGAGAGAGATCCAACATCGGACCTCTCTCCTGCATACTGTTATATACATAATATACATATGTAGATTATATATAATAAATGTTAGATACATGCACATGCAATATACATATTTACTCACATTTAATCTTCAAAAAAAATTGATAATATCCTCATGACAGGTCATTTTTATGTGTTTCTGTTCCCACCCATCATAAATAAGAGCTTGGGAGTATGCAGGTGGCAGGGGAATTGGATTGGAAAGGGCTAAACATATTTGTAAATGAATTTTTTATTTTTATTTTCAATGTCACGATAAATATTTTCAGAAAATCTTAAAATTCAGCATTTTTCTCACTAACTACTAAGAGTACTTTTACGAGAACTTGCTTCAACAGCTGTTTTGTTTCAGTGAGCTGAAACAAAGCGACAAGGGACTAGTGAACGATTTCTTGCTCACTACCCTGTCAGGTCCCACTTTTACAGGGGACGACAGTTGTTGGAAATCGCTCGTTTGAGCAATATTTTTGGATGATAGTCAACCTGTGGAAAAGCACCCTATGCCTGATAATGGTATGACCTTTCCTGTTCTGTAGACAGAACTTCTTAGCAGTCATTTTTTTATCATCAGGATTACAGTCTAAAGACTTTTATATTTAGATGACACAGCAGCCACCATTCACAATAGAGGATGGTCAGAGCTTACCTCCTCCCCCTTCCTGTACAATGACCTCTGCACAGGTCATAAAACATTCTCCCATAAGAGTCAATGGGTCAGCTCCTGTCCATTGTGTGAATGGTTTATGATTTCTGCTCTAAAGCATCTCCTTAATGCTTTTAAAAGCAGCTCGGACAAGATGGCTGCTTCAATAGTCATGTACCGACAATGAACTAAAAAAAAAATCTGCAATCAGAAAATAAAAACAGAAGAAATATGGAATGTGTGCTACTATCTGGTTTTAATTTATTTAAAAAAAAATAAATATATGCAATACATTCCCTGTTAAAGGTGCTTGAAGAACCAGAGGTTTAATGAAAACAGATTAACTGTGTATTTAGCACAAATTGTCTGGGTTTCTTTAGGTATAGGCATGAAAACTATGTATAAGTGCTTGGGATGCCATTGCTGACTGAAATGCAGAACATATGTAGCTGGAGCCTGGAAGTAGAGTGTTGTGGTCTGTTCGTGTTGGAGGATGTGCAGACGGTAGCTGGGGGGATTAGCGTGCCCCAGATGATGAGCCTCTCTTTACTATGCACATGGTTTATATGTAGGTTTTAAAGGCTGGAGGAAAAACGCTAATTATTGGAGAATCTTTCCGTAAGGCCTGCCAACTATTTATATAGCAACACATAAGTGGGTATTAATATTAACATGCTGTATTTGGTTTTTTTTTTCATTAAGGAGAAGGTCCCTCTGAAATCCATTATGGTTAACTGTCAGTTTTCTCAAGTTGCATATTTTTTTTACATTTAGATGCTTCTTGGTTACATCTCTAGGGAAAAACATGTATATTTGCTGTTACAACTAAAACAAGGGTTGTCACCCAGAATTTAGAGACTAGTGAACTGCAAATCTATGTGGCTATGCAGATTTCCCCCTCAGGAGAGAGAGCTTGGTAACAAATCATTGAGGAGCTGAATTGATGGCCATATTTGTTGCAAACCTTGAAGAGTCCAGTCAACAGAGGGCTATGTTAGGCATGGGCACCAGTCTGTTCAGTAGATTTTGATGATCTCCGTAAGTTTCATGGCTTTCAGATTCAATAGCCTATCAGGTTGACCACTAGTTGCTAGTTGTGAGACATGTTGCAAGTTTGTTTAGAGTTTGGTAGAGTTGACTGCAGAACCTCCTGGACATCCTTCTGTTGAACCATTTCCTGATCGGCAAGTGATTTAAAATAGCTCCTCGCAAAAGTTAGCCACAAGGCAGAAGTCCATTGCCTTCATGTGCTCTCTAATTAGATTTTCTAGATTCAATGTGAAGCTGTCTTCCAAACTACTGGCATTCTGAAACGTTGGAGGCCACTATGTATTAGAGAGTTTGGACAGGGTTGTGCTTGGGTCCAGAAAGTTTAGTACACCTACAGTAAGTGCATGGGGTCAACCATACTGCAGTACACGATATAGCTTCTACTGACACCTATTGCCTCCTTCTCCTTTCTCTTGTAGATTGTAAGCCTTAAAGGGGTTGTCTCGCGGCAAGCATCAAAATTTTACATTAGCTCATTCCCCCTGTCACCCCCCCTGGCATAAAATAGCATTTTAAAGCGGTTTTTAAACCGCTTGCTACTCACCAATGTGATGAAAGATGAACTTATAAAATTCTTCTCCCAAGATGGCCGCCGGTCCTTTCCCAGGGATGCACTGTGGTTTTCTCCCATGGTGCACCATGGGCTCTGTGCGTTCCATTGCCGATTCCAGCCTCCTGATTGGCTGGAATCGGCACATGTGACGGGGCGGAGCTACGCGATGATGCGTAGAAGGGGGCGGAGCCAGAACGCCGCTCGTGCCCGGACCGACCAGAAGGAGAAGACCCTTCTGCGCAAGCGCGTCTAAAAAAGCAAGAAGACCCCGAAATTAGACGGAGCCATGGAGACGACGCCAGCAACGGAGCAGGTAAGTGAATAACTTCTGTATGGCCCATATTTAATGCACGATGTATATTACAAAGTGCATTAATATGGCCATACAGAAGTGTATAACCCCACTTGCTTTCGTGAGACAACCCCTTTAACGGGCAGGCTTTCCTATTTCTGTACCAGTCTGTCACTCGTTTAGGATTTGTTATCATCCGCACCAACACACGGGTTGGTGTGCATGTGGCCTAAGCCTTGTCTTTCTGATGTGGATATTGCTGCTAATTTGGAAGCCGATTTAGTCCTTGTGAATGGGCAAAATCTGTATGAAGAATTTCTGTTGTGCATCTGTGTAAAGAAGTCACACGGTGCTCTTTTTTTTTTCTTGACATTGAAACTTTTTCCACTGAGGATTTGAAATCACATTTAACGGGGTGCAGATTTTGTTACAATAAATCTGCCACATATGACTAGGGGTGGGGGGGGGGGGGGGTTCACAGTAGCAGGATAAACACCTGGATGTCGATAATACTTGTCACAGAAAGGGTTTAGAGTGTCCCTCTTAAAACTTTACTTTTATTAATAAAAATATATATAAAAAGGATTTTTTATATGAATCCTAAAACAGACACAGATACAGACAACAAAAATTAGTATAACGTGACCAGCGTCATCTCCTGAAAAAATATAAGCCAAAGTCAGGTATCTGGGGAGACGTTTTTAGGTAAAAAAAACTCCCTTAGCGGATAAGTGAATCCTGTTACCCAGTACCTAAAAGGTAGTTATTGGCTGGGAGTACTTCAAGGGTCAATTTTGGAAAATCAAGTTCCTGACTTGTAAATAGTTCAATCAGCTAGCGTACTGTTCAAGAAGACGGTTTGTGCTTAAATGAACAGTGCACGGTTATATCTTATAGAGGTCGCTGTCTGATAAAACACCTATCTTGGACATACATCAACGCATAGAGGACATGAATGTCCCAAATCAGGATGTATGTACCAAGAGAAAAAGGATGATGGATATAACCTGGTCAATGCCACGTAAGTCCCTATATTTTTAGGCAACAAGAAGGGAAATTGAAAAAGACCCAACCAAATTTGATCAGGTACTAAATTTCCAAAGTACAGAGGTTCTACGCGTTTCCACTACATATCACGTAGTCTCACCAGGAACCCAAACTAACAGGTACCAATAATCAAATTGAAAAATTGGTGTGGTAGACTCTCAAAATGTAGAGTACCACCTAGGTGAGGAGGTAGTCGATCCTATAACCGGGTCTAGCAAGCTCAAATAGCCCAGTAATCCCCCCAAGACAATACAGGAACGAAAATAAAAAACAGCAGCAGCACCAGCCTCTGTGGTAGGAACTTGATTTTCCAAAATTGACCCTTGAAGTACTCCCAGCCAATAACTACGTTTTAGGTACTGGGTAACAGGATTCACTTATCCGCTAAGGGAGTTTTTTTTACCTAAAAACGTCTCCCCAGATACCTGACTTTGGCTTATATTTTTTCAGGAGATGACGCTGGTCACGTTATACTAATTTTAGTTGTCTGTATCTGTGTCTGTTTTAGGATTCATATAAAAAATCCTTTTTATATATATTTTTATTAATAAAAGTTAAGTTTTAAGAGGGACACTCTAAACCCTTCCTATGACATGCCACATATGACTACAACCAAGTGTTTGGCTAATTTTAAATATCAGTCTTCTATTGTTCTTGAGCTTTTCACTTTACTTATTAATCAATTGGTTGTATATTTATACCCCCCCCCCCCCCTTCCCTTTCAGTCCCCTACAGTTATTTATTTTTTAATTCTGAAAAAAAAAGGTTTTGCCACAGGGCGAACCTTGTAGTGTTAAAGTTTCAAAATTGGCTTCATGACTGGAGAGTTATATTGTTGTTAGCACAGGCTGTTTTATTGTACACCTGGCTACTTGCAAATTTTCAGCTCCAACTTCTCTTAGTTTTCTCGTAAATAAAGCTTATCAAAATGAGAATGTTAGGCTTGATTTATATATTTTTTTTCTTTGTTTTTCGTAATTGCCAAGAGCAGGTGTTTTTCTTCCTGATAGTTTTCTTTTTACTAAGTTGCATTTAATCAAAAGGCTAGTAGAGCTGGGTGAGAAAACCCATCAAAACCGTAACTGCAGCCATTTTTATTTTTCACTCTTAATTTAGAGGTTCTTTCTGTTACCTAACAGCCTGTTCTAAAAAAAAAAAAATCTAAAGTGGTAATGGCAGCATTTTTTTAAATTTTGGGTTTGTTACTATTACCCTGTTATCCTGGTCTACCATCAAGGCCATGGGCTCTGCCATTTTTCTTTCTTTTTATTAGCATCTGGGGTTTTCTCCTAAACTAGGAGGGTTAAGGATAGACTGAAAGATCCGCTCTACAGACCGCATAGGCTAGCATAGGGATTGTCCTGGCAGCCGTAGCAGAAATGCTCAAGACTGGATCCTGTTAGGAACCTCTTTTAGTATACTTTTAGACCATTACAGTGACTAGATGTGGGGGGATGTGCTCTACAGCAACTGCAGAATTTAGAGAGGCATGATATGAAATTCATGTTCATCTTTTCTGCTGGGAGAAACACTGTATAGTCATTTGTGGTGGTGGATACCCCTTATTCCTATGGGGACCATAAGGTGATCATACCTTGTATCTTCTTTGCTGCAACATCATTGGCAGCAATGCTCTCAGACTTCAATCTAACAATCTAAATAGTATTTTTTTGACTCATGCAGTAGAAGCAGGAATTTTCTGTCTTCTTAATTTAAGCTCCTATATCTCCTGAGGATCTGCCTGATTTGCGGTGAAACGCATCAACCTAGTAATAAGAGCTTGCATGTAACTAAACAACCGAGTCACCATACCTGCATCTAGTGTCCAAGTTTGAGGCACTCTATGATACCTTGTTTAAGGTTATTAAACCATTTGTCGAGGGTTGAACAAAGACAAAATTATGATCCGTCTGTGGAGAGCTTGCTCTCCTAATTGTTTTCGTCAGTTTTGAGTTTGTGTCTTGTGTTGGTCCATTGATTGTGCATCCAAGTGTTATCTGAGTGTGAACCACGCAACAGTTCGTGAGCCTCATGTGCCGCCCGAATCTTTTCGCCCGATTAGGCAATTACTCGAAAAAAGCGATGCTCTATCGAGTAATTGATCTAAACGAGCATGTTCGCTCATATTGACTATGAACCCATGACCCTATAATGCAAACCTGCTACTTAAACTTTTTGGGTGCATGCTAGAGCAGCCAGGTATCTGGACCTCTGGGTGCCAGGCTATTAAATCTTTGCTAGAACAAGGGTAAAAAAGCATTGTTGTAGCAGTCTAACAGAATTTAATGACACTGTGTACGTCCGTCTTCTATTATTGTTTAATCTCTAGGTGGCAGACACTCATGACTTGTGAAATGAAGAAAATGACATAACCGTTTGGAGAAATGGAATCCGAGATGAACTTCATCTGTTGTCTATTCACATTTATACAGTTGAAAACGATTATCTTGGATCATGCTGTTCTTTGCATTGTTTAGCACGATCTTGATAAATGTCTGCCAAACAGAGCGATACTTGTATCATTTCGCTTTCATCTACGGTTTCTTCTAGCTTGTTTTGTCTCCATCTCTTTTAATGCAGAAGACAGAAAGAACTGTTAATTTCCTGTTGTAGAATGTAATTTTTAAACAAATATTTCTGTAGACCATTCTATCCGTGGATTCCGGTGTAGAAAACCTTACATAACTGTCATCAGGCCTCATCATGAGCGTATGTGCGGATACGTATGTCTCTGAAATAAAGCCATGTTTATTATTAAAGCAGGCAGCAAGTGTCGGGAGTATGGGGTTAGCGCTCTTTCCTTCTGAAAATATTTGAAGTTGTCTAGATCACTGTTGTTTAGTGTATCCCATAATCCAGAGTCAAAGTAGGAAACTAGGCAAGAACTGCCATGTACCGTCACTTTTATGTAGTGCAGGAGATGCTGTTGAGAGGCAAATAAACATGTAAATGTGCCCATAAACCTTCAGGAGCTGTCAGCCAACTGTTTGTTCGACCAACCACTATTTACCTCCCCCATACACACAAATGCTCGGTTTGGCCGAGGATTCTTGTATACTCTTTGTCAAAAAAAAATATCAAGCATCTAGAAGGAGTTGTCGTTTTGATGCAAAACTCGGCATGCAGTTCCATCTAAAGTAGATTTGCAAATGATTAGAATTGTGGCGTGATTAGATGAATTGCAGCTGAGGCCCTAGAAATGGTTCCACCCTTGACCTATAAGAAAGCTCTCAGCGGCTACTTGTGTTAAGTGAACCTCCTGTTCTGCTTGTGTAGAACTTGTGGACCACTAGGCCTCCATGTACAACGCATTCAAAGAGATTTCAACCAGTTAAGAGTTTGAGAGGGGGCACATTATTGGAATGCAAAAAGCTGGATGGTCAAATCGATGAATTGTCTGCCACCTCGGGTATCCACCACCACAAAATATGTGTTTAATTTTATCGACCATTTACATTTTTATTCCTGTGAGTAGTTGTCATAGGGGCCTCAGTACACTGCTTTGCCCGGGGGCCCATAATGCTGTTAAGACTGCACTGAGTAGTGGTATGAGGGACAATGACAGCTCAGCGATATGTTCAGGATATCCGGCAGCCACATGTGTTGCCTCTCGTGGCAGGGCTTCAAAGAGGCATTTTCCAGCAGTAAAATGCTGGGTCGCACACAGCAGGGATGTCATAGGAATACTTCCTCAACATTGCCACACTTTCATGGCCTACTTGGTCACCAGATTTATCACCAATAGAACATGTATGGGACCATGTCGGACCCCAACTTCGACAGATTATGAGTTTGCAAGATCTTGAGGCTCCGTTACACCAAAATGTGGAGCAATAGGCACAGGATACCATATAGATCCTTCATGCCAGCCGGTATCATAATCTTGCATCCAATGCTAGAGACAGCCTAACATGGTACCAGAGCCTCCAATTTAAGTGTTCAGATTTCCGCAATAAATTATCATTTTGCTCTAATATTGTAATTACTTACTTATATCAATGATCCAATCACACTTACAAAGTTTTATTAGATTCTGACAACTCTTTCCAGGTTCTTTTATTTTTTTGACAAGGAGTTAATTATGAATAGGCAGAGTGGAGAAAGGTGCTGCCAGACAGCTCTGGTGATGGCTTATGTCTAGCTAGAGCAACAGGATTGAGTGCTGGAATTCAATATTCCTGATTTATTCATTCTTCTGATTTTATCTGTCTAGGGAGACTTGAGAAACCGCCATACCCATGTGATATTCGTCCAGTCTCTCCTGAATAGACAGATTCTGACGATTTTGTTCCTAATGTGTATGGAGGGCCTTTAGACTCTACCCAGAGTGTAAATGTTCTCAACATGCACTCCAATTGAATTGTTAGTCTTCTGTGGGCTTAACATATGCCACAATAATGTCCTTTCAACATGCATGCCTGCGTATGCTGGTATACATTTTTGTTCTTTTTCTGAATTAAAAAGCGTAGGTAATGACTTCACCTTTTTTTCGCTGTACAAAGAGATCATACAAAAGTGCAAGTCATGGTTGATGAATGCAACTGTATAGCATATGGTTGAGTACATTAAAGTTATACATTTAGCATATATGTTGGGAGATTTTTCTAGGGTTTACATCATATTCTAATATAAGTTAGTTGCTGGTGTTATGAACCAGCTGGACTCCAACACCTTGTCCGGATGTTGTCCTAAAAGAACAGATATACACACAGTACACTAACATGGAGAACAAAAATTGTTTACATTGGAAAAGTGGGGGGAATGAGAAGTCTGGCGCTAACCTACCAATGCGATGAGACCCTATCTCACCCTGATGAGGAACACTCCTCCTGATGAGGGCAACCCCACCCACTTCATCAACCTATGGTGACCGTGGCTCTCACAATTGGGAAATGGATAATGCTACAATAAATAACAGCACAAGTGATCTAGATGTTGAGCACACAAGGAACCAGATGGAATACCAATGCAGGAATGGCAATAACTCAGATAATGTTACAGCACTCCAAATATTCTTAACAACAAACCTACTTATCTGACAGTAGAATAGGTTAGGATTTTCCGACTTGACCAGACACACCTTCAGACTAGAAGTACAACTGAAATCTTCAATGAGAAGGAGCCAGAGTAAGTGTGTACAGAAACATGCTGATTGGCTGGCTGGTAGACACATCTCCTAGCTGGCCAATCCATCCACACACCAGCAGAGAAGTGATAATGTCTGCATCCAACACTAAAATGTCACTGAGCATGCATCACATGGGCTAGGGATGATGCCATGACGTCACCCTGGTCCTGATCCGACACAGCTGGTGAGCCGTGGCAGTTGGATGCTGGGTTATTAAGATTTTACTCTGTTAGGGAATTGCTGTAAATGCAAATTCAGTTAAAGGGAACCTGCCACTAGCTTTGGGGCCACTAAGCCACCAGCATGGAGTTATGCAGCTGGGATTTAACTTTCTGAAGATGGCTCAGTGACAGCTAGCCAATTCGGTATTATGTACAAGAAAAAGAAGAATTTGCCAGAATCGAGTTAGAGATTCCTATCCAGCGGCATTAGGTGCTTTGTGTATATGAAGCTAAGGACAATGCATCTCTCCATTGCACATATACAACAATGCAGTTCTTTTTGATGATTATAATTGTATACATATTTATTTCTTCAGAGTTAAGTCTGGCTGCTTTTAAACGGAACAAAAGAAAACTGGAGTTGGCTGAAAAAGTGGAAACAGATTGCATTCAGTTAAAGAAAAGAAGACAATCAAGTGAAAAGGTTGGTTTATTTAAATGTGATTGCTGCATCCAATGACTGGTAGTTATTTACTGTATGTTTATCAAGAGTGTGCAAGTGCAGTAAAGCGCAGTTGTAAACATTGTTTTCAATGCTTTAAAGCTTACATGAGTTTTTAAACAAGTTTTCTAATATATCCGGTTCTTCTTACCCTTTCATTTACTGCTGTTTGCACCCTGTTTCATGACTGTAAGTTCTCATTTCAGGTGGTCATCATCTTAATTTTTCTGTTACTCTGCTGTTTAATATCCACGCTCATGCAGAAAGTGAGTAGTAAACCTAGCATTCTGCCAGAAGTTCACTGTCCTGGACTTCCTTACCTTTTACTTCCTGTGCTGCATTGCACTGTCTCTGGTCCAAACCACACAGAGGTAGTATCTGAATGCCTGCTCCTGTGATTCCCAGGATGATTAGGCATGCATAGATGCTCTGGCCAAATGGTTAGTAAACACACTTTAGGCCTCATGTCCACTAGAAAAATACAATCTGCACAGATTTGCTTTAAATTGTATTTTTTTGCATGCAGATATCCGCACACATTGCTATCAATGTGATAGCAATGTTGTCGATCCGCGCGGGATCCATGGCAGAATGGAGCATGCTGCGTTTTTTTTCCCCCGCACGTGAAAAACGCAATTCTTTTAAAATGCCATCCGCGGGTGCAAAAATAAATTTAATTGACCGCGGATGGCCAATGATTCCCTATGGGCAAAATCCGCTGCGGAATCTGCGCAATTCCATTTAGCTAGTGGACATGAGGCCTTAAGTGTGTGTGTAATGTCTGCACACAGACACAGACACACAAGCTGTTATGGTAGCAGAGACCAACACTGTGGAGATTATCATTGAAAAAGCAGAATTGCTCTTTTTTGTTTACTATTAATTCCTTTTCGGGAAGAAAAATAATCAAAACATATATACCCTAAAAGGGTACCAATGACATCTACAACTCTGCAATATATAGCTCTGTAGATAGAAATATCAAATTTTTATGCGGTGACACAAAAACAAATTATTTCTTTTAAAATTTGTTTTTATAGTACCAAAGTAGAAAAACATTAAAAAGGAAAACTATAAACTCTATACTCCCATACGAAAAGATAGTTCATGAGAATAGAAAATGCCCAGATAAAGTTTATGAAATAGAGGGAACTCTGTGTGACTCGTCAACCACAACTAGCGCGCGAAACGCATTTCAGCAATTTCAGAATTAAAGAGGTCTTCGACCAACCAGGTACCTCTTAGTCTTTTGCAGGTATGATGAGGTTATCTTGAATTTTACAAATCACCAATATACACTAAATGGGGTACTGCTAGGGAAAAGTGATGTGGAAAAAGACCTGGGGGTATTAGTGGATTATAGACTAAACTGGAGTAACCAATGCCAGTCAGCAGCTGCAAAGGCTAATAAAGTCTTGGGGTGTATTAAAAGAGGTATGGGGGCGAGCGATGAGAACATTATCCTCCCACTATATATGGCCCTTGTCAGGCCTCACATGGAATACTGCGCACATTTCTGGTCACCGGTTCAAAGAAGGGCAACTAAACTAATTAACGGAATGAAGGGACTGGAATACACAGAAAGACTAACTCTAGAAAAAAGGCGGCTAAGGGGTGATCAAATAACTATGTATAAATACATGAGGGGATAATACAGGCATCTCTCCCATGATCATTTTTTTCCCAGGACTGCGACGGTAACGAGAGGGCATCCGCTACGTTTACAAGAAAGCAGGTTTCATCACCAACATAGAAAAGGGTTCTTTACTGTAAGAGCAGGTTAGACTGTGGAACTCTCTGCCTTAGGATGTGGTGATGGCAAAATCCATAGAGGAGTTTTAAAGGGGACTTGATGTCTTTCTGGAGCAGAAGGATATTACAGGATATAAATCTTGGGTTAGCTGTTAATCCGGGTATACAGGCAGGTAGGAACTATTAGGGGTTGATCCAGGGATTAGTCTGATTGCTGTTAGGGAGTCGGGAAGGAATTTTCCCCCAAAAGGGCTAATTGACGCTTGCTCTTGGGGTTTTTATTGCCTTCCGCTGGATCAACAACACAGGAGGATAGACAGGCTGAACTAGATGGACACTGTCTTCATTCGGCCTTACAAACTATGTTACTATGTTACCTTTCCCTAATGTGTTAAATTATACAGAATACATTGTTTTATGTAATTGTTCTTTATTGTTATATTTGAACTACGTTACATTCAGCTTTCACTGAGTAATATGATCTGTTATGTATTTTGTTATTTTATAAAATTTAAAGCTTAAAAGAAAAAACTGTATAAATTTGATATTGCCATAATTCTATTGATTCGAAGCGTAAAAGTAGAAGGTCTCTGCGCTTAAAGGAAGTTCAAAGTGATGATTGAATCACCATTATGAGAGTGACTGAGGTCACACAGCCTAAGGTGCCTATATCGGATACAGTCCTACAGTCTTCTATACCTTCATTCTTGGCAAGCTGTATTTGAGCAAGCACTGTTACTTGTGGACTGAAATGGTATACTAAATTTCGATTGCTTTAGTTATTACTAAATTATCACTTTAAACACCTATATAGGAGCCGCACTTAAGAACTCATCTCAGCAGGATTCTTGTAGAAAAACTGGTAAACTTTTATTCCTCCATAAAATGCATGCTGCAATGTTTCGACCAAAATAACTACAGACTTTGTCAAGCATTTTCGCCTCAGCTTGCGTATATGCGAAGATGTTGGAGTTACCTGGAGTACCTTTGTCCAGGTAGAGTGTTAAGTCAAGACTACCAGCGGGTACCAACTGGCTAGGGTCCATCATATCAACCAGAACCAAGCAGTTTTGTCAGTGGCACTCCCAATGCAACCACTCCATGGGGAAGTTTCTCAATGCTGGTGCAGGCTTCCAAAGCGAAAGCTGTAGACCCTCCAGCCCTTAAATCGAGTCCAAACACATATATAGGAGCCGCACTCAGGAACCATAGTTATTTTGGTCGAAACGTTGCAGCGTGCATTTTATTGAGGAATAAAAGTTTACCAGTTTTTCTACAAAGAATCCTGCTGAGAGGAGTTCCTGAGTGCGGCTCCTATATATGTGTTTGGACTCGATTTAAGGGCTAGAGGGTCTACAGCTCTTTCTTTTTGGAAGCCTGTACCAGCATTGAGAAACTTCCCCACGGAGTGGTTGCATTGGGAGTGCCACTAACAAAACTGATTGGTTCTAAGTTATCACTTTAAAGACATCTTGGTTGAATCCAATGAACCCCATTAAATGTCAGTGGTGTCGGTCATGCTACTGATCCAGTACAGCATTGTGGTGTTGCGGGTGCAAACAGAGCTTAAGCTCGGCTAGGTGTTCATGTTTATTTCAGTCCAGGGAGGAGAGTAAGGGCCTTTTTATACGGGCCAAAAATTGCTCAGATTCCTGTGATCAGTGATAATATGAACCATTATTGTTCAGCCTAAATTCATGCACGACTGAAGGATGAACTGTAAATTGGTTGATCGTTAAGTTTCTGCATGCATAAAAACTGAATGACAGATCAACCCATGTAAACAGGCAACAGCTGCCTATCTATTAATGTCTGCCTGTTTACTGTGAATGGAGGTGGGTGGGCTGGAACGATCCCCGTCCCGCTCCACCCTTATTCATTAGTGATGATCCTTACTATGTAAAAGCACTGGAAGGATTATCGCTGGGAT
Organism: Eleutherodactylus coqui; assembly: GCF_035609145.1. Lineage (NCBI taxonomy): Eukaryota > Metazoa > Chordata > Amphibia > Anura > Eleutherodactylidae > Eleutherodactylus > Eleutherodactylus coqui. The sequence goes on from NC_089839.1 coordinate 58,667,832, forward strand.
GACCTGTTGGGTATCTACACCCAACAGGTCGCCTCGTATTAAAGCGCCCTAAGCCTCTGTCAGACACAAGAATCATGAACTCCAACATTCCGAGCTTTTTCTTCTAGGTATTTCTCATTGTGACCCCTCCATACCTCTTACGTCATATGCTGATCCCGACAAAATCTACTTGTTCTTGCACATTTTATTTAATGTATGGGAAGCTTTAGCAGCAAGCTCGAGGAGAACATACAAACCTAATGCAGAAGTCCTGGATTGGATTCAGGCTCAAGTTCTAGTACTTCTAGAAAAAAAATGCTGCAAAACATTTAGATGGATTCTTTTACTCAAGGTTTGAATGACCTGAGCAAAGAGCAAAAGTTCAGTCGTTTCCACTAGTCCATGTGTTGGCAGTGTAGTTTCAGTGTCCATGTATTTTTACGTGGTGTGGTCCTTTTTACTTGGGTGTTCCTTCTTGCAGATCTTTTACTTTCAGCCAGTTTTGATGGAAAGAGTTCTATAATGCATTTTAATTGGCGACGAGTAGTTTGTGAGTATTCTCATACTCATGTAAAATACTAGATTGTAGTTTGTTTGGAAACATGCAGAATTCCAGTGATCGAAAGAAAAATGGGCATCAAATAGAGATGTAGTGCAAGTAAAGCTACACACTGTGTTCTTTCTCCAGGATTATGTCAAGAAGGAACTGTTCTTGGGGGGAACTTTTTTTTTCTTTTCTTTTTATATACAGCTTACATAAACATTTGCTTCCTATGTTTTGTCTTGATTTTAGTCTTGGGGAAATTTGAAATCGATTTTTGAAAGTAGTGTCTCTGTTTAAAAAGACTAGGGAAATGAATCTAGGAGCTGTAATGTTTTTACTGCACGGTTTATTTCCATTCCTTTTGGTTTTATTTGCTAGCATGTTGTGTAATTTTGTTTTACAGCGTCTAGTTAAGTACAGTACAGAGCGTGTGATGCAACAGGCATTTTCTACAATTTTTTTTGTTGTGAGATGAATTTGGAGATGTTAAAGTTTAATAACGGCTTTGCGGCTGAAGGTGTCTACAACTCACTTTATAGGAATGTAATTCTGGTCTGTCCTTATATCACACTTGGTTTCTCGTACCCTAAAAAGTGCAATCTCAAATGTTCAATATTCAAATGTAACGTGGATGATTTGCAGATTCCAAAACTAGGTATTAAATGTTAAGCTCAGGTTATGACATCATTAAACTATTTAAAAGAAAGGTAATTGTAGAATAATCTGTGAAGTCATTTAGTATCTTTGAAAGGGCCACTCGTCGAAAACACTTTTACCCACCTCTGTCCCTCTCACCTGATTGCTTGTGGCACTCTGGAAGTCTCCTCTGTATATTGAAGTCACTTTCATCCAGTGCAGTCGCCTGTCTGATGCTTATCAGGCACCATCTCCATGGTGAGACTTTCACATTCACATTAATCTTATGATGCATCAGCACAGTATTAGCTAGAGGTTATGTCATTTCTGCCTGCTGGCGGCACAGTTTAATTATCACTGCTTTCTATATTCACTTATTTAAGTTAGGAGGATGAGCTGCGATCGTCTCTTCTATAACTGTGTGACAGGAGGTGTGTGATCATCCTGAGTAACTGTGACGGTAGTGTCTGTGTTGCGCTTTCTGTGGTAGGGCTCATGTAATGGCATCACAGACAGAGAAACAGACTTTGAACTGAATACATAAACCCAAGTAAATATGAGCTGGGCAGAATTGAGATCACATGACCACCTGAGACAGATGCCAAGAGTTTCATATAGAAAGGATTAAATAACCAATGCAACACTAGCTCTCTCTCTATCTAAAAAATAGATAACAAATTTACTAGAGACAGCCATGTAGTTGTGCATTGGATCTTATTTTCGCCTTTGGAACAGTACCAGTTCCTCATAGCATAAATTCTACTAAGTGCTGAAAGCATTTTACAGAAATATTTGTCCATGCAGACTGGTTTCTGCAAATTAGATGGAGGTACTGAGATGTTCTGAACAATTGACAGGAATGGTTTATTGATTCATGCTGCTTGCGCAAAATTCTGAAAATCTCATCCGCATGGTGCAACAGTTCTGTTGCTGCTCTTTAATCCAATTTATTGTGCTTTTTTGCGCTGTTTTTCAAATGGAAGTAGCATTTAGGCTACTTGTTTGCTGTTATAGCTCATCCTTTCCCAAGAAACGACGAGTTAAAGGGGTTGTCTCGCGAAAGCAAGTGGGGTTAAGTACTTCTGTATAGCCATATTAATGCACTTTGTAATATACATCGTGCATTAAATATGAGCCATACAGAAGTACTGTTGAATAGTGCCTGTTCCAGAAGCTGCTTCAGTTGTAGTGTCCCTTTTTATTTACATGACCAGTGTGTTAGAGCAGCACTGAGTCGGACAAGCTATTTTTTTATGGGTTTTTTATTTAACACATTTCCTGCCCCATATTTTTGGAGTCTTCTAAAACCCCTTCGAGTCTTTATTTTACTTTTTTTAAATTTTTGATATTTTTCTTTGAATATGAAAATGTGTACTTTTTTTGTGCTGGCTTGTTGAGGTAAATATACTGTATATTCACACGTTCTTTATATGTTGTAGAAAATGGATAAAAAAATAATGGCTTGTAAGTATAAATTGACAGTTGGAATTTACCATTTCCCTTATCAGTGGGTAGTGGTCCTTCACACTTTGACACTGTCCAGTCAGTGCTGACTATGTTAGACTGTATTTTAGTGTTGACAAGGGAAATTGTAACACCGAATTGTCAATTTATTCATCTATCAGGGTAGCTTCACACAAGCGTCTCCGTACATAGGTGCATACATAAGTGCGCACTCACGTATGTGCACAAACACGCGTGAATGCAGGTCCGTGCATTGCCTTCAATGGAGCCCTGGCTGCTGCCGGCGGCTTTATTGAAGGCAATGCTCTGCCGGCACCCCGTGATTGTTTTTTAGGGAAGAGCTTTAAATATAAGCTCTTCCCTGAAAAACAAACATTTTAGTTTAAAAAATAAAAAAATATATACTTACCTGTCCGCCGCTGCCGTGTTCCCCACGGGGAAAAAGAATTCCCTGCTGCACCTGCCACATTTGTGACAGATGAGGCAAAGGAATTCTAAATCGCCGCAGGGAATAAAGAATTTCCTACCGCAGCTGTCACAGATGACAGCTGCGGTAGCGGATCCAGCTGCCAGCACCCAGTAATTGTTTTTCAGGGAAGGGCTTTAGGTATAAGCCCTTACTTGAAAAATAAGGCAAAGTAGTGTAAAAAATAATAAACACCACATACTCGCCTTCCTTCAGCTGCTGGAGCTCAGCCGCGTCCTCTCTGCAGTGTCCCTTGCTCTGTAATGCAGTTCTTTGAGCAAGCGGGGATTTAAAATCACTGCCTGCTGAAAGAGCTACTTGTGATTGGCTGAAAGAAGGGGCTGTGAGGTCTTTGCAGAGTGGAAGGACAAATGAAGGTTAAAACTTTATTACTAGAGATGAGCGAGCACCCAAATGCTCGGGTCCGCGTTATTTGAGTCGAGCTTTTCGTAAAATTTGAGAGCTCTACTCGAGTAACGAACCCCATTGACTACAATGGGAGACTCGAGCATTATTGCATGTGGGACGCCGGGTGCCGAGCGCTTTTTTCCCCCCTCAGGTTCGTTCTCCCTCCTCTCCCTCCTCACAAAACATTTGCCAATGATGCGCGCTGTGGTGGGGAGGGGCCAAAGCAGGCACGTCACAGCAGGGAGGAGCCAAAAACCGGGGCAGGGTCGAACACTGCTTGATGCTCGTTCGAGTAACGAGCACCATCCAGTACGCTAATACTCGAACGAGCATCAAGCTCGGCAGAGTATGTTCGCTCAACTCTATTTATTACTAAAAATAGTGCTTAGAAAAAGTATAAAAGCAGACAATATACCAAAGAAGGATGACACACAGAATATATAACAGTTGTGAAAATTTAAGGAATAAAAAGAGAATATGATGCCAGTTCTTACAGATTGGATCAGTTTGAAGCTGATTTGCGAGGAAGGGGAGGAGTGAAGACTCTTCCGGCATGCATGTGCAGTCTTTTGGAATTCCGACAAATGACCTTTGGCCCATGCTACATTCATACCATGTCCCATACACACGTCCAACATCCCACCCGTGACATCAGGGAGAGGCAATCTGATTGTAGGCACTAAACTCCAAGATGAAAATGCAATTCCCTATTTCGGTTACATTTCCACAGGAAGCCCTCCAAGAGAAGAAATAGAACTGCCATATTTTGTAACATGATCTTATCTACTGATAGCCAACAAATCTAATATACTGGAGATTATTAGTTCAGCAGATGACCACTTTGATGTGTTCCCAAGGTCACACAACAATGGAAGTGAATGCATTGGATTCAGCGACCCCTCCCGATTCTGGAGCTAGGGTTAGCTTCAGGCTACACCTCATAGATGAACGATAATTTTAATTTTTAATTTCCCACTGTCATAATACAGTCCTCACTTCCTGAGATGGTTCAGAGATATGTAGTCTGGGGGTTGTATATCTGGATGAATGGTGGTGATAATGAGGAGGATTTCACTCATTAACATCTCTCGTGACTATGGGTAACTATCTCTAGTGAGGGACAGGAAAACCACAGAAATGCTAATTGCATGTCCTGGACAGTACAGAAGGGGGAATGGGATCAAAGTCCCATTCAAAACTTCAGTAAGGACCATCCTGGACAGGAAATGCTAATTTAATCATGTCATATTTCTAGAAGAGGCAGGATGTGTGAACATAAGTATATCCTACTCTATAAGAGGTCCCAATAAATAACAATTCTTGCCTATGAATCAGAAACTTTTTAACATATGTCAACCCTTTTACAGTATTTCTTGTGAATAATGTAGAAAACACGTTGATTTTTTTTTTCTCTCAGTTGCTTCCAATTCTCAAAATGATGACCAATGAATTAGACGTTCTGTGATGATGATTACAACACACTTCTTCAGTTGAAGCTGTGGGGTGAAGGAAGTGGTCATTGCGGTTATGAGCATCTTACTAATATATAGAATATATGAGAGAGGCTAGTTCTTCATTCATGCAGAGATTTCTCTTTAACCTTTAATAATGCAATTTATGTTCCAGAAAGAATCATCTGGTATTTTTCACAAGCACTTTTTACCATTTTTTTTTTTTTACAGAAACTGTTTCCATATTTTTGAGTTATTAAAAGACCTTCCTAATAAAGTCGGATACGAATCCATATAAATTCTGGATGCACTTTAATGTTTATAACCACAGAGGTCAGGTTGCTAGGCGAAATGATTGTATGCCACATTTACTAAGCGTTTAAAGATGTCATCTGTCTTGTTTCTCTTCATCTACTGTAAATACTACCAGCAGTAACACTCTTGACCCATAACAGAGTGTAGGGCATGTCAAGAGTCTACTTGCTCCTGGCTACCTGAGGGTAATTGATATCTTCTGTAATGACTTTTTCATTTCAAAGACTTTTCCTGAACGCTTTGCTTTTTTTTTTTTTTCCACAATTAGCTGAAACCTTATCTGAAGAGACATTTTAGTTATTTTTCCTACATTTTATTATTTCATCGTATGCGTATGCATTTATCAGCCATAACATTAACAAACGTCTGCCTAATAGTTTTTATTGATACCATATTGGGGCGCAGATTTCTTTTTGACAACTTTTTGGATCATTGACTTTTTATTCCATTTTTGGTAAGGTGAAGGGACCAAAAAACAGCAACTCTGTTTCATTTTCTACGATGTTCAACCTTGAAAATTTGCAACACCAAGAAGGAAAAGTTGTGGAATTATGGAAGTTATGGGATTAATAGACTTGTTAACGATATACAAATGGTGAAAAATGGAAACAAAATATTCAAAGCATCTCGTTTAATTCTGTATCAAGTATGAGCACCATGGCATGCTATTAATGGTTGTCTGAGAAATGTTCTGCCATGCTGAATGCACTTAGGCACGCAAATCAGAATAGGTTACTGACAGCTGCCTTTGCAATTGCTGACCAGTAACATCCCAGATGTGTGCGATGGGCGACAAGTTCAGAGACACTGCAGATCATGGTAGGACATTTAGGTCACGCAAGCTGCTCACTGTTGTATGTGTGTTATCATGTTGATAAAAGCTTCTAGGGCGCTTCACAGAAATGGTTGTACTACTAGTCCCAAGATCAAATCAGCAGAACAATGACCTGTTAGTGTGCCTGGAATGAAGACTATAGGGGTCCAGCCACCATACATTATGCCACCACACACCAAAATCTTAAGAGTGGGAGCTGTGTGATTTTCCCCCCCCCCCATGAAGCCTCTTTATGGTGTTGCCCACATGGTCTCCAGGCCAGTCTCTGGCTATCATTGCGTCTAAGACCAAAGCTGGACTCCTTGCTGAAGAAGATAGACCTCCATTCCAGTTTGCATTGTCATCTTGCTTTACACCATGCTAGCCTTTAAGAGCAGTGGAGTGAGGTCTATGGAACGATGTCGCTGGATGTCTAGTTCACAGCCTACTATCGTGGAAGCGCCTTCTGTTGGTTTGTGTAGATTCTACTTGACGCCCTAGGCTTAGGAAGGGATGTCCAATTTCACTTGCAGTACAGAATGGATCACTGTGTACCATTCTTCTAATCTGATGATCCGTCTGTGCAGAGGTTTGACTTTGCACACCTTTTGCTCTCATTCGAGTTCGTTATTTGATCTCCCAACCACTGGGATCTGCAATGTTGAACAGTACTGACCTTTTTGTCTACATACGTAGAATTCTGCTGGAGTGATGAACCAAGGTGTCTCAGTTCAAGAATTCTATCCCACTGTTTGAAACAAGTGGCGGTAACAGGCAGGTCAACGAACAGGAGCATCGCACAATCATACCACAAGACTTTTTGAGGTTTCATGTGAAATGTGGCTTTCGATCCGACTTTTATATCATTGAAGTCCCTCCTATGTGTCACGCAGAGTGTTAGGGCAGCAGAAATGCAGTCCTTAGCTCTCGATCATTACCTGAAGGTTGCAGGTTCAATCCCCGCAGGGTTAACTTAGCCTTCCATCCTTCCAGGGTTGGTAAAATGAGTACCCAGGTTGGTGGGCGGTAATAAATACAATTTTCTAAAAGTGCTGCGGAATAAGTTGGCGCTATACAAATAACAAGTTTCCTCAATTTGCATGACCATGCGACTTTTCCTTCTTGGTTGTTGTAATTTCAATGTTGGAAAGTGTAGTTTGTACTTTGATAGGTGCAACATGACGAGATATGTTTAATTCTTTTTGTATAGATTCTTTTCATGTAATATGTGGGGGTTTTTTTTTAAGATTATAATTGGTTACATTTTTTTATTTTTAAAATGTGTTAACTAGAGATGAGCGAACGTACTCGGATAGGCACTACTCGTCCGAGTAATGTGCCTTATCCGAGTACCGCTGTACTCGTGCTCAAAGATTCGGGGCGCTCCGCTGCTGACAGGTGAGTCGGAGCGGGGAGCGGGGCAGAGCGGGCGGGAGAGAAGGAGAGAAAGATCTCCCCTCCGTTCCTCCCCGCTCTCCCCTGCAGCTCCCCGCTCCGCAGCGCGTCCCGAATCTTTGAGCACGAGCACAGCGGTACTCGGATAAGGCACATTACTCGGACGAGTAGTGCCTATCCGAGTACGTTCGCTCATCTCTAGTGTTAACGTTTTTTTTTATTCATTTGAATCCCACTAGGGGACTTTGCCATGTGAGCACTTGATCACTTATATAATACACTACAGGACTTCTGTATTACAATGTATTGTGCCTTTCGGGGGTAACCTATTAAACCCCTACTTTGGTGCCACACATGCACTTGGCCATACACATGATGTACAGTAATGGAAAATGTTTTTTTTTTCATTGCTCCATGCTCCAGTTCTGATGCTCATCTGATTATCATAGATACTTTTGTTGGTGGACAGTGGTCAGCTGGGGAACTATGTGGCTATGCAGTCCCATATGCAGCAAGCTGGAATGTACTGTGTGTGTTCTGACACCTTTCTGTCATAACCAGAATTACTTTTTTCAGCAATTTGCACTAAAGTGGCCCTTTTGTGATATTTCACAAGACAAGCTAGCCATGGCACTCCATGTCCATTAGTGAGCTTTTGTGTGCCTATGACCCTGTCGCTGGTTAACCAGTTGTCTTTCCTTGCATCACGTTTTATAGGTACTAACCCCTCATATAGGGAATACCCCAAAAGGCCTACCATTTTAGAGCTGCCCTTACCCAGTCATATAGTTATCTTAGTTTAGCCCTTATCAAAGTTTCGCAGATCCCTACACTTGCCCATTTTTCCTGCTTCCAACACATCGACTTCAAAATGCAAATGCTTGCTTGCTGCTTAATATATCACATCCTTGCCATTTGCCATTGTCTTTACATACTCAATTTTATTCACTTTACCTGTCAGTGGTTTTAATGCTATGGCTAATAAATGTATGTGTAGTCCTATAGTCTTAGAGAGGTTATCTGGTTATGGGACAACATTCTCCCGATAGCTGCAACTGCATTAAAATAACATAAAGAGCTATAATTACCCATCTGCTATGGGGATCGAGTACTGTAGCCTCTTCGTCCTTAAGGTGATTGTTGTGGAAGATGTTTTCTGACCGCTGTAGCCTATCGGAGGTTGTAGGGTCACTGTTTTGAACTCCTGGCATCATAGTGCCCAGGATGTGAGTGCTGATGCCAGGAGAACGGCCAGTGATGCTGCAGCCTCTGATTGGCTGCAGCAGTCGGGTTACTTCCTATGATATCCTCCACAACAAACGCCAGGAAGATGGTGGGGCAACAGCGCTGTAACCTCACTGCAGAGAATGGGTAAGTACTGCTCTTTTTGTTGTTGCTGGTAGTTAGGGGATGGGGGGGTATTGTCTGGTTTATTGGACAACTCCTTTAAGCAACTTATCAGTTTTATTCACGTCTTCATAACTGTCACACGTATGTTTTATATTGGCATGAAATAAGCCTTGTTGACATGAACTGCCCGATGTAGTGGCAACTGGGATTCCCAAAGCACAGCTCAATTTTATTGGAAAAGTGGAAAAAAAATCGATCCGGAGACACAGATGTTCCAACCCTTACTTTTACATGAATTTCTCATTATACAAATTCAATACTTCATTACGAAACACTTCTTTTTTAAGACCCTCATTGGGCTGCAATTCATATCACAAACACTTGGTGGCCACATATAAACACACAGCAAAAACTTATCCGGACGGTGAATTGCAAAATCATATTTTTTCCCCCCAAAGTTGGTTATTTCAGGATATTTTGTAGGAAAACTCTGTAGAAGGACTGAATTTTTGTAGCTTGGGCAGATGACTCATCAGATGCAGAGACCTTTTTAGATGGTGTGCCTGTGATCCTAGGCTCCCAGTTCCCATCTTTGATCTTCGAAACTGGTTTTTAGCATGAAAGCACAAAATGATTGTACTCTCATGACAATGTGTATATATAGGAACTGTTCTCAAAAGGCTGTCTGCTAAAAACACACCCTTTTTAAATTGTGCTCTTTGGTCACGTTGCAGTAGCAGCAATGTCCCTAGAAGCTATATTATGCCTTGTTGGTAAGATTCCAGGTTAGGTCTGCTCTAGAGGAACTGTTGGTCGAAAAGGTCCTCCAAACAAGTAGAGAGAATTACACAATCTGGACTTATTAGTCTCTGTTCACACTGACATTTATGAGATCAGTTCTTTTTTTTCAATATTTGCAAAAAAAAATGGAAAGCGATATCCATGCACACCTTCCCAAACTTTTGATGGACAGGAGAATACATCTCCGGCACACCAGTGAGAGCGCAGCCTTTATCATTGCTTTCCAGTGTAAGCTGCAGTCATCCATTCAAAGAATGTCACTGTTCATTTGCGTTGCGTTGATGGCGTAGCACTGAACCTGACCTTGTTATGCAATCTGAAAAGTACAAGCATTGGTATAAAGTAACTGTGACAGCACCAGTTCCCGAGGTTACAATAATACAGTGTGTGTATCTAATAAACTGTGTTCTATTTATTTTATGCCAGTATAAACCGTAGGAGGGCTATTACGTACGTTCCATGACCTCCTCAACCAAAATGAAATGCTTACATTCCCTTTTTTTCTTATTTATAGTAGTATCGGCTTTCATTAAAGTCTGCCTTGCTAACTTGCTAACTTTGCTTTAAGTAATTGCTGTTGTTGCCCCCCCCCAGGAGAATGACTCAGGAACTTTGGACACTGTTGGAGCAATAGTTGTTGACCAAGATGGAAATGTAGCTGCTGCTGTATCCAGTGGTGGACTAGCCATGAAACATCCAGGAAGAGTTGGCCAGGTGAATACGTCTTTTATAATGAAAATGCTCCATTCAGTTTTATCAAGCTACTAACGACCACTTGTCAGTTAGTATGTGAGTGCTTCTCATGCTCCGCCCCCCTGTTGACGTCATCACTCCGCCCCCTGGTGACATCATCGAAGGTCCTACAACATTATATAAAACACAGAGCCTGACCAACACAGTTCGGGCTCTTGAAAAGGGGAGGCTAAAAATAACATGAGAATACAACTAAGCTATTACTATCTCAGGCCCCAACTGTACCTCTGTATCTCTCCAACTTCATACAGAGGCACGCCAGAGGCCTTCTTCACATTCTGTATGAACCCATGAGGTGAAAAAATTGCAGCGTTCATTTTCTGCTCTAGGCCACATTTCTGTGAAATTTTGTCTGGAAAGCATGCCTTCTTAAGGAGATCCAGACTGGGTGGAATTTCCGTGAAGACACTCTGCATGGGAATTGCGTTGCATTTACAGTATCAGCAAAGTGGATGAGATTTTAGAAATTCTCGTCCACAAGCTGTGGAAATAATCTGCCCACAACCCATGCAAAAATTGACACACAGTGTGACATTCAATTGTGGTTTCCGCTGCTGAAGTCACCCCTTCTTCTCAATAATGGGGTGAATTCTGCACAGAAATACATGATGAAACCTGCAGCATATGGCACGGGTTTGGAGGAAGACTTTCTGCCCGCTCTGGACATTCCACTGCAAACCGGCCCCCGTGTGGACTGAGCCTAAAGCCTTTTTCACAGGGGCAACAAAATAAAACAATTTTCTCATGATGCGACAATGCTACAAATGGCATGGATGTGAAGCCCATTCTTTCCTATGAGTTCCTTCACATTAGCAATGTTTTGTAACATGCAACATTGCGAGACTAAAAAATTGCAAGTTTCTAGAGATGCGTGACTTGCAATGTTTTGTAACCCATGTTTCCCTATGGAGCCTTCCTCTCTGTTGCATCGCACAAAAACCTAGTATCCTTAGTTTTGATGCAACTTTTACAGTAGGAAATCCTACTGTAAAAGCCCTAAAATAAGCCCTAGCTGCATAAAAAAAAAAAACAAAAATGGCAGCTAAGAAGCACGGTTAGCTCTGCCGCATCTTTTCTCCGGTCCCTGGCACTTGTCTTCAGGCATCTCTTCCTGGTTAGGGATTTGAAAATCTCAGCCTCCCGGAAGCACTGGCTCTGATTGGACTGGGGAGAAGATGCGGCAGAACTGACAGTGCTTCTTAGGCGATGTATTTGGGTTTTTTTACAGCTAGGGCTTATTTTCAGGGTAGCGTTTATATTTCAAGCCTTTGTAGCACCACGTGCGACTTTGTAGCAACACAAAATCGCGATATCTGCGATTTTCCTCGCTGCGATATCCCGTCACCCGTGGGAAACACACCTAAGGGAGAATACAGTCCTCCAGGGGACACCATAGGGCAGCGCATGGAGTGGCTCCATGTTTACAATACGAATCCATAGGGACTCCATATGCTGCCGCACACAGTTGGTGTATATGCCTTTTGTTATGTGCTTGAAACCTAATTATACAACAGGATAAAAATTGACTGTCGCTGACTTTGTGTTGGTAATGTTTTCTATTGTACTGGAGTTCCAGTTCTGCCCTATGGATGTGATTGATACTATTGATGTATTCTAGGCTGCTCTTTATGGATGTGGCTGCTGGGCTGAAAACACTGGAGTTCACAACCCTTATTCTACAGCTGTGAGTACTTCAGGTATTTACTGCTTCCATTTCATGATTACTTACTGCTACTTCTAGTAAATCAGAACATATGTGTGCCACATAGGCATTTTCTGCACAGCTGTGTTCTTCTCTCAATACTATTCCTAATGCTTTCTATTTATACCCTGGTTATTTTATTGCAAATCATGTATGTGTGAAGGTGACAGCTGCTTTGATTTCCTTCCTGCTAGATCTCGTAATTTCTTCATTTTTAATGAAGCGAAAAAGGCCATTCTTCTAGATCCGTTTTGTTTTCAGCAGGAGTGTTAAAGTAATGCACATGCAGGAAATCTGAAATTCCCCATCGCTGCCCTGCGATTCTTGTTTGCAGCGAAGCTAAATTACAGCCAGTAGACATCCGGTTACCAGTTGTCATAAAGATATACACACATTGTAACATTGTTATAAGTAAGTGATTACAATGTCAGAGCATAAGGAGAATTCCTTTGAGGAGTTCTGACCCCTTGTAGGGAGGCTCTAGTACCCTCTTGTACCGCTTCTAGCTTGGATACAAGATGTGAAACGGGTGGGGATGAAGGCTCTATTACCTTGTTCTACTGCCTCTAGCTTGGATACAAGATGTGATCTGATCGGGCTTGGAGGCTCTAGTACCCTGTTGTACCGCCTCTAGCTTGGATACAAGATGTGATATAGGTGAGCATGGAGGCTCTAGTACCCTATTGTACCGCCTCTTGCTTGGATAGAAGATGTGATACAGGCAGGAATGGTGACTCTAGTACCCTTTTGTGCTGACTCTCGCTTGGATACAAGATGTGATACGGCATGCATGGAGGAATACAGGTTCCATATTGTATCCTGTGGCATATCGCTCTACACTTTTATAACTGAGTCTCTAGATCATGCAAAATCATCGATGTTGGCATTCGAGATGGTCCCATACATCTTCTGTTGGCGATAAATATGGCGACCAGCCAGCCACAGAAGTGTGACAATGTTGTGAGGACATTCCTGATATACTGCTGTGTGTGGCGTAGCATTATCCTGCTGGAAAATGCCTCTTGGAAGCCCCAATGATGGGAACACATGTGGTTGCAGGATGTCCTGAACATATTTCTGAGCTGTCCCTGTACCTCTTACCACTACCAGGATCGCCTGCAATGGCCCCCCAGACATCACACCAGCAGGGGGCAGTGTGCTGCTACACAGCAAAGACAGAATTGAGGCGCTCACCCCTAGGACTCCAGACATGAACATGGCCGTTCTGCTCCACCTGTATGTTATGTCTTGATCATTGTTGGTGTTTACAATGTTGTGATTGGTGCTTGATTTTATGTGTATTACTATTTAAGTGCTATATGATGTATGCTAATTGAATCTTGAAAATGGCCACTTGAGGCTGGAACGTAGCTTTTTTATGATCATGGAGGAATACAATTTTGTTTTATTGAAACTTCACTGCTTACGTACCACATCTTATTTACAAACACGGCCGTTGTCAATTTCCAAACTAAACCTGGGTTCATCGCTGAAGACAACCCGGTTCCACCCCATAGCAGTCTAGTTTCTGCATTCACGACACCACTGCAAACGTAGGTGACGGTGAATGGGTATCAAAGGTAGGACATGTAATGGGCGCAGTGAGACCAAATGTCCTTCAGCCAAGCACCTGGAAATGGTTCCGACCGACAGGGGGATAATAAATGTAGTCTTTGCAGTATCCAAAGTGGTAAAATTAAATCTTCTGTATTCCTCCATAAGGCCGCCTGCAGACGGGTGGAAATTCCGCGGCGGGATTTCCCACGGGATTTCCGCCGCTGGAAGCCTGCATAGGATTGCATTAACAAATGCAATCCTATGCAGACGGCCGCGGTTTGGCCGCGCGAAATCTCGCGCAGCAAACAAAGATGGAGGAAGAAGGTGTTACAGAGTGAGAGCAGAGTAGACTCTCACAGACATGGCTGCAGCTAATATAAGTGTTTACTATTTCACAGTTCCTGGAATCAAAGCTACACTGCTCCGTACAGCTGTATAATGTCTTCCATAATGCTGTTACATATGAGGTTGTGCTGCAATGATCTAGAAAAGAAGACCTCTTGAACCTCCTCTGTGTGCAGTGTATGGAGACAACCTACCAGCTAGTCTACACTCATCGATTCAGGGAAGAGTGAGATTTAGAGAGTGTGCTTGCAGAGGAGGAAACTGTTGAAAATGAAGGATAGAAGTCATATAATGGCAGTTAATTCTGAAAAGTTTATTCTGACTACCACAGCTTGCACCAAGGAAGATTTGGTTAACCAAAGTTTTTATTGATTTTGAAAATGTTATATCATTAAATGATTTCAATATTACAGTCTTATTTTACGTCAGGGGGTTACAAAACTATCAAGATTGATAATTGAGATGAGCGAGCATACTCGCTAAGGCAAACTACTCGAGCGAGTAGTGCCTTATGCGAGTACCTGCCCGTTCGTCTCTAAAGATTCGGGTGCCGGCGGGGAGCGTCGGGGGAGAGCGGGGAGGAACGGAGGGGAGATCTCACTCTCGCCCCTCCGCTCCCCCCTGATCACTCCCGCAACTCACCGCTCTCCCCTCCGGCACTCGAATCTTTAGAGACGAGTGGGCAGGTACTCGCATAAGGCACTACTCGCTCGAGTAGTTTGCCTTAGCGAGTACGCTCGCTCATCTCTAATAATAAAATTATGTAACTTATTGAATAACGTTCTAGAGTCTGTTTCTTACCAAGGAAGATTTGACTAGTAAGAATATTATTAAATTTCTACGCAAGCCCAAAACCAGAAAACCTTTATAGGGTTGTCCTTTTTCAAAACCTCTTTTTCGTAGTTGCAGATTTTTGCAAAATCTGGGTCTTCTGCTAGGATCGTCACATGAGCAGTAGTAGTGATAAGAAGGGTAAATGTAGACTTTCGGTGTGCGCATACGCAGTGGAAATTATGTGGATTTTCTGTGACAAAATCCAGAGCAATTTTGCATCAAAGACATTGGTGTGGAATTTGACTCAAAATCAACTGCGGATCTATTGCGCAACTTTTTCCTCCAAATACTACGCCCTCACTGCAGCATTGAGAGCACAGCGCAAATCTCTTCCCCAGCAACCGCTACTATGTGCCAGTCAAGGAATATGGAAGTGGTCGGGCGCATCACCTGATTGGCGTTCAGTAGCGTGTCCCGGAGGAATGATGAGTGCTCTCGGTGCTGCAGTGAGGGCGCAGTATTTGGAGGTAAAAAGGAGCGCCACAGATCTACTGCTGATTTCAAGTTGAATTCTGATTCTAAACCAATGGCGACTCTGTTTTGATGCGGAAATGTTGAGGATTTTGCTGTGAAATTTTCAGCTGTGGAAATTCTGCAGCGTTTCCGCAACGTGTAGACATACCCTTTGTCAAAATGCAGAACAGTACAACATCTATTGATAACCAATTGTGAGAATTGTTATTGTTATCTCTGCACAGTTGTCTGTGATTCTGCATAATCTTAGGCTCTGTTCACACAGAGTGGACTCCCGGTGGAATTCTCGTAGTTTGGCCGCACCGAAAAAACGGAGGAGAGCCGTGGGTTTTGGAGCAGTTAGTCCGCTGCAGTTGCATCAGAAATGGTGCCAAATTTGGCTTCCTTGAGGTTTTAGAAAACAGATGATAGTCTGAGGGTGCAAGATTAAGTTGATCCAGCACCTCAAGGCCCAGGTCAATGCATTCGCTGTGGGTGATTGCTGCTATGTGGAACAAGGTATTGTCGTACAAAGACACAACGCCTTGGGTAAACGTTCCTTGCCTTTCTGACTTCAGTTCATCCTATCAGCTATGATTGGAAACCCCTTTGCAAGGCTGTCCACAAGCAGTGTTTAACTTTACCCCACATGCCATCACCCTGAATGACAACTTCTGTGCTCTCACCTTCCTTGTACGCGGGGAACCACTGTCTCCAGTCTTTTGACTGCTGTTTTGACTCGGGATCATATATAAAAAAATCCCCATCTCATCTATTATCACCAATTGGCAGAATTACGTAGGAGGCTGGCACTTGGGCATGCTTTTAATCTGACAAACATTTTGGGACCCAGTTGGCAGACACCTTTGTCATGTCCAGATAATTGGGAATTATAGACTCTGCTCTTTCTCTAGGAATATTCAGAGCCTTGTCTTATCATCTTAGCAGAAACTCTCTGGTCTTCCAGAATCATATCATGGATGGTGTCTATGATTTCTTGTGGCCACCATTAGAGATCTCCTGCAATGGTCTTCATCATCGATGTTGAAGTGGCTGGTTTTAAATTTAGCAACCCAATTTTTAGAGTATGAAAATAAGTTGTTGCCTAGTGTTTGCACCATGTAATTGTGAATGTCTTTGGCCGACATCCCCTTCAGAAACAGGAACTTTATTACTTTTCTGCTCTCTTTTGCAGTAATTTCTATTCCACCATGTTGTCTTCAAACCTGCATAACATAAGAATGGCACTTGAGATCATGCCAAAATTTACTTACAAAGTATTGTAAAGATTGAACTTCTAAATGTTATAACATTCATTGTTGTGAAAATAAATGAAGATCACAAAGGATTTATCAGCAGCCCCTTATACGTAAAGGAAGCGGTCATGACATATGAGCATCGTAAACTGGTGCTCAGCCTGTGGATTGAACTGTTCATTGCAGTCAGTACATGCCCATACACTGTTCTGCGTGTGTTTGTGCATGTGCACTGACTGTAGAGAAGGGTCCAAAGCACGGATGGAGCATCTTCTTCCAGGGCTGATTATGGAACGGGGAGGCCCGTATGTATTTAAAAAAAAAAGCAAAAAAAAAAAAAAGCCTACCCCTAGACGCTACTTCCCTTGTTCTTTGGCGCTCCTACGACCTGACAGGTTCCCTTTAAATTTGATAAAGAAGATAATAGAGGAATATAAAACCAGCCCAGACTTTCAAAGTTTTACAGCTAATAAATGCTCTGTGCATGTACACGGGCCAATTGGCCACTAGACAAAATTGAGATGGTAGAATTTGTAGCTTTTGGGTTTGGACAGTTGGTTTGTTGTTACATGTGAACCAATAATTGGCCAATTAGTTGAAATCCAATCAATGAACCTAGATCTGAGAATTTTTGCCTTTTGAAGTCTTTTTGTTAGGGTTGTTTGACTCTTATGAAAGTAGACAGAGTGATGAAACGCAAGGAGTTCTAAGATCTTATTGTGTTATTTTATGTGATTCCAGTTTAAAATCTGATACAAAATAGTGATTTAATAAAGTGCATATTTGTTTTAGTGCAGAAGTCCGGCTCAATTATATCCAGCAAGTTAATCTTTTATCAAGAACACACAAATGGAGCGAGCCGGATACAAGCTTAAATCCAGAGCCATGATTGTGTGGCTTAGCCATCTGCTCACTAAAGACCAAATATATTGGTTTGTGGTAGCAAATTGGTGCTTTTTCTGTGCAAGCTCTTTTAATTCTTATGCGGTAGTGATTTCTTGAGGATGTGGGTACGGGCTTCAAATTAAGTCATCTAGCTTTAAATTGAAGGGGATTTAGATATATAATTAAGAGATGTAAAAGAAGGTTAATGAAAACCTCCGAAAGTGGGAATGAATATTGGTTCATGTGTGCATTTACCATTCATTCAGCGCTGACTGAAGGACTATGTTAAATTGTTTTTAATATTTTTCCAAACATTCTCTAAAAAACAAATCTAAAAATAAAATGTTTTCAGTGAAATCTTTTAATTTTCGATGGTTACTCTACCGTATAATTTTTCAACCGACAAATTGACAGGTTTAGGAATGGCCTACCGTATAAACTGTTAACAAACTCCGCCTATATTTACCATTTCATATATTTCTGCTTTTGTTGTGTTTTTTTTTTTTTTTGTGTAGCAAACTCTATAGAAAGTCTGCAAACCCATCTTCAGCTAGTGAGCAGAGACACTGTTTGATCAAGAACTTGTACCACTTCATTCTAGCGAGTTGGCACCTGAATCTCCACTGTTGAAAAACTTTTGGCATATCTCTGACATGTCAGAACCGTGATGGAAGTAGGGTTACACTTTAAATTGTATATACTACGTTTTAGAGTTTGCCATGTTAATTTATTTCCAAAGCGAAGCATGCCCTAGGTATGGTGCTTTTTGGCATTTTCCCAGCAACTTCTCTATAGGACTTGAAGAATGTCTTTTTGAAGAAAAAAGCCTGTAGAAACTCAAAGTATTGAATTTTCAGGACGTTTTAAGTAGGCCAATAAAGAAAAACACTCAGTTGATGGAACTCCAAGCGCTATTTAACATAATGTTCTGATGCCTTTTTGTTTGGGATTTTCATGGTGGTTTTTTAACACTTATTTTTTTAAATGCTGCACCCTGATGTTACATTAAACCGTTTTCTGGCAAGAGAATTTTCGAACTTTTGACAATCGCAAATAAAACTTGAATTATAAAACAAAGTAAAAAAAAATTCTCATAGCCTATATACATATACTTTCTGGGATTGTGTTTTGCAGCAAAGGGTAAAGCTTTTGTAAAAATACATAAAAATTGATGTTTGTGGCCAAGGGCCCATTCAGGTGGGCGTTTATTTGAGATGAGCAGGCACGCTCGGACAGGGCAGTTACTTGAGCGAGCATTGCTCTTCTTGAGGAACTGCATTCTTGTCCGAGCAGGCTCGGGGGGCGGCGAGGGAAAGAGAGAGATCTCTCTCACCCCCCCCCCCCCCCCCGCTCCCACCCTCCGAGCCTGCTCGGACGACAATGCAGTTACTCGAGAAGAGCGATGCTCGCTCGAGTAACTGCCTTATTCCGAGCATGCTCGCTCATCTTTAGCGTTTATCCCATCTATATTTTATGGACAGCAGACGTGCCCATTATAGCTTGTTATTAGCCTAGTCAAATGGTCTGCAGGAAAAAAAAAATCACTGCATGTCCTTTTCTGGTCCATCTCATGGATGAGAGTAAGACCTGCAGCGTCCAATGTCCCCTCCACTCAGACAGCGTGAGTTTATCTGCTGTCTGATGTAAGTTGCGCCTGAAAACCTTGGGCACAACTCTTGTACGCCTGTCTTAATAAGCCCTAAAAATCTGATTCAGTGGAGTCTGAGATGCAAAGCAAATCTTAAAAATAAAAGTACAAGGCGTGCCGAATTCAGACGATGGGCGAATTCAAAATGGCCTATGAAAAGTTCAGCAAAAAAAGAGGTTCGCCTTCAGAGGTATGGAAAACTTTCACCTTTATTAATAATGTCTCAGCATTCAATAAAACCAGGAACGCATTTTGGCCAGCGTCAGACCTTGATCACCCTTGGCACGACTACCAACAGGTTGGATACACAAGAGAGGGTAAGCACATATGTTTTTTTGGTCTTCAGCTCAAAATGGCCTGACTGAGGCAGAGGGTGATTATATGTGCAACTGCACATCTCACTCCTTTAGTAGACAAAATGACCCCGGCTATACATGATAATTATGGTACTTTTACGGGGACTGATATCAGTTAAATCGCTCAAATGAGCGATTTCCAGCGATGGTTGTCCCGTGTAAATGCGGAACCTGACAGCGTAGCGATCAAGAACTCAAATCCTCTCCGATTTGCAAGAGAGTTGATAACTTGAAGGAAAGTCCATCCTTCTTTCTCCACTCCCCTGACTCCTCTGGTTCACCAGACGCTGTACAGAGGAAGACAAGGGTAACCCGATGGGATCTTTCTTCCTGATGACACTTGCTTGCAGCTTCCCCCTCCTTAGGCCTGTTCCACACACGCCGATTGTAATATGGCTTTGCAGTACAGGTTATTTGGTGATATCGGATGCATCATTATTCCATCTATATCTGCTACAGTGTTGCATTTATTGGAGGGGTTTTCTTTTGGGTGTAAACAGATTAATTTACCTAGTAGGGAATATATCAATTAATGCAAATCCAAATCCATGGAATCCTATTCTTGCCTCTAAACGTTACCAAATAATAAGACACAGACATCAAAAGTGGATAAATAATGCCGCAGGATTTATTAACGGGTTTGTTAACACTTGAGGATAAAATTACCCGTAATCAACTTAAACGTTAATGTAAAATCTGTCTTAGGCCTCCCTCACACAGGCGTTTGCAGTAAACGCTTTTTCAATGCTGCATTCACTGCATTTTCAGCAGCGCTGGCATGCGTTATGCCAGTGTTTTGGCTGCGTTTTCAGCACAGTTGGTAATGCAGCCAAGAAAGCTGAAAGAAAAATAAAATAAAATAAAATACTCACTTAGTAGGCGCCGTCCGCCGTCCCTGCAGGCTTCCAGGCACTTGTCTGTGCCTGTAGAGCATCTCTTGCTGGTAACGGAGTTTCAAGACCTCCAGCAAGAGATAGCTCTGATTGGCTGAGCCGCGAGCCATTCATTCATTGAATGCCTGTGATTGGTGCTTGTGTGAGCAGCCCTATTGAAATGAATGGGAGCATTGTACAGCGTTTAGCGCAGCGCTTAAAAAAAGGCTGTGTGAGGAAGGCTTTACAGACACTATTTTACCACCACAAACTCTCCCCAAGTACACCTGCCCACCCGCCTAATGCGGGTGACAATCCCCCATTAACAATACTCCTTTTTTTTGTTTTGCACCTGTCCAGTGGATTGGCGAAAACTGGAAAAAACGCCCTGTCTATGATGGAATACCGCTTTTAAATTTCTCCACAGACTTTTATGGGCATTTTCTGTCCACAAAATGTATGAAAGCAGCGTGTGCTGTTCTCTAAAAATGCACGTTTTATACACTGAAGTAAATAGGTTAATAAAGTAAGAATTGCTCTATATTATGGAGAGAAAAAATGGATGGAATACTGCTTAAAAAAAAAATTCTCATGTGAAAACAACCATGCATAATATGGCACACAATTGGGAAATAAAAATTTTAATTTCACTCCCCAACTTCAAACAAGTACTGCAGGCCAAATATTGAGCAAGGTATCTGCTTTGGAAATCCGTGCTTTCGTACGACACCATGAGCTCTTGCCTTCATATTCTAGCCGCTCAAGCATCTAACCCCTATTGGACATGTGCTGTACGTGTATGGCGAATGTCGGGTGCTTTTTGGATAGAGCGGGCTCAGGAGCTAAGCCAGCTACATATACCTATCCACAACAGTCGTGATCGCAGATAACTCTGATTGTGACGGTTAACCCTTTTAAATGATGTCAACTCTGACAGATCACAGGTTGGCTCTGTGGTGTCATGGCAGCCACAGGGATGCCATGACTGAGAATGCTGGTCAGAATGCAGTATGGTTGTATTGCGTTATACTCTATAAGTCCCCTATGATGCAAAAAAAATGTAAAAATAAACTTCAGAAAAATTAATAGAAAAAATAAAATGTAAAAAAAACAACAAATCTTTTCCCAGTCATCACATCAAAAAGTAAAAAACAAGCCAAAATCCCCCCCCAAACCTGATCCCTTGCACAACTCCAAAGGGAAAATGACCGCATCATGGTTACAAAATGTTTTGTGTTTCTTTTTTTTTTTTTTTTTTTTTAAAGGCTGTTTGTTTTTTTTTCTTTTTTCATTTTTGAAGTGCTACATAAACTATATAAATGTAGTTGTACTGGCTCACAGAATAAAGATAAGATGTTCTTTTTACTGCACCATGAATGTCGTACTTAGTGATGTACTGATGCAAAATACAAGGGCAGGTACTACTAGCAGTCTGTTTCGATGCCAGGGAAGCCTGCGGGTGTCAGTGCCAATGTGGTTCACTTTTGAGGTGCAGGGCAACCAGTCAGGCTGAATCGTCATTAATAGGTTGTAAGGCTGCATAGTTCACCACACGTATCAGTTGGTCTGGCATCCTTTGTATGTGCAAGTATGATGCTAGGCATCCACTCCCCCCAATATGTGGTAGGTATCTGAGTGGTTGGTTATCAGTATTTTGCACATGTGCAGTGCCCACCCGTATTGCAGTTTGGCTATCTGCATGCTAAGCGTTTTGTTATCTACACCTCCTCTTGTATTTAGAATCGGTAAGAATGTCCTATTTTTGTGTTTTGTTTGCCATGAACACAAAAAAAATCTTTTTTTTTCTCATTTCTCCCTATTTAGAAATTATGTTTTCCAATACCTTATATAGTGCATTAAATGGCAGCATTGAAAAATACAACTTGTCACACAAAAAGTAAGCCCTCCTGTAGCTATGCCATAGTAATAATAAAAGGTTTTTCTTTTTTTTTTTTTTTTTTTTAAAGTGGGGAGGAATAAATAAAAATGCAAAACAAAACGTTGCAGTGGGAAGGGGTTAAAGGGGTTGTCTCGCGCCGAAACAGTTTTTTTTTTTTTTTCAATAGGCCCCCCGTTCGGCGCGAGACAAACCCAAAGGATGGGTTAAATAAAAATAAAAAAAAAAAAAATAAATATATATATATATTTATTTACTTACTTACCCGAATCCCCGCTCTGCGACGACTTCTTTCTTCCTTCTCCAAGATGGCCGCCGGGATCTTCACCCACGATGCGGGTCTTCTCCCATGGTGCACCGTGGGCTCTGTGCGGTTCATTGCCGATTCCAGCCTCCTGATTGGCTGGAATCGGCACACGTGACGGGGCGGAGCTACGATGACGACACAGGACCAGCTCTCCGGCACGAGCGGCCCCAATTACCAGGCAGAAGACCAGACTGCGCAAGCCCGTCTAAAAACGCCAGAAGACAGCGAATTTAGACGGATCCATGGCGACCGGGACGCTAGGAACAGAGCAGGTAAGTGAATAACTTCTGTATGGCTCATATTTAATGCACGATGTATATTACAAAGTGCATTAATATGGCCATACAGAAGTGTATGACCCCACTTGCTGCCGCGAGACAACCCCTTTAAAGTGATGACCTATTACATAGTCACTAGAAGTAGAAGGGTTAAAGTCAGTAATCTGCATGTATTGCGTTTGTTTCTTTGGAGTCTTTTTGTAGTTTTTTGAGGTCAATGTTGTCTTTATTGTGTTTTTTTTTTTTTAATCTTTTTTTTCCATGTGATTTGAAAAAAAATGTATAAAATAAAAAAGACGCTAAAAATGTCACTGAAAAAACTTGAAGCTAACTTTTCCAGTGAATGCGAGGCGTTTTCATATCAAGACCACCTTGCATCACTTCGGGTAAGTAGTGATCCTCCACCACGACTAACGGCCGATTGCAGAGTGTTTTCAATGGGAGCCCTCACATCGTACTCGCGTGCACCTAGCACCACGGTATGATAATGCCGCTGGTCCCATTAAAAGTAATATGCGATGCAGGGCATGTCCAAAGATAAGATGTGCTACAAAACTCATTCATGTACATTACCCCATTCTAATGAAAAAGATTTGGTAATGTGATTGTTCCCAGCAAGAGAAACCACATAGTTTTGTAGGTATGATACTTCTGATGTTGTGTACCTGATCCTGTGTAGCAAATGTCGTGTTGGAGTAACAGGACAAAAACATAAAGCGAGGATGAGGTCTTATCATCACACAATAAAAAAGAGAAAGACAGAATTACCTGTGGCGGAGCACTTTTCTAGTCACGGGCACGACATAGAAGATATGAAAGTTATGACACTGAAAGGCAATTTCAAGTCACAAAGCCATATAAAAATTTGGGAATAAAAATGTATAACTTTTGAATCTTTGTATTGAGGTCTAAATTCTTCACAAGGATTCATGTGTGAATGGGAAGTATGAGACCTCTATAGCATAGATAACACACTGGCCTGGTGACCCCCTAAGACTAATTCAGGGACCATAAAACCTTTGCTCCCGTGTCAGTGACTATTTAACGATGTTTGTTTTTCTATGGTAGTATTCTTTTAAGTTCAAATTTATCCCGTCCATGTCTGTGCCTTGTCATAAGTATGTGTGTATAAATATGCATGGATCTATTTCATTTAAGCCTGAAGCAGATGTTAGACTCACGTTAACATCATATATTTTTGTTAGCTATTAAAAGGTTTCATATCTACAAGATTATGTGGTTTCTCTTGATGGAAACAATCACGTTTTACCCTATTCAGAAGAATGGCGTTCATATTCGTGCGAGATTTGTGTGTCTCAACGCACAAATCTCGCACGATTTTCTCGTCCGTGCGAAAATAGCTTGAGAGAGACAGCGTATTTTTACATGCATTTTAGAAAGCAGAAAAAAAACTGTCTATGTGAAAGAGCCTCAAAATGTACAGTACTTAACAACATGATCATTTTTACCTGGCTAAACTAGTTAAATGATTTTCACAACTCAGTGTTACAAGTCAGATTACGGTAGCTACAGTAACTTTTTTATCTTTGCTTCAAGACCTGAAAGTATTTGAGAATAGAACAGTCTTCATTGCGACATAAATGATTGTGCTATTTCAGTGGAATACACATATTGTTAGCATATTTCCAAGCTCTTGGTGCGACTTTCAAGTTCTAAGCGGAATAATTTTATTTTTAGGGGGAAAAATCAACTTCTCAACATTGCAAAGTCTTTAAATTTAAATACAATTTTCCTTTTGAAGTCACTTTTATTAATTTCTGAAATACTGGAATGCGTAAGAACCGATTGAATGACTAGTAGCAGCTTTTGTTATGTTCAACTGTAACTACCATAGTAATTAGAAAAAAAGTCTAGTGTAATGCACTAGATGCCTTATTACTAGAGATGAGCGAGGACCCAAATGCTCCGGTCCGCGTTATTCGACTCGAGCTTTTCGTAAAATTCGAGAGCTCTACTCGAGTAATGAACCCCATTGACTACAATGGGAGACTCGGGCATTTTTGTATGTGGGACGCTGGGTCCCGAGCTTTTTTTTTTTTTTCTAAGTTCGTTCTCTCTCTCTCGGGGTCCAACACTGCTTGATGTTCGAGTAACGAGCACCATCAAGTACGTTAATACTCGAACGAGCATCAAGCTTGGCAGAGTATGTTCGCTCAACTCTACTTATTACTAATTATTTTGGAGCATACGAATGTCACAGTAAAGTACTCAAGCATAAGACTAGGGTCCCATGTTGCGTTAATCGGCTTTTCTCACTAGTAACTAAATTGTATGGGCGGGGCAGGTAACACCAATATATGTTTTTTTAAAAAGACACAATAATCACCTATCAGAGGTTTCACCACCCACTCAAGTTACAGAAAAAGCTGTAATTAGTCAAGTGCTGTTCATTGTACATGTGAACTCTTAGCCAGTCACCTGACATCAGTGATACTGCCATGGATGACAAGTGACCACTGAAGTCAATGATTGGCTGAGCAGTCATGTCTACAAAGAACAGTATGTCAATATTCCAATTGCTTTAGGGACTGGGGCTTCAATGGTGGATCTGGAAATTCCTTTGACCAGTGAGTATGTATTTTTTTTTTATTATTTATTTTAACTCATTCCATTCCTTAAAAACAAGAAATGTCTGTCGTTTTTTTTTTCTTTTATAAACTCTTGGAAAACAACTTTTAACCACATGCGGCAGTAAAGATTTTGCCCGTAAAAGTTCTGTACAATCGGCAAAATCTTCAAGCTATTTGCAATCTTGGATGTGCAGGAGTTTCTTCTGTCTGTGGTTACAGGGGTTTTTTGACAATCAGAAAAAAAGGTAGGCAATGTGTAGGGCCCTACCCTATGGGAGTGTTCACGTGGCATTTTTCTGCCACAGATCTTATGTGGCATCAAATCAATGACAAATCCATGTTCCATTACTTGTAATGGAAATTCACACCATAGTCTATGCAGCAAGTTTTTTTTTTTTTTGTTAATCCGAATACAGAAGAAAAAGTAACATGCCTGTTCTTATTACAAATTTTGCCTTGGGAAATCCACAGGGAAATTTGACAGTTGAAAAGGCTAATTCTGCATCTGGATCCGCAGCAGAAATCTGTGCCTTTCAGGTGGAATCCATGCGGATTTTGCCAGTGTGAACTTAGCTGTAAGGGATCCTTCAAAAATTCTGGAAAAAGTAGCATAGCATCTCCTAATTGGTTCTCTTCCAATTGCTTAAATATATACAGTGTATATATATAATATTACACTTAGAGGCTCCTTAACACGAGTGGACATACGGCGATGGCATTTTTACGTTTTCACGCCTGCCCCGTATAGGCGCCTGAATAGGCGTTTTTCCACAATCACTGTCCACATTTTCTTGACTATTCACACGACCGTGAGCATCCTTTTTAGCCTAAATCCTCAGGATGCCTTCCAGTGCCTATATAGAGGCTCATGTAAGCTTTTCGCAACGTTGGATGCTGCAAAAATGCCTCCCCTTCCCTACTTTTTTCCTGCTCCCATAGGAGTCTGTGGGACCCGCCGGCGTATATTGGCCAAAGGATAGTTCCACAACCATAGTTTTGGCCACTGTATAAATGCCGGACGTATTTTGACCGCTTATCTTCCATTTTTCATGGTGCTGACCTATTTACGCGCCGTATAATTGCCCATGTGATCAAATGCATTGCGAACCAATGCTTCACATGGGTAGCGTATATATGCCCCAGGCACGAAAAAGCGGCGTATACATGCTCGTGGGAATGAAGCCTAAAGGTCATTTTATCAGAGCCACCCATCCTTTCACAATTGAAGCTTCCCTGTGTGTAAATTAGACATGTGACCATGCAATTCAGCATAAAGCCAAGTGAGCACGTTTTCAGTGGATCAGTTTGTGTGAATCTAGATTAAATGGGAAAATTGGGCAATCTGGTTGGCTTTGAATCTGTCGTGGTCATTGGTGGTAGATTAGCCAGGCCAATATTTCAAAAAACTTCCATACTTGTGCGATTTTCTCATTCAGCTGTGTCAAGAGTATAGCCAAGATGGTGTGATAGAGGAGAAACATCAAGTGAAACGTGAACATAAATAACCCTTCACAGGATGATGTCAAGAGTCAAACAAACTCTAGTGTTCTAATTAACATGTACAAATGCACAGCTCATCCTTCTTTAGCACGGATGGATTAGAGTTTCAGGCGACCAGTTCAAGTGCCATTGCTGTTTAAGAAAGACTTAAAGGCAAGACTCCAGTGAACAAAAGAACACAAAAATTGGAACACTAATTAGTGGAAAAACATCGCCTGGTCAGATGAATCTAGATTTCTGTTGCACTGTGCTGATGGAAGGGTCAGCATTTGACACAAGCAAATTCCTGTCATGTGTTAATGGCTCTGGCTAAGGGGAGTGGAGTAATGTTGTGAGGAATGTTTTCCTGGCACACCTTGGGTCCTCTATCTGCGAATGGATTTGAGAATGAATTGCTGTGGTTCTGAGGGCCAGAGGAGGTTCAACGCACTACCAGATAGGTGTCTTTAGTACAGTGGCCATTCACTGTAAATTTAGGATGACGAGTCAAACAGGGCATAATTTAAAGCAGTCCTCTCTAAATAAAATAGCTAGAGGCTTGCTTATCTTAAACTGGCTTTTTGTCTTCAATGAATTGTCTGTAACTTGCTAATTCATTTTTAATGATTCTTTTGTTTGTGTAAATATTCGCACATGCCAAAAAGCATTTGGCAACTTGACTATAGAGAAAAAATATTTACGCTGAAAATGCTGATTGATTTTCTGAGTGAGTGTATCTGTTTGTACGCTTGCATCAGACATGGACGTTAATGGGACATTTTTATAAACATTGTTTTTTGGTTTTTTTTTTCTCTCTCCTTATGTGACCCTGGGCACATTACAATTAAAACCAATGAATGTGAAATCTACTGGAGGACATTGCAACTTTTTGTCCATTATTTTGTTATTGTCTGATATTTATTGTTCATTTTATGTTTCTGCTCTGAGTGAAATACTTATTGTCAAATTTAAATCTGGCACCTAGAAGTTGTTGTCGCAAACCATACCACAAGACTGGAAAAACGCTTCCATCTGCAAAGTTTACAAAGGAAAGTACTGGCTCATATTATTTAATAGCCGCCTTAATACGATCGCAGAGAAGTTGCTCCCTGAAAGTCAGTGTGGCTTCCATCCAAAAGAGGCACAGTTGATGCAATATTTGTGGTCAAGCAACTTCAGGAAAAAGAAGCCTAGAACAACACTGCGATCTCTATATGTGTTGTGTTGACCTAGAAAAAGCCTTTGATCAAGTACCAAGCTCCACACTATGGATAGTTATGCAGAAGGTTGATTGTCCCGAAAAGTTTGTCAACATGGTACGTCAATTTCATGATGGCCGCCAATGTACAACTTGAAAACGAGCTTACAGATCTGTTCCCAGTCACTAGTGGGTTGAAACAAGGTTGTGTAGTGGCTCCTACTTTATTTGCTGTTTATTTTGCTGCCGTGCTGAACGGTGTCCTAAAAAAATGGCATGAGCAAACGATGATCAGCGTGAGATTCGATAGGAGTGGCTTTGACTTTAACCCTTTCCAATCCACTGTCTGACGTCTGAAGACATTATGATTTAAGGCTGTACAGGTCCGATGTTGGAAGACATCCGTTGGGGTTCTCTTACTGTATATTGCCAGCCTCTCTGGTGTCGGAGCCTATCCAACGTGTCACCTCATGCAGTACTGGCTTTAGCCAGCATATAGCACCGTTGTACAACGGAAAACCAGGATACAAATTGGATTTGAAAGGGTTAAAACTAAACGCATGGTGGAACAATGGACTGTACGACGTTTGCCTAATGGCTGATAACGTGGAAAACCTGCAGTTATACTTGAGCCATTTAGATGTCACAAATTCAGGCCGTGTGATAAATGCATCAAAAACCAAGGTCCTGGAACAATCTGCAAGAGCTACATCTACGGGAGATGATGCATTTCTCCTTGGCGACAAAGTGATAGAAACATAGACATTCCAATATCTTGGAAGCTTGATATGTAGCAACAATCATCTCGAGTCTGAAAGCTCTTCACATATTGCCAAGGCTGTCGCTGCCTTTGCCAACTCGATCCAAGAGTTTGGAAATCACACAACCTCAATTTACAAACTAAGCTCCTGGATTATAAGGCAATTGTATTACCCATACTGCTCTATGTATTTCAAATAGGGTGCCTTTTATAAAGGTGATATCTGGCGTTTGAACATTTTCCACATGACGTATCTTCGAGCCATCCTTTTGTGTGAGCTGAGAGGATCGTGTGCCAAACATTGAAATATTGCATCGAACCAAGTTGGCTGGCATGGAATGTATGCTTGTGCAGGGACAACTTGGATGGTGTGGACATGTAGTCTGGATGGACTCTTCAAGACTGCCCAAAGCTGTGTTCTATTCAAAATTTTCCTGTGAAAAACGCAAAAAGGAGGCCAATACCTTAGATATAAGGATGTCTTGAAGCGACACCTTAAGTCCTGCGGCTTTTCACATGAGCTTGCTCAGCGAAAACCAGAATGTTGAAATGCTGTCAAAACAGCCACTTATGTCTTTGAACAATCCCTCCTTGACTTGACGCCAAATTTGGAAAACTTGCTCAAAGACCTCCTATAAGTACACCTACAATTCTAGTGGACTAATATACTGTGCCACTTGTGACCGGACTTTTTAAGACCAAGTTCGGTTTTGCATCACACATTCGAATGCATGCCAGAAGCTAGGGTGTCGCTGTCGACGGACACGTCATGGAGATCATCATCATCATCATTGGCTGATACTTATTGTTCATTATGTTTCTGCTCTAATTGAAATAGACTTATTGTCAAATTTAAATCTGACACCTAAAAGGAGTTGTTGGAATCAAATAAAACATTGTAATCAATTATATCAGTGTTATTACACACAATATCAGAGCAAAAAATTAATTCACTGCGCATAACTGAACACTTTAACCCCTTAGTGACGGCCCCATTGCCTTTTTGCGTCCTGGCCTGTTGGGCTTAATTCCTAGAGGACGTAAAAACACGCCTCCTCTAGGAATGAAAGCCCTGCAGGCTCAGGACGTAATAGCTCCATGCTGCCGGTTACTGGAGGTAGTCGAAAGCATGGAGCTGTCATCCATGGCCGCGGGACCCCACCCCTGGTCACGCGATCGCCGGTATCCACCGGATACCGTCGATCGCGTTGAAGTCAATGACAAGTTAAAAATAATTAAAGTTTCAGCTGAGAGTACTCACCCCCCGTCCTCCGCGCCGTCCGACATCTTCTAAGTTCCCCCCGGCCCTGCCGCCGGCGTCTGCGCGTGCGCGCCAGACGCATTACGTCACGCGCATGTGCAGAGAGCCTGGAGGCCCAGGAAATTTAAAAACTCCCTGCTCCCGGCTAGTATGAGTAGCCGAGAGCAGGGAGCTGTCACCGGGAGCCGCTGTATGCGGTTCCCGGTCACATGATGCTATCCAATGGAAAAATGGATAATGGTGATCACGTAAAAGTAAAAAAAAAAAGCTCAATATTCACCTCCTGTCACGGATTCGATCCGTGACGGGAGGTGAAATTACTTAAATAAGGCCACCGGCGATGTCCCCTTACGGGATCCTTATCCGCGGACCTTGCCCCAGTTTTGGCGCATGCGCCCATTGCCAAAATGGCGGACGCAAGCGCAGAAGCTGGGGAGGGCAAGAGGAAAATTAAAATCTCCTTGCTCTTGGCTACTAAAGGTAGCCAAGAGCTTGAAGATGTCACGGGGGGTCGCGGTGAGCGGTCTTCGGTCACATGATCGCCATTATCCATTGGATAATGGCGGGTCACGTAAAAGTTAAAAGACAGTTAAAGTTTTACGCTCCGTTCAGTTTGGACCCCGTTGTGCATCCAGACAGAAGATTAGGGCCACAATGAGTATGTTTCTGAACACGGAACAAATGGGGGTATCCATTTTTGGGTGAAAGCCTCCATTCATTTGTCTGCTGTCCAAAAAAAACCTCTATTTAAATCACATAATTGATAAAAAAAAACAATCGTAATTTTTTCCTTCTGCTTTGCTTTGATTCATTCAAAAACTGTTGGGTCAAAATGCGCAGTACACCCCTAGATTAATGCGCTAAGAGGTCTAGTTTCCAAAATAAGGTCATTTGTAGGGGTCCTCCGCGTTTTGGCCGCTCAAGGGGTCTACAAGTGAGCAATGGGGCCTAAAACGCCTTTAAGCAAAATGTCTGATCTGAAAGCCACTGGCTGTTCCTTTCGGTTTTGGCCCTGTTGTACATACGGACAGAAGATTAGGGCCACAATGGGTATGTTTCTGAACACAAGACAAACGGGGGTATGCATTTTGAGGTGTAAATCCTCATTTTTATGTGCACTATAGGAAAAAATCCTGTTTAAAATTACATGTTTGCAAAAATAGTTTTACTCTAAGAAAGCTTACCGGAGCGCTTACCTGAATCCCCGCGCTCCGGTGACTTCTATACTTACCGGTGAAGATGGCCGCCGGGATCCTCTTCCTCCGTGGACCGCAGCTCTTCTGTGCGGTCCATTGCCGATTCCAGCCTCCTGATTGGCTGGAATCGGCACGTGACGGGGCGGAGCTACATGGAGCTGGCATCCTGCACGAGAGGCTCCATTGAAGAAAGCAGAAGACCCGGACTGCGCAAGCGCGGCTAATTTGGCCATCAGAGGCCGAAAATTAGTCCGAAACCATGGAGACGAGGACGCCAGCAACAGAGCAGGTAAGTATAAAACTTTTTATAACTTCTGTATGGCTCATAATTAATGCACAATGTATATTACAAAGTGCATTAATATGGCCATACAGAAGTGTATAGACCCACTTGCTGCCGCGGGACAACCCCTTTAATTTCTGAAAAGAAACTGTGAGGTCAAAATACTCCTTACCCCCTCAGGGAATACACTAAGGGGTGTAGTTTTTAAAATGGGACCTTCGCAATCTTGGCTTGGTGTAGGAAAACAAACTGTTCCTCAAAATGCTGAAAAGTAATGTTAAATTTGTGCGTCTCCTAAATGGTTAAAAAAACGAAAGTTTTTCAAACGTGCATTCAGAATAAAGTAAACAGATGGAAATATATATCTTAGCAAAAATTTGTACAGTATGTTTGCACATATTTGAGATATTACAGTTGAAAATGTGAAAAAAATGACAATTTTTTCAAAATGTTCCCAATTTTGGCACTTTTAATAAATAAACACAAATTCTATGGGTCTATTTTTACCACCTAAATGAAGCACAACATGTGGCGAAAAAACAATGTCAGAATCACTTGGATATGCAAAGCCTTTACGGAGTTATGCTATGTTGAACGACACATGTCAGATTTCCAAAATTTGGCTCCGTCACTAAGGCGCAAATAGGCTTTGTCACTAAGGGGTTAAGGGAGACTACAGTACCTTGGTGAACAGCTTCTAGCTTGGATGCTAGATGCGAAGCGGTTGGGCATGGAGGCATACAGGTTAATTATAGTATCAAGCCACATTTACTGAAACTGAGCCTCCTAGGTCAGTGGTGGCGAACCTATGACACGCGTGCCAGAGGCGGCACGCAGAGCTTTCCCTGCTGGCACGCGCTACATCGGCCGCTCACCACTTGTGAATACCAGCAGGGGCCGCGGCTCCCCTGCCGGCATTCACAAACGGCACTGCTAGCCGCGCTGATCCCGGCACACACTGACTTCAGTCTGCAGCTGGAATCCCCCTCCCCCCTGCCCCGACGTCTCCTACTACTTGGTTCCGCCGGGAGGGGGCGGTATCCAGCAGCGTGTGTGTCAGAATGTGTGCCGGGAGCATATTAACACTTTCTTCCCCACTTCTGCAGCAATCAGCAATTCCCAGCAACCTGATTGGTTGCTTGGTTTGGCTGATTCACCAAACAACCAATCAGGTTGCTGGGAATTACCTATTGAGGCAGAAGTGGGGAAGAAAAAGTTAATATGCATGCCAGGACCATGGCTGACCAGAAGAGGAGCTGAGCTTACAGGAGAAGGGGGGGGGAGGAGGAGGAGGTAAGTATGTGGGTCTCGGGAGGCGCACTGTGGGGTGTCACTAATGCACGGGGGGGCCGCTGGGAGGGTGTCACTAATGCGCTGGGGGGGTGTCCCTAATTCACTGGGGGGCCGCTAGGGGGTGTCCCTAATGTACTGGGGGGCCGCTGGGAGGGGTGTCACTACTGCACTGGGGGGCGTCTCTAATGCACTTGGGGGGCCGCTGGGGGTGTCCCTAATACACTGGGGGCCACTGGGGGGTGTGACCCTAATGCACTGGGGGCCGCTGGGGGGTCACTATTATCGCTGTGGGGTGGGGGACACGATTACCGCTAGGGCCGCTGTGGGGTGGGGGTCACTATCACCGCTGGAGCCGCTGTGGGGTGGGGGTCACTATCACCGCTGGAGCCGCTGTGGGGTGGGGGTCACTATCACCGCTGGAGCCGCTGTGGGGTGGGGGTTACTATTATTGCTGCAGCGTGGGGGTCACTATTACTGCTGGGTGGGGGTCACTATTATCGCTGGGGGTGCTGGGGGGTGTCACTATTACCGCTGGGGGTGGGGGTCACTATTACCGCTAAGGCTGCTGTGTGGTGGGGGGTCACTATTATCACTCTGGGGGGGGGGGGGGTCACTATTACCGCTAAGGGCCGCTGTGCGGTGGGGGTCACTATTACCGCTGGGGCTGCTGGGGGGGTGTCACTATTACCGCTGGGGCTGCTGTGTGGTGGGGAATGTTTACATGTGGCGGACATGGGCAGGGCCACTTCAAAATAGACATCGTGCAGATTTTGACTACTTTTTGGATGCGGAAATGCTGCAGAATTTTCCACAGAAATTTCCCCTGAGGACATTCTGCAGTATTTCTGCATCCAAAAAGCAGTCAAAATCTGCACGCTGTCTATTTTGAAGCGGCCCTGTCCTTTTAAAACGACGGGGGTAAAATTATATGTCGTGATAAGCCCCGCCCCCTGACGTATTGGCACTTTGCGGTAAATAAGTGGGTTTTAGGTTGCAGTTTGGGCACTCGGTCTCTAAAAGGTTCGCCATCACTGTCCTAGGTCATGCAAACTAGTGGCTGCAGAATGTCTTGAACATATCAGGAAGCTGTTATTGCTTGTGATGTAACTGCATGCCAAGTTTTGCAGCAAAAGAACTCCTTTCTAAGGGCTTATTCACATGATAAAGTTGTTAGAGTTTTGTGCATTGCGAGACACACAAAACTTGCATGCAAATAAAACCTATTCTTTTCAATGGGTCTATTTACATGGACGATTTATTTATTTTTTTACTTTTGCAGCGATGCAAAGCGAACAATCTCAGCATGTTCTATTTTCATGCGAGTCTAGCACAAGAATAGAACATGCAGATGTACGGTCTCCCGCACAGGACAAGGACGGGGTGTCTGGGTCCTGTGCAATGCGAGTTGCCCTGAGAATGGCGGGTGCCACTAGCGCTCTCCTATGTGAATCTGCCCTTGATTTTTTTTTTAACAAAGAGTGTATATACCGCGTCGATATAATAATAATGATTCCTTTATTTATTAGGTAACAACAATTGTAGCGGCTTTCATTAGGCTTTTTTGACACTGAACAATTAAATCAAAAATCTTTTTTTAAGGGATATCCATATAAAGAATATAATGTAAAGAATTTGCTTATGATTGAAATATATATTATATACTGGTGCATCCTGAAGCTTTTGGGCCCTAGTGCAAAACCTGTAACAGGGCCCCCAAATATAATGTTCAAATATTCAAAGTACTCGACTCCCTTGGTAGAGAAGAGAGGCCTTATGGGCTCCCTAAGGCTGCCTGTCCACGGACAATTGTTCATTGCATTACCTGTCGGATAATCCAGCCGCGGGTAATACGGTGAGCGCTTTCCATAGCGTTGCTATAGAAAGCGCAGCTGCAGCGTCCACGAGTGGAGAATCTTAGTGTTTCTCCGCTCGCAGGATTTAAATTGCCGCAAACCACAATTCTCCGCAGTGAGCCTATCTGTCAGATAGACTCACCGCAGAGAACTGAAAGCAGCACTGCCTCCTCCCCCGCGGCGGAATATCGTTAACGATGTTTCGCGGCGGAGCCCGTCACGGCACCCCCCAGGAGACCCCATACTTACCTGCGGATCCGGCGTCCTCGCTCCCGCATGACGCTTCCCCGCCCACCTCCGCCACGTCATGATGCGGCTGCGGTGGGCGGGGATGCATTTTCACTCTATCTTCCGCTGTGCTACAGCGCAAGATAGCGTGAACGGACGGCTTCCATTGACTGCAATGGAAGCCGTCCGCGCGTACACCCCTGGCAAATAGAGCATGCCGCGCGTGAGGACGGGTGAGTTCACGGAGCGGAATTCTGCAGTGGAATTCCGCACCGTGAGCATTGAGCTATTAGGTTCAATAGAACCTAATAGCTGCGGGCAACGCAGCGGATTTCCGCCGCGAATTACGCGGCGGAAATCCGTTCGTGGGAAGGAGGCCTTAGTTTGATTTCTATGTGAAAATATGTGGTCTTTGGGAAGCCTTTAAGCCTTGCAGAAATGTTTGACCATCCATTGTTAACAAGCAGTATCATCCCAAGTATAAAGTTATTCATAAGGTGACTTTACATATGGGTAAACACTTTTTGTCCTCCTAAATTTTTAAATTGCAGTCAAGAAATTGTAACAGTCCTGGATATAAATAAATGATGGGAGAGATCTCTGTTTTGTCCCATGATATATTTATACATAGTTATTAAGTCGCCCTCAGCCATCTTTTTTTCTTAACTAAATAGGTTTTGATAACCTCTCTGGGTATTGTAGTTCATCCATTCTTTAGTTGCCCGCTCGAGCTCTGATATGTCCTTCATGAGTACTGGTGCCCAAAACTGTACACAATATTCCATGTGTGGTCTGACCAGTGACTTGTACAGAGGAAGAACAATGTTCCCGCCACATACCCCTAGACCTCTTGATACACCCCATGCTCCTCTTTGCCTTGGCAGCAGCTGCCTGACACCGGTTGCTCCAGTTAAGCTTACAGTTAACTAAAATCCCCAAGTCCTTTTCCATATCCCAGTGGTTTCCCATTTAGTGTGCAATGGTGACATGTATTTCCCCTGTCTATGTGCATAACTTGTACATTTATCAGTGTTAAACCTTATTTGCCACTTTTCTGCCAAAGCTCTCAATTTATCCAGGTTCTCTTGCAGCCGCTTTGCATCCTCTTGTGTTAATTTCTGTACATAGTTTTGTGTCATCTGTAAATATTGAGATTTCACTGCACAATCCCTCTACTAGGTCATTAATAAATATATTAAGAATTTGGCCCAAAACCGACCCCGTGGTACCCCACTAGTAACAGTGACCCAATCAGAGTATGTATCACTTATAACCACCCTTTGCTTTCTATCACTGACCAGTTATTTACCCACTTACACACATTCCGCCCAGACAAAGCATTCTTATTTTATATACCAACCTTTTATGCGGCACAGTATGAAATGCTTTAGAAAAGTCCAGATACACAAGATCTAGTTACTCTCCTCGGTCCAGTCTAGAACTTACCTCCTTGTAGAAGCTGATTAGGTTGGTTTGACAGGAGCGATCTCTCATAAAGCCATGCTGATACAGAATTATACAGCTATTTTCCCTGAGGTACTCCAGGATAGCATTTCTTAGACACCCTTGAAACATTTTTCTCACAATAGAAGTAAGACTTACCAGCCTGTAGTTTCCAGGTTCACTTTTTGACTCCTTTTCGAATATCTACACCACATTGGCTATACGCCAATCCAATGGAACAGGCCCCGTCACTATCGAGTCCTTAAAGGGGTTCTGTCACTAAAAAAGAAAAATGCTCTACTTATCTATTCCTCCCCCATCAGTCTACTTACCAGATTTTCACCTCCCTTATCTTCTCCTATCTCCTGAAGTCTGGGGGCTCACTTTAGCTCCAGCTGCCTGATTCTGCTCCTTCCTGTGAGGTTACGTACATTAGGTTGGCAGTCTGCCAATGTACCTTTAGTCACAGCTCACAGGCCAGCAGGAGGACGGCCTATCTTCTTCAGAGATTGCTTATGCGAGCTGTCTCTGAAATAGATTACAATTCCTTCCTAGGCAGTGAAGCTACAGCACAGGGATGTGACCTTTACTGACCCAGCAGGAAGGAGTTTGTGATGAGCAGCCTTCATAACAAGCTGGGCTCAGCCTGCAGTGAGCTGATCTGGGGCAGTGGAGAAGCTCAACCAGGAGAAGATGTGATAAGGAGACAGACAGAGAAGGAATAGGTAAGTTTAGATATATTTTTTTTTATGACAAAACCCCTTTAAATATAAGAAACAAGGGTCTGTGTATCATATTACTTAATTCCCTTAAAACCCTGGGGAATATGCCATCAGGACCCAGGGATTTGTCTATTTTAATCTGTTTAAGACTTCTCTATACACTTCTTCCTGGGTTAGTGAGAATCGCTTGCCGATCCTCTAATGTGCCCAAAAGCCACGCCAAAGGTGGCTAGTTCACAAAAGTGATGGGAGGCGTTTTTGACAGAAAAATGCCTCACATTGGCGTGCAAATGTTGGTAACGCGATAACGCGCTTGCCCGTGTGTAGGTAGCCTTATTCCTGTTTGGGAGGTGGGAGCTTCCCTTTAAGTGATTCTTACTAGAAGCCACAATGCTACGGTTAGTGACAAATTTATCAAATGTTGCACGCTGATGATTAATTAGTCACATCTTACATTGGGTGTAGAAAAGTTGAGTCCTTTTTATGCCACCCAGTTTCTGGAGTGAGATTGCGAGAAATTTAGCAACTTTCAAAAAAGTTGCATTTCTTATTTGTATCTAAAAACCTCACTCCATTAAAACTCAGTCCTCTTTTTTTAAAGTAAGAGGTGCAGAACATCAAAAACCACAATTTTGTGCAAAACTACCGTATTGCAATGTTGACAAACTACCACACAGTCTTGATAAGTTCCCCCCACCAATTCTCCATAGAAGCTCTAGACATAAAACAATGTTTTGTTTTTTTTTAACTATTTATATGCAAGGTTTAATTCATATTTCATTTTTTGATGCATTGGTTGCAAAAGTAGATCCTATCTAAACTAATTATTGTCTTTCCAGTCTTCTTAGAAATATAACATAACTGTAGCAGAATGAAGTCATCTGAAAATTGCTGACGAAGCACAATTTTTCTGAAGTATTTATGCACTCTATCAATTGTAAGCGCTGTAGAGGAATCCAGGGCCAGATTGTGTAGCATAACCTGACTCAGGAGTAAGACCCAGCTTGGAGTTGATGTCAGGTTTCCAAAGTCCTCGGCATATGGCTCCCAGAAATGAGACTGGATTTCATTTCTTTCGTTCATCAGAAGTTCCTTTCATGTTCTGTAATTGAAAACGTGTGTGTTCCAGTGTACAGCCTTGGATGTGTATGCCCTCTGGCACTCCTGTTTCTAATTTCCTGAGTTAAAAGCAGAGTCCTTCAAAAGAAGGAGTACTACAATTTCTCCACGACATGCTGCAAGTAGGCCATACACCAAAATAGTGCTTTTCTGTTTAACCGCCTCCCAAACACCACTAGTAAAGCTTATTCATATGGATGAAGGTTGATGAGGCGTTCCAATATCTGGCAAGGCCCATCTTGCATTGTTACATTGGGAGTTTTTATCTCCCATTGTCATCTTCAAAATTAATATTGTAGGAGTTTATCTTTTGTTGTGGCTCTTTTAAGCTCGGCCTAATTCAGTGGTGGTTAGAGTGTTATCCTTTTGGATTCTTGTAATGTGGTTTTAACCATTTCTGACATAACTAGATTGGGAGGCCATATATACAGGGGGCTAACGTAAATAGGCCAGTGACTTGAAGCAATAGTTACAGATCAGTCTGTCTGGTGTAAAGATTAAATTACAATGTAGTGGGGTTTCAATTTTTATTCTTTTATATTTGCTTTTCTACCACCCATAGCTTGTGATTTGTGGTTTTTCAAGCACACTATTGTAAAATCTTCAATTATTTCAACTTTTATGACTTAGAATCTTTTATATTTTTGGAATCTATAAGGTATAAGTTAGATTGGCAGACAACAAAGTTTTGAATGTTTTTTTCATCAGAAGTCAATGAATCGGTATTACTAATTAGGACCATTTTGCGATTTCTTCACCCATTTACTGTTTGTTTTTTTCCTCCAATGACACGTGGATGACACAGCGTGCAAGAAACAATGTGGACATTGCTCTACAAAAATATATCTTTTATTCTAACTAGTATTGATAGATAGTCTTGACAGAGACTCTAGAAGTAGAGTCAAAATGTTACCGCTATTTATTTGACTCTGTGAAGACAATAAAGATTATCCCTGCTGGGACTGGAACTCTGTACCAATTTATGCTGCCCGATACCTCCTTCATTGAGATTGGGCTTTGTGGTCTTGGTTGGATCATCCTTTGCTGGTGTGCATACATTGACTGCTCCAACCTTGTTGGTTTAGTTGGGGAGTGCTGTGGATCTACATTTGTGATTGTAGTATCGATAGGTCGATATGCCTGAACTGCATAAACAAAAGATTCATATCTGTAATGCAACACTTTAAAGTTCAGTGATAAGGCCTGACTATCGCTAAACAGGAAAGTCACGTCACATTTATAGAATCCGTGACGGTTCAATAAAGATGGCTCCTTTCTGTGTAGAGTGAATTTTTAATGGAGAGGTGTCCAAGAGGTCGATGAACAACAAGTGATGAATCGTTTGTAGAGACTGTTTGCAGATGTTTAGTTTGCAAACAGGACAAACAAACCAAAAAAGTGAACATTGAAGCCAGCACCAAATGCTGAATAGGTCTGGCAGACTCTTGCAACGCGTTTTGGCCTGCTGTAAGGCCATTTTCAAATGGCGGTAGATGGTGATAGAAAGATATGCTTGAAAAAGGCCTTTAAGTAGGCTGAAATGCGTTGCCAGACCGAAACGTAGTCTGCCAGACCTATTCAGCATTTGTGCTGGCTTCCATGTTCAGTTTTTTGGTTTGTTTGTTTGTCCTGTTTGCAAAATACACATTGTTCATGAAAAAAGGTGGAGTCGTCCTGCTTTTCCAAAGGATATCTGGAGGATCCAATTGGGATAAAGACCCCTTAGGATAATATACTTACGGGCCTATTAACATCTATGAGGGGTCTCCTGGAAGGGGTATCCCTCCTCAAGTAAGCAGTTTTTTCCTTTGCATTCTTTACACACCCTGGGGGTTCCAACAGCGCAGATCCCATGTGTTTTTTTTGCTGGTTTTATCCCCAAAAGTTTGGGGCTGATCATATAGTGCCCCCAAAGACAGCGGAATCTTCTCCTTTTTTTTCCATTTCATTTCACTTGGGATTTTTTAAAAGCTTTTCCAGTACATTATATGGGACATTAAATAGTACCATTGAAAAATACTACAAAAAACCAAGCTCTCTCACATGTTGATGGATAAATAAATGATTTATGATTTTTTTTTTTTAAGGGGGTAGAGAAATTATCACCTCCAGTGATCTACTTGAAAAAAAAAAACTCATAGGTTCTGTACCTTTTAGCAGAAAATGTGTGTAAAATCATGTTTCTAATCTAGAACAGTGAGTGTTGTGCTATTTGTTAGCTTTGTTCACTTCCACACCATTAATTTCAGTATAGGTGGAGATTTAAGTTAAAGGGGTTGTCTCGCGAAAGCAAGTGGGGTTATACACTTCTGTATGGCCATATTAATGCACTTTGTAATATACATCGTGCATTAAATATGAGCCATACAGAAGTTATTCACTTACCTTCCCTGCGCTGGCGTCCCCGTCTCCATGGTGCCGTCTAAATTCAGCGTCTAATCGCCCGATTAGACGCGCTTGCGCAGAAGGGTCTTCTGCCTTCGGGTCTGCCCGGCAGCATCGGCGTTCTGGCTCCGCCCCCTTCTACGAGTCATCGCGTAGCTCCGCCCCATGACGTGTGCCGATTCCAGCCAATCAGGAGGCTGGAATCGGCACACGTGACAGGGCGGAGCTACGCGATGACGCGTAGAAGGGGGCGGAGCCAGAACGCTGATGCTGCCGGACAGACCCGAAGGCAGAAGACCCTTCTGCGCAAGTGCGTCTAATCGGGCGATTAGACGCTGAAGTTAGACGGCACCATGGAGACGGGGACGCCAGCGCAGGGAAGGTAAGTGAATAACTTCTGTATGGCTCATATTTAATGCATGATGTATATTACAAAGTGCATTAATATGGCCATACAGAAGTGCTTAACCCCACTTGCTTTCGCGAGACAACCCCTTTAATGTGGCCCTTAAAGTGACTGTCTGGTCCCATGGACAAAAGTTGTCTCAAGACCAGTGTGGAGGAGAAATATTTCCTGCTGCCCTTTTGTTTGCTGATTTCTAATACAAATTAGAAATTTCCTTGGGGCCCTCTTTGGCCTTCCAAGATGGTCGCATTGCTCCTCCCACTAGCCGATGTACACGGATACTTTTATGCTGCTTCAGTTTTTCCTAGCACTGCTAATGTGAGCAGCACTGACCAATCAGAAAGCAGCATGCGTCTTAAATGACCAACACACTACCAGTTCACAGTGTGCATCATGTAGCTATCTTGGCAGACCAGAGGATCGCTTTAATTAACTACCATATTTCCCTGAAAATAGGACCCTGTGTTATATTATTTTTTTGCCCCAAAAGAGGCACTAGGTTTTATTTTCAGGGGAGGACTTATTATACTTACCCAGTAGGCTTGGTCCATGTCCCTCCTGCTGCTTTCCACAGCTCTGACGCCCTTCCCACAGTCCTCGGCTGCTCGTACAACATCACTTCCCGGTTACAGGATTCATAAATCCCGCTTCCAGGAAGCAATGGCTGTGATTGGCTGAGCAGCAGGTAAAGAACCAATCAATACAGTACTGGATAAACCAATGCGATTGCTGTGATTGGTTCTTCCATCACTGCTCAGTCCGTCAATGCAGCACTGGATATACCAATCAACAACCATTGCGTTGTAGAGGTGGGATTTATGAATTGGCTGAGCTGCAGCCAATCACAGCCATCACATTGGCTGATCAGCGGTGGAAGAACCAATCAATGCAGCCCTGGATAAACCAATCACAGCCATCTCTTCCTGGAGGTGGGATTTATGAATCCTGTAACCAGGAAGTGATGTACGAGTGGCTGAGAACTGTGGTAACCACGCCGAACCTCTAGAGAGCAGCGGAAAGGACCTGGACTGAGCTTGCTGGGTAATGTATTCTTTTTTAATGTAGTGTAACAAGGGCTTATTTTGTGATTAGGGCTTATATTTCATGCCTCCCTGAAAATTAGGCTAGGGCTTATTTTTGGGGTGGGTCTTATTTTAGGGGAAACTCGGTACTACTTTTCTGAGGAAGAGAAAATAGTTTAACATACCAAATAAGGAAATAAGTGTCTCTAGAAGCTAGCTACGTTGTAATTTATATACGATATATGCATCTTCATTTCATTGAAAAGGAAAAAAACTAGTTAATATAGTTATGTGATTACA
Source organism: Eleutherodactylus coqui (assembly GCF_035609145.1). NCBI lineage: Eukaryota > Metazoa > Chordata > Amphibia > Anura > Eleutherodactylidae > Eleutherodactylus > Eleutherodactylus coqui. Next base: position 58,710,137 of record NC_089839.1, read on the forward strand.
GCAGCATTGGCACTGATTCAAGCAATCACTCTGCAGTGTGAGAGGAGGAGATGTGGCAAAAGTTAATGTGAGTTACCAGGCTTGTAGAGACAGTGACTATGACAGGCCTCATCTCCACTATACCCATTACTTGGCAGGCAATAACTTCCTGTTAGTGTATTAGGAAGCCAGAAAGCTTCAGCACAAACTGTTGAGCTTTAAAAGGAAAGGCTCCACAAAGGTACATCACATTAGGATCTAATAGTACTTTGAAGTTCTTTTCTTTTTTAACCCACATGGGAGGTATGCTTTAAAGGGTTATACTAAGATTAGAAGTTGACTCCTATCCACGGTATTGGGGATAACTATCAACTGGGGGTCCAACTGTTGGCAGATCCACCAATCACAAGAACAGTGGTCTCGAAGGTCCCATAATGAATGTAGCGGTGGCCGAGCATGTGTCAATGCTTCATACATTTCATTGGGACTGCTGGTGATAATAGAGTTAGACAATAATCGACCTCCATTGATCCTAGTTTTCCCCTATCCTGTTGATAAGGATAACTTTTAATCTTTGCACACCTGGCCCCCTGTTCACGGGCGTTGCGGTATCCCGCGGCGGAGCTCCGCCGCCCGGGAGCAGGAGCCGCCACCGAATCTCCACTGGTCAGCCCTATCTGATAGGCTAACTGCGGAGAATCGGGGCAATTCACAGCATGCTGCGAATTGCCCGCTGCGAGCGGAGAATCGCAATAATTCTCTGCTTGTGGACAGTGTGCTGGCGCTTTCCATAGCAGTGCTTAAGGCAGCCTTAAGTGGAATTTTGCACCTTTTCATGGTTCATCATTTGAGTAGGAGCCTAGGAACATCTTATGCATATAGGGTAGAGATGGTCTACTTAAGGAGGTACTCAACAGACGGACGGGGTCCGAATGTTGACCTCAGCTGCCAAAACTCTGTTGTCTGGAGCAGGAGAAGTAGCTGCTACGATTTCCCTTTTCCCTCTCCATTAATGTGTGATCCGAGTGGATTTGCCAGACCTTCACTTGACAGCAGACCCAGGCAAGTGGACCTTTACAAACCTAGTTGATTACCTGTGGTCTACTTGGTTGATCCTCTCGGCTATCTCTTACCATCTTGTTGAAATGAGTGGAATAGCAATGCGCATGCTTGACCTAAACTTCATTCTTCCAGGAACCTTCCGGACCCATGTTCTTTGGATCAGTTGGGGTCCCAGAAGTCTGACCCACACCAGATAGTTATGACCTATCGTGTGGATACGGCATAACTTATAAACTTGGCACCACTTAAACATCTGTGTCTCTTTGATGCTCCGTTTAGATGTCGGAAGCAGAATCCAGTCCTCCGAACTCTTGTTAGGGGGTCTGTTATTGTGAACATTTTTAACATTTTTTCTCTAGTCAGAAGGGTTACATTACAAGACATTCTGAAAATTACTGTATAAATTATGTGTTGGAAGCAACTGTATCTGTCTAAAAGCAGGACATTTAGCAGGTATGTATTGGAAAAGATTACTAGTGTGTGGTGCGCTGGCTTTGTTTACTCACTGTATAATTGATTTGTTCCATATTTAACCCCTATGGGTTTTGTACATGTATATTGTCGTATGTGCTGTATCTTAGATTTCAAAACTACTGATAATATTTTTTCATAGAGCTCCTGTATTTGGCAGCATGCACCTTAATTGTTTCCATCTTCCATAGATGTATGAATAGTGGAAACATATTATGTAGGAAGTTGATTCATTTACAATCGAAGAATCTTTAAATGCTAGATTTAAAAAAAACAAAACAGTAGATGCATTTGTGCCGCCTATGCATGAAGACTTTTTTTTTTCTGTTCTGTGATTGGTTTGGAATCAGTGTGTTCCATATGGATTCTTATCTGTCACTAAGATTGTATCTGGAACATTTAATACGTTTTGTCTTTGCTACATTTACTGCATTTTAACTCACATGACTTCGGTAGAGACAAGTTTTGCTATCCAAAAAATGTTAATTTTCTTTTCTCCTTTTAATTTTGGATAACGACTAATGTTGAGTGAGCTTTTGAAAACTTTGGTTCACCGGTTCAATGAATTTTGGCAAAAAAGCATCAAATTAGTTTGAACCAAACTGGAACTCATCAATACCCCTAACACTTAGAGCCATAGGTTCTTTTTCTCCACATTTCTCATCCTACTCAAATGTAAGCGCTGTGTAAGGCTGCCTGTCCACGGGCGTTGTGGTATCTTGCGGCGGCAGACGGATCTCTGCTGTCAGCCTATTATCGCCGCGGGGAACGCTGTTGACAGGCAGTATTAGTAATTAAAGTTGATTATTATGTAGAAGAAACCTACATAAACACAGTGAGAGCATACAAACTCCATGCAGATGTTGTTTTTGGTCACATTTGAACCTGGGACCTCAGCGCTGCAAAGCAGCAGTGCTAATCACTGAGCCACCGTGCTGCTTCTTCCTTCTTTGTCTTTCTGAGGAGCAGAAGAAGAAATTTTAGTGAGTTCGGCTGGGACGAAGCACCTGAAGTTTGGGTTTGCGCTGAACTGAGCTTTTATCAAAGTTCGATTCAAAACAGGGTTTGAGTGTTTGGTCCGCTTAATACTAATGGTGGCATACATTTTACATAGTGTACCCCTGCTCTGATAGATACCAATCTGCAACCTGTGGGTCACCTGTGATGCCTTTGTGTGTGTCTCCTAACCATTTGGGCACAGAAATGGTTCAATGTGCAATGTGTAGCCATCTCTGCTTTCCTCGTGTATATATGGAGAATGGAATCCCCTGGACCCCATTTGGCATTCCAGAAAGGAGTATATGAGTTAGAGGTGTTCATCTATGCATGCTAAGTTTTACCACAATTTTCACAATCTACAATAGAGAGAGCCAAATGCATTTGCGGTCTGCTCTCTGGACTGCTCATTGGGGAACAAGGGAACCCCATTTCTCCCAATAGATGGAGTTTTGGAAGTGGAACCTGTATCTATAAGACATTTATGGGTAATACTTTTTAGTATACCATGAGTGTCTCAGACGGTAACACCTCTCTTTTAAGTCTTATTGCCTTTGGGAGTAATTCAATATGACAGTTTTGACCTCTGTCCAGAAAAGGTTGTGCACTCCTGTTTTAGAGTGTCAATGTTGCTCAGTGTCTAAAGTTGTACTTGAGTGCAACTTGTGGAGGGCACATCCAGTCACTTAGTGCAAACCAAACTTGTGAACTCAAAGTTTTCTAGACGTAACTTGAACTCATAACTAAAGTCTGTGAGAGCAATGCCAGCCTTTTATCTCCAGGGATATTTAGAGGGGGACAATGCACTCTGAAGAGCACTAGCAATCTTTGGGACATCCACGGCCCATTGCCGAATCCTTTGGCTCAAGTAAAAATGTTGTCCCTTCTTGGTTACATATGCAACACTAAAAGTATTTCAGAAAAATCTTAGTCCTATGAAATTGTTGTCCTAAGTAATTTAATTTATTTTTCTTTCTTTTTTGTAGGTTGTGGAGAGCACCTTGTAAGAACCATATTGGCCAGGGAATGTTCTCTTGCATTGCAGGCTGAAGATGCACACCAAGCTTTGCTAGAGTCTATGCAAAATAAATTTATTGGTAAGAGCATCATAAACTTTCAATAAGCAGTTTTTATGGCAGGGGTCCATTTTTTACTATACTTAATCGGGGATAATAATTACAAGTCATGGGTAGGCAGAGAAATTATAGGGGCCGATGTACTAATGCCCTATGAAAGAAAGAAGATACAACAGGAAAGTGATTTGTGTAGATCTGTATTCGAGTGGGTGACTGGATCATTGAGGCAGCTCTTCATAGTATCCAAAACGGCTACATCTTTCTATTCCATTTCTAAGAGGAGCTGTGGTATGCAACCTAAATCGCATTCAGAGCAAGTTTATGTTCACACGCAGAGGATGTACTGCATGTTGTCCACTGTGGATTTGCGTATGGAAACTGTTACGTTCGTGTGGGCAAATAAGCACCGGTCTCACACAAACATACCCAGAAGACGGCGATATCACAAACAAGGGAACCTAAAACTGAATTCAAACTGGACATGGTGACGGAAACACCAACTGGACAGAGAACTGCATACTGTGGACTCGACTGATTGGCAGGCATAACATAGGGACTGACAAATGACCAAAGCACTCACCTTGCATACATGTATGCATAAGATGAATAACTATAAAAATACGAGGAATTGGTTCGTACATTGGCCAGTGAACTTAGGCTGCAAGGCCACGGCAAGGCTCCTCGTATCTTGCAGTCCCTACACTAGCAAGACACATCTACTAGAGGACCCTAAGGGCCGCTCTAGCGCATAAATAGCAAACAAACTCAGCAGAACAAACTGACACAAAATTAACAGAAAATAAACGTACAAACGGACATGAACCGACAAACTCACAGCAAGCTGCAATGGACAAGGACACGTGACTGTTCACTCTGGACACCAAACAGACACTGACAGGAGCTGGGTATATATGTGAGCAAAGACCCAGGGGATTGGCTAGCAGGAGATCACCACACCCAGCCAGCACAATTATGCCACATCTGTGGGCTTGTGCTGCTAGAAACCATAGTACTACAGGTCCCAGCGGCACAACCTAACAGAAACTATGCAGAATATTCCAGTCCAAGTCAAGTGGAAGAATTCTCTTCCACAAAGTGTAGAAAAAAATCTGTCGGGTAAATTGACAGTGGATTGGTGTGGATTTAGAATTCCTCAGTGTGTCAGTTTATTTTGCAGATTCATTGCAGATTTATTACCAATTGAGTTCAATGGGAAAATCAAAATTCGCAGCAAACACCAATTGCAGCGGATTTTGCTGTAGAGTACCTGCAGCTCTACGGTAAAATGTGCAGGTAGAAACACTTAAAAGCAGAGAAGTAAAAAAAATTGTACTCCACTTTTGTACCTTTTCTCTGCCCCCTGCCAGTCTCCACATTTAGGCCTACAGTAATGACATGTCATATAGACATATGACCAATATAGCCAATCGCAGACTGTAGCGGTTAAGTGCGTCTAGACACCATCGCTGGAGGCCATGGGAGATCAGAGACAACTCCGTACGGTGCATGGGGAAGGTGAAAATCCCATTTTTTTCCCCTGATCTCAAATGGCCAACTGCACAAGCAAATGTGCATCAAAACAGTGCAGATTTGTTGCTTAATGCTCAGTGGATTCCACACCATGCGAATATGTATCCAAAGAGACATGGGAAAGTTATGAGCAGATGATTGTATTATTTGGGCCGAAAGGTGTTTTGATAGCTCTATATATTATGTGGTAGGCTGCCTGTCCATGGGCGTTTCTGCCGCCCGGGAGAAGGAGCCAGCAGACAGAACCAGCTATGGAAAGCGTTCACTGTGTTCCCCGCGGCCGGATTATTGCCGCAGGGAACGCAATCCAAAAACGCCCATGGACAGGCAGCCTTAGATGTTTAACTTGGTTAATTCCAGTTCTAAGTGCTAAGCCGGACAATGGTCAAGGCAGAGCGATCAAAGCAATGCAAAAATTATTATTATTATTTTATTTATTTTTTTAAAGGGACTTTAATTCCAAGGCTCTGTACAACTGGAGAATAGGGCTAAACTACATTGCACAGCATATGTTTAAGTTTAGGATTATTGTAGGTTGTCTGAAGAGGTGGTTTTCAGGTTCCTTTTGAAGCTTTCCCAGGTTGTGGAGGGCCCGAAGGGTTGAGGTATCGAGTTCAAGAGTGTAGGTGACGCACAGAAGTCCTGGAGACGATTATGTGAAGAGTAAACTAAGGGAGAGTAGAGGAGGAGGTCTTGTGAGGAATCGGAAATTATGAGTGGGGAGGTATCAAGAGATTAGGTAAGAGATCTATTAGGGATCAGGTTGTGGACAGCTTTGTATCTTGAATTGGATTCTCCAAGTAATAGGCAGCCATTGAATGGATTGGCAGAGGGGAAAGGAAGGCGAGTAACAGGGAGGAAGGGTTGAATCAGCCGGGCAGCAGAGTTGAGGATGGATTGGAGGGGCACTGTCTCTTAGACCCCATTTAGACCCATAGATTATCGTCCAATTTTCGTTATAATGATTAACAGTGAGCGATGGTTTTGCTTTTAAAGACAGACGTTTTAACCTGATGATAATGGACGTAGCGGCGGGACTTTTGAGTCGTTGTATTATTGTTGTGCACCGTTTAGATAGAGGCAACGATTATCGCCAAGATGACGGCTTTTGAGCAAATTTCGAGCAATAATCGTTGTCTGAATCAACCATAATTTCAGAAGATACAATGATGTACAGCTCTGCCAGTCTATAGAGAGAGCAAAAATATTTGATAGATCTTTCTAGAATTTTTCTAATTTTTTATACATATTTCCAAGTTGCCTCTTTTACCCTGTTTCCCTGAAAATAAGACATAGCATGAATTTCCAGAATTTTTGAGGATGCAAAATGATTTTTCAGGCTTTTTGAGGATGCTTGAAATATAAGCCCTACTCCAAAATTAAGCCCTGTTAACAGTTGATTTAAAAAGTCAATTTAAATAGTATCCAGGCAGCTATACATGTGAAAAAGTTAAACCTTTTTGAACAAAAATTAATATAAGACACTATTTTATTTTCGGGGAAACACGGTATTGGTAAAAAAAAAAAAGGCTTTTTAGTTTTTTTCTTGCTCCATGTCTCCATGTTTTTGTTTCATTCAAGGTGTACTTGTAAGCTTCAGCACTCTACCCACATTTTACATCCATCATATAAATAAATGTGACTTACGAAGTGAGGTATTTGGGAATATATTCTGAAGAGCTGCTTTTTTCACATATGTCTGCCAGATAAAAAAGAAACGCTTCCAGCTTGCTAAGAAATTTGTTTATAGCTCTGCTCTGGATAATGTCCTCTTGCATAAAGGGTAATTTTATCTATACAAAAATAGCTAAACAAGCATTTGATGTGTCATGCATAAATTTGACTGGTGAAGTGGTTTCTAGTTACCCCAATTCTCCCCCGGAGGACTAAGAAAGGATAAAACAAGTGCACTTAGTTTGTGAAAGAAATCAAAATTGACTTGGACAGTTCTCGCTGACGGTAAGCAGATGCCACTATTTACAATCCAAACTAAGATTTACATAAGTGTATTTAAAGAGATAATTAAGCCAACCTCATGGCTTTTGTACAAGTTACACATCGTGTGCAGTTGTATAGGAAAAAAAAACACAAAAGTCTGTGTTTTCGATTCTTTGCCAAAGTCGAATTCCTTCATATATGTTACAGTTGTACTCAAATTATGCTGACACCTTAATAGTCAGGGCATATGGTGAAAATTACTCTTAATGCGTGGTACCTGCTCTTTTCAGCAGGCTACCCGTGAGATGAAAAGTTCATTCCAGCAAAAATAAGCGTGCACCCACATAGTGTGATGGCCTGCACTACTGGATCCGTCAGCCGAATGTAGGGAATTAAAGGAGTATTCTGGGCATTTACTATTGATGACCTATCCTCAGGATAACTCCGGCCCGCTGTCAATGTAGCAGGGCTGGACGTCCGCATCGGTGATCAGGGGCGGAAGTGTAATAGACTGCTTCACTCCAACTGAAATTAATGGGAGCCAATGTCTTTTGTTACAGTTTTGGCTCTGACAGCATTGAGAAGCCGGAATGGTAATAGGAAGGCCTCACTCCCATTGCTTTCAATTGGAATGTAGCCATCTGTTACACTTCCAGCCCTGACCACTGATGCTGAATTCTGGCCTCACTGGACTGGCAGCAGGAAAGAGGATCAATTGCTGATCATTGGAGATCACAAGCGACGGACTACCACCGATCAACTATTGATGACCTATCTTGAAGATAGAAAGAGCTGACACACAATATGGTGCAGTTTAGCCCTTTACATGCCACAATCAATAGCCTCTTTCTGTTACTCATCAGCACCCTGCAGTACAATTGCAATGTACTAATGGGTTCCCATAGCAGACAAAAGCCTGACAAAGGCCTCCATGTCTGCTATGTAACCCGGGCTATTAGACCTTGCCTCCTATTGGACTGCTATTATAAGCTTAGTAGAATGCACTGCATAAGTAATGCAATGTACTATCCAAGTGATCGAATGATGACACCCTCAAGTCCCCTTCAGGGACTAAAATATAACAGCAAAATAAGTTCAATAAAGTTACATTTAATAAAGAAAAGAAAATACAGTTTGAAAGAAATACACCTTTTCCAGACAAAACCAAAATTTTAAATGGATAAAATACTAAAAGAAATGCTTAAAAAAGCAACACATGATATGCATTACTGCATTCAAAATGACCCCAACAATGAAAATATGTTATTTATCACAAACGGTGAACGCCATAAAATAATTTTAAAAAGTATTGCCAGAATTTCTATTTTTGTTTTGTTTGCCTCCCACAAAACACAATAAACAGCAATCCAAAAGTCACATGCATCTCAAAATAGTACCAGTAAAAACTGCAACACTTCCCGCAAAAAACAAGACCTCACATAGCTTCGCTGCTAGAAAAGTAAAAATATTATGGGTCTTAGAATGCAACATTTTAAAAATAAAATTTTTTATTGTGCAGAATTAGTAAAAAATAAAAACTCTATAATCTTAGTATTGTGCTGATTCAGATAAGAAAGTGATCATGTTATTTTTAATGAATGGTGAACATCAATTGCAGACTTTCTGGCGCATTTTTTTGTAGAACACATTATATGTACTCCAGAGTGGTGCCATTAAGAATTCAACTCACCTCAGAAAACAAACCCTTGTCCGGCTATGTCAGTAAGTTATGACTCTTGCAATGCGACAATGAAAATTGCTTGGTCCTTAAAGGGGTTCTGTCATTACAATCTGTATTTTTTTTCTCCAGTAAATCTGCCCCGCTGGCACAACCTGTGGTAAATAACACATATAAAACGTTTTTTTCAGAAGTAGTACTTACCTAGGCTCCATTTTTCACCTCCATGCTCTGTTTACATCTTCAGCCCCTCCTGCTAGGAGGTCATCTCCCAGCACCCCTTGCTGTGCTGACCACTTCCGCCCTCACAAAGCTACTTCCGCCCATCCAGTGCAGTGAATAGTCCTGCCTGCAGTCTACCAAAATCTGCTAGTGTTTCTCCCTGGGTCTCTGAACACCCAGAGTTTCCCAAGGGCCTCCAGATCTTCCCTGCAATCTCACAGTAGCCACTCACTGTAGTCACTCAAAGCAGTCACTCATAAAAATCACTCACAGTAGTCACTCCACATGGTAAAAACAGGAATATTCCCCATGCAATGTATTGTATGAGTGTATGTATATATACATTTATCTATGCGTATATGTATCAAGATGTGTGTGTATAGATATATGTATGTATGTGTGTGTGTATATATATATATATATGTGTGTATATATATATATATATATATATATATATATATATATATATATATATATATATATATACACACACACATACATACACACACATATAATATGTATAGTAATATATCTACACACTGCATAGGACATGTACGTTCCACGCTTACACCCATGTGCGGCTGCCCTCAGAGAGACAAAAAAGTGCACAAAAGTGTGCGCAACTGCACTTACATCTGTATAAAGCTGGTCTTATTGTATGTATATATGTATGTCCTGTTGTACCACCTCTAGCTTGGATACAAGATGTGATACAGGGGGCATGCAGGCTCTAGTACCCTGTTGTACCACCTCTAGCTTGGATACAAGATGTGATATAGGCGGGCATGCAGGCTCTAGTACCCTGTTGTACCACCTGTAGCTTAGATACAAGATGTGATACGGGGGGCATGGAGGCTCTAGTACCCTGTTGTACCACCTGTAGCTTAGATACAAGATGTGATACAGGGAGCATGGAGGCTCTAGGACCCTGTTGTACCGCCTGTAGCTTAGATACAAGATGTGATACGGGGAGCATGGAGGCTCTAGTACCCTGTTGGGCCGCCTCTAGCTTGGATACAAGATGTGATATGGGCGGGCATGGATACTCTAGTACCCTGTTTACTACCTCTAGCTTGGATACAAGATGTGATACAGGCGGGCATGGTGGCTCTAGTATCCCGTTGTACCAACTCTAGCTTCGATACAAGATGTGATACAGGCAGGCATGGAGGCTCTAGTATCCCGTTGTACCAACTCTAGCTTCGATACAAGATGTGATACAGGCAGGCATGGAGGCTCTAGTATCCCGTTGTACCACCTCTAGCTTGGATACAAGATGTGATACAGGCAGGCATGAAGGCTCTAGTATCCCGTTGTACCACCTCTAGCTTGGATACAAGATGTGATACAGGCAGGCATGGAGGCTCTAGTATCCCGTTGTACCACCTCTAGCTTGGATACAAGATGTGATACAGGCAGGCATGAAGGCTCTAGTACCCTGTTGTACTACCTCTAGCTTGGATTTAAAATGCGAAACGGACGGGCATGGACGTTCTAGGACCCTGTTGTATCGCCTCTAGCTTGGATACAAGATGTGATATGGGTGGGCACGCTGCCACTTGGGATGCATTATGCATTGACACTTGGGGGTCAGGATAACAGCATGCTGACAATAGAGGGCAATGTATAGCTTTATGTCTTTGGTGATGTTAAATTCATTCTCTGTGGCTGATTTTACACAAGTGAGCACTATATCAGCCCGAGAAACTCAAACCAATATCTTGCATGGCAAATATGCGAGTGTGTCTGCCAGTGCAGTGCGCCTTGTAAGAACAATGCCTTGTGATGTGCGTATGTGTGTATCATATATATACACATACATACATACATACATACATACATACATACATACATACATACATACAAACAAACAAACAAACAAACAAACAAACACACACACCGCTGTAGGAGCAACTGTAAGAAACAAAATAAATGGTGGGAATACGGCGGCCGCCTGATCTTTCACGCACATAGTATTCATAGGGGAGGTCCTATATTTTCTCGGTCAAGTATTAACGAGAGAGAAACCACAGTAATCATAGGCTTAGTTTTGTCCCAATATACGGCCGTGACAATCATGGCCGCATAAGGGAAGAAAATTACATTCGCCTGAAACCGCCATATACACACACACAGACAAATAAAGCTAGATAGATATATGTGTGTATATACACATAAACATATAGATGAATAGACGCGGATGGATAGACGGGCAGACGGATAATTACAGACGGATAGATGGATAAATACAGATGCATAGAGAGATAAATGTAGACGGATAAATACAGACGGATAGACGGATAAATACAGACGGATAGACATAGACGGGTAGACAGATACAGATAGCATATATATGTGTATATATATATATATATATATATATATATATATATATATATATATGCTTTTTATATATATATACTTTTATTTTTATATATATATATATATATATATATAAAAGCATATATGTGTGTGCATATATATATATATATATATGCATATATATATATATATGCATAAATATATATATATGCATATATACATATATATATATATATACACATATATGCACACACACACATATATATATGCATATATTTATATATGCACACACATATATATATATATGCATATATTTATATATGCACACATATATATATATATATATATATGCATATATTTATATATGCACACACATATATGCTTTTTTATATATATACTTTTATTTATATATATATTTATATAAATAAAATATATATATGCTTATCTGCAGAAGCTTGCATTTCCATTGGCTAATAGAAATATATTCTGCCTGACAACAGTGTCAGGGATACATTTCTATTGGCCGAGAGGCAGCAGAAGCTTGCATTTCCATTGGCTAATAGAAATGTATTCTGCCTGACAACAGTGTCAGGGATACATTTCTATTGGCAGAGAGTGTGCACGTGTAAAGTGCTCCCAGGCGAGCGCGCCGCAGACTCGCGCATGCGCAGTCGTGTGCCGCTGTCTCGCGCGTGCGCAGTCGTGCCGTTGTCTCGCGCGGCTACCTTCATTCCGTGCTTCCTCACAAGACAATGTACGCACACGTCACTAGTGACGTATGCGTACATTGACCTGAAGGAAGCGGAAGGTAGGCAGTGTACGCTTTTTGACCGGATGGAAGAAAATCGGGTGCTGGAGGTCACGTGACCGAATTGACAAGCGGCTCCAGGAGAAGATTTGGGATAAGAAGAAGAGGTAAGCAGGCTGCCTGGGGAGCAATAGGGAAGTATAAAATTTTTTGTTTTTAATGACAGAACCCCTTTAAGGCAAACAATAGGCTCGTCATTAGACAAAAGGTGGCCACTAGAGATGAGCGAGCGTACTCGGTTCGGGTGTTTTTGCACTTGAGCACCGCTTTTTCCGAGCAACTGACTACTCGGACGAAAAGATTTGAGGGGCGGCGTGGTGGAGCGGGGGGGGGGGGGAGCAGTGGGGAACAGGGAGGAGCTCTCCCCCCACTCCCCTCTGCAACCCCCCGGCGCCCTCCGAATCTTTTCGTCCGAGTAGTCAGTTATTCGGAAAAAGCGGTGCTTGAGTGCAAAAACACCCGAACAGAGTACGCTCACTCATCTCTAGTGGCCACGCCAAACAATCGAGAGTCTCGATTTCTTTAATTCTTTCTGGGTTGAAAATGAAAGATGTGATTATGGACAATACCACAACTTTTTGTTAGAACATTTTTTATACATCAGATCATCGTATGTTGGAATGCGAGCACACTATACACTCTCGTTTTGTTAACTCCTTAAGGACCGGACCTTTTTCATTTTATTGTTTCCTCCCCACTTTCAAAAAATCGTAACATTTTTATTTATTTATCGATGTAGCTGTATGAGGACTTGTTTTTTTGCGAGATGAGTTGAATTTTTAAATGGAACTGCTTAATGTACCATATAATGTACTGAGAAACTTTATCCTGTGGGTCAGTACAACTATGACGATACATACTTGTGTGTTTGCGTCTGTGTGTGTATATATTTATACATGTACTGCTTTTAATAAACAAAATGTATTCGGAAGAATTATTTTCTGTCGACGTTTTCTGATCGCCATAATTATTTTGCCAACATAATTGTCTGACAGCTTGTTTTTTGCAGGACGTCTTGTAGTTTTTATTGGTACTATTTTGGAGTACATCTGACTTTTTGATCACTATTTTTATAATAAAAATTTTTCTTGGAGTTGAGGTGACCAAAAAAAGCGTAATTCTGGCGTTGTTTTTTTTTTATGCCTGACTGCGTTCACTGTGCAGAACAAATAATGCGTTACTTTGATAGATCAGTCCTTTGCGGACCCAGGGAAACCTAATGCGTTCGTTTTTTTATTTTATATATATAATATTTATTCTTACTTTTCATTTTTTCAACTTTTTTTTACATTTACTTAACCCCATAGGGGACATGAACTTGCGATACCTTAGTATTACACTATGCCTATATCTGATAGGCAATGAGACACAGCGACCGAAGCAGCACCCCATGATCACATTACAGTGGCCCATTCAGGACCACGAACATTGATCAGGGGATTTAAGTGCCGCTGTCAGAACTGACAGTGGCATTTAAAGAGTTAACAACAGCAATTAGCTTCCACGCTAATCATGGCTGTTGCCAGTGCTTGTCAGCTGTGAGAAACACCTGCATAAAATTGAGTGGGATCGGCTCCTGATTACCCTCCATACAAACCCCGAACGCACAGATTGTAACTCTACGTCCTGTGTCATTAAAGGGTTAAAGGAGTTTTCATGTAGCTCAACTCCCCCCTCTTCCCACCAAAGGAGAAAAAAAAACCAGCAAATGTCCTTAAAAAAAATAAATAAAAAATACTGGCCTCTACCATCTAGTACAAATGCTCACTGGTTGGTGCTTACATGTTGCTAGTGATGACTTATTTCCTGGCCTCATATGCTGTACTTACAGGCATCGTTGCTTGTTTCTTTTAGATCATGTAAAACATTGCATTTTTTCACTTTGTCTCATTTTTCAAAAACATTCTCCTGTGGGTACATATTGCTACTAGACACCTTTTTGACACCTTTTGGTGGTGTTTTGATTTCTCTCCATATGTAGTGATTACTAGTACTGGACATCACTATTACATGCTCAGTTCCAACTTCCTGCATCCTCTTGTACACGGAGGTGGAGTGTTTCTGCTATTGTACCAGCCAGCCAATAAGAATTGGCGCATTGGAAGTGGCTTCTCACCGGCATTGGACGAATGTTGTGGACATTCTAAGAGGAAATCTAAAGAACATCAAGGAGCGCTATAACATGTAGAGTATCTAACCACAATATCCCGAAACAGGAACGTTAAAAAAAAGCAAAAAACTCTGTGAATTAAAATTTAATTGGGCGCAATCTTTTTAAAGATCAACACAAATAAAGACGACGCAGCTTCCTAAAATATACATATTAACATTGCAGCTGTGCTCTAACAACTTGCTGTGAGAAGATGAAAACACTTGGAAGCAGAATACAACTATCTGTGTTGCTTAGCAGTAAGATGTAAAACAATTGGTATTTATTTAGGAGTACATGAGAAGGTTCCATTAAAAATCATTCTTGGTTTGACTCCAGAGAGCTGAGGAATGGGTTGGGCAATATCAAGTTCTCACACAAAATACCATCTTGCAGTGTGCTTGGAGGTGACCGATTTTGGCTATTTCAGTACATTTCTTCCATCCTATTTCAAGCGCATCTCTCAAACTGTATAAAAGTCTTGGGACGTCTTCCAAGAAGGCAATGCCTGGCTTAAACACTTGGAGCTCTCTAATCTGCAGGTGATGGACAAACCAATGGCAGATGTAGTTTTTTTTTTTTTTTTAATCAAAGTACAGCCAACCAATGTTTTCACGACTAAAAATAAAAGCCATGGCATAATTAGATTTGTGAAAACACATTTGTTCTATGTTAATGCCCTGGACCGCGATCTGTAGAGTGGTTAATCGAACAGTAAAATGACGGCAAATAGGATGATGTTGTATATACATAGGAATAGGCCAAAAATCCAAATATTACAAATGGGGATGTGTTGCTGATGGGTTCTTTTATGATGTAGCCAAGTTTAGGAACTGCAGAGTTGCCATAAATATTTGTGTTTTAACGCTTTCGGAAAAACTTGGACAAATAATGAGCAGATAAAATATGCTTTCTAAAATGTAGATAAATCTTCTCACCGCAAGATTCTGGAGAACGTTGTTAGTGCGTTTTTTTTTTTCCCCCTTGAACTTTTGGGATGTTTAGACTAGTAGTAGTATTCGTTCCTTTATATTTATATTATAGCACTCTGAGAATTATGATGGGTTGTGTATACGTATGTACAAACATAACAGGCTGTTAAAGGGGTTGTCCGAGACGTGTGTTTGTTTGTTTTTTTGAAAACCAGGTTCCCAACGCAACAAGATAAACACTTATATAGTCACATCTCCCGTGCTGTTGCTCTGTCCTGCTTGCTTGCCTGGCGTCTGTTTACAGGCTGCAGCAGCCGGTGATGTCCTGCAAACGGGCTACTGCAGCCTGTAGATATTGTGACATAGGAAACACCTGGAGCAGCCGCACAGCAGGTTGCTGAGAGAAGTTGGTATATGACTGTTTGTTGCATGGAGAATATTGTTTAAAGTTTTGGAGAAACCCTTTAAGGCCTTCGTGCAAACAAACGTCCGCACCTCTCAAAAAAAGAACCTATGGGTGGCAGTGGAGCTGGTCATGCTGATTTTCATCTTCACACGGTGCAGGCGTTTTTCCCCGTGGATTGCCGCCTGTGTGACTGAGCCCTAAAGGTAACCTGTCACCATAAAATTAGTTTTAAACCCACCACCATAGTGTAATGCAGCATAACATAAGCAGCCCACATATGCTTGCACTCAAAAAAAAATACACTTAGCAATAAAGGAAATTCTTACCTAATATCTTCAGTGCGCAGTATGCAAATATGCCGCCTTACGTCATTGAGGCAGTATTATACCTCTAAAAGGTAACCCAGCCTCTTCTCTTTTGGGGCCACCCGTTGTCAGAGGACGTCAGCACTCCTAGTGCTAAAACTTGCACACCCTCTATTTGCGCGCCTCCTGCTATGTATACACCTCTACTTCACCAGCGCACTGTGCATTTGCTGGAAAGCGCAGCAGGAGGCACGTACGACAGGTGTTTGAGACTTCAGCTCTAGGAGGGTTTGGTGTCCTCAGACAGGGTGGAGCCGAGGCGCAGAAGAGGCCAGCTTACTGTTCTAATGTCTGGACTTGGAGGAATGATGGCGCCGCCTTCGCTTACTGCACGTAGAAAAGATATTCAAGTAAGACTCTACTTCTAAATGGCTTTTTTTGGGTGCAAGTATGTGTCGGCTGCTTATGTTATGCCGCATTACACTATGGTGGTGGCTTTAAAACTAATTTTGTGCTGACAGGTTCCCTTTTAAGGCTGCCTTCACACTTTCGATCACGATATCGCTGTGGGTTTTTTTTTACGCGACCATCAATAGGACTTTCTAATGTAAAGTTCTCTTGGCATATGCAAGTGTACCCCTGTTATGTCCTAATGTAATCAATTTAAAATCCTAAATTCTGATTTCTGGGGTTGCAGCTAGAAGTTGAGGGCTGTCTGTCTTGTCTTTGAACATGTGATACCACCATATATAATTTTATACTACAATTGCACTATTTGAACAGGAGTAACAATTAGAGAGCCATGTTATGGTTGTGAGCAAACATATCCATAATGAAACTGTGCAAGATAGAAATTCTTATTACATGCTTTATACAATAGGACACCTGGATTTATGGCCCCCTACATGGGCACACTTCACTTCCACACCAGATTGACTCCAAATGTCTAAACTCTTAAAGCTGGCCATTTATTTAAGATATTGATTGGCCACAATATGGCTGATCAATCGTTCGTGCGAATGAACCTACACACCGCCGTAAGGATGGTGTAAAATAAAGAATTAAACCATACTCTTCTCTTCAGTGTCCTGCTGTAAGGTGCAGGAACTACCGTCAATTCTGCTTTGATCCTGAAAGGAACAGGTAGCAGTGACATGACTTTAGCCTCCTGCACACGGGAGGCAATTCCGCGGCGGGATTCCCCGCAAAATTTCCACCCGTACACACCTGCAAAAGATTGCATTACAACACGCAATCCTATGCAGACGGCCGCGATTTGTCTGCGCTAAATCCTGCGCAGAAAACAAATCTCGGCATGCTCTATTTCTGTGCGGCTGCCGGCTCCGGGGCCGCGGGAGCAGGTGAGTGATGCACTGCTCTCTGCAGGAGCTTGGGTCAGGTCCCGCTGCGAGAATTCTCGCAGTGGGATCCGACCTGGCCGTCTGCAGGCTGACTTACACTGAGATTAACAAGGCAGTCACATGCACGAAGAATGGGATTGTTCCCAGCAAGAGAAACTAAGTAATCTTGTTGATATGATACCTTTTAATGGCTAACGAAAAATCCATGATGTTTCGGACCTCTCAGGAGTCTTCCTCATGCACGAATGGCACATGCCTGCTAACAGCTTCTTTCGGGTCTGAAGTTCCAGTGGACAGGGCTTCTGCACTGGACACAAGGGACACTTAACTCTTATTTCTTTACACGTTCCATTTTAACCCTTACTGTAGCTGTTAGGATGGTCCGTGTGGATGATTGATTGGCCGGGCAAATTAGGGTCAATCGATATCTTAAATTGTAGCCAGCGTTTTGGCAATCACTCTGCACACTTCCAATTTTGGACAAAATTTTCCAACACTATAGTCTGCCATCATAAGCAATCATTTGTGTTTTACATTTTTTGCAACTGTCTTTTGAAATGGCCCAACAGGGCTATTTTGGGTGATTTTTCTCTCGTGTATGGTCAGCTTTAGTCATCACCTCTGTTGCTCTTGCATATGTAACGAAACCCCCAGTGTTACTTTTTCTGGATTATATTAATTATATATTAACCCATGTACAGCTATTAAGTGTGTTTGTTTTTTCTCTCATTTCTCGATCTTGCCTGATGAAGGGGCTTCTGTGTGCGAAAAGATTTCAGATATCATTTTCTGCTTCGCTAATAAAAGTATCGCCTCAGTAATTCCTTTTTTTTTTTACATAAAAGTATTTGCCAGCACACTTGTTAGCTGAAAATTTTGTAGCGTGCGCTTCCTAGTAAACAGTGTGTAGTGTTAATGGTCTCCATGGGCAACCATGGGAAATACTGTTTCCTTAGGCCGTGCCTTCTCTAGTGTCATTAGAGGGTGGGTTAGAGAATTTTAGAGAATTCTATACTAATAAAACTCCTTAATGTGTTAGTGTATGTCAAAACCAGCAGTACACTTTCCTGGTGATTTCTTTTCTCTCCATTCATTATATAACAAGCCCCTAGTACATATAAGTCAGCTAGTATTACCTTGTTAAGTTATTCATCTTTATTTGAAACTCCTGGAGTCCTTCTCCTCTGGTGGGTCATGTGATCTCAATTTGGACTAGTTGAAATGTATTCTCAAACTAGCCATTTTTTTTAGACAGCATAACTTCTCTGTAGTGGACCCTACCACGCAAACTATCAGAGGGGGACACCAACTCCTTTACCAGTTACTGATGATGAACATCATCACTACACACGACCTGTGATGCAGTTATAATAGAGGAGATCACAGCTCAGCCTCCTGACTATATGCTTATGGTCTGTAGCTTATTTTACTGTGTTTATAATTAGTGTCCTTTCTGCAGGCAGAGATGGTACAGGCATAGCTGCTCAAGTTGTGCTGTACTGATGCATCATGGAATTGATAGCACGGAATAGTGAAAAAGAAAGTAGGGGAAAATTTTAGCATCAAGATGGTGCCTGATGAGCATCAGACAGGAACCTGCAGTGCATGGAAGTGACTGCAATGTACATAGCGAGTGTGACATACAGGTGAGGGGGCGGGAATGGAAAAAATGTGTTTTTACAGAAGTGGCCCTTTTAAGTTTCAGGGTAGTTTAGATTTTATATGTTTTGAAGACAAATTATTTTAGACAGATATAACACATTTAACATCTTGTATGCGTTACTTTCTTTAAATATATTGCATTGTCATCTTTCTGAATATTATCTAGGATGGCTGCTCATGAAAGTTTCTCTGTCTCTGTTCGTCACCTAGAATACAGAATTTATCAGCTTCCCCTACATGCTGAAATCTGATAGTGAACAAGCAAATTTATATACTCTTCCCCAAAGACCTAGGCCCAACTATCAAAATTGTTTTGCGTGTATTTTTTAATTTTTATTTTTTTACACCTAAATACTGCACTGACCGGCAATTTTTTAAGATACTTTTATAAACTGCATGATAATGCAAATGTTATTCTGGCCAGAATAGTGACTAAATGGGACACAATGACACTAGAGATGAGCGAGCATACTCGTCCGAGCTTGATGCTCGTTCGAGTATTAGGGTGCTCGAGATTCTCGTTACTCGAGACGAGCACCACGCGGTACTCGTCTCGATTAAACGAGCACTGACCATTGAATTCAATGGAGCTGGCAATACAGCCGGCTCCATTGAAAGCAATGGGCTGCAGGCGATCGCGGGATGAATTGTCGGGAAGGGGTTAAATATATAAGCCCTTCCCTGCAATTGATCCAGAAATGTGTAAAAATAAAAAAAATATATATACTCGCCTGGTCCCGGCAGACGGAGTTCAGCGCGGCCAGCGGCAGTCCTCCTGAACTGCTCTGAACAGCTGTGAGTAGTATTCAGCAGCCGGGGATTTAAAATCCCCGCCTGCTGAATGAGCTGCCTCTAATTGGTCACAGCCTGACCAATCAGAGGCAGATCTCACTCACACACCCATTCATGAATTCATGAATGGGTGAGTGACTGCTGCCTCTCATCTGATTGGTCCCACTGAGCCAATGAGAGGCAGCAGTCACTCACCCATTCATAAATTCATGAATGGGTGTGTGAGTGAGATCTGCCTCTGATTGGTCAGGCTGTGACCAATTAGAGGCAGCTCATTCAGCAGGCGGGGATTTTAAATCCCCGGCTGCTGAATACTACTCACAGCTGTTCAGAGCAGTTCAGGAGGACTGCCGCTGGCCGCGCTGAACTCCGTCTGCCGGGACCAGGTGAGTATATATATTTTTTTTATTTTTACACATTTCTGGATGAATTGCAGGGAAGGGCTTATATATTTAACCCCTTCCCGACAATTCATCCCGCGATCGCCGGCAGCCCATTGCTTTCAATGGAGCCGGCTGTATTGCCGGCTCCATTGAATTCAATGGGCTAACATCGTCCTTCTCTGCCACAGCTGTTACAGCTGTGGCAGAGAACGATCTTTATGCTGACAGTGCGAGGGGGGGGGGGGTGTCTCACTCTTGCCACTATTGTGGCTTAATAGTGGGACCTGGGAACTTGAGATGCAGCCCAACATGTAGCCCCTCGCCTGCCCTATCCGTTTCTGTGTCGTTCCCATCACTTTCTTGAATTTCCCAGGTTTTCACAAATGAAAACCTTAGCGAGCATCGGCGATATACAAAAATGCTCGAGTCGCCCATTGACTTCAATGGGGTTCGCTACTCGAAACGAACTCTCGAGCATCACTGAAAGTTCGACTCGAGTAACGAGCACCCGAGCATTTTGGTGCTCGCTCATCTCTAAATGACACGGATTGATTTTTGGAGAAACTGACGTGCAGAAATCTCTAGGATTTAAATAAAGTTGTGAATAAAAAAATTAACATACTAAGCTTAAAAAAAAAAGCTTGTTATTTGTAGAGCGCCAACTTATCCTGCAGCACTTTCAGGTAATTTATTTATTACACCCCACTAAGCTTGGGTACTCATTTTGCCAACCTCGGAAGGATGTAGGGCTGAGTGAACCTTGAGCCAGCTACCTGATCCAAGCCGGGATTGAACTTGCAATCTTCAGGCTTGGGTTTTATGGGCAAGTAATGTCTTGTTGTTAATTAGTGGTTAGAGGAGAACTCTAATATCAATTGAATTCAACATTGGTGGGTGATCTCTGGGTGCAGCGAGTTGAGTCTTCAAGTGGTGGGTCTATGTCAACGGAAGACCACACTGGGGTACAGTTTGGGAAGCTGAGCCTATAGTGTGTACAATCTCCCCTGAATATGGGATATGCCACATGAATCCATGGCTGTATCTTTTATCTATGGTGGTGGTGTACTGGTGTTTCGGAATGTTTTTGTGCACACATGTTACCAAATGAGCATGATTTAAATGCCATATCCTACCAGAGCAATATTTTCTGATCTGGTAGTTCATATATGGCCAGTATCGATCAGTCTTGCAATAGCTAGTTCCTGCAGGATTACACTGCATCTTACAAAGTTGTTGCTGACTGTGTATTCGTATGTGAAAAATGTGTGTGTTGCACATTGCAGGGCAGTATACACCATCATCTTTTGGAAGATTAGAATACAAAAGTGAAATATATGTTTAACAGTTCGATATATGTTGATATATATTAAATTTGTTAGTATGGAAAATCTTGAGTATAGCAAAGTAACAAAACACTGGCCTCTTCCATTCCCTTGACCCCCCCACCCCCCAGATTTTTTGTCAAGGGACGACAATTAATTGCTCGGGAGTTAAAGAAACTCTTTTAGCAAGTTTATCTTTTAAAGCAGACCTGTCGTCATGTCCTAGATTATACTTTACGTGCTTTATTATACGGGGTGTTCTGCATGATATACCAAGAAAAAAATCTTTGCTCTCCATCAGTTTGCCAACTCCCATACGAACAGCCTGCCACATTTCAACAAATGTGCTGGGAAGCTTCTAACCAAGATTAAGCATACCTATAAGGATTCATTCAGATTTTCTGTAGCAAATGCAAATCAGAATCCACAAGTTTTGCATGCTAATTGTTGCGGACTTTGTCACGGATTGCCCTTGCTTCGAATTCGTTCTTACCATGGATATGCATATTTGCTCCTGCATGCCAAAGATAAGGTCATATGTAGCAGCCATGCTGCACCTTGCAAAAAAAATCAGCAGCATACAGGCTTTTACTGCAAGCCCATGCTGTTCTTGGAATGCTTGCTTTTAGTTGTTTGCTGTTTGAAGGTAAAACTACTGTTTTCCCAGAAACTGTGTGGCAGAAAAACCCGGAAGTTATAATCCATGCTAGTCCATAGTAAATCTTCATGCGTTTGTGGTTCGTGGTGCCGAACAAACCGCAGTCACTACGTATGACCCTAATTTGGATATGTAATTGGGTAACACATTGCCATCTCCAGGGTAAGATGGTTGTCGCACTCAGGAATTCACTCCCTGACTGAGGATTTGGTTCATATTGGGCTTTTACAAGCTTTATTATTTTTGCAGTAACACAATACTTTACAACACAGTGCAATACCAAAATAAACCGTGGGCCATCCATCCATCTACTAATATAGTCCTCCTCTCTACCAAGTACACCCCAAGCCGCATGGCTCCCACAGGCCTTTAGCTTAGCCTGCTACTTACTCAGGTCAGAAGCCATTGTGTGAAGGACTTGTTTTACACAACTCTCCCATCTGTCTTCTAATTACCCTCATTAAGTAGCTCAGATGCAGAGAACACCCTTTCCCTGCTGAACATTCTTGATGGTTAATCTGACATTTGTCCCTCTAGTGGTGGAAACCTGGCACTACAGTGGCTGCTAATCCATAGTTTGTGCACACCAAAAAGCCACGGTTAGGAAAACAAGTGACCATCTTACACTTCAATGTGGATGTTATATACTACTACTAAAAACAAAAATAAAGTAAACTATGCTTTTCTTGAACGGGCTGGGATCTGATTTTTGGCAACTGTGTGAATAAAACTTAACATGTATTCTTTTTCACTTTAATACTTCTTAGCCGTAATGAAATAGAAGAAAAATTACCACTGGCCTAACCAGATGTCTTCTGTAGTGTTGTGCGATCTGAAACAGTTGAACCGTGTTTTGGGTAGAACTTTGCAAAAAGTTCAGTTTAAACCTGAAGCTCAGGTGGTTTTTCTTAGCTTAGCTCACTAAATGTCATCCTCCCTCTTCATAAATGTGGTCAGCACTGTTGCCTTGCAGCACTAGGGTCCTAGGTTCAAATCTGGACATTTGCATGAATTTTGTATGTTCTCCCTGTGCAACTTTCTAACCCAGGACCCCAGCACTGCAAGGCAACAGTGCTAACCAGTTCAAGACTAGGCTTCTGCATTTCATTTAAATGGAAAAATTAGCACTGTTAATTTCTGTAACTGCCTGTTACGGCAAAAATGTATTGGCCGTTTAAGGAAAGCTAAGTGTAACCCTGTGAGGGATGTCATATGACGGAGGAATTAAATGACAGAGCCCACACAGTTATAGGTTCAGCAAAGAATTCCTACCTGACCTGGGTCAGGCAGCTTTTATTTATAGCCCCCTTACATTGGGGTGTCACAACATCATTGGACAATTTACAAGCCATCATTTCACTGGATACATTCTGATTTTCTTGACACGTTCCAAGTGGCGAAGTAGAAATTTCTTATTAGCATATGTGCCCCCTGCACATAGCTAAAAACACGGTCACGTGGTTTATTTAATACTTTCCATGATTATTCTGTGGTAGTAATTCAAACATATATATATATATAATATTACTATATCGATAGAATAATGTAATAGTGAAATGTAAAGTGGTCATAGACTTAATATATATGTATATATGTATGTGTGTATATTAGAGATGAGCGAGCATACTCGCTAAGGACAATTACTCGATCGAGCATTGCCCTTAGCGAGTACCTGCCCGCTTGGAAGAAAAGGTTCGGCTGCCGGCGCTGGTGACAGGTGAATTGCGGCAGTCAGCAGGGGGGAGCGTGGGGGAGAGAGAGATCTCCCCTCTGTTCCTCCCCGCTCTCCCCTGCAGCTCCCCTCCCGCCGCCGGCAGCCGAATCTTTTCTCTCGAGCGGGGAGATACTCGCTAAGGGCAATGCTCGATCGAGCAATTGCCTTTAGCGAGTATATTCGCTCATCTATAGTGTATATATATGTATTATATTATATATTCAGTCTATGACCACTTTACATTTCATTATTACATTATTCTATTGATTTAATAAAGGCATCAACGCTGCTTATTAGTTATATCTTGATTAGAGATGAGCGAGCGTACTCTGTTCGGGTGTTTTTACACTCGAGCACCGCTTTTTCCGAGTAACTGACTACTCGGACGAAAAGATTCGGGGGGCGGCGTGGTGGAGCGTGGGGGTAGCAGTGGGGAATGGGGGAGCTCTCCCTCCCCCACTCCCCTCTGCAACCCCCCGCTCACCCCCGGCGCCCCCCCAAATCTTTTCGTCCGAGTAGTCAGTTACTCGGAAAAAGCGGTGCTCGAGTGCAAAAACACCCGAACAGAGTACGCTCGCTCATCTCTAATCTTGATTATTCTTGGTAAAGCTTGTAAGCCAAATGTGGAACTTTCTTGATACTCTTATCTTATCTTGACATATGCCTCTCGGTACATACAGAAATTACATCTAATACATTCTTACTGTGTCTATAATGACCTTTCCCCTAGATACTATGTATTGCGTAGTTTAAATTCAAACATCATATATATAATTTAAATTGCCTAGAATCGAATATCTTCCTTTACACTGTCCCATTTATCTGAATGGGATATGCAGAATTGTAGAAATCCACGCACAGGTGGCATTAAGAGATATGTCATGGAGCGTCAGTCACAGACATTTTTGTGTGGCTATACTCAGTATGTTGATTTTGTAAAGGGCTGATGAACACGAAGCATGAATTACTTTAACCACTATCACCCTTTTAAATGTCCATATTGATTATCATGATGGAAATATGCAGACAGCAAAAATATAGTTATGCAATATCTCAACATCTGCAACCTGCTCCTGCTTGGACATCTTCTGCATGATGGCAATACTTTACAACACGGAGCGGAGGACTGTCAAATCCAAAAACTCTTTCAACTTTTTAAATTTTATTGTGATGTTAAAAATAGCTTTAAAGTGTCCTTGCCTGTTAGAGATGGATTTACGAACCTGTGGTGGGTCAATGTTAACATCCCTACTGTTCATAAGTCCAGATTCTAAACTGTAATTGAAAGATGTGTAATAGCTGAAATCTTGCACCCTATAACGTTCTGTTCTAATCCTTGCTCTTCTCAGGTTTCTCCTGCCTTTACCCCATGCTGCTCCAGAGATGTTTTTCCCTTCATCTCAATTCTCTGACCTCCAACTCCCCTGATCTTTTTCAAAAATGTTTTTCTTGCCTTATCTTGGCAAGTACATAATCTTTTGTAAAGGAGGCGAATAGCACATTTACCTCTTCTTCTTTTTCTTTTTTTTTTTTTTTGCAAGGCTGGGTTAAATTCACAACATAGTTACTTTGATCTCACTTCATGCTATGAGGAGCTTTGTAAGAAACAATGCGCTGAATATATTTGTCAGTGTAATCACCTGCTGAACAATTCAGCGCATTGAGAATAGTCACGTCTTTGTGCATGGATTAATACTATCCACATCATGCATCAGTCCCATTCATCATTTCCCTTCTTCTCTTATTTCACACGAACTGTAAGCCCTTGGACACTCTATGCATTAGTCTATATTTCTGGGAATGTTGTTTACCAAATTGCTGCTTGTCTAATCGTCTTCTCTCATTCTTGGCAAAGGGATCTTTTTGAGTGTTTTGTACTTTGCCCTTTATTTTACTTGATACACAGCTGGTGGAGTTTAAGAGAAAAAAATAACCAGTTCCACCAGTGCCGGATTTATTCTAAAAATGTAACTGTGCAAAGCTCCAGACTCTAAAGTGAAGTTCTGCACACTCTTATTTTGAGATACTGCTCTTACTTATGGCTACTAACTACTCTTGTCTTTGAATTCTACATGACTTTTCTGAAGAAGCTCCAGATAGGTTGAAACGTTAAGTTAATATTAGTCTGGAAACATTCAAGTAAAGTAAATCATAACTTCAAAGTAAATGTTTGCAGAAGTTCTATCATTGGATACTTATGGCTTGGAGATCCTACTATAAGTGGTGCCCAGGAACTGTTATTCTTCATTCAAAGTGAAGCTTGAATTTGGAGCAGTATTTGGCCAAAATGATGAGTATAAATAAGAGAATTTGCATCTCTAATTTCAAAAAGCCTTACTTTTTCTTTCTGGTTTTGCCCCACGTCACCCTGTTGGAGTAGGAGCCTGATAGCTGGCAAATGTTATCCAAATCAATAAATTCAGCAAATATTATATACTGTAACTTGGATTTTCTCAGACTAGAAGAACTGTCATTGGCCAGTTGCTTCAATCTCCTTGTTAATGCTTTGGCAGAACATCCAGTACTATGTCACTAATTGAATTACAGTACTGATGATCTGCGCTATATGAATTGACCACTTCCCTGGTAGATAATAACTTTTCCTGCACCAGGGTGGTAAAAAGTGTTTTAGCAGATCTCTGTCGTAGAGCATGAAGTCCACAGGAGCTACGCCCAGACAACTTTGGAAAACTTCACAAAACAGGACTTTCTCGTTAAAGCTATGCCAGATCTGTTTTTCAAAATGGAAAATCCTGTCTGATCCCATTGGCTTTAATAGGGTCCTTTTGGGTTTCCTGCATTTTTGACAGCAAGAATAGCTCTCCCCACCGCTATTCTTGCCATCAAAAATACTAGAAAACCTGCTGAACCCGATTTAACAATAGTGTAAATAGAGCTTTAGGATAGTGTCAAATATTGATGTTCGGAAATCTAGAAATTTCAACCTTCATGTTATCTCCCAGCCCTTCAGTGTTGCTTACTCTTATTATTTAACCAGTTGCTGTTCCCTTCTCCTCTTTTTCAGGAGCCTTGAAAATAACATAGATCTACTGTTTTGAAATTTGCTTCCAAAGAATTGGACATCTGTTTTTCTTGCTCTTTTAATTGCCAAATTTGCCCTTTTAAACCATCAGCAATCTGGTTTCTATTGGTTATTGCTTTCTTTTCTCAACTAAATTGCCCTAACAAGAGTAACCTTGTGATTTAGTTATATGATCCCTGCCATGTAACATAATCACAGTATCTATGGTCTCTACTAGTTCTTCTCTGATACATATGCACAATCACATTTTAGCATCTCGCTTCAGAATTTTTTGACATATCAAATTGTAATAAAAAGTGAGTTTGAGTTTCCACTTTTACAAATATCTGCAGCCTAAAAAATGGAGATATTTTAATATATAGTATTTACAAGAAATGCATGAAATTAGAAAAGGTGAAAAACTTAACATTTTGTGGTTCTGTACCCTAAGATAGAATTCTTTTTCCTCCTATTCAGGCCTTTCTAGGGCATCTAAAAACTCCTCTCTTCAAAACAAGTTTATATCTTGTTTTACACTACTATCCAGGGCTGTGAAGTCCGTAAGCCAAACCTCCAACTCATCAATTTTCTTCGACTCCCAACTCCAATTCCTTCATACATGACTCCTGTTTTCTGCATTGGACTAATTATACCATAATTATAATAATATATGTGTGTGTGTGTGTGTGTGTGTAATATACACAGATAGTCCTCTACTTATGAACAGGTTTCGTTCCAGAAGGCTGTTCGTAAGTTTATTTGTTTGCATGTCCGTATTGGGGTGACCCACTATAAGATCGCGGGGCACCATGCAGTTGCCTTGGCAGCCGAGGGCCTTCTGAAAGGCCCCAGGGCTGCCATTGCAGAGTGCCTATCAAGCCGTGCTTCCGGCATGGCTTGATAGAATGCCTGTCAGATCGCGGACAACTTTAAATGTTCGCAAGTAGGGGACTATCTGCATATATATCTGTGTAATATATTAAAATATATATATTTAATAAAAAGTGAATGGGAGCTCTGCCTGTAATACCAAGCTGAGCCACTGCAGTCAGAATGGAGGTGTATGCTTCCTGCATAAATAAGCTCGGTGCATGAACACACCGGCCTAGCAAACCGCTTATCAACGAAGGTCCCTGGCGATGGACCCATAATGAACTACTGTTGCTAGCCTATTCTAAGGATAGGTCGTTAGTAGTTTGCAGCTGGACAACCCCTTTAGTGCTAGATCATTACAACATAAATTTTAATGCACTAGTTTTATTTTTTATTTGAATGATCAAGATTTTATTACTTTCCTTTTTATAAATGTTCCTGCAAGAGAAAAAAAAACATGTTGCATATAATATTTAACCAAAGTAATGATTTTTAGGCTCACCCTTCCTGGCTAATGAAGATAGCATTCTTGGCGGTGTAATTGTTCTACGATCATGTAGATGTTCCTCGAAACTGGGCTCGGCAGATGATAAGCAGGCTCTGCTAGGTACAACATTACAAATCTTAATCGCTAAACCCCATGTTCACTTCAGTGTGTAATTCTTACTTTTACTTTGCAGTTGAGTTCCTGTGGAGCCATACTACAGAGAGCATGTGCGTTGGTTACATGTCTGCTCAGGACGGCAAAGCTAAGGTTCGTAAAGTAGGATTTATTCTTTATAACTGTAAATGGTTTTGCTTCAAAAGACTATTGCAAAGAGTTTTCTGTGTATGAAAGTTATAGATTCACACTCTGCCCCCTTCTCATCAGTAATTTATCATTAGCTGCACCAAAGATTAAAAAAAGACTCTGACCTTGAAAATTGTCCTCTGTCCTAGTCAGCGGTTTCTGATATATTTAGATGCTCTTTTATGTTATTCCAATTTAAAGTACTCTGTTTGTATTGCTGTTTCCGTTTCTCATCTGTTTAGAGTTTGCATTTTGTTGAGTGAATTTTGGTAGTTAAAGTTGGTAAGTTATGGCTTTCACATTGCTTACTATGTGCCTAAAACTTGTTTGTATTTGGTTACTTCCTTATTAGAGATGAGCGAGCATACTCGCTAAGGACAATTGCTCGAGCGAGAATTGCCCTTAGCGAGTACCTGCCCGCTAGAGAGAAAAGGTTCGGGTGGCGATGCGGGGGAGCGGTTAATTGCAGCAGTCAGCAGGGGGGAGCGGGGGAGATCTCCCCTCCGTTCCTCCCCGCTCTCCCCCACAGCTCCCTGCCCGCGGCCGGTACCCGAACCTTTTCTCTCGAGCGGGCAGGTACTCGCTAAGGGCAATGCTCGCTCGAGCAATTGCCCTTAGCGAGTATGCTCGCTCATCACTATTCCTTATCTCTTTGGTCTCCCAATTGGAGCAACTCCTATATTTTCTATTACATAAAAGGGATTGTCAAAGATTTAGACATTCTTTAAATAAGATGGAACTACAAAATAAATATATAAATATACACGCTTACTGTCAAAAACCAGTGTTGGTCACTTACTAGTGGTCTACATTGGATTTGTACATGTATTAGACATTATGCCCATGTAAGCATAATGTTCTCTTGGTTCTGTTTGAGTTTATTTCACTATAAACGGAACATAACTGAAACCCACTCCATAAACCTTTTCAAAGAGGATTGGCTACTTGAGAATTGTTACCAACAAGTGTATTTTTTTACATGGGTCGATAATCTTAAAATAGCGATTATGGGTAACTATCGTCCTGTGTAAACATTAGAGATGAGTGAGCACCAAAATGCTCGGGTCCTCATTATTCAAGTCGAGCTTTTCGTAAAATTTGAGAGCTCTACTCGAGTAACGAACTCCATTGACTGCAATGGGAGACTCAAGCATTTTTGTATGGGACCCGCCGGTTACCAACCTTTTTTTTTTGTTCTCTCTCTCTATCTCCTTTCCCTCCAAGCCAGCCACAAACTACCGTTGACGTGCGCAGCAGGGAGGAGGCAAAACTGACACGTCACAGCGGGGAGAGGCCAAAACTGGGGCAGGGTCGAACACGACGTGATGCTTGCTCGAGTAGCGAGCACCATCGAATATGCTAATGCTCGAATGAGCATCAAGCTCTGCAGAGTACGTTCGCTCAACTCTAGTAAACACGAGACCTGACAGGTAAAGAGAGTGAGAATTGCTCACTTGTCGGAGTTAATTGGATTTTAGCTCTCCTGAAAACCAAGTGACTATCAGCCCATGTAAACAGGTAGTCGTTCATTTATGATTGGCTGACTGTTTACTCTAAATTAAGGCAGCCGGCCAGAAATGATCTCCAGTGCACTTCTCTTCCATTCAGCGAAGGTTTATCTCTCTTGTATAGAGGCACAGAAGCCTAATTGTTGGGACGGCTCTAGGGTGTTTAAATGCCTGAAAGTCGTCCAATGTAAAAGCAAAAGTAAGTGGTGAGGCAGCACAAAGGTGTGCTGCCTCACCAACTATTTTTGCTGTACTATTGAAGATTCCTGAGGTCCGGACTCTGGGTAGGCTTGCACAGCAGATATACTCCCGCATTATTATCTGCCTTTATTTGCAATGCTGTTGATATTTGGATTATTAGTCCTATGTAAAAGTACCCTTTCACACGGCCGAGATAATCGCTTGAGATTTGATTGTTGCGAGACAAACAAATCTCACACAAATATGAAGTCCATATTGCGGCACGGGAAAGATCACGACATGTCCTATCTTTGGGTGTTCCCTCAGAACGCATCACATCACCCATTGTTTTCAGTGGGGTCAGCAAAGCATTGCACGGCATATGAGGTACACGTGAGTGTGATGCGAGGTTTCCCATTGAAAACCTCCTTGCAGTGATGCAAGGACATCGCATGTTGGCGAGTGCGATAACGGGCCTGATATTGCACTACAGCGTGTGAAATTAGCCTAAGCGTGTTACTTTTTTTGTTTTCTTTAGTATGCTACATAATGGGTCAGATGTACCAACACTATCTGATAGTGTAAACTAAACGTAGAAAGTCTTAAAATGTGACCGATTTATCACAGTGAGGTCGGGTTCACATGAGCAGATTTGAATTGTGGATTACACAATCGGCGTCCGCACATTGAAAAGCATGTACTTTCGCTTTTTCGCTCACACTCCTGGATACAAAGTGCCTATTCCGTGAGCATAGGAAATATCGCAGTATGCTCTATTTGGACACGGGATCTGCACGGACAGCCTCTATTGGAAGTCAGTGGAGGCCGTCCGAACTCCAGCCTATACGCAATTGACATTGCGCATGGACTGCTGCTACCTGTATCATTGCTAAGCGATTGCACTGGAAATGCAAATATTTAAAAAATAAATTACTGTGCATGACCAGTATTTATCTATAACATGCAGTGCGGTTTTGGATGCTGGGGGAGCCCAGGGTGCCAGTGTGGTGCACCTTGGGGGTGCAGGGCAGCCCGCTGGTTTCAAATATGGAGTTACTAATAGGTTGTAATCGGTGTCCTCACAGGTGATTTTGGCTCCTCCGTTTAGCAGTCTGGCTGTCTGCGTGTTGGGGGGGTTACATGGCGTATATGCCTGCCCTCAGTAAGTATGGCCCTTTTTTTTTTTTTTGTATATACTACTGCTCCATTAATTTCAGTGGGACTGCTGGGGATGGGACTGCTGAGCTCTTGAACCAAGCCAATCTCCAACAGTCCCATTTGAAATGAATGGAGCAGTAGTGCGCACACCACTTTTGCATTCATTCTGGGACCTTGTGATCGGTGGGGTCTTGGCAGCTGGACCCTTCCAACGAGATAGCTATGCCGTATCCTGTGGATAGGGGATAGTTTCTTTGCATGGGATAACCCCTTGAAGAAATGAATTAGACCTAAAAATAATGTAGTGTTAAAAGGTGGACATTCACTTAAATTATTTCAATTTTTATTTATTTGCACCTTTCGAGCTCAAATTTAAAAACAAACTTGCAAAAAATCCTTTGAATGCATACTTTAATAAAATATATTTATTGGTGAAACCTCACTTTAAATGGGTCCCTGACAGAGTAAACATCTGTTTTAAATAGTTAGGCTAGTTTTATTTCATTAAGCAAAACTAGGAGCTCCTTCTAAGCACATTTTAAGCATGTGCGGCTTTATATATGTTGATTATAATCAGTTTGTCCAGAAAATTGACAGTACAGCCTGAACCTGCCTGCTGTATCACCCCTGATAGAAGATTAGAGTTTATAGACTACAAGAACACTAGAGTTGATTTTGGCTAAATGAAATGCTTGATCCACATTCAAAGCATTTCATATCTTTTTGATGGTGGAAAAGGATTAGGAACAGATGCTGAAGGTGATGAATTTCACACTTTACAATATTGCAGATAGTTGGCTTTTCTATAGCTAATTTATCCAGATTTACTATTCTGCTCTTTCAGAATAAGTTAAAAAAAAGTTATTCTTTATGCTTTGAGACATTGATTTTACTTAATTTTACTTTTTTCACAAAGTTTTTTTTTAATGTTTCTGCTTGATGTTCTTTTAAAATGCTACTTTATTTACAGTGAGGTTAATGCAAATTATATTCACATTCAAAGAGGGTTAAAGCCCCTCCAGCATGTGTAACCACAGAAGTGGTGTGCGGTGCCTTCCTGCTTTTGGAGGTGTTGGGGAACAAAGCGTACGACTGACCCGCAGTGGGAATCGCATCGCTCACTTGCACTGCTATTTTGAGTTTTGTAGAAGATGTGATTTTAGGATGTGTTAGACTATTGTAGGATGTGTTAGACGGCCCAATAGTGTTTTTACGTCCTGCTGTTGCAGGACGTGTATGGAGGGAGATAGCGCCGCTATCTCCATACAGCGCGGGCGTCAGCTGTTTATTACAGCTGACACCCACAAGCAATGGCAGCGATCGGCTGTACAGCTGATCGCGGCTATTAACCCTTTAAATGCCGCTGTCAGTTTTACTAATTATTAAAAAAAAAAGAAAAAAAGTAATAAAGTTTAATTGCCACATTTGCAATTAAAAAAAAATCAAAATATTAAACCAAAAATATGTATCTGGTATCGCTGCGTCCGTAAAAGTCCGATCTATCAAATGAATGCATTATTTTACCCGCACAATGAATGTGGTCCAAAAAAAAAAACCCCGCCAGAAATGCACTTTTTTGGTCACCCTATCTCCAAGAAAAAAATGGAATAAAAAGCAATCAAAAAGTCAATTGTACGCAACAATAATACCAACGGAAACAGGACAAAAAGCACAAAATGAGCCCTCACTCAACTATGTCGACGGAAAAATAAAAAAGTTATTGTGCGCAGAAAATGGACACACAAATAATTAAAAAAAATATATATATCTTAAAAGAAAAATACAAGTACAACAGCAAAAAAAAAACTATACAAGTTTGGTATCGTAGTAATCGCACTGACCCATAGAATAAAGATATCAGGTCATTTTTGTTGCAGTTTGTGCGCCGTAGAAACAGGACACACCGAAAGATGGTGGAATGTCGTTTTTTTTTTTTCATTTCTCTCCTTTTTTTAAAAGTTTTTCAGTACATTATATGGTATAATAATTACTACGATTGAAAACTACAACTTGTCCCACAAAAAACAAGCGAAAATGGAAAAAAGCAAAAAAGGGGTCACTAAGGGGTTAAGGAACCGGAGTATTTTAATTTACACAAGTTATGTCTACAGTTGGACAGTTCATTAAAAAAATCAATAGAAATCATTTAGAAAGTAGGGAGAAAATAAAAATCTGCTCAAGTTGTTGAAATAGTTTTTTTTTTTTTTTAAATTAATCAGATATTCAATTTTTTTTGTCCGTTAATAAAATCAAAAATGTGCCATGGAAGAAGTACTGAATAAGGCCCCTTTCATATCAAATTTATTGGTTATGACAGAAGGATACGATTATTCAAAGGAACACTGTGCTGTACTATGTTTCCACTGGCTAAACGTATATCAAAACATTTTTTTAAGTGATAATATTTGGGCAGCTCACCAATGGATTCAATCTGGTTAAGGTATCAAGTGCATGGCAAAAAGGTTTGGATATCCACAAAACCCGATGATACATATAACAGAACCAAGCGTATTCTCCAAACATCTTAATTTGTGGAAAAATTATGCAAGATCATAATGTTTGAATTTGATGGAAAAAAAACCACATAACAACCACATGAAAAGGAAATACTTAGAAAAAGAAGGGGGAAAAAACATTTTTCTGAGTTTGAGAAACAAAAACTAAGCATGGCAGTAACCATTTGTTTCCCAAACTTTGGCTTCAATTTTTTAGTTCTTTAAAAGTATTTGATATAGGTTTATAGAGTTTTTTTTATCTGCTTTGAGATTATTGTGCACTAAAAACTTTTTTTCCACAAATATTTGTTTTTGTGTCGTCTTTCCAAGAGGCATAATGTTTTCCCTTTTCCCTCAACAGCGCTGTTTAAAGGCTTGCATTTTGAGGCGAGAGCTCTAGTCTTTATCCCATTTGTGCGAACAAATAAAATTTTGATCACTTTTTATTGTTTGTTTTTTTTCTAGAGAGGCAAGATTATTAAAATCTACAATGCTTTTCATTTTTTATGTATATTTAAACATAAATTAAGTTGAATTAATTCTGCAGGTCAGTACAATTACATTATTCTCAAATTTATATGGTATCTTCATAAAACAAACTCCCCGCTAAATATCACCTGCCTAACGCAGAAGGAAGTGCAGGGCCGGTTGAAAAGGATTAAAGTCAACAAATTGCCGGGCCCATATGGAATACACCCAAGGGTTCTAAGGAGACTAAGTGACGTGATAGATGGACCGCTATTTCTTATATTTAGGGACTCTATTAAGACAGAGTTGTACCACCATTGCCAATGTGGTTCCAATATACAAAAAGGAGTTAAGAGAGCCTAGTAACTACAGGCTGGTAAGTCTCACTTAATAATCGGAAAAATATTCAAGGGGTTACTGAGAGATGCCATCCTGGAATACCTCAGGGAAAACAGCATATCTCCTCATCAGCACGGGATCGTGAGGGGATGATCATGTCAGACCAATTTCATCAGCTTCTACAATGAAGTCTGTTCTAGGCTATTGATCTCATATATGCGGATTCTTCTAAAGCATTTGACACCGTGCTGCATAATAGATTGATCTATAAAATGAGACAGCTCGGGCTGGGCGAAAATGTGTGTAGCTGGGTAAAGAACTTGCTCAGAGATAGAAAACAGAGGGTGGTAATAAATGGTCCGTACACTGATTAGGCCACCGTTGCTAGTGGGGTGCCACAGGGTTCAGTATTAGGCCCCATTCTGTTCAATTTATTTATCAATGACCTGATAGAGGGACTGCACAGTAAAATATCGACATTTGCAGATAATACATAATTATACAAGATAATTAATACAACGGCTGCAAATGGACCTAGATAAGCTGGGGTCTTGGGTAGAAAAATGGCAATTGAAGTTCAATATTGATAAATGTATGGTTTTGCACATGAGCAGGAAAAACAGATGTCACCAATATACACTAAATAGGGTAAAGCTAGGGAAAAGTAATATGGAAAAAGACCTGGGGGTACTAGTGGACGGTAGACTTAACTGGAGCAATCAATCCTAGTCAGCTGCTGCAAATAAAGTCTTTGGGTGCATTAATAGAGATATTTGGGCGAGGGACGAGAACATTATTCTTCCACTATAGAAGGCACTTGTCTGGCCTCACATGGAATACTGCGCACAGTTCTGGACACCGCTGCTCAGGAAAGATATTGCAGTGCTTGAGGGGGTTAAAAGAAGGGCAACTAAATTAATAAACGGAATGAGAGGACTGGAATACCCAGAGAGGCTTTCCAAATTGGGATTATTCACCCTGGAAAAAAGACGGCTAAGGGGCGACCAAATAACTATGTATAAATACATGAGGGGACAATACAAGGATCTCTCCCATGATCTGTTTATACCCAGGACCAGGACGGTAACAAGAGAGCATCCGCTACGTCTAGAAGAAAGCAGGTTTCATCACCAACATAGAAGGGGGTTCTTTACTGTAAGAGCAGTGAGCCTCTGGAACTCTCTGCCTGAAGATGTCGTGATGACAAAATCCATAGAGGAGTTTAAGAAGGGACTAGTCATCTTTTTAGAGTGCTATGATATTACAGGATTATAGACTTTAAATAACTAGAGGGGTTGTTGATCCAGGTCTTGGAGTCAGGTAGGAACTTTCAAACAGTGATGCAGGGATTATTCTGACTGCCATTATGGAGTCGGGAAGGAATTACCCCCCCCCCCCCCCCACCCCAAATGGGCTAAATTGGTTTCTGCCTCATTAGGGTTATTTGCCTTCCTCTGGATCAACAAGGGGGATGGAAACACTCTGAACTAGATGGCCATTGTCTTCTTTCAGCCTAACATTGTTACTTTTCACTCTTCACGTAAATATTTTTTTAAAACAGAATTTCTTTTTTGTATTGTATCTTTGACTGCAGCATTTAAGGGGTTGAACAGCAGGAATCTGAGGTTTTTCTGGTCCGCACTGTTAGAGCAGATGGTGAGCTGTCACCAGACAAATGTATGTTTTTTTTCTTGGTAGGAAAAACTGAAACCAGAACTTCCGAACACAGTGCCACCCTTGTTCATAGGGATGTGTGTAGCTCGGCTCCATTGAATTGAACGGGAGGAAAGCCCTCATACAGTTAGATCGATGGATAAATAAAGGAGTTACGATTTTTTTAAAAGGTGGGAAGAAAAAACGTAAATAGAAAAAAAGCTTGGTCACTAAGGGGTTAATAGGGCGCATTTGTACCACCGTATCATGGCTTCACGTCCTGATATCATCTGGCTCCAAACGCACAGCATCATAAGGTTCTATGACGTTGTCATTTTGGGTCATTAGTTTGGTCGGGATTTATGGCCATAATACAGGTGCACAAATGTGCCCTATTACTACTCATGTGAAGCTTCTCTCATACTTGGTGCGGGCTGGAGAAGTGGTGCATGACGTAGCTTTAGTGCTGTTTGATTGCCTGCCATGTGCCATCCCATCAGACCCTACAATAGCCAATACACTGATGTTAGTTCCCCTTTTAATGCAAGGGTAATAACAGGCATGTAGATGTAAATCTGTATTTTTTTTACTGCCATTTTTCTTCATTGACAGATTTTTATAGTGGAAGCAAAAGTTTCAGAAGATTCATGCCAGGGAGACTCCGCTAAGCAATTTCTAATCATATATTCTTGGGATTGGCAGCACACCAAAACTAGTATTATAAAACTGTAATCTTACATATTAGGGTTTCTTTAAATGGTAAATTCGAACCTTAATAATAATTGTATTCATCTTTATGAAACGTAAAAGAGCAGGTGGTAAGCCACATACAATTAAAAGCCATAATCCCATCTGCAGAGCACTTAGTGATACATACTGGTAATAATGCAGCCTTGTTCCCTGTCATTGTATAGTCATGTCTCCGACTTGTGTGGTTTCTCTGGAAATCCTGAACAACCACATTTTCTTCATCTGTGGCCTAAAGCTGCACAGAACTAGAGTAATGTTGAGTAAGTGACTGGTTATATTTTACAGCATCCTGAATCCACTTTTTTTTTTTTAAACTTCGATTTACTACTCTAATTAATCATTAGGGACTCCTTCAGAATCCCGAACAAGTAAGATGTGGGCTGTTCTTCTGAAAACAGGGTAAATGAAGACCAGTGATTATCAATAGACAACATGGGCAATGAAAGGCTTTCCAGACTCCTGTAGAGATTTATAGGAGCCACTCACCATAGTACCACCAATGCTTCAGTTCTGGAGAAAACAGGTAGCATGTCCTCAATATTGGAGATATTCTTTCTTTTTTTTTGTCTTCTAGTGCCAGCTTTCTGGTCAATTAAAATCAGTTCATTATTGCAGAATATTCCGGCTGTGTAGTCTGAACCATCATGTATAGCAGCACTTTGTAGTGTTTAGATTGTTACATGTGATTGCAGTTTAAGGCCTCGGTCAGAGGAGCGTGCAAAAAGATTGCATCTATTAGAACCAGTGGTTTCCTATAGAACCGTTCACACAAACATTTTTAGACATGCAAATTCTCCCACCTGGAAAAGATAGGACATGCTTGGCTGCAATGCACGCATCTAATGTGCGCGCTCGAGAAAAGATAGGACCTGACTAGAATTAAACATACTCTGCCGAGCTTGATACTCGTTCGAGTATTAGCGTACTCGTTGGTGCTCGTTACTCGAACGAGCATCAAGCCGTGTTCGACCCCGCCCCAGTTTTTGGCTCCTCCCTGCTGTGACGTGCCTGTTTTGGCCCCTCCCCGCTGCGACGCAGCGCGCGTCATTGGCAAATTTTTCGTCTGGCAGGCAGGGGAGAGAGAGTGACCGACCGAGTCCGAAACCGACCTAGGGAGAAAAAAAAAGCTCGGCTCCCGGTGTCCCACATACAAAAATGCTTGAGTCTCCCATTGTAGTCAATGGGGTTCGTTACTTGAGTAGAGCTCTCGAATTTTACGAAAAGCTCGACTCTTTATAACGCGGATTCGAGCATTTGGGTGCTCGCTTATCTCTAGACCTGACCTATCTTTGGAGGAGTTTCTATTGACTCCTATGGGAGCTGGATTAACACGCAGCACGCACCACGGATCGTGTAAACGAGCAAATTATGGGCGATTGTAGATAGCGTATTTTGCTTAGTTCATGCGTGCTTATTTGTGCGCAAAAAAAAACTCTCGTCTGACCGAGGCCTATTTTTTTTAGTCAGTAGTCCTGCCCCCCCACAGCGATGTGAGTGTGTAGTTTGGAGCGCCCCCTATAAAATAGTCCGGCTGTATATAGTGTGAACCACTCACTATAAAAATGGTTTGGCTTTGTGGTGTGGACTACACCAATATAAATATCAGGCGGTATATTGGAGGCACAGAGGTTGCAGCTATTTTTTATCCCATCTCTAAAGCAGTGGCCATCTATAGGTGGCCCCCCCTACTGTGTGGTTTGCCATATTAGCTCTGCTTTGTGACCATATGCAGTTGCTGTTATAATATCCATTTTAACATAATTACAGATATGTCCTATCGCAAGATAGTGGAAATTTCCCTCGTTTCCCTAATAGCATTTACAGCCATACGTAGCAAGAGATTCTTTATTTGATGCAGTGTTTCACGCATCCGCATATGCGCAATTGCTACTACACAGTGGTTGCTACGGTCCCTTTTCACCATGGTGTTGGTACACATCACACAGTGGGGATTTGCGCATGTGCAGTGACGTCTCCCCATACATGCGCGTTCGTATCCGGCAGCGTCGAATGACGCCGCTTGCGCACAGTGGTCCAACGCATATTAACATTGGGTATACGTTATCCCCTGTGAGCCCGACAAGGAGGACGTGCGATATGTGTCACCACCAGTATAGGGCCGTTCATTTACCTTACAACTCACACCTGATGCCTCCTTCCTCTAGCCCACATATGTCAAACACAAGGCCCGCGGGCCGAATCCGGCCCGCTGCCTCGTTTCATGTGGCCCGCGGCGTGCCGACGCTGCTCACCACTAAGCGATTACCAGCTGGGGTGCTGCAGCTCCCCGCTGGCATATTAACAATTTCCACATCACTTCTGCCCTATTCAGCTATTCCAGCAACCTGATTGGTTGTTTGGGTTGGCTGATTCACCAATCAGGTTGCTGGAACTGCTGAATAGGGCAGAAGTGCTGTGGAAAATGTTAATATGCGAGCGGAGGGGAAGCAGCGCAGACAGCAAGGAGGAGGTAAGTATGTGGTTTAGGGGGGGGGTAAAGGTGGCTGCTGGGAGGGAGTTAATGTGGTGGCTGCTGCTGGGGGGGGGTTAATGGTTGCTGCTGCTGGGGGGGGGGTTAATGGTTGCTGCTGCTGGGGGGGGGGGTTAATGGTTGCTGCTGCTGGGGGGGGGGTTAATGGTTGCTGCTGCTGGGGGGGGGGTTAATGGTTGCTGCTGCTGGGGGGGGGGGGTTAATGGTTGCTGCTGCTGGGGGGGGGGTTAATGGTTGCTGCTGCTGGGGGGGGGGGTTAATGGTTGCTGCTGCTGGGGGGGGGGTTAATGGTTGCTGCTGCTGGGGGGGGGGTTAATGGTTGCTGCTGCTGGGGGGGGGGGGTTAATGGTTGCTGCTGGGGGGGGGTTAATGGTGGTTGCTGCTGGGGGGGGGTTAATGGTGGTTGCTGCTGGGGGGGGGGTTAATGGTGGTTGCTGCTGGGGGGGGGGTTTAATGGTGGTTGCTGCTGGGGGGGGGGGTTAATGGTTGCTGCTGCTGGGGGGGGGGGTTAATGGTTGCTGCTGGGGGGGGTTAATGGTTGCTGCTGGGGGGGGGGTTAATGGTTGCTGGGGGGGGGGGGGTTAATGGTTGCTGCTGGGGGGGGTTAATGGTTGCTGGGGGGGGGGGGGGTTAATGGTTGCTGCTGGGGGGGGGTTAATGGTTGCTGCTGGGGGGGGGTTAATGGTTGCTGCTGGGGGGGGTTAATGGTTGCTGCTGCTGGGGGGGGGGTTAATGGTTGCTGCTGGGGGGGGTTAATGGTTGCTGCTGGGGGGGGTTAATGGTTGCTGCTGGGGGGGGGGGTTAATGGTTGCTGCTGGGGGGGGTTCATGGTTGCTGGGGGGGGTTCATGGTTGCTGGGGGGGGTAATGGTTGCTGGGGGGGGTAATGGTTGCTGGGGGGGGTTAATGGTTGCTGGGGGGGGGGTTAATGGTTGCTGGGGGGGGGGGTTAATGGTTGCTGGGGGGGGTTAATGGTTGCTGGGGGGGGGTTAATGGTTGCTGGGGGGGGGGGGGTTAATGGTTGCTGGGGGGGGGGGGGTAATGGTTGCTGGGGGGGGGGGGGGGGTAATGGTTGCTGGGGGGGGTTAATGGTTGCTGGGGGGGGGTTAATGGTTGCTGGGGGGGGTTAATGGTTGCTGCTGGGGGGGGGGTTGATGGTTGCTGCTGGGGGGGGTTGATGGTTGCTGCTGGGGGGGGTTGATGGTTGCTGCTGGGGGGGGGGGTTGATGGTTGCTGCTGGGGGGGGGATGATGGTTGCTGCTGGGGGGGGGGTTGATGGTTGCTGCTGGGGGGGGGTTGATGGTTGCTGCTGGGGGGGGGGGTTAATGGTTGCTGCTGAGAGGAGGGGGTGTAATGGTGGCTGCTTAGGGGAGGGAGGTTAATGGTGGCTGCTGGAGGGAGGGAGGTTAATGGTGGCTGCTGGAGGGAGGGGGGTTAATGGTTGCTGCTGGGGGGGGGGTTAATGGTTGCTGCTGGGGGGGGGGGTTAATGGTTGCTGCTGGGGGGGGGGGTTAATGGTTGCTGCTGGGGGGGGTGGTTAATGGTTGCTGCTGGGGGGGGTTAATGGTTGCTGCTGGGGGGGAGTTAATGGTTGCTGCTGCTGGGGGGGGGGTAATGGTTGCTGCTGCTGGGGGGGTTAATGGTTGCTGCTGAGAGGAGGGGTGTAATGGTGGCTGCTTAGGGGAGGGAGGTTAATGGTGGCTGCTGGAGGGAGCGGGGTTAATGGTTGCTGCTGAGAGGAGGGGTGTAATGGTTGCTGCTGAGAGGAGGGGTGTAATGGTGGCTGCTGAGGGGAGGGAGGTTAATGGTGGCTGCTGGAGGAGGGGGGTTAATGGTGGCTGCTGGAGGGAGGGGGTTATTGGTGGCTGCTGAGAGGAGGGGGGTTAATGGTGGCTGCTGAGAGGAGGGGGGTTAATGGTGGCTGCTGAGAGGGGGGGTTAATGGTGGCTGCTGCTGGGGGGGGGGGTAATGGTTGCTGCTGCTGGGGGGGTTAATGGTTGCTGCTGAGAGGAGGGGTGTAATGGTGGCTGCTTAGGGGAGGGAGGTTAATGGTGGCTGCTGGAGGGAGCGGGGTTAATGGTTGCTGCTGAGAGGAGGGGTGTAATGGTGGCTGCTGGAGGGAGGGGGGTTAATGGTTGCTGCTGGGGGGGGGGTTAATGGTTGCTGCAGGGGGGGGGTTAATGGTTGCTGCTGGGGGGGGGGGTTAATGGTTGCTGCTGGGGGGGGGGGGGGTTAATGGTTGCTGCTGGGGGGGGTTAATGGTTGCTGCTGGGGGGGAGTTAATGGTTGCTGCTGCTGGGGGGGGGGGGGGTAATGGTTGCTGCTGCTGGGGGGGGTAATGGTTGCTGCTGAGAGGAGGGGTGTAATGGTGGCTGCTTAGGGGAGGGAGGTTAATGGTGGCTGCTGGAGGGAGCGGGGTTAATGGTTGCTGCTGAGAGGAGGGGTGTAATGGTTGCTGCTGAGAGGAGGGGTGTAATGGTGGCTGCTGATGGGAGGGAGGTTAATGGTGGCTGCTGGAGGAGGGGGGTTAATGGTGGCTGCTGGAGGGAGGGGGTTATTGGTGGCTGCTGAGAGGAGGGGGGTTAATGGTGGCTGCTGAGAGGAGGGGGG
The DNA here is from genome assembly GCF_035609145.1 of Eleutherodactylus coqui. Taxonomy (NCBI): domain Eukaryota; kingdom Metazoa; phylum Chordata; class Amphibia; order Anura; family Eleutherodactylidae; genus Eleutherodactylus; species Eleutherodactylus coqui. The sequence goes on from NC_089839.1 coordinate 58,752,239, forward strand.
TTAATGGTGGCTGCTGAGAGGGGGGGGTTAATGGTGGCTGCTGCTGGGGGGGGGGGGGGTAATGGTTGCTGCTGCTGGGGGGGTTAATGGTTGCTGCTGAGAGGAGGGGTGTAATGGTGGCTGCTTAGGGGAGGGAGGTTAATGGTGGCTGCTGGAGGGAGCGGGGTTAATGGTTGCTGCTGAGAGGAGGGGTGTAATGGTGGCTGCTGAGGGGAGGGGTGTAATGGTGGCTGCTGAGGGGAGGGGTGTAATGGTGGCTGCTGAGGGGAGGGGTGTAATGGTGGCTGCTGAGGGGAGGGAGGTTAATGGTGGCTGCTGGAGGAGGGGGGTTAATGGTGGCTGCTGGAGGAGGGGGGTTAATGGTGGCTGCTGGAGGAGGGGGGTTAATGGTGGCTGCTGGAGGGAGGGGTTTATTGGTGGCTGCTGAGAGGAGGGGGTTAATGGTGGCTGCTGAGAGGAGGGGGGTTAATGGTGGCTGCTGAGAGGAGGGGGGTTAATGGTGGCTGCTGAGAGGGGGGGGGGTTAATGGTGGCTGCTGAGAGGGGGGGGTTAATGGTGGCTGCTGAGAGGGGGGGGTTAATGGTGGCTTCTGAGAGGAGGGGGTTAATGGTGGCTGCTGAGAGGAGGGGGTTAATGGTGGCTGCTGAGAGGGGGGGTTAATGGTGGCTGCTGAGAGGGGGGGTTAATGGTGGCTGCTGAGGGGGGGGGTTAATGGTGGCTGCTGAGAGGGGGGGTTAATGGTGGCTGCTGAGAGGGGGAGTTAATGGTGGCTGCTGAGAGGGGGGGGGGTTAATGGTGGCTGCTGAGAGGGGGGGGGGTTAATGGTGGCTGCTGAGAGGGGGGGTTTAATGGTGGCTGCTGAGAGGGGGGGTTAATGGTGGCTGCTGAGAGGAGGGGGGTTAATGGTGGCTGCTGAGAGGAGGGGGGTTAATGGTGGCTGCTGGGGGGGGGGTTAATGGTTGCTGCTGGGGGGGGTTAATGGTTGCTGCTGGGGGGGGTTAATGGTTGCTGCTGGGGGGGGGGGTTAATGGTTGCTGCTGGGGGGGGTTCATGGTTGCTGGGGGGGGTTCATGGTTGCTGGGGGGGGTAATGGTTGCTGGGGGGGGTAATGGTTGCTGGGGGGGGTTAATGGTTGCTGGGGGGGGGGTTAATGGTTGCTGGGGGGGGGGGTTAATGGTTGCTGGGGGGGGTTAATGGTTGCTGGGGGGGGGGTTAATGGTTGCTGGGGGGGGGGGGGGTTAATGGTTGCTGGGGGGGGGGGGGTTAATGGTTGCTGGGGGGGGGGGGTTAATGGTTGCTGGGGGGGGTTAATGGTTGCTGGGGGGGGGTTAATGGTTGCTGGGGGGGGGTTAATGGTTGCTGCTGGGGGGGGGGTTGATGGTTGCTGCTGGGGGGGGGGTTGATGGTTGCTGCTGGGGGGGGTTGATGGTTGCTGCTGGGGGGGGGGGTTGATGGTTGCTGCTGGGGGGGGTTGATGGTTGCTGCTGGGGGGGGGGTTGATGGTTGCTGCTGGGGGGGGGTTGATGGTTGCTGCTGGGGGGGGGGGTTAATGGTTGCTGCTGAGAGGAGGGGGTGTAATGGTGGCTGCTTAGGGGAGGGAGGTTAATGGTGGCTGCTGGAGGGAGGGAGGTTAATGGTGGCTGCTGGAGGGAGGGGGGTTAATGGTTGCTGCTGGGGGGGGGGTTAATGGTTGCTGCTGGGGGGGGGGGTTAATGGTTGCTGCTGGGGGGGGGGGTTAATGGTTGCTGCTGGGGGGGTGGTTAATGGTTGCTGCTGGGGGGGGTTAATGGTTGCTGCTGGGGGGGAGTTAATGGTTGCTGCTGCTGGGGGGGGGGGTAATGGTTGCTGCTGCTGGGGGGGTTAATGGTTGCTGCTGAGAGGAGGGGTGTAATGGTGGCTGCTTAGGGGAGGGAGGTTAATGGTGGCTGCTGGAGGGAGCGGGGTTAATGGTTGCTGCTGAGAGGAGGGGTGTAATGGTTGCTGCTGAGAGGAGGGGTGTAATGGTGGCTGCTGAGGGGAGGGAGGTTAATGGTGGCTGCTGGAGGAGGGGGGTTAATGGTGGCTGCTGGAGGGAGGGGGTTATTGGTGGCTGCTGAGAGGAGGGGGGTTAATGGTGGCTGCTGAGAGGAGGGGGGTTAATGGTGGCTGCTGAGAGGGGGGGGTTAATGGTGGCTGCTGCTGGGGGGGGGGGTAATGGTTGCTGCTGCTGGGGGGGTTAATGGTTGCTGCTGAGAGGAGGGGTGTAATGGTGGCTGCTTAGGGGAGGGAGGTTAATGGTGGCTGCTGGAGGGAGCGGGGTTAATGGTTGCTGCTGAGAGGAGGGGTGTAATGGTGGCTGCTGGAGGGAGGGGGGTTAATGGTTGCTGCTGGGGGGGGGGTTAATGGTTGCTGCAGGGGGGGGGTTAATGGTTGCTGCTGGGGGGGGGGGTTAATGGTTGCTGCTGGGGGGGGGGGGTTAATGGTTGCTGCTGGGGGGG